>NC_049252.1:36419815-37036406 GCF_011100685.1 Canis lupus familiaris | reverse complement strand
ATGTTTCACACTTTTGCAAGTCTCTAATATGTAGCTTAAGAGGAGATGGCTGGATTTTCATATCTGCTTCTGTGTTCAGTCTGTCGTGGTATATTGTTTTAGATGATGTATGTGAAGGAAATTTGGCCTCGCAGAGATGTGCAGTTGGAAGGTGCAGGAGTATTTATATAGATACCCCAGCAAAACCTATACGTAGACGTTTCTGAAAGGTGTGTGGCCATGTGGAGTCCAACACCGCATCAATGAACTTTTTGTGCTGTTAGCCTAAAATCCACTGGTCTCTCCGGCACTTCAAATGGACCTATTACCCATTCGTGATTTTGTCACACGGCCACTCCGGTCATTTGAAAAATATTAATCCACTGAGTTATACAGATTTTTTTTGAGATTTATTTATTTATTTATTCACGACAGACACACAGAGAAAGAGAGAGGCAGAGACACAGGCAGAGGGAGAAGCAGGCTCCATGCAGGGAGCCCGACGCGGGACTCCATCGGGGTCTCCAGGATCACGCCCTGGGCTGAAGGTGCTGCTAAACCACTGGGCCACCGGGGCTGCCCGAGTTATACAGATTCTGCAAGTGTTGGTACATTTCACTAGACAGTATGAAAAGTCACAATTGTCAACATCACCACCTCATCCGAACAGTCTTTAAGCATTGCGATGTGATCAAATTCAGAGTTCCAGAATTTTTTTTTTTTAAGATTTTGTTTATTTGAGAGAGGGAGAGAGCATGAGCCAGGTGAAGGGAGGAGAAGCAGCCTCCTTGTTGAGCAGGGAGCCCGACGCGGGGCTCGATCCCAGGACCCCTGGGATCATAACCTGAGCTGAAGGCAGATGCTTCACCGACTGAGCCAGCCAGGTGCCCCCAAGTTTTTCAGAATTTTATTTTTATTTTTATTATTTTTATTTTTATTTTTTTTTAGTTTTTCAGAATTTTATTTTTTACTTGAGATTTTGCATTTTATCACTTGAGAGCAAATCCCATCCGTTGGTTTCCTTGAAATGGCAAACTTACTTTGTTCATTTTTAAGAAAATGTCTGCCAAATCCCCGAGTCTAAATAGGCAAAAGTTTGTCTGTCACTTGTGCTTTCAAGTGAGAGGGGTGTTCCATGGAGAAACAGCAGCCACGGCAGCTCAAACCGTCACCCAAGCCTTCCTCCAGGCTTCGCCGTACTTGGGGCCGCAGCGGAGGAACCTGATGAGGGCACTTCCCATTTCCTTACACAGAATATCAAAACTCGCATACTCAGCAGTCAAACCTTATAGCAATTAGTTGATACATTCTGCTTCCTCAGCACATCCTTAGAGAAAGCATCCTGTTGTTTTTTATTTTAAGATTTTATTTATTTATTCATGAGAGACCCAGAAAGAGGCAGAGACACAGGCAGAGGGAGAAGCAGGAGCCCGATGCAGGACTCGATCCCAGAACTCCGGAGGCAAAGGCAGATGCTCAACCGCTGAGCCACCCAGGCGTCCCGAAACCATCCTGTATGATGGTGAGTGGGTGCAGGTGCAGAGTCCATGACTTGATGCCACTGCCTGGATGTGCCGAGGAGCCCGGGTTTTTCCTACCGTTGCTCCTGCACCAGCTCGGCCCAGGTCCTTGGGAAAAAGGCGAGTAGCATCTCAGTGTTGTTATAACCATAGTTCTGACCACAGACACTCCCCTGAATGGGTCCTGGGGGTCCTTGGGGCCCATGGGCCATGCTCTCAGAGCAGCTGGTTGGACACCTTTTAAAAAGATTTTATTTATTTGAGAGAGAGAGAGAGAGAGAGAGAGAGAGGAGAGGACGATCACCTCTGCTGAGCGTGAGGCTCCATTCGGGGCTCGATCCCAGAACCCTGAGATCATGACCAGAGCCGAAATCAGATGCTTAACCGACTGAGCCCCACAGGCGCCCCACCTGGTTGGACTTTAATGTCACACAGTAGAGGGGGCGTTCTTTGAACTGACTTCTGATTTGTTACACAGCAGGATCTCTTTCTGGAGTTTTCTTCCCCTCATCTACATCTCTCACTTGCTTATTAAGCTGTAATGAGAGCCCAGAAGGTGCAAGGTCCCCTGCTGGGTGTTACATGCTACGTGCAATCCTGCCTGCTTTTTACTCTAATTGGAGTTGAGTTTTTACACACTCTTCCAGGGTCACACCCAGCACGTGCCAGGAGCCGTTCAAATACCGTAATACAGTGTATGTTCCAGCGATTCTCCGAATTACCCGATTCTGCAACCTGATAGATGCCAGGTCTTCAAAGAGATCATTTCTTGATGAAGTCAATGAACAGTCGAAACATGATCACCAGCATCAGGACAGAGCCAGCCAGCGAGGATGCTCAGGTTTCAAGGAATTCAGGAGGATTTTAAGTCTTCCAAGGCATGTTCTCGCTCTCCGTGGCGCTAAGCCACCAATCAGTCCTAGAGAGAGAACTAAAAATCCCCAAGTTTTGGAAACCATGTAACACACTTAACGATGAACAACATGTAACATAAAGTTTGCTGCTTTGACTGTATGTCAGGGGGCAGTGACCTCGAGTGCAGGCACGTTGCTGTGTCCACAGAGCGCTTCCATCTGGCCGGGGGGGGGCTCTGTGCCTCGTCCCTGGTACTCACGGTTCTTCTTTCCATCTCCTCCAGGTGCCTCGTACGCGTGGGATCACGCAGCCTTTGTCCTTTTGTGACTGGCTTATTTCACTTGGCATCGTGTCCTCGGGGTTCACATTACGGCGCGGGTCAGAATTTCCTTCCCTTTTAAGGCTCAATAATAGTCTGGTGTATGTTTAAAAAGAGACAGGGAATGAGAAAGAGAATTTCTAGGCTAGGTCAGTGATCAGCTAAAACCTAATACCCCACGGCGGGCAGAGGAGGGGCCCACGCTGCACCACAGAAGCAGGCGGGGGTCGCGGGGGCACAGCCGGCTGTGTGCATGTCCCCCTCGACGGGGGGCTGCCGACGTGCTCAGATGGGCTGAAGGAAGCGCAAGGGGCAGGAACTGTAAAGCGACACAAGTGTGTGCAGCTGGCTCTGGGCATGGGCTTAGCTGCACGGGGGCGGGGCGGTACCTCCCGAGCTTTGGAACCTGGGATGCTTAGTTTTGTACCTCAGCTTGGCTGGACCATGGTGTCCAGATGTTTGGTCAAGCACCAGTTTAGATGTGGGCATGAAGGTTTCTTTTAGATGCAATTAACGTGTAATCAGTAAAGCGGATTACTCTGCGTCACGGGGTGGGCCTCGTCCCAACAGTGGAAGGAAGGTCTTGAGAGCAAAGGCAGGCTCCCCCCAGAGGCAGGAATCTACCAGCAGACAGCCTTTGGCCTTGGACTCAAGCTGCAGCAGCATCTCTCTCTCTCTCTCTTTAAGATTTTATTTATTTATGGGGGGGCAGGGAAGGGCAGAGGGAGGAGAGAATCTCAAGTAGATTCTGCGCTGAGTCTGGAGCCCCAGACAGGGTTTGATCTCACAACTCTGAGATCATGACCTGAGCTGAAATCAAGAGTTGGATGCTCCCCTGACTGCACCACCCAGGTGCCCTGAGCTACAACACCATCTCCTTTTTTTTTTTTTTAAGATTGTATTTATTTATTTGAGACAGAGACAGAGAGCACAAGTGAGGAGGAGAGGGAGAAGCAGGCTCCCCGCTGAGCAGGGAGCCCAACGTGGGGCTCGATCCAAGGACCCTGGGATCATGCCCAGCCGAAGGCAGATGCTCAACCACTGAGGCACCCGGGGGTCCCAGCCCTCTTCATTTCTATTTAGGCCTTTATGATGGCATGTGGAGGCCATCAGGACAGCAGGCAGGCACTGTGGACTGCCACGGCTGCTGTGGACGGTTCTGGAAGGCCTGTGCCAAGTTAGCCACTTACCCGTGGTTCTTCCTGGCGGGATTACACAGCTGAGTGTCAGCCCCAGAGAAATAGGCCTTCAGGGATGCTGGGGCGGCTCAGCTGTTGAGTGTCTGCCCTCGGCTCAGGGCGTGACCCCCAGGTCCTGGGATCGAATCCTGCGTCGGGCTCCCCCACAGGGAGCCTGCTTCTCCCTCCTTCTGTATCTCTACCTCTCTCTCTGTGTCTCTCATGAATAAAGAAATAAATAAAATAAAATAAAATAAAATAAAATAAAATATCTTAAGAAAAGAAAAACGTGCCTTCCAATCCCACCTCCCGCTCCCGTCCGCCCACAAAGGGTATAAGGCTCCCCTCCGACCCGTGCAAGCCCCCAGGGCTCAGACACTCCTGCCTGGGGGTGCAGGGGGGCAGAGAGGTGGTGGCCTGGCTGCAGGCCCCTCTCCGGCCTCCCCGCCCACCGGCAGGCCGCATGGCCCTCGCGGGGACCCAGGTCCGCTGGAGCCTCTGGGGAGGCTGCAGGTGGGGCCCAAGGGGTGAGGAGGGGGCGGGCTCTGAGCACGCGCAGACACCTCGCGCCAGAAAAGTCTTCTGTTCCTTCTTGCCCATCCCTCTCCCTCTCCCTCTCCCTCTCGGCTGTTTCCTAATCCTGCTGAAATGAGCCTTTAGCATCTCTTGAGACATCAGAGGACGGAGCTGCTGTTTCTGTAGCAAGTTTTCAACGAGGAGAAAGCAAAGCACAAAGCCTGGGCCGGACTGTGGGCTGGGTCCGACGGCCCGCGCGCCACGCGGCTGTGTGTCTGTCCGCCCTGCGGCCTGTCCGGCTGGACCGCACTCTTGCCTGTCGCCTCCACACGATTCCGTACCTGCAAATGCGTGTACTCTTGTGTGCAAACGGGCAGGATCCGTGGAGGGAGGGATTCTGTTTCCAGAAAACAGAAAGAGCTCACAGAGCTCTAGAGCCGGAGGGAGCCTCTCCGGGTCCCTTTATGGGGAGGGACCGTCTGGACAAGTTCAAGGCACAGAGAAGACGAGGTCCGGGTCCCCCTCCCGGCGGGTGCTCTTCGCTGGTATCTGGGTGTCCCCTTTTCCTACCTTTGTTCATTGTGAACAAGGGACACACGTTCTGGCCTAATAAGGCTCTTTAGAAGGTTTGTCACCAATAGGATGGAATCATTTATAATTAGGGGCGCCCGGTGGTTCAGATGGCCGGGTGTCTGCCCTCAGCTCGGGTTGTGATCTCCAGGTCTTGGGATCAAGCCCCGTATTTGGGCTCCCAGCTCATCAGGGAGTCTGCTTCTCCCTCTCCCTCTCCCTCTGCCTCTCCCCGGCTTGTGTTCTCTCTCTTTGTTTCTCTCTCTCAAATGAATAAATTAAAGAATCTTTAAAAAAAAGGGGGGGGGGAAATCATTTATAATTAGCCTAACTTTTTCTAATTCTATGTAAAAGTTTACAAGTCTTTTCAAAAGTTATTCCTTATTGGGGCACCTGGCTGACTCCGTGGAAAGAGTGTGTGACGCTTGATCTTGGGTCATGGGTTCGAGCCCCATGTGGGGGGCAGAGATTACTAAAAAACAAAAAAAAAAAGGTACTTTTTGCTGACTTAAAGATCCTCCTGTGGGACGCCTGGGTGGCTCAGCGGTTGAGCGTCTGCCTGCGGCTCAGAACGTGACCCTGGGGACCCGGGATCAAGTCCCGCATTGGGCTCCCTACGGTGAGCCTGTTTCTCCCTCTGCCTGTGTCTCTGCCTCTCTCTCTGTCTCTAATGAATAAATAAATGAAACCTTTAAAAAATAATAATAATTAATAAATAATCGGGAGGCCTAGAGGTACAGGATACTTCTGCATACATCTTCCTCCCCACTTTCAGCCACAACCACATTGCCTTTGTCCACAACTGTCATATTTGTCCAAGGTTCTGGGTTCCTGCTGCCCAAGCGCGGCTGAGCACCTGCAGGTGCACCCCCGCCCCCAGCCAGCGCCGTGGCCCATGCGGACCCGTACACCCCAGGTGTCTGAGGGGTGCCGCCGACATCCCCAGGAGGCATTCTTCTCCTTTCGGGATATTTCACACCGGGTCATTCCCTTTATACTACCCCAGAAAGCTCCGGGCTTTGCAGGAAGCCAGCTGCAACGTCTTCTCAAACAGGCTTCTTCCGAGGAGGGATGCGTGTGCGTTGGTTCATCTTTGCACCCGCGCAGACCTGACCGCCCGTGTTCCTGTGCTCCGCTGCTCCCTGCCCTCAGATGCACTTTTCACGAGATCGGCCGCCAGTGAGGACAGGCCCGGTTTCCTCAGTGTATCCACTTTTCTCACTGGCTCCCCGATTCCCCGAACTAGGGGGACATGTGGACCCGAGTCGCACTGGTGGGAATGAACCAGCGTCTGCGGCCGCGTCTCTTCATCCAGGCTGCTCATCTGCCGCTGGGAACCGGTGATTTATAAATAAACATTTATTATTTATCATTTACGAGCCTGGAAATGTGACACATACGGAGATGCAGAGATAAATTATCAGCTAGTGGGCAACATATTTTTGATATATTGCGAATTTATTTCCTACGTTGCCGATTTGCCCAGATGGGCTTCCAGTTTGTCACACTAAGATGAAATCCTCCGCGTAGCATCCGACGCCTCGGATGCTTCGTCTTCGTGTTTCATAGCCGTGGTTCCCGTGGGTCCCGTGGGTCCTAATCTATTCTCTGTCTCCTTGTCAACGATACCTCCAGGGGTGATACAATCATTTGAGGGCCACAGAGCAATAACTCAGAATGTATTTATGTGCCATCCTCCTCTCCAAGAGGCAAAGGTACTCTGAGGACACTGCTGAACGTTCCTGCACGGCACACCAAGGAGGGCATTATTGTTATTATTATTTTTTTTTAGCTTTTTATTTTGGAAATAGTCACATGCACCAAAGCAGAGAGAGAAATGTAATGAACCTCTGAGTACCCATCGTTCCACTCTAAGATTATCAATGTTTCCCAAGTCTTGGCCCATCCACTTCCCGTTGTTTTTCCCCCTCTTAGGGAGTTTTAGACAAATCCCAGACATCGGGTTATTTCACTGCAGCAGGAGAAAGTGTGATCCGTTCCACTTTATGGGGAAGAAGGGGCACCGTAAAGTGAGGCATCTCATCCGACACGTTACACCGAGTCTACGGTAGGATAGGCCTCGGGAGTGGTCCCCTCCATCCCGACACCCCTGCTCCTCAGAACAGACACAAACTCCCACGAAATGATTTGCTTAGTTACATGTACAGCCGGTCACCAACTCCCTGGTGCTGGCTGTGGCCAAGATACTCAACCAGATTAAGAACATAGACAGATTTATCTCGGTCTATAAATATTTAAATGGGTTGAAAGAGTTCACTTCCAGAAGCTATCAGAGTCCCCTCGAAAGGATTAATTACAAGCTAAATCCCCAAAGTTACATTTAGGTGGAAAAGTCATTTAAAAATCCAAACAGGGAAGCCTGGGTGGCTCAGCGGTTGAGCACCTGCCTTTGGCCCAGGACATGATCCTGGAGTATCAGGATCGAGTCCCACGTCGGGCTCCCTGCATGGAGCCTGGTTCTCCCACTGCCTGTGTCTCTGCCTCTCCGTGTGTGTGTTTCTCATGAATAAATAAATAAAAATCTTAAAAAAAAAATAAAAAAAAAAATCCAAACATAGGGAGTCATAAAGAGTAAATGTGGGAACTCGCGATCACCTGCAACTCTGAATAACATCCCCTACTCGCTTTTGTTGTTCCTGCCAGGAGAATTGACATCTTGGATGTCTGGGTTTTCTCCCGACCACTTTTCGAGCTTCAGGAACCCCTGGGTATCCGTCAGGGGAGCACGGCCGGCACGTTGGTGTCCTCTGGTTCCCCCACAGGGCTGTGGCTTCCAGGTGGCTCCCTCGGACCCTGGCTGTGCCCGTGGGAAGCCGATGTGGCCTAACAGGAAGAATGTGGCAGGTCTTTGTGGCTAGTTCCTGGGAGGGGGCCTCTAAACCGTCAGGCCACACCTGCGTTTGTGCAAGGGAGGTAGGGAGGTGGCTAACGCCCGCCACAGCCTCAGGATGCCAGCCCTTCATGCCAGAGAGACCAACCTGGGTTACAGGGTTGGGACTTTGAGCCAAGTGATATCAGGCAAAACTTTTGATCTCTGGGGAAGTGGGGGTGCTGCAGATTGAGCTCAGCCACGTGACCTGTGATTCAACGTGCCCCAGTGATAAACCCCTGATAAGAACTCCAGACGTCCCTCGCTCAGATGAGCTTCCAGGGCTGGGAACACGGGGACGTGCCGGGAGGATGGTGCACCCGAGGGCCCAGACGCTCTGCATTCAAGCCCCGCCCCCTAGACTTCACCTTGAGGTCTCCTCTTCTGGCAGGTCTTGATCTGTGTCCTTTACGGTGAAACTATAAGCACCATCAGAGTGCTTTCCTGAATTCTCTGAGTAGTTCTGGCAAATGATCGAGCCAGAGGAGGAGGTAGGAATTCTCGAATCTGCAGCCAGTCAGTCGGAAGCACGAGTGGAAGCTGGGACCCCAAGAGTGCAGCTGGCATCTGGAGCGAGGGCCATTTGAAGGGAGGGGGGCTGCAGGGTCTGCACCACGCCCAGTGTCAGGGTCACACGGGTTGTCCCCGCGCGATGGCCCTGAGCAGATATTACAGGCTGCACCTCGGGCTGGACAGTAATCAGACCCGCATCCAGCCCCAGCCCTCAGCACAGCAGCTCAGGGGCCAGGCCAGGGCCGGAGGGTGGATCCGGGGTGGGTCAGCTGCTCTAGCATCTCCCCCTGCGCTACTGCTTTATGTCCTCAAACAGGCGTATTGGATTTTATTGTCGAATAACACACACCTTGTTAGAAGCTCAAATGCAGGAGCAAACAAATAAAAATATAGAAGCCAAGAGATGAAGATGGAGGTGCCCACTATCCCCTGGAAGAGGTGTCCCTTCCAGACTCTCCAAGGCACTCCAGCAGTTTTGAGGAGGAGGGTTGGCCCTGGGTCCCCGGGGAGGACAGAGGTGCCGGCCCCGCCAGGTCTGTGCACCCCTCTCCCTCCTGCTCTGGGCCCAGAGGGCCACCTGCACCGGCTGCTTCCTGGGCTCCCTCCTTCTGGCTCCCAGAATTCAGAGGGTAGGAGGGAAGCAAGGTGGAGCTCAGGCCCAGGCCCCCGTGGGTGCGGTGTCCGTGCCCCACTGCCCGCGTCCCGCATTCATCTACCTCCTTGGCTTCAGCGAACCGCTGCCTCCCTTTGTCCTCTCCTGATGGGCTCCCAGCCCTGGACAACCTTGTGTTGGGAACTAACAGCGCAGCATCCCTTGGCCGCCCGCATAAAGTGTCTCCAGGTCCCTCGGGTCGAGAGCGCTCCATGTCCCACTGGCCCTGGCCAGCACATGGGCGGAGGGCAGCAGACAGCAGCCTGGGCCAGGTGAGAGGTGGCTGGGCCCTTTAGGAGCAGAAGCCACCTGCCGGCCACAAAGTGTTGTCACGGAGACGCCCGGGATGGTTCTGGGCAGTCCAAGTCCAGGAGAGAGGACAGGGCGGCCAAGGTCACTGAGGAGAGCAGGCAAGGCCAGGTACCCCGTGCCGGGCGGGCCAGGCCATCCCCGTACAGACTGTGCAACGGGGGTGGTGAAGCCCCTCGTCGTCGTGGGGAACGCAGAGGCCCGAGGTCTCTGAGGTCTGAGACGTGGAAGACCAACATCCATGAGCAGGAATAACAGCAAACCCCGAAGAGGACTTGGGCGGTTGGCCACGTAACGGTGTCTCAGGTCACCACACGATGGGCGAAGTTTTGGGGTGACTCAGCACCTGCATGGCTCCGATGCCCCATAGTGGAGTCCCCTGAAGTTTCCAGACCTTCTCAAGGTCTGGGCATTGGTCAAAATGTAGATTATTAAAATATATATATTAAAAAAATGTAGATTATTGATGCTGACAATAACGAAAGTCACCTGATCCCCCAGAAAACAGCAATCTCGAGAAGCCCCCCTTCCCCGTGTGCCTCGGGTGAGACTCCCTGTCCGTCTTTCTCTCTGTTCTCCTCTCTGTTCCTGTACGGCTCACAAAGATGCCCTTTTACACGCAGACTCTCCAGTTTCCCGTCCTTTGTCTCATCCATGGTTAGCTGAGATTCGAATTGTCCCAGCAAGACCGGCTAGACAGAGACAAACATTTCCCGCTCAGCAGACCGACCGAGCCCCCCTTGGCCGGGTGACAGTGACACCGTGAGTCACCCACTTGTAACTCGTCCCACCTTCCCTGCAAAAGTCCAAGGCGAGACCCCCCCGATCTGTGGATGGGGCCCCCCGCCTGTTGCAGTGGCCGCAAAAAATCGTTCTCCTTGCTTGTTGGTCTTGTCCTGGCAGCGCCCTCCGCGGGCCCAGGAATCAGCATTTCCACCAGCACCCTTGGGTGATTCCTGCAGGATCACGTGTGAGCCGCTGGGCCGCGGGGGCCCTGGTGTGCCCCGGGCAGGGCATGCCGTGAGGGCTGAGCAGTGGGCCCTCTGAAGGATGCTTTCTGCATCTTCGGTGGGGCGTGGGGTAGGGGTGCAGGGGGGTGGGGAGTGCATGGGGGGGCGGGGGCGCCACCACGCAGGGGTCCGCTCTCCCCACTGCCCCGCCCCTGAGCCTGTGTCCGTGGGCCACTCTGATTTGCCCTGGGGTCGGGGGTCGGGGGTCGGGGCGCGGAGAGCAGACTACAGTAAATCACGGGAAAGGATTTTGAAGTCAATACATTTGTTTTCGAAAGCACGTAGCACGTAGCACGCGTGGGCGCTTCTGTCTCCAGCAGCTCCTCCCCGCTCAGCCTTTTATGGGACTGTCATCATCACCCCCGCTGACAATGAGCGATTTCCTCCCTGGGAATATCACAAGGGCTGCGCTCCCTGCCCGGACCCCTTGGCTCCACATTCCTCCCTGAGTCACAGCCCGAGGCCGTTCGCGAGGAGGGAGCAGCTGCAGGGCCGCACATCTGCGAGTCATTTGAACATTTTATGAATAATAAAAACTATCCATTACGCAGACTTATACATTATATATTAACCCGATACCTCTACGATTATACTACCCGCGGTCTCCTTCGTCGGACGCATTTTTTCCTAATGACACTCTGACTCCAACAATAAATCCGAATATCTAAAACGTTGCTCTCCGGTAACACGACATAAAATTTCCGACTCTCTGTGTTGTCAGCTCTTTAGGAACGACAACCATAAATTACAGCAGTCACTGAAAAGACAAGAGAGACATGGAAACCCCCAGAATGCTAAAAGCGTGGGAGGAGAATTATGGTTTTAGGTTAAATAACCAAAAGACTGGAAAAAAAATACAGGGGACATTAAAAGGATGCTGAAAAGTCAGCCTTAAACACAGTCCAAGCAGCGTGAGCTCTGTGAGCGGCCCTCGGGCTGCGCATGACCTCAGTTTGCAAGTGGGGGTCTGGGGACGCCGTCAGGATGCTTTAAGGACCCTGGGCCCAGTGCCAAGGGACGAAGGGTGGACACACCAGGGTGGACACACCGAGAGGCAGGAGGAAGAAAAGGAGCTGCTTTAAGTACCAAGGCAGGGGGGCTCCTCCCGCAGGAGCATCTCGCTGGGAGCGGCGTGGAAAGGCGCCTCTCGGGTCCTTCCTGCACGTGGGTCTCGGACAGGACGTCAGGCCCCGGGGCCTGAGTCCGTTTTCAGGGACGCCTTGTCTCCCTTTCTTGTTCTCATAAACTCTATCATTACCATTTTCTTGCTCAGAAACAGCTTTTAGGGGCACCTGGGTGGTTCAGCAGTTGAGTGTCTGCCTTCAGCTCAGGTCATGATCCTGGGTCCTGGGATCGAGTCCCGCATCAGGCTTCTCTGCATGGAGCCTGCTTCTCCCTCAGCCTGTGTCTCTGCCTCTCTCTCTGTGTCTCTCATGAATGAATAAATAAAATCTTAAAAAAAGAAAACAGCTTTTGGTGGCATGAAGCTATGCCTATTGCCATGCGTGAGGCCTACATTTTTATTTCCAGAACATCCTTTCTCTACTGCTTTCTCTCTTGTTCCAGCAGCAGTGACTTGCCATATGTTCCAGGGAAGATGGGGTTTCATGTTGGCTTGCCCCGGCTGGCTCGGAGCTGAGGAGGGTATATTTTAAGCCCCGTACTCAAAAATAAAAGCTTTGGCAAGGCTTCCAACAAACTGAAAACATCAAGATGTACTTGTAACCTGGGCTCTGATTAGTTTGGATTTTGAGAGATTTCTAAACCAGTGCTTCAAAGAAAGAGAGAAAGGGTAGTGGGTGCCAACATGGTGGGATTGGTCCTGCCCCCGGGGCCCGGGCTGGTGTCCTCAGTCACAGGACACTCCCATCAAGGGGGTCCAGCTGGTGGCCAGGCCTTGACTGCCGAGGACAGTGCAGAGAAACCTCCCTCTTCTCCTCCCACCTTTGTCCCTTTCGTGCGTCTGCAAACTGCCGGCTGCCTGTCTGAGACGCTAGACTGGCACGGCTGCCCCGGGCTATGTTCAGTGTCCCGATTTGTCCCACCGGGCCACAGGAGAGACATGTCATCCTCTTTGGGTAAGAAGAGCTGCTTCTTCACGGAGTCCAACAGCCCGCCTTCTGGCCTCTCCACCCGCAGAGGCCGAGGAGGGGGTTCGTTGCCAACATTCCTGTTTCATTCCCAACGTGACTTAGGTTTATAGTCCATTTGCAGGCGCCCAACCCGGTGCAGACGGGAGGTATCTGCAGGGTGCTGCAGGGCAGCAGAGACTGCGCGTGGCCCACGGCATGGGCTGTGCCTTCCGGAGCAGCTGATGCTCTGGAGGGCCCACCCTCTCGCTGGGCGGCAGGCAGCCCTTTCACCCACCTGGCAGCCTACCTGGCCGCGTGGGCCCAGACACGTGCACGCTTCCAGGGCAGTGCCCGTAGTCAGGGCCCCTGACCCCACGGCGGAGCCCTCTTCCCTGGTCTCACATATGCATTTCCTTCTCTCCTTTTTTTTTTTTTTTTTTTTAAAGATTTTATTTATTTATTCATGAGAGACACAGAGAGAGGCAGAGACACAGGCAGAGGGAGAAGCAGGGTCCCAGTGGGGAGCCCAACGCAGGACTCGATCCCAGGACCCCGAGGTCACGCCCTGAGCTGAGGGCAGACGCTCAACTGCTGAGCCACCCGGGTGCCCCTCACATATGTATTTCTGCTGAGAACAAGACATGGTGTTACCCGCGGACGTTCCGGCCCGTGTCGGGGTGCTGTGCATCCGGGGCCGGGGCGTGGGGCAGCGGTCACAGGTGGCTGTGCCTCTTGCACATCCTGCCGGGGCGCGGGAGGGGAGTCCTCAGGCAGCGGGACAGTTCCTCGGCCACAGGACTCCAGGAGCATTCAATATTTGCAAAAGCCAAAAGCAGGCCGGGAACGCCAGGCCGGGGGCATCTTCCGCGATCTTCACCACGAGGAAGGACGCGGCGCTGTGCCCGCTGACCGGGTCTCCGCTGCGTATTTGCTGCAACTTCACGGAGACAGACAGAGAGGCCTGCTGACCCCGGGCAGATCAAGGTAACACCCTCAAGACCCCGGATGTTCTGTGGGTTCTCCAGCCTCGTGGGGAAGACACGGGCGTTCATTTCTGCCGACTGAGGATTGAATGCCATAAATCCACACTCACTTCCTATGGGGGCCATCCTGTCCGCTGTCACTTGCCAACCGCGTCCGTGTGAGCAAGCAGGACACTTACTCCCGCCCAGTGGGGCACTCCCATGGGGCCACAAGCTTCAGCCCCCACTGGGGCGCCGTGGGGTCCAGGCAAGGCTTCGCCCGGTCGCTGGTGTCAAATTTGCAAAAGGAAGACATCTGGGTCCCAACTGCTACTGACCACAGCCTCTCTCCACCCCAGCCTGCTCTGTCCCGTGCCTGGTCAGGGGACCAGGGGTGGCTGGGGGCCCGCTGACCTGCCCGCCCCGGGGGTACACAGTCTGGGCAGGTGGTGCCGCGCTGCTGGTCCGGCGTGGGAACGGCTTCAACCACAGCCCTGCTTCCCACGGAGCCGACGCGCCAGGCGCTCGGGTGTGAAGGCGGTGACCAGAGGGGATATGTGGCTCGGGCTCGTGTGCCATCACGGACACGGCTGTGACCACGTACGTGACCAAGAGTGCGCGGCACGGCTAGGAGTGCGCGGCCTGGCCACAAACGTGATGTGACCGGGTCCTGCGACGCTTGGCAGTAGCCGGGCGGGGGAGGGGGGGTAGTGTGCGGGTCCTGAAGCACATGGAACAGAAGCTACTGGGTGCAAAATCCTGTTAAATCATGAAAAGTCCTATGAGCGGGCTTAGTTCCCGTCTGTACGAACAGAATTCTCTGGCGAGGACGGACTCCGTGACGCAGCAGATGCGGTTAAACGCGGCCCTTACTTTCCCTCTTTTCAGGGGATGCTGTGAAAGAGTTTACCAGAACCCGTGCGTTTGGAGCAGCACTACGCACAGCCGAGACTTCGGTGTGGGGTCACATGTTTATGAACCTGAACTACCAAAACCAAACTTCGATCAGCCGTGCCGGAGGAGCGATGGCGTCATCTTTACATCTGGCAAAACAGCCGCGATCGTCGTGTGAAGAAGCAATCAAGAAGGACGCAGCCCGGGGCTCCGGGGGCTCCGGGGGCTCCGTCCCTTAAGTGTCTGACTCTTGATTTCGGTTCAGGTCGTGAGCTCGAGGCCCGCGTCCGCCTCCAGGCTCAATAGGGGGAGCCTGCTTGGGATTCTCTCTCCCCCTCCCTCTGCCTCTCCCCCCATCTTGTGTGCTCTCTCTCCCTCTCTCAAATGAATACATCTTTTTTTTTTTTTTTTTAAGTATACAGCCCAACATCATTTTTTATTTTTGAGCAAGTGTGTGCCTGCATGTGTTGGGGAGGGGCGGAGGGCGAGGGAGAGAGAGAATCTTTTTTTTTTTTTAAGATTATTTATTTTTTTATGAGAGACACGGAGAGAGGCAGGGACACAGAGGGAGAAGCAGGCTCTCTGTGGGGAGCCCCACATGGGACTTGATCCCAGGACCCCGGGATGATGACATGAGCCGAAGGCAGACGCTCAACTGCTGAGCCACCCAGGTGCCCCGGGAGGGAGAGGATCTTAAGCAGGATCCACACTCAGCAGCACTGCACTGGACACGGGGCTCAATCTCACAACCCTGGGACCATGAGCTGAGCCAAAACAAAGAGTTGGACGCTTAACCGACTGAGTTACCCAGGTGCCTCTCAAAGTTATGTTTTTTTATTAGCTGCCTGACACATAGAGGTATGTTGTGTGGCTAATTAAACTAGGTTATTTTTCTAGATTTTGTGCAGTTTATAGCATCTACCACTCTTTAAGATTTGTAAGCTACTTTTCCTCAACCTACATAATATTCACTGTCACACTTGACTTTGAATTCATAACTCTGCATTATTTTCATTTAAGAGAGCTCCACAAACTAAGTTTTAGGCCCCATAAAACCTGCATCCATTCTCCATGATTGCTCTATACTTGCTCTCCCTCTTTTTCTTTATTTGGCTGTTTTAATTGAACCCCTTCTAGCCTTAGGTAATATTCATTCACGGATATAGGAAATAACTGGAAAAACTAAAAAGTAGTAAGAGTTCCAGTACATTTCACTAAGAAATGCATGTCCAATAAAATTTACTTTTTAAGTTTATGAATGTTCATTAAAATTAGAATTTACTTATACAGGGCAGCCCCAGTGGCTCAGCAGTTTAGCGCCGCCTCCGGCCCAGGGCATGACCCTGGAGTCCCGGGGTCAAGTCCCACATGAGGCTCCCGGTGCATGGAGCCTGCTTCTCCTTCTGCCTGTGTCTCTGCCTCTCTCTCTGTGTGTGTCTCTCAGGAATAAATAAAATCTTAAAAAACAAACAAACCCCAAAAACTTTCTAGAATAAATAAAACTTTCTAGAATAAAACTTTCTAGAATAGGGTAAAGAAAGGTGGTTGGGAGAGAACACGGTAGAAGCATGGGTGCTGAGTACCTGAAATGCACCAGTGATCTGAAGGTCTAGTGGGCCCTTGTATTAAGCGGCTTACAGCAGCCCCTTCAATCCCACGACCCCTGGGAAACCCTTGCTCTCTGTCATTGTGATAGGCCGAAGACTGAGAATGGGCTTCCCATTTTTTTAAGGGTTGTAAGAAAAAAAAGACCCTGCAGTAGTGACTGCATGTGGCAAACCCCCAAATGATTTCCTATCTGGTCCTTCATCGAAAGCCAGCTGGCTCTGCTTTATGGGAAGCAATGGTTTTGTCATCCCTTAGCGTGCAGTAAATTCTTTTTTTTTTTTTATTTTTTTATTTTTTATTTATTTATGATAGTCACAGAGAGAGAGAGAGAGAGAGGCAGAGACATAGGCAGAGGGAGAAGCAGGCTCCATGCACCGGGAGCCCGATGTGGGATTCGATCCCAGGTCTCCAGGATCGCGCCCTGGGCCAAAGGCAGGCGCCAAACCGCTGCGCCACCCAAGGATCCCCCTTTTTTTTTTTTTAAAGATTTTATTTATTCATTCATGAGAGAGACACACACAGAGAAGCAGAGACACAGGCAGAGAGAGAAGCAGGCTCCATGCAGGGAGCCCGATGTGGGTGCTTCCTATGTGCAAGGTATGGGGCCACGGCCAGATGGTGCTGGGTGGCGACCTCAGAGCCGAGGAGCACCTCCCTGGTTTGCGGATGCTAGTGGAGACAGGCAGGACAACACCAACCTTTCAAACACAAAGCACGTGCTTGGAAGCAGAATCATAAAAATCACACAACACTCTTCTGGTTTTCAGTTATGAACCGGCTGCCAGTCAACATTAGGACAAGAATTCACAATAAGTGAGGGACAGACTTATGCTTCATGTACCATCCCCTCCAGCCTGAGGGTGTTTATTTATAACAGGTGTAAAAGAACAAATGTCTAGAAGGATGCTAGAGTTCAGGTGACAGGCAAAACACAAAAGGAAACAATAATTACCTTGCTTAACTCAAACATATTAAACTGGTTTCAAAACCCTGTAGAGGAAAAAAAAAAAAAAAACCAACAACAAAAAACCTTGTGGAGGGACACCTGGATGGCTCAGTGGGTCGAGTGTCCAACTCTTGGTTTCGGCTTAGGTTGTGACCTCAATGTCATGAGATTGAGCCCCATGTTGGGCTCTGTGCTCAGTGAGGAGTCTGCTTGAGGATTCTCTCTCCTTCTGCAGCTCCCCTGCTCACTCTGTCAACAAAATCTTAAAAAATATTTTAAAAATAAAAAAAAGGGGATCCCTGGGTGGCTCAGTTTAGTGCTTGCCTTTGGACCAGGGCGTGATGCTGGAGTTCCCAGACTGAGTCCCATATCGGGCTCCCTGCATGGGACCTGCTTCTTTCTCTGCCTCTCTCTCTCTCTCTCATGAAAAAAATAAAATCTTAAAAAAAAAAAAGGTACTAAAATATATTAAAAAATAAATAAAAATTTTTAAAAAGTAAAAACCTTGTGGAAATGGAAGCAACACAAATGTTTGTGAATCACATGTGATTCATCAGACTGGTTTCTGGAAATCCATCTTAAGGAAACAATACAAAACACAACATGAGTAATAGTCACACCAATGTTTCTGGCAGTGCTTGCTAAGAGAGCACGGGCACTAGCACACATCTGAAAACTGTGCTCCATGGGCAACAGTTGTGCTGCTAGCAGATGCACCATGGCAGGTCTTTCAAGCACAGCCATGGCTGGCACCACTCGTTTTGGCTTTTTTTAATTTTTAAATTTTATTGGACAGAGAGAGCACCAGCAGGGGGAAAGGGAGAAGCCAACTCCCCACTGAGCTGGGAGCCCAACATGGGGCTCAATCCCAAAACCCTGAGATCATGACCTGAGCCAAAGGCAGGTGGCCAACTGACTGAGCCCCCCAGGTGCCCCTTGTGGCCGCTTTCAAGCCTTCCTGGGGGACAGAGGAGAGGGAGCCAACTCCTGGAGACTGGAAGATAATCTAATAGGCCTGGTTCCCAGGGAAAAGCTTCACACACATGGAAATATACTTGTACTTCTTGTTCGCTCCAGAGTTGCAGGACCCCATGGCAGGAGCAGTCGGAGGAAACCCACCGCAGCTCTGCACTCCACCCTACGCCACCCCACCCCGCGAACCCCACATGCCACATGGATCTCGTGGTTAGTTCATGAAGCTGGCTATTACACAGAAACACCCAGCAGGATAGAAAACTGCCAAGGGCACCATCCATCCGCAGCCCCAGCACCGGGCAGGCATGGGACAGGTTAGTCACGGTGGGGTTGGCACAGTTGTATTTCTCATTTCCTTTCTTTTGGGCAATGTGGTTTTAGGACTTTTATAATAATAATAATAATAATAATAAAAATGTGACAAGGAGAATCTCACCGAGGTGCTAAGCCTCTAGGAGGTAATAAAACCCGAGGCAGGGATCCCTGGGTGGCGCAGCGGTTTGGCGCCTGCCTTTGGCCCGGGGCACGATCCTGGAGACCCGGGATCGAATCCCACGTCGGGCTCCCAGTGCATGGAGCCTGCTTCTCCCTCTGCCTGTGTCTCTGCCTCTCTCTCTCTCTCTGTGACTATCATAAATAAATAAAAGTTAAAAAAAAACTTAAAAAAAAAAAAAAAAAAACCCGAGGCAGATGATCACAGTAGTAGTGTTCAATCTCGGCGCTCTAACTCAATGTAAGCAACGCAGGATTACAGAAACACGAACCATAATGACAAATACACCATACTGAGGCCAGGGACTGGATTCCAAATGTAGTGAGAGAAGGCCCAGGCTTTTGGGCCCATAAACAGGGGCCGTGGGAGAACAAAGCAAACCATGAAAAGGACACGGATTTGTGGGCGGCCTTCCCCGCCAAACTGAGCGGCGCTACCCTAACCAATGGCCCCAGCTTCCATCTTCACTTGTGCGATGGGGAGTAACGTCACCTCGACTTGTTACGTCCTCCAAGGAATCGGTTATTTCGTCCCCACAGGGTGCTAGCACAGAGACACCCCCCAACACACACTTGAGCCTGTTCACACCACTTATGCCCCCAGGCGCGTGAGTAACGTTATCATGAGTGTTGGAAGGTTACTCAGCCAACCCAGAAACTGTAGCTAAAACAGCGCAGAGTCCACCATGGCCATCTGGAAACAGTGCTGCTCTGCTGGGCCCTACAAAACTTCCACGGCTCCCTAATCCCACTGCTGAAAACTTCCCTGAGTTTACATCTAATCCTGAATTCAAGTGAACAAAAGGATTCTGTTCAAAGTGCTAGAACTTAATGTTACAATTCTTTTGCAGTACCATAGTTAAAATCAGTAAAACTCCTACTTTCGCTTTATCGAGAATGTGTTCTACCAAATTAGAAGTTATTATTACATTTATTAACACTTAGCTGGTAAGGGAGACTAACATTAAACTGACCAGGGACTCGACATAGTGGGATCACAGTGATGGAAAGTGCCTAGAATTTTCTGAGGTTCTGGCTCACGGGAGAAAAATCCCTTGTGCACAGATGTTTCTAAATGGGTGTTAACTAATTCACCGTTTCCCGTAAAAGGGACACTGATTATACATGTCAGGCCTCATGGCTGGAGCGGATTTTATTTCTGTAGCCCAGACACCGATAGGTTTACTCTCTCAAGGGGAGAGCTCAGTGGCGAGGCGACTCCCGACCCGAAGAGGGCTGAGGCATCCGGTACTTGGACAGGTCCAGGTTGAGGTCTAAGAAGGTGTACGGGGTGTAGTCGTGGTGCTGGAGGTTCCTGTACGTGGTGTTGTCGAATGGCTCGGCTTGAGCAGGCTCTGTGGGGAAAAGCAAGGCCGTGAGAACACGGGACAGGAAGCACCTCTGCAGGGCTCAGCTCACAGACACCCGAGCATCTAGCATCTGTCACATACAATCTGCCTGAAATAATAAACTGTCTAATTAGAAAAGAAAAGCCCGTGAAAGCAACAGGATCTTCAGAAGCAAAATAAAGGAATTAGCTGAAAATGGATTCTGAAACACAAAGCCTTAACAGTGGGAGCAACATGATGGTTTTTACGAGATGTCTTAACACCTTACTTCATACACTTCTAGATCCTGTACTTTGCAGAATTTTGAAAATGCCTATAACAATTATGGAGGGACTTTCAGGCCACTTAAAGATACAGGAAAAAAACCTGATCTATTAGAAATCTGTCTTATAATAGAAATAAACCACTTATAGAAAACAATTTTCAAAAGCAGAAGCTTAAGTGAGCCTTCTACTAGGTCTCTGGGTACAAGAAAATTAGACCCTGTTTTAATAACATTAATACCAACTTAAGGGGAAATGGAAACAAGGTGTATAGTTTTCAACTTTTTCTGAAAAAGTTGTTCGTATGCTTTAGATTCAGACTAAAATATACAAACTAGATTTTATTTCTTTACGTGAAAAAGAATGGTAGTCGAAGAACTAAAAGTGTGTGGTTAAAAAAAAAAAAAGTGTGTGGTTGAAGCAAAAGAAATATCGCTCTCCTGCCACGTCACATGCAGCGTAAGGGGATGGGAGGTGCGGCATGTGGGGCGGCAGGTGGAGGGCGGGGTGAAGTGCCTACTGATCCTGGGCTTCTGCCATCGGGGCTCTCTCAACTCCTACTTGAGCTACACAAAAAATAACCTAAATAGTGCCCCTACTTGAATTCATATCAAAGCTTTGTTTTTCATGTGTTTAGTTGTAGTAAACAAAAATGATGTCTTATTCAGAGCTGACACCTTTCCAATCTCAACGAGCAGAGACTCCCCATGGTGTAGGCACATCTTCAAAGCAAATACAGGGAGCGTGGTTACTGAAGGGAAATGTGGGTTCAGAAAACTCATATGAAAATCAATCCCGTCAGGGGACAAGAAGCCAGGTGGCAGGAGCTAGGACGACTGCTTCGGGACACCCACACGTGGGCTGTGCTCCAGGGCGGTGGTGGTTGTAGCCTCCAAAAGGCACAAGGAATGTGGGAAAAAGAACACACCCGTGAAAAATTAGAAGCAAATTGTTTTCAAAATGGTTTGCAATGTGGACCCTGTCGTCGTCCTAAAGGTTTAGGTATTCCTCTCCAATTTATGGCAGGATGAGTGCAACAGTAGGCTCAGGAAATGCGGTTCTTGGGTTCTTGACCAGTCTGGAAACTGCAGGCACTTTGCATATTAATGAAAGAGGGAGAAAACGGAGGGAAGGAAACACAAATTCTGTCCACATAACACAACCAGTAACAACAATTAGCACGTAGTGGAAATCAGGCAAGGGGAGGCTTCAGGAGGACTACAGAGCCAACAGGAAGGGGCTGGGTTTGTTAGTAATGCATTTTACAGATATTCTGCGGAGCCAGGCTCTGAACCCAGAGCCCTCCCTTACTGCCTGGCCACCGCCCACCTACAGCACACACCATTTCTAAACTTCAGGGCACCGCCAGACGGTAGCATAGTAGGAATAAAACACTAAACGTTTATGACCGCGAAGTAGCCCTTCATAAAAATTCAGTATAGAAAAACAAAGCCACCCATTGTGTATTTTGGGGAAACCAGAGAAGGAAATGTCATCCAGTGGAAAGAAGACTGAAGCTGCTCCTGGCTGTCCCTGTGTCACTGACTGGTCTCTCTCCTAACATGTGGATGTCCCCTCGGACCCGAGGAATCTAAGAGCACTGCTCAGTGTAGCCGCCCAGAAGACCCTCCCAGTGGGGGTAAGCACGGCCTCTGGGGTTACACAGGACCCCTTCCGCCAAGAGGAGGCTCTGCAAGTTCACCAAACGGACACGTGGACAGCCTCCGAGGACAGCCTCCGAGGCTAAGGGTGAGGATGTGAACTGCCCGAGGGCAGAAACGGCACTGGTTGTGGGCTGGTGGGGAGTGCCCAGGGCACACGCTTCCAGTGCAGAGGAAACATCCAGGGCCCCGGGGCTGTGCCTAGGCTGTGTGTCATCACAATTACGGCCGTGGAAGGGGGCAGACTTCTCCTGCGGGGTCTGACTAACTGGAGCATGTCTTCACCCTGCAGGGGCCTCCAGAGGCCCGCCACCCGCACAGGAAAGGAGGTTCTCAAGAGGGCACAAGGGAAGGTATACCCGGTGTGTTGTCCTGCTCTTGCAGGCCTGGCATCGCGTCTTCAGCCGTCCCGTCCTTCCCCTCAGGCTCCAGACCTGTGGTCTTCTGCTTGAACACACCTGCATCAGGGGCAGGAACTGGCTTTGGATGTTGCAGTGGCGTCTGACCTTCCAAAATCTCCTCTTTAGCCTCCAAGACTCCTCCCGTTACCTGCTTCCCTGCATTTTCCTTGTCGGGTAGGGGAAATGCCACCTCCCTGTCACCTTCCAGTACTTGCTTTTCAAAATGTCTTTCTCTGGAATCAGGAGATGCTTGCAGCTGTCCTGCCTCTTTGGTTCTTTCTGTCGATTGCCCAGCTGCTGGGCTGACATCTGGCTGTGTAGACAATCCTGACTTTGTGGGGTCAGGGAAAGTTTTTTTAACTTCAAGTGGCTTTTGGCTTTCTTGATCTTTTTCACTTGATCTAAGTATTTTCTCCATTTGTTTTTCCTTTATATTTTGCTTCACAATCTCTTTATCTGCTTGTAACTTGGGGGTTGTAGCTTTTGGTTTAGCATCTTTTCTGTCCTCTGATGGCTTCACGGTGGGCCCTTTCTTCTTTGCCTGACGGGGCCTCTCTGAAGGGCTGAGATCTGGCTGCATTTGCTGTGACCGGATCTTCTCTCTTGCTGCTGTTGCAATTTTGGAGGCTCTACTTTCAGGGGAACGGGGGGCCTGTGGTGTTGGAAGCCCTTCTTTGCCCCTGCTCATCATCTGAGGATCAACCTTGGAGGCATCACCCTCCTCGTCAGACTCTGAATCCGAGGAGGAGTCTGAACTGGAGGAGCTGGACGAAGATGTTGAAGATGACGAAGATGATGATGAATCATTTGTCCTTCCTTTGCTCTCCTGAGGAACTTTTGAATCCGAACCCTGTTTTCTGAATGGAGGCAGAACTTTTTGAGGAAACTCTACCAAAGTCTTTCTTGATAAAAACTCTGGAAGCCCTTCATCTGTGAATGGCATGCTATCATCGGGACTGGTGCTAGGACTAGCTACCACCCTGCCTCGATTCACAATTGACGGGTAAGAATTGGGTGAAGACAAGTTTTTAGACAATTCGGCTGCGGTTGGGGTGGCGAGTAGCCTGCCCCTCTCCTTTCGTTCCACTACATCTAGGAAATGGCATAAAGAGGAATATTATTTTCAATATTTTACAAAACAATCTAAATTCATCAGTAACTCACAGACATTTTATTACTAACAACTTGTTATTATAAAATCTTCAATGTACTCATCCTAAGAAATGTTTCCTGGGAATGCACTTGTAGGTCAAAGCCAAGCCACATGACAGACAACAGTAAGAAATGCAGATGTTTTTCTTTGCAGCCAAAATATTTAAAAAACAGGGATTTTTACCAACAGAAGTAACAAACTTGTCTCCACTTTTGACAATGAGGGCTTCTTTGATAATTTTTAAACGATTTCATCCAAGTTTCAAACAGTTAGGCTATAAAGAGATTTCTAAATGACTATGATACATTTTACAAATCGTAATTTCTTAAATCTTTACAAAGATCTTCAAAGATTAAGAAAGTCATTCATACTGGATGAACCTTAACCTTATGAACAAAACGGCAAAGCAGAGCAGGGACAAGAGCCTCATTTGTATCTGAGTGTGCACATACATGTGTGAGTGCTAGGGATCACTGAGTGGGGATGATGTCATACAAATGAACATGCCCTGAGTGGAGGAGAAGTCCTTCAAAATCACAAGTCATCTGGGGGCTTCTTTAGCCAGAGAAAAGTTTAATGACCAAAAAATTCTAAAATAACTTGATGTGTCTATCACTGGAAACAACAGGTTTTAAAATGGGGGGAGGGGAGAAGAGTACTAATATAAAACCTTGCATTTTTTTTAGACTCAATTATTATTTTTCAAAAATATTTTGTTTGAGGGAAAAGCAGAGTGAGCAAACATGAGCAGGGGTAGGGCCAGAGTCAGAGGGAGAAGGAAATTCCCCATTGAGCAGGGAGTCAGACTCAGGGCTTGATCCCAGGACCCCCAGGATCACACCTATTACCCCCAGTTCCACCCCCACCCATCTCTCTACCACTTCCACCATCTCGACCACCCCCTCCACTACTACCTCCATCACCAACCCCACCAACCTCCACCACCACCTTCACCTCCATCTCCACCAGCACCATCAGCAGGAGCAGTAGTACCTCCTCCATGCCATGTGATTCCGTGGCTACATGCCAGTCCAGAATCTGCATTCTAAATGCGGAGCAGGTGCCGAGGCAGCTAACTCTCAGAACTCACACAGAGCTCTAGGATCATGTTAAACCTAAAAATGGGACAAAGGGGGGGCACCTGGGTGTCACCCAGGTTAAGCCTCTGCCTATGGCTCAGGTCATAATCTCAGAGTCTGGGAATTGTGGGGAGCCTGCTTCTTCTCCCTCTTCTCACTTGGGCTCTCTCTTGCTGTCTCTTAAATAAAATCTTAAAAAAAAAAAAAAAAGAGGAAAAGAGTGTACATGTACTGAACTTTCTCTCAGCTGTACCTAAATCAGCTCAGAAATCCCTAGTGGCCCCCACAACCTCCTAGCCTGCCTGCTCACCTGTATCATTCATCCATGTTTATGTGGGGTCAGAATTTTCCGAGAATGAAAAGTTAAGTTAAAATAGGCATATCTTATATATGCTGCTTTGAATACAAAAATTACAATGCCTGAATCTTCCAAAAAGTGCTGTGGAGGGCAGCCCAGGTGGCTCAGTGGTTTAGCGCTGTCTTTGGTCCAGGCATGATCCTGGAGACCTGGGATCAAGTCCCACATCAGGCTCCCTGTGTGGAGCTGGTTTCTACCTCTGCCTCTCTGTGTCTCTCATGAATAAATAAATAAAATATTAAGAAAAAAAAACAGTGCTGTGGAGATTTTTTAAATTGCAAATAAGTTACCAAAACTACATTATAGGTTGATTTTTATCTATTAAAAATGAAAAGAAGGGCAACCCAGGTGAATCAGCGGTTTGGCACCTGCCTTGGCCCGGGGCGTGATCCTGGAGACCCAGGATTTTTTTTTTTTTTTAATTTATTTATGATAGTCACAGAGAGAGAGAGAGAGAGAGAGAGGCAGAGACACAGGCAGAGGGAGAAGCAGGCTCCATGCACCAGGAGCCCGATGTGGGACTCGATCCCGGGTCTCCAGGATCGTGCCCTGGGCCAAAGGCAGGCACTAAACCGCTGCGCCACCCAGGGATCTCCTGGAGACCCAGGATTGAGTCCCATGTTGGGCTCCCACCATGGAGTCTGCTTCTCCCTCTGCCTGTGTCTCTGACACACACACACACACACACACACACACACTCTCTCTTAAGAATAAATAAATAAAATCTTTAATAAAAAAAAAAGGAAAGAAAATTTCAAATGGGATTAACAGTGGTATCATTTAGAAATTCTGTTTGAAAAGAAAATTTCTGTAATACGTAATAAGAATGTTTTAAGGTTTCTTTTATTCATGCTAAATTACTGAAGAGTTCCACAGAAAGGCTAATAGACTAAAACATAGTAATGCTTTTTTAAAAAATTTCAAAATATTATTTAAACTCTATTAATTAACATATAATGTGTCATTGGTTTCAGAGGTAGAGGTCAGTGATTCATTGGTCTTATATAACACCCAGTGTTCATGACATCACGTGCCCTCCTTGATGCTCATCACCCAGCTACCCCATCCCCCCAGCCCCTGCCCTCCAACAACCCTCTCTGTTTCCTAAGGTTCTTAGGCTTTGTCTCCCTCTCTGATTTTATCCTGTTTTATTTTTCCCTCCCTCCTCTGTGCTCCTCTGTTTTATTTCTTTCTCTGACTGATGCATTTTGCTAATTTTTAATGAGAGCCAATTTCTGACCCACTGCAGCAGGGGCCCAGTGTCCTCTTGTGACTCAGAAGGAAGCTGCCACAATGATCTGGAGCTGCCGCTAGTAACTGCTGTTCCAGAGTGCCAGGGTGCAGATCACGTCTGCATTCAACCGTGCAGAGCAGAATGTCGTCACCGTGAAAACAGGCTCATCATGCAGAGGAACAATGGCTTTCCCTTTATGACCTTACCGGTCTGTTTTCATGAGGTCCCTTACTTTCACCTTGAGGCAGGATGCCCATATACTCTATGTTTTAGTTTGATGCTGACCTTCCTTGAAAAACAAGTATATGAAAACACCACACTACCTAAGTTAAGTCAACCGAGGAGGCACATCACACTGCACAAGTCGAAGACTTTCCTGGACTGTTTCTACTCTGTCAGAGACCATACAAATGACCATACCAGCCTACACACAATTAAGGGCTATGAATACCAGTAACAGCACCGGGACAAGTCTTACTGCTTCTCTATTTCTTCTCAAAACAACTTCCACATCCCAAATCTTTTCAGCTCAGTTGAAAAGTGAGGGCATGACCTTCAAGTTTTTAGTGGTCTCCTGATTAAAGCTTTTATTTATTTATTTTCTTTTTTAAAGATTTTAAGTGGGCAGCCTGGGTGGCTCAGTGGTTTAGTGCCGCCTTCAGCCCAGGGCCTAATCCTGGAGACAAGGGATTGTGTCTCACATCAGGCCCCCTGCATGGAGCCTGCTTCTCCTTCTGCCTGTATCTCTGCCTCTCTCTCTCTCTCTCTCTCTCTCTCTGTCTCTCATGAATAAATAAATAAAATCTTAAAAAAAAAAAAAGATTTTAAGTAATCTCTACACCCAAAGTGGGGCTCAAACTCATGACCCTGATATCAAGAGTCGTGTGGTCTACCTACTGAGCCACCAGTGCATCCCTAGCGGCCTCCCTATCAAAGCAAAAATGATGTATTGGTGTTTGAAATAGATTAGCTATCTTAGAATTCTTTCATATCCTGTCACTGGGTCACAAAACTAATCTTGGAAACAAAGCACACTCCAAAACAAAGGAATATTTTGACGACATGAAAGAATACTCAACTTTTACATGCTAAAACTTTTTTTTTACATGTACAGAACTATAAAGTGTTGTTTTTTTTAATGAATACACGAGAATCAAGATTTTTTTTCCAGAGGCAAGACAGTACAGTGATTAAAAGTACAGATGGTGGGGCCTCACTGCTGGGGTTCACGTCTCGCTCCACTACTGACCTATGTGTGACCTCAGGCAGCTCATGGATCTCCTCCCTCTACTTTCTCATCCATAATGCAGGGTTACTAATAGTATCCACTCACGGAGTTCTGAGGACCAGATAAGATAATATATGGAGTGCTTGGAACAGTGCCTCGCACTGTTGGTTAGAATTAAATACAACAAATCCCTATTTCCAGAGATTTCTCACTTTTCAAGCTGAAGTAAGGACTGGAAATGGATAATTAACTTTGGCTTCTTGACAGATTCTTTAAAAAGCAACACTGGAGTTAGTCAATGATTTAGTACTGATTGTTGCAAAACAGCCTAGTGCCTAGATTCAAAGTAACATCAAAGTAGGGGAGGTAGGGGAGCCAGGGGAGCCTGGGGAGGGGGGGAGGGGCGGCTCAGTGGTGGCTCAGGGGTTTAGCGCCGCCTGCCTTCCGCCCAGGGCCTAATCCTGGAGTCCCAGGATCGAGTCCCATGTCGGGCTCCCTGCATCGAGCCTGCTTCTCCCTCTGCCTCCCTTTCTCTCTCTCTCTCTCATTAATAAATAAATTTTTAAAAAATCTTAAAAAAAAAAAGTAGGGGAGTCAGGCGCTTCTGCAGGAGGGGGGGCTACAAAGAGACCCTGGATTCTGGTTTCTGCACTGGGGGCTATCCTCAGGAAGGAAGCACGTGCTACCAGAAGCTGGAGCTCTGGAGGGCAGAAGGCAGGTGTTCTGTAACCTTGGGGTCCTGCCTCTAAGGCAGGCACTGACTAGAGATGTGAGCACACGGGTGAGTGCTTAGCACCCTGTGTGCAAGCTTCCACTTGAGCTTCTAAAGCCCCTGAGAGTTGACAGCGGTTGACCTGACAATGTGCCACTAGCAGGCAAAAGGCATTTCAGCGTCCGACACTTAACCAGTCTGAGGCCTGCATACATGTCAATTTAGAAGTATTCTTTCTTTTCTTTTTTTTTTTTGTGGGGGGGAGATTTAGTTATTCATGAGAGACACACAGAGAGGCAAAGACACAGGCAGCGGGAGGAGCAGAATCCCTGCAGGGACCCCGATGTGGGACTTGATCCCAGGACTCCGGGATCACGACCTGAGCTAAAGGCAGACGCTCAACCACTGAGCCACCCAGGCGCCCCTCTTTCTCTTTATACAGGGATTGTAATTATTTTGAAATGATGAGGCACAAATGCAATATGTCTTAAAAACAGTATGGTTCAGCATTCTGTCTTCCTACCTGAAAGCACTCTATGGTGGACACGACACAGACACACATCTCATGCCGGCCCTGCTCAGGCAGGGAGGAACTGGTTTCCAGGGGCAGAAACTACACAGGCCCAAGGCCAACTCCCAGGTCAGTGTTCCTGTCTCATGCCTGCACCCAAAACTGTCACATGACCAAGTGCCCTATTCCACTCACGTAGCCACTAGTCCAGTTTCATAAATCTATGATGTAGGATTGCAGAGACAAGACTAAAAATTCACCAAACGCAGCGAGAACATTAGTGATGAGATGCAGCCAATCAGCAGTAAACACTGAAAGAATGTCAAAAATGTGCCGGGCATAATACAGAACTGAACTGACAGTCTGGTTGTAAACATTTTTTAGGAGTGATCAAGGTACTGTGGCTCTTTAAAAAAAAAAAAAAAAAGAGTCCTAATTTTTAAGATCTCTATTTAAAAACATGAGGAAGAGAGAGACAGAACACTGGATTTAAAAGTGAGGCAAGGGACACCTGGGCGGCTCAGTGGCTGAGCATCTGCCTTTAGCTTAGACTGTGATGCTGGGGTCCTGGGATCAAGTCCCACATGGGGCTCCTGCAGGGAGCCTGCTTCTCCCTCTGCCTGTGTCTCTGCCTCTCTCTCTGTATATCTCATGAATGAATAAATAAATCTTAAAAAGAAATAAAAGTGAGGCCAATACAGACTGAGTTACACAGAACAGAACATTCTGAGTCAAACAGAATTAAACTGAGCTGAATTCAGGCCTCCAGCAATGATGTGCTTAGGGCATGAAAGGCAGTCGGGGGCCAGCAATCCACAATGGGCCAATATTCTGAAACCTACCAGTGCTTTTGTGTGCACACCAAGAAGCGACAAAACAAAAAAATATCTAAGTATTTTTAAATATTTAAATATTCAAACAGAGGAAATGATATTGATGAAAATAAGATAAATTCAACTTACCATTCTGAACCACATATGAAAATCAAGGTTTGCAGAGACTGTACATATACATCTTCACTTTTTTTCTTTTTTAAGATTTCATTTTTAAGCAATCTCTACTCGCAACATGGGGCTCGAACTAAACCCTGAGACTGAGAGTCATGTGTTCCTCTGACTGAGCCAGCCAGGCACCCCTGTAAATCAGTCATTAGTAAGGAATCGGGAGTAGAAAATAAAATTCCCACAAGAGAAGTATTTAAAAATATACTGTTGCATTTTCTATTCTCTTTCCGTGAGGATATGCTACATTGGTATTTAGGAGGAAAAAAAGTAAAAAACAGCAATAACAGTCAAAATGACTATGGAAAGAGCTGGACACAGATCAGATATCATGCTGCATCAAAGTGAGTTGTAATGGAAAATGGTGCCTGCCCTAACTCCCTCTCTACTGTCATAAGAGGATGCCTACAACCCTGGGCTATGGCCAACCAGAGCCCGGGAGGCCACATGTGAGTTTCAGAGACAATGAGAAAAGCCACAGTTGGGGGAAGCAAGATGGGGTTCAGAGCTACCATGGGAGTGTGGGCTACAGTACGATACTAGGGCGATCTACGCACCCCAGCCTTTGCCCTCTGTATCCCCTTGCTATGTGTTAGAGTAAGGCACTTAGAAAACAGACAAAACTGGTTTGGGGCTAAACACCGAGTCAAAGACTGTTTCGTTACTGATGTGTTTGGTCTAAAATCTGCATGGATTTTATTTCTGATTATAATCTGGACACTGCTGGAGATGAATCAAATTATGTGGTCAGTAAAACTTTTCATGCTTGGAAAACAGACTTATTTATTTTGCATTATCTTTCCCTTATGACTATCATTAAAATCTTACTTTTTGGTGGACTTTGCTTCTTGGGATTTGGTGGCAGTCCCTTTTCGCTCTTCCCTGATTCTGCACAGAGAGAAACCGTGGAAGCAAGTCCTCGAAATACTCGTGCTTCGAGGAGCATAATCTGACAGAAGAATGAACAAATATGGACATTTTAGGGTAACATCACTTAGGATCCATTACAACATAGAAATACTACGTGCATCCAAATGGTATATTGTTATCACCATTTCCATAACGTGTATTACAGAAATTTGCGAAAATACAAAAAAAAAAAAAAAAACAAAACAAAACAAAAAAAAGGAGCTGCAAGAAAGATAACCACAGGACAGTCACTATTAGCTATGTAACTCCAGGAAAACGTCAAAACAGCTTCTCCCGTGCACACTTTTTTGTCGTCCCCGATTACCTGTTAGCCAACACAATACCGATTCTTTTTGTAAAATGTTTTCCTGTACTTACAAAGCTAAGTAGAAGAAATACTATCTGGTTGTTAACAATGATGTGGATAAATAATGATTACTCCCAAACTGTTTACAATATATCATAATTGGGCGCAGCCCGGGTGGCTCAGCGGTTTAGCGTCGCCTTCAGCCCAGGGCGTGATCCTGGAGACCCGGGATGAATCCTACGTCGGGCTCCCCGCATGGAGCCTGCTTCTCCCTCTGCCTATGCCTCTGCCTCTCTCTCTGTGTCTCTCATGAATGAATAAATAAAATCTTAAAAAAAAAATCATAATTGGAAAACAAACTATCACTGATAACTCACCGAGCATGTATTTACTAACAGCTATTACCTGCTGGGCACTTCTAGAAGCTGGATATAGATACAGCAGAGGGGCCTCTCCTTTATATGCAAAGAGGAAAATGTGTTTTCTACGTTTATGACTGCAAGTGCATGCCTCTGTGTATACATGAAAGCTCAAACAACCATTTGGAATCAGGTTTGTTTGTTTTTTTTTCTTTCTTAAAGGTTTTATTCATTGATTCATGAGACACACACAGAAGCAGAGACTTAGAGGGAGAAGCAGGCTCCTGGGCAGCCCTGGTGGCCCAGCGGTTTGGCGCTGCCTTCAGTCCAGGGCGTGATCCTGGAGTCCTGGGATCGAGTCCCACGTCGGGCTCCCTGTAGGGAGCCTGCTTCTCCCTCTGCCTGTGTCTCTCATGAATAAATAAATAAAATCTTAAAAAAAAAAAAGAAAAAAAAAAAAAAAGGGAAGCAGGCTCCCTACAGGGAGCCCGATGCAGGACTCGATCCCAGGACCCCGGGGTCACGATCTGAGCCAAAGCCAGATGCTCCACCACTGAGCCCCCAGGTGCCCCAGAACCAAGTGTTTCAAGGACTAACTGAAATAGACCCCCCCCCCTCCGACGTCTATACTCCACTTTGCAATGAAGAGTTGGTGCTTTTGCAGCGAGAGACATCTAAAAATTTAAATACAGTGAAACGGCTTTACGTTTTTTCCCTCCGGGTTAGAGGAAAGCCCTCCCTTCCTGTTTTCACAGACGGATGGGGTCAGGTAAGCGGGCTTCCCCGGGGCTGCCGGGGAAGCGACCAGGTCAGCCCTCCTGCCTCCCCCTCCCGGCCTACACGAGAGGTGCAGACGCCGTGGTTGGCGCCCCTGACACCTGGGAGCCCTCGCACCTGCCCGCGGCCCGGCCCGGCCCCGCCCCGCACGCCCCGGGCTCCCCAGGTGACCGGGGTCCTCCTCCAAGGGGCCGTGGCCCGGCCCAGGCCCGCCCCTCCGCCCCGCGCCCTCTCCTGCGCCCCGCATGCGGGCCGACCGCCCACCGGGACGGCTGGAGAGGCCGCCACGCCCCGGCCCTACACGGGCTCCCCTTTACCTTCAGCGCCGCGGACCGTCCTTCCCGCAGCAGAAGCGACGCCGCCATGACGGTGACACCGGGGACGCCCGCACCAGGGCCTGGCCCGGCTGCGGTCGCACCCGGACTGACGTCACCACAGCGCGCGCACCACGGGCCGCGGGCCCGCCCCCTGCGCCGAGAGCACCAATCACAGGCAGGCAGAGGGGCGGGACGGGGCGGGGCCGAGGGCTGGAGGCTGCCGGCGCATCCCGGCACCCCTCGCGGCGCCTCAGGCCACGCCCCCGGGCGGAGCTGCCAATCACCGGCCGGCCGGGGCGGGGATGGGATGGGCGGAGCCAGCGCGGCCGCCGAGCGCTCCTGCGGGGTCGCGGTCTTGGAGGCGGGGCGCAGCGTGTGCTGGTGTCCCTGCGCCCGGCAGCCCTGGTTCTGCCCCCGAGCCGTGTGTGCTGCGCTCGGAGCCCCGCGGCGCCCGGTCCCACCCGGTCCGGCGATGTACACGCCGTCTGCAGCCTGGGGCGGGACCCTGGGCGCGCTCCGGGCCCGGGACTGCACCAGGGCCGGAGCTCGGAGGGTCAGAGATGCACGCTTTACTTTACCTGAACGTGCATGGCTGGCAGTGCAGGCAGGTAGCCGAGCTCCCGGCCCCCACCGGCCCCCGGCCCCCACCTCTGACTCCACTCCATCCAGGCGGCGTACATGCGCAGACACCCTTCCAGAGGGGACCCTGGAGCCCTGCCAATGCCCTGCGGCCTGCCACCAGGCCTGCCACCAGCCACCGGAGGTCCCCGAGCAGAGGGACCACCTGAGGTCTCACCATCACAGTGACAAAGGGATCCTCCTTTGTCTCTGCAAGAGAAGGGATCACCATGATAACAGAATTAATTACTCTTTGCTCAAGCCCAATTCACTCCCGTGTCTCCAGTGGAAAGCTCACACTCGTGTTTGTGCAGCCTGCTTCTTTCAAAGGTGACTGAGCACCTTGAAGGTGCAAAGCCACAGCTGCCACGTGGGGAAGTTGGCCTGGAATTGGGAAGGTCCACATCACACCCCTCACGGGGGCCGGAGCCCTAATTTCCTCCCACCAGCAGCCAGCACATTCAGCTCAAGGTAGCTGAAATGGTCAGCCTCGGGAATACAATGAGAAGGCCAACGCCTTTGGGACCAGAGTGGTCGCCAGCCAGAGTGGTGGTTAGGAGAGGGCACATCTGGTGGTGGGAACCCTGGGGAAGAAGAGACTTGCTGAGTGGTGGGGAGCCCTGTTGGTGGTTTTCAAAGAAGCAACAGGAGTGTGTGAAGGTTGACTATGGCAAAGATGTGGAAGACCAAGGTCTGAGCCTAGAGGGAGCAGGACCTAGCAGGAAGCTAATGCAGTCAGGTAGGGTGGTGGAGGTAGGCCTACACCATGGTAGGTCAAAGAGGATGGAAAGGACAGGGCCAAGTGCAAGAGGCAAATAGAAGGTGTTGCAGAAAAATCCAGGATGCAGAGGCCAGAGAGGGTTAGTGCTTTCATGAGTATTTGTGGAGAGGGGATTATATCCTATTTTCTATTTTTCTTATACATAGTATTTTTTTTAAAGATTTTATTTATTTATTTGACACAGAGAGCACAAGCAGGGGGAGGACAGAGGAAGAGGGAGAGAGGGAAAGAGACTTCCCACTGAGCAGAAAGCCTGACTCAGGGCTCCATCCCATGACCTTGAGATTATGACCTCAGCCGAAGGCAGACACTTAACCAACTGAGCCACCCAAGTGCCCTTTAGATTGTATTTTCTTTTTCTTTTTTTTTTTTAAGATTTTATTTATTTATTCATGAGAAACAAAGAGAGAGGCAGAGACACAGGCAGAGGGAGAAGCAGGCTCCATGCAGAGAGCCCAATGCGGCACTCGATTCCAGGACCCTGGGATTACACCCTGAGCCGAAGACAGAAGCTCAACTGCTGAGCTACCCAGGTGCCCCCAGATTGTATTTTCTAATCATCTGGAAAACCATAGACTAGATTTTGTTTCTCCTGCACCCATCACCCCAGCATGGAGCTCTAGCAAGTATCTACTCAGCATTTTTAAATGAAAACCTCAAAAATTTATGTTTATCTATATTTCCTTATTAATCACTTAAAGAACTCTCTAAATTACTACATATCCAACTTTGGTCTCCTAAGTGCAGATTACTTTTTAAGATAACTAGAAAATGGAGCAGCACTTGGACCAACCCTGAACTCAAAGGCGTTTAGGCCAAAAAGGAAAATAAAAATACTCAGGTGTCCTGCCATCCTCACACATGCCATAGCTCTGCATTTTGTCTAATACACGCATTTTTTTAAGCCCCAAATGAGATGTATTATGCCATTTTTCTAGGTAAAGTAATACAACTTAATTTTATGTGTTTTAAATTAAGTGGATTTTTTTTAAATGAAGAGAGTGTTAGGTTGTCGAGATCACAGGGAAGATCCTCATGTTTTATGTGGATATAAAGGGTTTTTTTTTTTTTAAGATTTTATTTATTTATCCATGAGAGACACAGAGAGAGAGGCAGAGACACAGGCAGAGGGAGAAGCAGGCTCCGTGCAGGGAGCCCGACGTGGGGCTCAATCCCGGGTCTCCAGGATCACGCCCTGGGCAGGCGCTAAACCGCTGAGCCACCCAGGGATCTCTAAATTATGTGTTTTTATTTTTTATTTATTTTTTTAAATTATGGGTTTTTAAAAAAGATTTATTTATTTATTTGAGAGAGAGAAAGAGCAAGCGAGCATGTGCTCACAGAGAGAGTGGCAGAGGGAGGAGGAAGTAACTTCCCTACTGAGCATGGAACCTGACTTGGGGCTCGATTCCATAACCTGAGCAGAAACCAAGAGTCAGATGCTCAACTGCCTGAGCCACCCGGGCGCCTCTAAACTGTTTTAACATGTAGTGACTATCTGGGACTGTCCCTGGGACTATCTGGACACTCGATATCCTGAAAATATATTAGAATATTTCTCAGTGCTGGGTAAAACATCACGAGCATAATTTCCAATGAACGATTCTGTTCCCATGTGCAGTTCTGTTGTCTCTGCTGGCTCTTGTCCATAATTGCTGAGCACTGATGTGCTTGAAACTCATGCATTTCTGGGCTCTTCCCTGTGGCAATTCCCAAGCCCTGGGTTGAGTGTGCACTACTTCTGAATTGATTTGGTTGGTTTGTGTCCACCAGGCTGAGTGCCACCTCTCTGGGTCTAGTGTGATCATTTCCTTCATAGTCTGGAATGTCCTGGACCACAGGAAGTGTGTGTCCCCAGGGACCAAAACAAAGCAAAAAACACAAGAAGCCCCCATTGCCCTGGGAGCCTTTGTTGATCTCATTTAAAATTCGTGGTTGAAAAAAATAAAAAATAAAAAATAAAATTCGTGGTTGAACTGATGTCAGGAGGAAACAGGACTTTGGAGCCATGAGCACTGGGAGTGGACTGGGAAGTGCAGCAGGAGGCCCTTGCGGAGCTTCCCTCAGGGACAGGGTGAATGAGGGCAAAGCCCCTGGCTTACAAAGAAAGGTCATGGGGAAATGTGTCTATCTCAGCCGGGGCACTGAATGGGGAAAGAAGTGTCCCAAGGCCTACCCTCTCTTGAATTTGGGGTTAAAACACACACATACTTCCCATGGCCCAGGACATTCCGGGCTATTTATATTAAAACTGAAAATCCTGGGATCCCTGGGTGGCGCAGAGGTTTGGCGCCTGCCTTTGGCCCAGGGCGCGATCCTGGAGACCCGGGATCGAATCCCACGTCAGGCTCCCGGTGCATGGAGCCTGCTTCTCCCTCTGCCTGTGTCTCTGCTTCTCTCTCTTTCTCTCTATATGACTATCATAAATAAATAAAAAATAAAAAAAAATAAAAAAAAATAAAACTGAAAATCCTGTTTAGCAGAAGGTGCTATAGGAAGTAAAAAGACCAGCCACACACTGGGAAATCATTTAACTCCTACTGAATTGATATCCAGAATACATAGTTTCCTACTCACTAACATGGACAAGCCACTACCTCTGGAGGGGGGGTGGGGGGACGGGTGAGGTCCACATGGAGGGAGCCTTGGGACTTGTGTTCTCATTTTTTTTTTAAGATTTTATTTATGGGCAGCCCAGATGGCTCAGCAGTTTAGCACTGCCTTCAGCCCAGGGCGTGATCCTGGAGACCTGGGATCAAGTCCCACGTCAGGCTCCCTGCGTGGAGCCTGCTTCTCCCTCTGCCTGTGCCTCTGTGTCTCTCATGAATAAATAAATAAAATCTTAAAAACAAAAACAAAAAACCCTAAGTGGCTTGTTTTATTTGGTGCCCAAAAGTTATATGGTAGTTTTAGATGCCCACTTTTTAATGGAAAAGATACAGATTCCAATACTACTAGAAATTCTATCTTCTATGTACCGAAATGATGAATAGGTTTTTTTGGCAGGATGCTGTGTGTATGGATCTCGTATATATAACCCAGCTCAATGCCTTCATGTTTCTCCTCCCACCTCATCAAGCAGGCCATTACTGGAGCTTTACCTATCTTTTTTTTTTAAGATTTTATTTATTTATTCGTGAGAGACACACAGAGAGAGACAGAGACACAGGCAGAGGGAGAAGCAGGCTCCCTGCGGGGAACCCGATGCGGGACTCGATCCCAGGACCCCAGGGTCATGACCCCAGCCGAAGGCAGATGCACAGCCACTGAGCCACCCTGGCATCCCCCTTTCTTACTCTCTAATGGCCAAATGTCCTACCAAGGACGGGTGAATAGCTGAGCGCTGCCCTGGAGGAAGAACTTGCTGATAGAGCACCACTGTCCTCAAAATAAAAATGTAGGTTGTATCAGTTTGTTAGAGCCGCAGTAACAAAGGACCACAACCTGGGTGGCTTAAGACAACAGACGTTTATCGTCCCACCGTCCTGGAGGATGCAGTCCTAAAAGAAGGTGGCGGCAGGAACGGCATCCTCAGAGACCTTGGGCAGACCCCTTCTCTGCCTCTTCCGAGCTTCTGGGGTGGCCGCCAACCCCTGGCACTGCCTGCTTTGTAGCCGCGTCGCTCCAACCTCTGCCTGTCTTCACGTGGCTTCTCTTAGAGTGTCTGTCTTCTGTGCATGTCTGTCTCTGTGTCTAAATTTCCTCTTTTTGTAAAGACACAAATCATCCTGGATTGGGGCCCACTCTGATGACATCATTTGAATTTGAAATCCTCTGTAAAGACTCTCTCCAAATAAGGTCAAATTTCAAGTACCAGGGGTTGGGATTTCATCTCATATTTTTTGGGGAAAATGTAAGTCAACCAACAACATGTCAAAACCACATCAGATGGGAAAATACCAGTGACTTTTTTTTTTAAGGAGATTCTTTTTTTTCCAGCTCTATTGAAATATAATTGATACATAATGTTATATAAGTTTAAAGTATACAATGTAATGACTTGATATATATCAAGTGTTTATATACTTGATATATTTTACAAATATATATGTATCAAAAAAAGATTATTAAAAAAAGATTATTTATTTACTCATGAGAGACACATAGAAAGAGAGGCAGAGACACAGGCAGAGGGAGAAGCAGGCTCCATGCAGGGAACCCAATGTGGAGCTCGATCCCAGAACCCTGGGATCACACCCTGAGCCAAAGGCAGATGCCCAACCACTGAGCCACCCAGGCATCCTGCGTCAATTATTATTATTATTATTATTATTATTATTATTATTATTTAAAGATTTTGTTTATTTACTCATGAGAAACACAGAGAGAGAGGCAGAGACACAGGCAGTGGGAGAACCAGGCTCCATGCAGTGAGCCTGATGTGGGACTCGATCCTGGGACTCCAGGATCACCCCCTGGACCCAAGGCACCACTAAACTGCTGAGCCACCAGGGCTGCTCATCAATTATTATTTTTAAAAAACATTTTATTTATTTATTTGAGAGAGAGAGACAGAAACAGAGAGACAGCATGAGCAGGGGGAGAGGCAGAGGCAGAGAGAGAAGCAGGCTCCCTGCAAGGAGCCCCATGCGGACTTGGGACTCGATCCCAGGACCCTGGGGTCACGCCCTGGGCTGAAGGCAGACGCTCGACCACGGAGCCACCCAGGCGTCCCCTTCGTGTTTCTCTGATTTTGCATGTTCCTTGAAGTCCGGCGTTGCTGTGTTCCCATTTGAAGTGGCCCCCACGTCCTCTGGACTTTACTCCCTGCCTTTGGGAGAGAACCCCGCTCCCGGCCTGCTGGGGATCCGGGGCCATGGCAGGCCTCCTCCGCGTTTCCTGCTCCCTCTGGTGGCCGACTCTGAAGCCTGTGTGCCTTCTCCAGCCCGCAACTGACCAGGCCGGGCACCCACAGCTTCCCTGGTTTCTCAAGGGTGCTAAGGCTCAAGAGGGTCTCTCCCCGACCCGCGGATTTGGGCCCGTTTTGCCAGAACTCACTCTCAGTGCTGTTGGGGGTGCACACAGGGAGCCGGTCACAGGGTGGGAGTGTGTGGGCGTGAGGTGCATGGGGCGCTGGGGGGGACCTGTGGGCAAGGTGTCCCTAGTGGCTCCTGGGCAGGCTTCTTGATCAGAGTCACAAGGGAGTGGGTGATGTTGGGGTCCCTTTCCTGCCCCTGGGAGCCCTATCTGGGCTCGCCTAGCTCTTCCTGCCCTCAAGTACTCGTGGCTCATACTCTGGAAGGGGCGAGAGAGACATGGGTGTCTTTGGCAGCATCTCACACACTTGGGGGAGTCAGGTGTTCACTCACACGCTCTCTCTTTCCCCTGTGGGAGAAACCATGGGCTGAGCAGCTCTCTCTCGATGCTAAGTAGGGCCTGGGGGGAAGGATGACATGGGCAATGATCCTCTTACCCTCTCCAGTGCCTCAAACTCATATATATATATATATTTTTTGTTGTTGTTGTTGTTGTTCTAATGATGTGCTGAAATTTGTCCACTGGAAACCTGGACTCCCACAAAAGCCCTTTCGTTTGGGGGGGGTGTTGTCTAGGATGGTGTTTTCCAGAGGCTCCCAGACCATGGCCAAGAGGAGGTGGAGCCACTTCATGGGCCACTGTAAGCTTCAGAGCTGGGACCAAAGCGGAGGTGTCTATTACCGGACACATGGGTGGGCCAGACGCTTCCTGGCTTCCTTGGTGTGTGGGGCTGGGTCCCACAGTCCCCACAAGGGCGCCCCGTCTGGGGATGGACGCTAGGCCGTTGTCGGGTGGGGGGACTTGGCAATGGGTATCGTTACTCAGCCACGATGCTGGCATCCCCACAAAGTTTTCTTTTTTTATAAGGATTTTATTTATTTATTCATGAAACACACACACACACACACACACACACAGAGAGAGAGAGAGAGAGGCAGAGACACAGGCAGAGGGAGAAGCAGGCTCCATGCAGGGAGCCTGACGTGGGACTCCATCTGTGGTCTCCAGGATCACGCCCTGGACTGAAGGCGGCGCTAAACTGCTGTGCCACCGGGGCTGCCCCCCACAATGCCCACAAAGTTTTTAAGGGCATTGTATGGAACAGAGCATCGCCTTCAGGGCATTGGACAGTTTAAAGTGAAAAAGGCCTCTGGGTCCCCAATTTACTAAGGGCAGTAAGAGTGTCAGAGTTGTTAAAGGGCATATTTTTCTTTTTCCTTTTTATTTTTTTAAAGATTTATTATTTATTTATTTATTTATTTATTTATTTATTTATTCACGATAGACAGAGAGAGAGAGAGGCAGAGAGACACAGACAGAGGGAGAAGCAGGCTCCATGCAGGGAGCTGACGTGGGACTGGATCCTGGGTCCCCAGGATCACACCCTGGGCTGAAGGCGGCGCTAAACCACTGGGCCACCGGGGCTGCCCCATTCTTTCCCTTTTCAAATGGAAGTATTCACTGGGTGGTCCTTTCCCCTTTGACCACTGTATGCTGTGCAGGGGCAGATAAATGATACCTTTAGTTTACCTGTCTGTGGATCAAGAGGAGCTACCTGAGGAGCCCCATTCAACCTAGTATATGGATCATGAAACCCTGCATTCTGAGTATGGTATGGGGATTGGGTGAGACTTGGGAGGAGGTGAGTGTTTTTTTGGTGGAGAAATGTGAATAATTGGGGCCAAAGGATGGACTGTAGTAGATTTGACCACAACATGGCCTCAATTCTCCACCCCTCCCTTTATCCAGGCCCTTTGTAATGTGCCTTTGATGCTCCTATCACCAAGAAGGGGTTTCTTTTCCCCCTTTTGGACCTTGTTGCCCTTTTGTCTTGTTTTGGCCAAGAGGGTGTCGGAAGCAACAGCACAGCCGTTCTATGCCTGGACCTCATAAGGACAGAGTTTTTTCTTGACTGTGCCTGCCATGTAGGTAAGGCCCAGTCTCCTCCTGGGGGATGACATGGAGTAGAGACAAGCTGTCCCAGGCCATCCTAGACCAGCCAGTTCTCTTCCAACCAGATGGCAGGCCATGGACACACGAGCAAAGACCAGACAACGCTAGAGGAACCATCCAGCTAAGACCCGCCCAAATGGCCAACCCCCAGAACTGAGCTAAGTAAATGATCACTGTTTTAGGCTACACAATTTGTTGCTCTGTTACTTGTTACGTATTTATTATGTATTATTGTGACAAGGGAAAAACATATACAATTACTAGTACAGTTACTAAAAGTTATTAACTACAACTGCTGTTAACAGAGCGGACTTCTTTGAGAAAATTGCCAAGGGAAATGCCCCAAAAGCCAATGGCTCCCATTTCTATCCAAGCTGTAAATGATGAATGTACCCTCATCATTCTGCAAATTTCAGAGGTAAAAACTTGCTTATAACTTTACTAGCTACATTAACAAACAAACAAACAAAAAAACCAGCCCAATTTTACAGAACTGAAATTTGAGTTGTGGGTTTTGGGTAATATGGTAAAGACATTAGATAGTAAAATACCAACACATCGGGACACCTGAGTGGCTCAGCAGTTAAGCGTCTGCCTTGGGCCCAGGGTGTGATTCTGGGGCCCTGGGATCAAGTCCCACATCAGGCTCCCTGCATGGAGCCTGCTTCTCCCTCTGCCTGTGTGTCTGCTTCTTTCTCTCTCTCTGTGCCTCTCTAGAATAAATTAATAAAATCTTTAAAAAATATATCAACACATCATATTAATGCTGAAATGGTTTACATCTATACATAACAGGAATGGTGGTAAAGACCCCTTAAGCAACACATCTGTGCTCCTGCATTAACTTCTGATAGCACATACAAAATAAACTGATGTAGCATCAGAAGAGGTACAAAAGGGAAAATTGTGAAAACTGAAATAAGCTTAAAACCATTTCAATTCAGACTTGATTAAAAGTTACAGAGAAGGGACGCCTGGGTGGCTCACTGGTTGAGTGTCTGCCTTTGGCTCAGGGTGTGATCCCGGAGTAGCGGGATAAAGTCCCACACAGGGGTTCCTGCATGGAGCCTGCTTCTCTCTGCCTGTGTCTCTCATGAATAAATAAATAAATAAAATCTTTAAAAAAAAGTTACAAAGAAAAGGTTTGGGTTAACCTGGAATTTGCTGAGAAAAAGATATTTAGGCAAATACATCTCATTGGCTCAAGTACTGTAAGGATTCAGAATGCGAGGCTCATGGCTCATCACCTCAAAAAGATCAAAATGACTAGGGTGTGTTCACGTGTGATGATCAAGCACAACTCTAAGTTTTCATGTATACGTGCTCTGCGTCTTGTGATACAATGCACGATTCCTCTTAAATCTTTATTGTTCAGTCTCGACAGCTTAAAAAACTTGTACTAATTTTTCAAGGTTGTAACTTATAACACGAAGGGAGTCAAACTTCAAGATCAGTTCAAATAGGTATATTCTAGTCAATTTTAGGTTAGAAGGTGTGTCGTGGAACATTCTATAAGACGTAAGTGACGAAAAAAAAAGGCGTTAAGTGATGACTGTAAAGAAAGCTGAATTTGCTCCCAAGCCTAGTGATGACTGGCCCCCCTCTAGGATCTCTGTGGTCTTAGTATAATTATCTTGCCCAGAATAGAAACTGTCAATTCATTCGCATGCTTGAAAAACATCCCAGACCATGAGCATGGACTTTGTGCCAGCTAGTGTAGTCGAATAGAAATGATGTTTATAGCAGATTCATTTTCAGAAACATGGGGCAGTCTCCTGCTTTCCCTGTGGTTACTGCCTAGCAGCAACCTTGCCCCCCAATACTCCCTTGCAATGTTTTTCCTCCTCTTCTTCTCCCTAACCCTCTGTGTCCTTTGTACTGTGATACACAAACTCTCCCATCTTTTGCCTTTGTGAAAATCCCTTTTACCTCACTGCCTTTTTTTTTTTTATTTAAATATTTTATTTATTTATTCATGAGAGACACAGGCAGAGGGAGAACAGGCTCCATCCGGGGAGCCCGATGTGGGACTTGATCCCAGGACCCCAGGATCACCACCTGAGCCAAAGGCAGATGCTCAACCACTGAGCCACCCAGTTGCCCTACCGCATTGCCTTTAAGGAGGTCTGCCTTTCTCCCACACATTCTGCTTTGCTGGCAGCAGCCTCCTTTGATTTGGGGCACAAATTCATCCTGGATTCATACAGGAGGTGGGTTTAGGGCCAGCTTGTTCCCAGCTCCCTGTGCCTCCTGCCCATCATCACCCCTTCGCTCTTCTGTAACAGTAACCACTCCTTTAAGACGATTAGTTGTTCCATTCACGACTAGTTGTTCCATTCACCTACTCAGCAAATATTGACTTCCCCCGCCAGGTATCGTGCTGCAAGTTAGGAGAACTGTGACCTGCAAAATTAGGCATTTGTAGTCTGGAGAGACATTAAATAAGCACGAATGCAAATAACGTTAAGGCGTGGAAGGCTCCCCTGATCAAGTGATGCCACTGAAGCGTTGGAATTCACTAGTTACAGTAAATAGATGGGGGTGTTGGGGAGACCCAAGAATGGCATGTGCTAAGGCCCTGGGGTGAGTGCACTGTGCCTGTGCAGGCTGCAGGGTAGGTGGGGGCCAGACCACAGGCAGCCGGCCGGAGCATGACCGGGGCCTGTCTTTGCCGTGAGAGCAATGGGAAGCCACCTGCTGGCTGGAAGCAGGGGGAGGCAATGGTCAGATGGGTGTTTTGTGGGGGCATCCCTCTGGCTTGGGGCGGCAAGGGCGATTGCGGCGGGCGAGCCAGCGCCCGAGCTCCGAGCCCACCGACCTGCTGCACGAGGAGCCCCGCGGGGCTGCAGCGCGCAAGGGCACAGCTGCGGCCCCGCGCACGCGGAGGAGGGGCTCCCACGTGGGCGTGCCGGCCGCCTGGTGCGCGTGCGCGCGGCCAGCGCCTCCGCGGGGCGGGCCCGGTGACGTCACCGCGCGCGCCTGCGCCTGACGTCACCGCGCGGCGCCAGCAGGAAGAGGGGCTCGGCGGCGCACGTGGGGGGCGGCGCGGCGGTCCGGCGGGCGCATGGCGAGTTCCGCGGGGCTGGCGCTGTGCGGGCAGGCGCTGGTGGTGCGCGGCGGCAGCCGGTTCCTCGCCACCTCCACTGCGAGCAGGTGAGCGGGCGGCGGGCGCGCGGCGGGGCCTGGGGGGCCGCTTCCCTCGCTCGGGTCCGGGCGGGGGGGACCCGGCCCCTCCCCCCTCTCTCCCCCTCCCCCTCCTTCCTCCCCCCCTTCCCCCTCCTCCTCCTCCTCGGCCGGGCCACGTGCTCGTCTTCTCCCGAGACCCCCCCAGTGCCCCGACGCTGCGGGCCGCTTCGGGCGGGGCCCCGCGGGGCCCCGGCCCTGCCCCCAGGGGAGCCCGGGCGCGCCCCCTGCCCCCCCCCCCCCCCCCCGCTGGAGCTCCGGGTCCTCCCGGCGCAGCGCCCCCTGCACCCCGTGACGCTTTGCTCTCGCAGGTTCATGCTCCCCGCGGCCCGGCCCCACGAGGTCGGCCTCGGGCGGGCCCTTGCTCCCGTCTGGGGGTAGTTGCGGTTCGTGCTTGAAGCCGATGACACGGGTGTCAAGTGTAGACACTCGCTCTGCTCTTTGTTCAAGGCTGGGTTTCGGTTAACCCGGCGCACTGTTAACCATTTGGTTTTCACGGACGATAACACTCACCAACTTGTGGTTTGTTCCAGATTACTTATTTTTATTACTTTCAGTTATTACTTATGATTTACTTATTTATGTATTTTTTTGGTTCCAGATTATTTTGTTTTACAGGCTCGTGGTATCCTAACACATGCCTCTGGGAGTCATGGGATTATTACACTTGATACTGTGCTTGATATAGAACAACTGTAATAACCCCCCCCCCTTTTTAAGAATAGGATATGCCTTTTTTTTTTAACGTTTATTATTTATTTATTCTTTAGATTTTTAAAAATATTTTATTTATTCATGAGAGAGACACACACACACATACACACACAGATGCAGAGACACAGGCAGAAGGAGAAGCAGGCTCCATGCAGGGAGCCCCATGTGGGACTTGATCCCGGGTCTCCAGGATCATACCCTGGGCCACAGGCGGTGCTTAACCACTGAGCCACTGAGGCTGCCCACGTTTTATTTGTTCATGAGAGACCCTGAGAGAAAGAGGCAGAGACACAGGCAGAGGGAGAAGCAGGCTCCATGCAGGGAGCCCGTCATCATGGGATTCGATCTGGGATCACGCCGTGGGCCAAAGGCAAGGGCTAAACCGCTGAGCCACCGGGGCTGCCCACATAATTTTTTTTTTTAGTATGATTCCTCCTTTGTGCCTCTTTTTAAAAAAATATTTTTTATTTATTTATGGGAGAGGCAGACACACAGGTAGAGGGAGGAGGAGGCCTCACGCAGGGAGCCCGGTGCAGGACTTGATCCCAGGACCCCGGGATTGCAATCTGAGCCGAAGACAGATGCTCAGCCGTTGTACAGCACGTCATTAGTTTTAGATGTAGCTTTCAATAATTCAGTTGCGTATATTGAGACGTTTTTAAATGGTGGCAGTTTCAAGTTTATTATTTTATTTTTTTTATTTTTAAGATTTTGTTTATTTATTCATGAGAGATACTCAGAGACAGGCAGAGACACAGGCAGAGGGAGAAGCAGGCTCCATGAAGGAAGCCCGATGTGGGACTCGATCCCAGGACCCCAGGATCACACCCTGAGTGGGAGGCAGACGCTCAACCACTGAGCCACCCAGGAGTCCCGGTTTTAAGCCTCCGTGCAAGAATCTCACCAAAAACCATTCGAATGTGATTTCTTCCAACATAACTCTCTTGCATCAATTTTCTAGGGCGTGAAAGAGTAACGTATTACTTCCTATTAAGTTTTTGTCCTCATTTGTTTTACTTAACCAGTAATTTTGAGTGCAGAACCATGCCATTGGTATATGGCAAATCTGAAAAAATTAAGCAAATAAATAAAGCTCCTTAGCCTTTCTCTGAAATACTGTATGCAATATTTTGTTGTGGATAAGACCCTTAATTTAAGGAATATGAAAATATTTGTACTCCAAGAAAAAAAAAAACCCTCACGTTTTTGTTAATAAAGTGCTCCCTTTAAAGTATTTCTGTTTTTTCTTAGTGATGATGACGTCCTCTTCACATATGATTGCAGCACAGCAGAAAAGCCACAGGAGAATAAAGGGTGAGGTGATGGGGAGACTCTTCAGACCCGATCATGGTTGGACCAAAGGGGACAGGGTAGCCCAAGGAGTAAATTGTTGTCTCACTGAGTAAGCTGTCTTGCTCGTCAAAATCTTCATTTGTGTTTACACTGTTGTGTGGATGAACTGGGTACCACATCAGGAAAGAAAAGTGGAACCAGCTTTAAATTTGGTGTTAAGAACATTAGAGTAGTTAGGGTTTTTCTAAATACTTAGTTTCTGTCAGTAATTAACTCTGGTGGAATCTTGAAGTAATGCAATGCAATTTTAAATGCCCTGAAGTTAGCTTTAGTTAATTGGAACATAAGAAAAGAAGAGTGTGATTATTTGTCTGGTGCCCTTTTTTGGTAAAATTGGTCTTGTGGCTCCTTTTTTTTGTTTTTATGATTTAGTCCTTGACTCTAGTTTTTGATTCGTTTATGTCCCTGAGGGAGTGGGCCATGTGATCTCTGAGAGTCTTTCTGGCCTAGCTCTTTGTTTACTTATTTATTTATTTTAAATATTTTATTTATTCATGAGACACAGAGAGGGGAGGACATAGGCAAAGCCTCTCAGGGAGCGGGATGCGGGACTTGATCCTGGGACCATGAGGTCACGCCCTGAGCCAAAGACAGATCCTCAACTGCTGAGCCACCCAGGAGTCCCTGGCTCAGCTCTTTGGATTTTAGTCTGTGTGCTGAGAGATTTTTCTGTTTCATTAGATTTATTCCTTAAAAATTACAGCTGTTTTGACTTTCCCCCTGTTTGGTTAATACGTGTTTATGTTCTGGGTACATGAACCTCCTGCTGTTTTTTCTCTCTGCTCATATAAACGAGCAAGGCTAGCCTGGAGGAACGCAGCCCTGTTCACACAGGTAAGCCTTGATGATCCTTGTCTTCTCTTCTCAGGGAGGACGGGCAGCCCGTGGATAAGGGGAGTGACACGATTCTGGCGTCCACCTTCTCCAAGTCTGGCAGCTATTTTGCTTTAACTGATGACAGTAAGCGTCTGATTCTTTTCCGTACAAAACCATGGCAATGTCTGAGTGTCAGGTATGAAATGCTAACGTTGAATAATTTCGATGTTGAACGCACAGCTTACACTTGCATGCCTGCAACAATAGTGACGTAGTAAATAAGCAACTAACACGTAGTCTCAGCCTTGTGCCAGGCACTGTTGTCAGTGCCATGTGTGATAACTGATTTAATCCTCAAAACAACCCTGTGTCGTGGGGGCGAGGGGGTTCTCACCCACATCCCTGGCTGGAGTCTGGAAGCTGATCCCAGTCAGCTCAGGGCAGAGCTGGGTCCTGCACCTGGTCACTCTGGCTCTAGAGTCGGTGCCCCTGGCCACCAAGCAATCATGTTTTCCAGTGTTCCCCCAGCCTTGTCGTGGCAGAAATGAAGAAAATCAGGATTAGGAGAGGAGGCGGGTGATGTTGATACAGGCCCTGGGCAGGTATAAATTCCTCTTGCTTGGACGGGGTCCTGATATTAAGTTCTTTATTTCCTCAAGTGGGTGAGAGCCGGGATTATGAGGTCTTTGTGACAAGGATGGAAGCACCCACACGGGGCAGAGTCATCCTGTCACCTCATTGTTGCCTCCCTGAGGCTGCACAGCGTAGCTGTCCCTCAGGAGTAAGGGATAAACACATGCAGGTGATGATATATGTACTACCCAACAGGCGAGGTTAAGGAATTTCACTTTGTAGCTGGCTCACATCTGTGTTGGGGACAGCTGTGCTTTTTGGATTCCTTTTGCATCTTATTTTCTACAAGAAGAGTAAAAACACAAACCGCAGGTGGCAATCTATGTTGGTATGTGTCCCCTGTTCAGGAGGGTGCATTGTCCTGACCTTGGGACAGGGGTCACCCACACAGCCTGTCAACGCGCCCCTGTCCTGTGGTGGCACCTGCCCATTGACTGCAGGGCGAGTGCCCAGGGCTTCTGGTGGGGCTCTGGCTATTGTCCAAGAGCTCCTGGCATCGTGCAGGGTCTGGAAGAAGGCATCTAGAGTTCTCTCGACTGTCCTCAGTTTCCTTTTTTTTTTTTTTTTTTTAAGATTTTATTTATTCATTCATGAGAGACAGAGGCAGAGACCCAGGCAGAGGGAGGAGCAGGCTTCATGCAGGGAACCCAACGTGGGACTGGATCCTGGGTCTCTAGGATTACGCCCTAGGCTGAAGGCGGCGCTAAACTGCTGAGCCACCAGGGCTGCCCAGTGTCCTCGGGTTCCTGAGGCTGTCAGGATATCAGGGGATGCAGGGCAAGGTCTGGAGTGGAAGGCCCGGGTAAGTGTGCAGGCACAGAGTCGTGTGTCTGTATGCCTGGTTCCCTCTGCATTGTCCAGGGATGTTTGAGGGGAAGGTGCTGTGTCTTTGTTTTGTCTTTTATTTATTTATTTATTTTTTAATTTTTTAATTAAAAAAATTTTTTTTTTATTTATGATAGAGAGAGAGAGAGAGAGGCAGAGACATAGGCAGAGGGAGAGGGAGAGGGAGAAGCAGCCTCCATGCACCGGGAGCCGGACGTGGGATTTGATTCCGGGTCTCCAGGATCGTGCCCTCGGCCAAAGGCAGGCACTAAACCGCTATGTCACCAGGGATCCCTGTTTTGTCTTTTAAAGGTAGTGTGTTGGCGATTGTCTTCATGGAAAGATCTAGAAATTGTCAGGATGGGAAGTTACACATTAGCAAATGGTGGTTGGCACTTGCCTTTTTCTCATTTAATTGTTTTTTTTGGTCTTTTTTTTTTTAAGATTTTAAAAAATTTATGAGAGACACATATGGCAGGGGGTGGGGTGGCAGAGATACATGCAGGGAGCCCTACATGAGACTCAATCCTGGGACTCCAGGAGAGAGAGAGAGAGAGACAGAGACATAGGCAGAGGGAGCAGATTCCATGCAGGGAGCCCGACGTGGGACTCGATCTTGGGGCTCCAGGATCACGCCCCGAGCCGAAGGCAGATGCTCAACTGCTGAGCCACCCAGGGATCCCAGCCTTGGTTTTTTTTTTTTTTAAATTTTTATTTATTTATGATAGTCACAGAGAGAGAAAGAGAGAGAGGCAGAGACATAGGCAGAGGGAGAAGCAGGCTCTATGCACCGGAAGCCCGATGTGGGATTCGATCCCGGGTCTCCAGGATCGCGCCCTGGGCCAAAGGCAGGTGCCAAACCGCTGCGCCACCCAGGGATCCCCCAGCCTTGGTTTTTACATTGATGCCAGCAGAGTAGTTTTGTGTCGGAAAGCTCTGTGTGAGTTGTGCCTCTCGTGTTGCTTGGGGGAGGTACATCGTGCGGGCAGACAGTGCTTACAGGACCCCGTATAACTCCCATCCCATCTGCGGCAGCCACTGAGCCAAGGGGTCAGGCCAGAAAATGTCGTGGGTCTAGAACGTGGGTCTGTTTCTCACGTTGCCTAGTCCTGTGGATTTACGCTGATCTCAAAGTAAGATGTGCTGCTGCCTGGTCCCTCAGCCATTACACCTGGGGGGTGGGGCACGAATAGATGGACTCTTTCCTCAGAGAAACACCCATTCTCGACGCATCTGATCTTTAGTCCAGTGTTTAGGGTGTCCTGGGCTCACCTTACCCACATTGGAGCAAGAGTTGCTCACAGCTCGGAGCTCTCCATCGGCTTTAAAACTTAATCCTGGAGGTTTTTAAGGAAAAGCCCAAATGGGAGTAGTGCATAGCAGTGATTCGTTTCAAGGTGTCTGTTTACAACGCAGAGGCTCAGAACCAAGGCCAGGTTTTCTAAACCAAAAGTCGGGTGCTTGGGGTGGCAGGATACTTTGTGTTGTGTGTTGTGTACGTTTATTGGTGAGAAATCTTAGGTAGGAAATCTCGCTGTTTCTGAAACTGCCTGTGTTGAAATAATAAAAGCGTGGAAAGGCAGAGAGCCCCAGGGGATGGGATTGTCCTGCCCGAAGCGGCCTGGCTGCTGGAGGTGGCGGCGTCAGGGAGCTTGGTATCCTCGGTGCCCTGTGGCCACTGGGCCCCCACACGCTCGGTTTTGTTGAATGAGTGTGGTGCTCTGGAGGTGGCCTTGGATGGACACCAGGCCTTTGGGGTGATTTTAGGGCTCAGCTACCTGACCGGGGCGGTGCTCCACTTGGTGGCCGAGGGGAGAGGCTCAGGCTGGCCCCGGGGGTGGGTGAGGACGGGACGCTGGGCAGTGAACCCTGTGACTGGAGGGAGGCGGAAGGGCGGAGCCCTCGAAGCCTGGTGAGGCCCCTGCCTTCCGACTGGGGCAGAGCGGCCAGCCCACCCCCGTCTGGGTCTGTGACCTGCCCCCTCAGACCCTCACCCCTGCGTGCCCTGTATAGCAAAGGTGCGTCCTGGAATCCTTGCCAGGACTGACCAGCCTCAGAAGATAAAGCCCCAGCAGAAAACAAAGGGACGAGATTCTGGAGCCATTGCTGTGCTGCGCTGGCGGGGGACAGCGGTGGGGTGCTCGTGTGAGTCCACGCCCCATCCTCCGGGGGGTCCAGCCCCCGCTGTGGACCAGTGCCTGCGCAGCAGCTGCATCAATGCACGTCAGAACGTGCGGCGGCGCTTCAGTGACTGTGTGGTCGGAGAGTTGGTTAGTCTTGCCCAGAGCCGTTTGTCTTTCTTCTGTTGTTTTCTCCGTGTTTGTTTCTCTCTCTCTCTCTCTCTTTTTTTTTTTTTTTTTTAAAGATTTTATTTATTCATGAGAATACGCAGAGAGGAGAGAGAGGAGAGAGGCAGAGACACAGGCAGAGGGAGAAGCAGGTGCCATGCAGGGAGCCTGACATGGGATTCGATCCCGGGTCTCCAGGATCAGACCCTGGGCTATAGGCGGCGCTAAACCACTGAGCCACCAGGGCTGCCCCTCTTTTTTTTATTTTTTTAAGATTTATTTATTTATTTGTGAGAGACACACAGAGAGAGGCAGAGACACAGACAGAGGGAGAAGCAGGCTCCATGCAGGGGGCCTGATATGGGACTTGATCCCAGGATCCCGGGATCACACCCTGGGGTGAAGGCAGGCGCTAAACTGCTGAGCCACCCGGGAGTCCCTCCGCATGCTTGTCCTTCTGTGGCTCCACTGGCTCCAGGAAGTTTGGGAGAAGGTGCAGCTGCCACAGGCTGGAGCCTTGGGACAGCTACAGGCCCTCTTATCTGCATTTTCCGGCCTCTTGTTCCTCTGCTCCCGAGAACATGGGAGGGTCCCACATCGTCTGGTCCTCATGTTGGAGATGTGGCTTTCTTTTTTTTTTTTTTTAAATTTTTTTTTTTTTAATTTTTATTTATTTATGATAGTCACAGAGAGAGAGAGAGAGAGGCAGAGACATAGGCAGAGGGAGAAGCAGGCTCCATGCACCGGGAGCCTGATGTGGGATTCGATCCCGGGTCTCCAGGATCGCGCCCTGGGCCAAAGGCAGGCGCCAAACCGCTGCGCCACCCAGGGATCCCGAGATGTGGCTTTCTTGAGCTTCAGTTTCTGTTTCGAGTGACATCTGGGGTCCAGCTGTGGCGAGCTGGGTGCCCTGTGCACAGACACTGGCTCTTGTTGGAAAGTGAGTCCACTTCCACCCCCTTTGGTGACAAAGGAGAGGAGGGACCCCAGCTCTTTTGAGGGGAACCGTGGTAACGGTAGGTTACATGGATGTTTGTGCATGAAGCAGTAGGATAAGTACAGGTGTGTGGGATCCCTGGGTTGCCGTGTGGAAAGCAGGCTCTGCTGTAGGGATGCCTGTAGAAGGGAGGTGACCCGGGAGAGCGAGAGGAAGCTGCGTGAACCCTGCTCCCCACCAGCAGGCGAGACCTAGAACGGTAGGTGTGTGTGTGTGGTGTGAGCTGTCACTTTGTTGCTTAGGCTGGCACAGGATGCAACCAACGCACAGATGTGGCACATCTTTTGAACCTGGACCAAGGGCTTGAATTGATGAGTGTGTTAACTTTAACACAGCCTGAGCTGGAGCCCCGACCTCCCCAGCAGTGCACGTGCTGAGGCAGCTCGCCCTCCTCTGGAATTGCCCTGGGGGTGGGGGGAGGGACAGCGAATGCTGTGTGTGCTGATGGGGTCTGTCGCCCCATTCAGGGGTGTTGTGTGTGGGCAGCACGGGTGGGATTCCCGCGCAGCAGGGTCCTCCGGGGCTGGGGTGTGGACTCAGTGGTCTTGGACCTCCAAGGCTAGGAGGGCCCTCTGTGGTGTGTGTGCTTGTGGTTCCGATCAGAACATGTTGCTGTTGATGAAGCTGACCATTTTCTTCCCCAAAGTGCACAGTAGAGGTGCTGGGGTCAATCAAGGAGCGACTCTCCCAATATTTTATTACGACAATCTTCAAATACACGGCAAATTTGGGTAGATTTCACATTGGATACCTAGATTTTGCTGTCATAAAAGCAAAAATATTACAAAGTAGAATTTGGCTAAGGTATTGGCTTTGTCTGTGTTTTCTTAACTGCTTGAGTTTTCTGGCACTGCTTTTGGTAACTGGCAGGGAGATCCGGGGCGAGGGGCTGACGTAACGGCAGCAGAACTTCCGGCCTGCAGGTCTGTCGGCCGATCTTGTGCTGACCCATGCAAGCCAACTGTGGGCGTCTCTTGCCTTCCAGGACCGTGGTGAGGAGGTGCACGGCCCTGACCTTCACGGCCTCGGAGGAGAAGCTTTTGGTGGCCGACAAGTCTGGGGACGTTTATTCCTTTCCTGTGTTGGAGCCACAGAGATGCGGTCAGCTTGAGCTTGGGCACCTGTCAATGTTGTTGGACGTGGTATGTGGGTGATGGGCCTAATTAACTCTGCTGCAGTCAGGTGGGGCGGGGGCAGTCACCGGGGAGGTGAGGCCGGGTCTGTGAGCCCAGCTGTTGGGGTTAGGGTTCTGTAGCAGGGACAGCTCTGTGGCTCTGTGAGTGGGAGTTCGTGGGAGTTTGTGGGGGTTCGCGGGAATGGAATTGAAGGTGAAGCTGACAGGGTGAATGCCTGAAGGCCACTTAGGAGGTGCCTGGGTGGTTCCAGGTGTGAGGCACAGCCTGGTTTGGGTGACGAAGTGGAGGAGGGATGTGGAAGGGCAGGTGCCATCTCAAAGCCTGAGCTCGTCCTCCTGTTTTCTGGGCCTCACCTCTGTCCTTCCAACCCCTGAGCCTGGAGCTTCCCCCCCCCCCCCCGCCAGAGGTCCGGTGAGGGCTGGGGGCGGTCAAGAGGTGGTGGAGCTGGGGTGGGACCTGACAGGAGAGACCGGAACAATGAGGGAGGGGTTCTTGAAGGAAAGACCACCAGGACGTGGTGATTGCCTGGCCATGGGGACACTTGGAGGAGGAAGAGAGGAAGGCCAAGGGATGGTGTGCCAGGTGGCAGGAGGGAGTTGCATTGAGACAGGCATCTGGATGCCGCTGCGGCCTGGTGTAGAGCGGGGGACGAGTCCTGGGGGGGTGCTGGAGGTGGGGGGCAGCTCTGGCCACTCTCACCAGCAGGTTTGTCCCTGCTAATCCCCTGTGTGCAGGCTGTGAGTCCCGATGACCGCTACGTCCTCACTGCCGACCGGGATGAGAAGATCCGGGTCAGCTGGGCTGCGGCACCGCACAGCATCGAGTCCTTCTGCCTTGGGCACACAGAGTGAGTCCCCTTCCTGCCCCACAGGAGGAAGTGCAGGCTGAAGCACAGGTGGGCCGCCTGCGCCTGGGCGAGGGCCTTGTGTGAGAGGACCTGCCCTGAGTGAGTTAATTCTGAGGTTGCTCCTGTTTCTTGGTTTTGAATGGAATATAAATTGACTTCTGTGAAGGTCACTAGTGGCCTTGTTAGTAGCTCCTGACAGCTCACGTGGGCTTTGATTCAGGTCTCTAGCAATCCAGCGTCTGGAGTTACGACCTGCAAGCCCTGTGGCTGTCTCTTACTGGGGTCTGCTGCTCCTCACTGTGCTCCCACCCAGCACACAGCACTTTGCCTCAGGGCCTTTGCATGTGCTGTCACTTATCTTCTCAGCAAGGTCTCCCTTCCGCTCTTCCTGTGCTGCTGGGCTTTTCTCTTAGTCTGCACTGTCTAGACAGGAGCCCCGAGTCCTGGAGTCTGGAGTGAGATGTGCTATGAATGTACAAGACCCAATTTAAGAGATTTCATAGGAAAAAAGAACATAGAAATAGCTTGTTACTAGTCTTTAGTTAAGGCGTGTGTTGAAATGGTAGTATTTTGGATGAATCGGGTTAAGGAAGAGTAGTAGCGTCAGTTATTTTCACCTGTGTCTGTTTCTTAATGTGGTCACGTGTGAACGTAAATGGTGTGGCCGGCGCCGTGTTTATGTTGAGGGCGCTCTCCTGAGGCCTCCGCGGGCCCGACTCTTGCCGGCGCCCTGCACGGAGGGCCTTGCGGGCTCCGCTCCTGGCTGGCTCCCGCCCTCAGCACCCTGGCCGGCAGGTTGAAGGCGCTCAGTAGGTATTTCAGCTTGTGAACAAAGAGTACAGATAGGCGTTTAAGGATCTCGTGGAGGATCTGTGGAAACTGGTTTCCGTCCTTTCCGCCCTTTGAGCCAGTGAGGCGACTTAAGCCCTCTGTGATGACGTTCTCCAGGGGAGAGGCGATCATGGGCGTCCCGCGAGCCGTGGGCTAGTGATGGCGTCCTTGCTGGGTGAGACGCGGGGAACGCTGTCCCGTTGCCACGCTAGAGGCTGGATCTCAGCCGGCAGAGCCCAGGTGGGGGCTGCCCGGCCAGCGGTAGAGGACAGTGGGTCTGATTCTGTCCACTGGCCTGTGTTGCTGCCCCCACCCCCTGGCTCTGTCCTGCGGGTTCCCCCTCCTACCCCCAGGCTCCCTGTGGTCACCAACATGCAGGAAAACCCGCAGGAAGACCTGCAGGGAAGGTCTTGGGCTGGGAGCAGGGCAGCCGGAGTGAGCAGTACAGATGCTCGTGGTGTCCCCGCAGCATGGCTGGGGCACACTCCTGCTTGGGGTCTGTTGTGGTGGGGCTCCTGAGAACGACGCGGCATGCTCCTCCAGCTTGTCAGTGCTGTCCAGCTACACGGGGGACCCATTGCAGTTTTTGTGGGGGGCCCGGGGCGGGGAGAGGAGGCTTCCTTCTAAGATGACAGATGGGCGAGCAGACGTCACAGCAGCGCACGGGGACTCGGCTCACCCTCAGCTCTGTCTGCACTGTAGGTTTGTGAGCCGCATCTTCGTGGTGCCCGACCACCCCGAGCTGCTGCTGTCCTCCTCTGGGGTAAGTGCTTTTAGCAAGGGGGGCTGCCGGGGTCGGGGAGGAGGATTGGGGGGCAAGGATGGACACGCAGCCTTTGTTCGCAGAGTGGGTCTTTCGCCTGGTGGCTGTCCACTAGATGGTGCTCGTCTTCTGAATTTTGGAGCTGTGGCTGGCTCTCCACTGAGGGGTGTTATGTGTGTGTGTGGGGGGCACCACGGGAGCAGGGTGTGAGGATGGTGTTCTCAGGGCTGTCGTCACATGACGTCACCACCATTATAGCAGTTGGTGGAAGACCTTTCTGGGTCCGGGGGTCCTGGGTTCCATCCACTTACCACTGTGCTGGCTCTTGACCCTGCCCCTCAGGTGGGGCCCAGCCTTGGTGGGGGCTTTGACCTGTAATGAAAACTTCTACGTCCTGGCAGTTGGGGCTTGAAGCTTGATGGTTTAGTGATCAGAGACTTGGCTCTAAGGAATAATCTGTGAAAGGATCATGGAGCAGTAGTCTCTGCCACAGTGAAGGCTTTGAATTAGTGGTGGTGTCTCCTTTTCTTTCTGGAAGCCCTGTCCTTGTCCTTTCTTGCCCCTTAGTGTTTTATGGGACTCAGATGCCTGGGGTGGTGGGGGCTGCATGGAAGGGCCCTGGACCTTCAAAGAATTAGGGTTTCTGGGTGGGAACAGTGGCCTCCGTGGCATCCTGCCACATCTGGCCGCTGTGTGTGCATGTGTGCTGCTTTCCTTCACCACGTCGTGTTCTCACGGTTTCTGCTGTCCCGTCCTGTACTTCCCAGCAGTGTGTGGTCCTGTGGTAGCAAACAGGAAAACAGATGTGGCCAGAGTCCTCAGGGGCGGCCAGTTTTTGTGAATTTTGCCGTACCTATGCCTTTTACTTTTTCTCATAATAAAAAAAAATAGGTGCCCAGAAAAATGAAATAAATACCTTTGATTTTAGCACTAGCCTGGCAAGTTCCAGCATTTTGCTTGTAATCCTGTTTGAACATGTAGGAGGGCTGGCGCTCTGGCTGCCAGAGTGCACTGTCCTCTGTCCCCTCACACCTTGCAAAAGGGACTTTTCATTTTCACTAGAAGCATATACTTGTGAAATTTTGCTGTGCCGCCTGCAGTAGAAATTGGCCGTGGCTCCCACCGGCTCTGCCAAGGTGCGCCCTTGGGACCCACGTAGCCAGAGAATGTGAGCAATCGAGAAACGAGAACACACATTTTCCCTGTGCCCTCCTGCCCTCTGTGGTGATATGCCCTTGCCCTTTGTCCACTTGTTTACTGGTGGGCTACACCCCACCCCGTTCCTTTTCATTCTCTTGCTCTCGCTCTCCTCTGTTTGGGAGCAGCGCATCTGAAGGTGGAGGGGGGGTGTTGTCATAAAGCTACTTTCCTGGAAGTGCCCTTAATCCCCCAGCTCCTGGTTGGAGGGATGCCTGGCAGGGTGGTACCCAGCGGAGGAAAGCCTGGTGGGTGGCAGGTATAGAGCTTGAGGTGAAAGCTCCCCCAGGGATTTGGAAGGCATGGGACCCGTGTTTTCGCTGGTTGATCCCCAGTGTGCCTGGCTTTTGTGAGATGCCTGAGGCCATTGTGAGTTTGGGTCCTTTCAGTGGGATCTGTTTCCGCTTCTCTAGATGCCCCGGGGGCCTTTCTTGCCCCTGTGCTCTGAAGTTAGGGGAGGTGGGGGCCAGGCTTGGGAAACCGGCTGCCCGGTCGGGGTGGCCCCTGCGGTGGAGATCTTGGGCCCGGCAGTGTCTTCACTGGGGTGCTTCCCCTCGAGTCTGTGGTGTGGGATGTTGGGCTACGTTTCCTGCTGCTTCTTTCCCTTGGTCTCTCTCTCATGCTCCTGGTTCAGCTTTTTGAGACTCCTCCTCAACTTTAGTTCGAGTGTCCTATGGGTATTTCACTTCCGCTGTTCCTGGTAATTGTCCGGAGCTTTTTCTCATACTGAGTGTCCTTTTGTTAAGCGCCCCGTTCGTCAGTCCTGAGCGCACGTCTTTGGTCTCACCCAGCCCACGCATGTGTTGCCTTCATCCTCTGTGGTGTCCATGTCCCACAGATGTCTGCTGGTCTCATCTATCCATTTGTGATGGGGACGGGGCCACGGCCAGCCTGGTGGAGGCTGCGTCTGGGAGCCCAGGGTGTCGGAGTCGGGCACCTGCAGGCCATCTGGGTCAGCCCTCTTCTGGTGATCCCTTTGCCGTCTTCACCGTTCGAGCATCAGGCCTGTCCCCGTGCTCCAGGAGGTGACCAGGGAGGGCTGCTTGTGCTCCTCAGCTTGTATCTGGAGTCCCTGAGTCGGTGGCCTCTGGCTTCCTGGCTTCAGAGGGTGAACCTGCCACTCTGACAGCACCCCCTCCCATCACCATGCTGCTGCTGGGTCGCAGCCTCCTGCACCAGGCCCTCCACTCTTCTGCTCCAAGGGGGCCTCACCATTGTCTTCTTTTGTTGCATTTCTGTCCCCCAGGCTTCACGCCTCAGAAACATCCCTTTCCTGTCGCTGTGGGGGACCTAGGGGTGGGTGACCATTAGCCCCTGAGTTTGTGTGCTATTTCCATGGCAGGTATTTGTGCTTCTGCGTAGTACCCACACACCGCTGCTCTTGGCTCCTAAGGGCCTTGCTCTTCTTCCCTTCCTCCCAGTCATTTAGAAACTCCCCCATGTGCTGTGTCTGTGCCATCTCAGCAGGCAGCTTGGAATCTGGGCCTCGGGTGCCCTCTTGTCGGGATGGCCTCTGTGCACACCGGGGAAGGGGTCCCCAAGGTGCCATCCAAGGAAATGAACCAGCAAGGCTTCATTTCGCTGCCCTTGTGTCTGAATGTTCTCAGATGTGCAGTTCTTTCTACATCCTGTCCTTTCAACGAGGTCATCGACAAGCATTTGTTAATATGAGCCTTTTTCTGTCGTATTTACATATTTTTCTGGAGCATTGAGGCTTTTTTTTTTTTTTTTAAGATTTTACTTTATTATTTATTCATAAGAGACACAGAGAGAGGCAGAGACACAGGCAGAGGGAGAAGCAGGCTCCATGCAGGGAGCCCGACGTGGGACTCGATCCTGGGTCTCCAGGATCATGCCCCGGGCTGAAGGCGGCGCTAAACTACTGAGCCACCCGGAGATCCCTTACTGAGGGGATGCCAGTTAATACATATGCCAGTTTCCCTGCAGGCTGTACCAGTTGACAGTCTTGGGGGTGACACATGGACTCCCCCTTTTCTTCTTTAAGAATTTTACTTCTTTATCCACGAGAGATAGAGAGGGAGGCAGAGATACAGGCAGAGGGAGAAGCAGGCTCCATGCAGGGAGCCCGATGTGGGACTCACTGGATCCCGGGTCTCCAGGGTCCTGCCCTGGGCTGAAGGCGGTGCTAGACCGCTGAGCCACCCAGGCTGCTCGGACTCTCCCTTTTCACTAAATAGGGATGTGGGACAGTCGTTGTGCTCATCGGCCCCACCCGCATCGCTCCTGTGCAAATGTGTGACTGTTGATGCATCTGTGCGTGTGCAATGTGTCTGCGAGTGTGCTCCCGGCTCCAGTACGGCAGTCATGACCTTTGACGTCCTGCATGTGACAGGCAGGTTGTCTTGTGTCGTGTGTTAACCTAATGATTGGCATGGCCGCACTGTCATTGCTCAGAGCAGGGAGCCTCTGTGCGCTGCATGTCACTGGGTTAAGGTTCCGCCACGGGGTGGGTGCCCTGGCGTGCCAGGGATGGCCTGCTCTGTGTGCACACACTGACTGGTCCGTGGTGTGTGCAGGACTGCACGCTGAGGCTCTGGGAGTACCGCGGGGGCCGAGAGCTGCACTGCTGCCACCTGACCAGCCTGCGGGAGCCAGCGGAGCCGTGCGGTGACAAGGTAACGTCACACTGTCTCTTGGGTCTGTGGGGACTTCTGGGTGCCGCTCTAGTCACTGGGATCCTGTGAACAAGACCGCTCGCTGTTGTGTTGGAAACGTTTCCTTGCCGTCTACGCAGACTCCTTCCACCTTGGGAGAGATCGTGTATTTCAAATTCTCAAAGCGCCCGGTCCTGTAAATGGGAAGTAACTTAAATCTCACCTTACTTGTGTCTGAACACCCACTTTATAGAAATGCCTCCTCCAGTCCTGCTTGGAAATGGAAAAGAGCAGAAGGCTTCACCGGGGGTTATCAGCCAGTCAGGGAGCCGAGCACCCTTCCCGAGTCTCCCTTTGTCACGGGTTAATCACATGACCGCCCCCTTACCCTGGGAGGGCACACTGGTCAGCGTATCCCCAGGTCAGGTCTCCTGGGCCCTGGTTGTTACAGAGATTTTCAGGGAGTATGTGTGGGCTGCCTTTTGGGGTGCTCCATGGTGCTCCTGGGCCGGTGCTCTCCACAGCTGAGGTCCAGGTTGGTCACCTGAGAATGGCCCCACCAGTTTCCCCGAGGCCCTCCTGGGCTGGGCAGGGAGGGAGCCGTGCTTACGCGGGACTGCAGAGCTGGCCCTGGGGGTGCTCTCTGCTGAGCCGGGTCCTGGCTGTCCTCAGGGCAGCTTTGCCCTTTCCCCTGGAGCTCCTGTGTGGCACCCTGCCTGCCCGAAGGAGACCTGGGCCAGAGTGGGAGGGCTCGTCTGACTCATCCTCGGGTTGGCTGCTTTCCCTTGTCGCCTCGGAGACTGCTCTGTAACTGCCGCCCTTACTGGCCTCAGAAGTGGGCAGACCGGGCTTCCACTTGTGACCGGCGCCTGGATGTTCCCTCTCCAGGACGTGTGGACCTTGCACACATAACTGTGTCTCGTTAATAATCCGTTGTGTTCTCTGTCCCCTCCTGTCCTTATTCTTGACCAGTTCCTTTGGCTCTGGAGACACTGAGGGAAGGCCACAGTCACGGAGAGGCTTTTGCTGTCTGCTGTGGCACGTTGGGATTGTGAAACTGGTAGTCTGCTGGGTCTTCCTCTTCTCTCACTGATTTCCAGAAAGTTCCAGGACTGTTTTTTTCCTTTCCTTCCTCTGCCATAGTGGCAGCTGTCAGAGTTTCGCTGTGTCTAAACTCCACTTGAACAGGACAGTCCAGAGTGGGGAGGCTGACAGGCTAACGTGCTGTTAAGTTGCTGCTTTTCTTTGCAGAGGTTTGCTGCATCCAGGATCGCTTACTGGAGCCAGGAGAGCTGTGTGGCGCTGCTGTGTGACTGGTGGGTGAGCTCACATGCTGCCTGCTTTGCTTCGGGGTCTTGCACGCCGGCGCTGAGGGAGGGGATCCGCAGGTCTTTCCACTGGCCCCCGTGGGCTCTCCTACACTGGGAGCTTCAGGTGGTCTTGTTCATACAACCTGTCCCCGCAATGAATTTCACTCTGTGAGGAATTGCTGTTGCACGATGGGTATGGGTTCCCTTTCTTTAGGGTGGCGCCCTTTTGCTGTTTAAATTCACTAGCTTCCAGCTCATCATTTGTGTGTGATAAAATCCCATGTGAGGGTCAAGGAAAAGTTGCAGAATCCACTTTAGTCAGCCTCACCCGAGGGCCAGACCCGATAGAGCCCTCACACCCGACCCAAGGCAGGTCACAGTATGACCCGCCCGAGGGCCCGTGGTGCTGAGGAGGAGGATTTCAGGGCCACATGCCATCCAGTGGGTTCTTGAGTGTTTTTTATGTGCCAGGTGGGTCCTGGTGTTTCTGCACATGTCATGTGTCCTTATAACAAGATGTCCTCTGCAGGGCATCTTGGTTTGTTTTAAAATATGGATCAGGTTTAGCTTGGGTAAGAGTGCTGATGCGGAGGTGCCTGAGCCCAGCGCCCCGTGCTGTCTGCTGCTCTGCAGGTGGGATAGCCATCTTCTCCAGATGGTGTCCTTTGTCCGCTACTGGGCCTGTCATAGGACACACTTTCCTACAATTCAGGGACTTAGACTCATCATCTCTCTGTTCCTGTGGTTCTCAGGTTGGGAGGGGGCTCAGCTGGGTGCTTCTGGACGAGTCTCTCATGAGCTCGCAGGGTGTTGGCAGTGGCTGGGTCTTCTGTTCGGGGCTGATGTGGGTACAGTATGTTACGCGGTGATACCCTCCTGGGCCTTGTGGTAGTTGTAATAATTTTTCTCTCTTTCTTTGCGGAAAGTATTCCTGTGGTCTACATCTTCCAGCTCGATGCCTCTAGACAGCAGCTGGTTTACAAACAGCAGCTGGATTTTCAGCACAGAGTGTGGGACATTGCTTTCGAGGAGAGCCAGGGACTGTGGGTCCTGCAAGACTACCGGGAAGCCCCCCTTGTGCTATGCAGGCCTGTGGGGGGCCAGTGGCAGGTGAGACGTGCTGGGCCCCTGCCGCCCCTAAACCTGTGGTGGGGGTGGCAGGGGGTGACAGCTGTGCTCACTTAAAGCTTGATTATGTCTTGGTGATGCGGGCTGCATCCTTGGTGTGTGTGTGTGTGTGGGGGAGCTGGAGGACATGTGACGTGGGTGCGGGAGCCAGGGCGCCCAGCCAGCTCATCTAATGTCATAACGCCTGCAGTGTTTTTTGCAGGGTAGTCTCCTTCATTGGCATATTTTTCTTGTGATTGTCTTGGTCACACATCTTTTTAGCAGAGAAACCAACAGCTGGTGTGGCTTGGCTGTGTGTCCTTGATGTTGGCAGGCTTCGCACGGCCTTGTATCTGGGGCACTGGAATCAGGGGTGGAGAAAGGTGTGTGGGCTGCGGGCTGAGTGAGCCCCTCCTCACTGGGTGACGTGCGAACCTTACACCTTTTCTGAGCCAGCTCCATCTGTAAAGTGGGGCTGTCTCCTGCCTGTCCCGAATCTCCTAGGACACTGGGGGGAAGAATCAGACAAAGCACGCCAGCTCTCTGTGCAGATTGGCTCATCCTTTATAAGTGCTTACTTGACCGAGGCTTGGGAGATGTCCCTGAACCTTTTGGGTATTTTAGTCTAAAAAAATAGTGACAAGCAGGATGCTACTAGCTGGTAATGTGTCGTGTCTGCCAGGCTTCTTGGACAAGGTCACATGTGACAAGCCAAGGCATAGAATGCTGGCAGCCCGCACGTCACAGGTCATTCTCCTGACGTAAGGTGGTGACTGCTGTGTGCCAAAGCAGGACAGCTTTGCCTGAAGTTCACGGGGGGGGGGGTGGGGGGGGGGGGGGTGGGGGGGGGGGGTGAGCAGGTGTCTCCGAGCCCAGCAGCCTGGACCACACCTGGCAGGTCTGTTTGTGCCTTTCCTGGCAGCTCTGGGGCTTCACTCCTGCCTCTTTCCAGTAAGTGTTTTCCGTTGTCTTCTCAGGCTGTTCCTGAAAATGCCGCTTTAAAGAAGGTCTCTGCCCATGTTCAGGAGAATTGGGCCATGTTGGAAGGTGAGAATGTGACTTTGGACTGCTTTGCAGGATGATGTCGAGCACTGGCCACAGACAAGGCCACATTGTAGAATACTGTATATAGTAGGAAGCCACTTTTGTGGGCGAGAGTCCAGGATGTGTGGCATGTGCCCATGTCCCCATCCAGAGGGCCTGTGGCTGGTCGGGGCGGTGAGGAGCTGACACACACTTGGGCCGTCTGTGTCAGGACAGTTGAGCTGCGTGGGAACCGGGTCAGAGTTGGAGTGCTGTCTACCTCTCTGCCTTCAGGGCTGTGCCTCACTGCGTCCCTGGATGGGGCCAGCAGCTGGTGGGCTTTCAGACGGAGTGGCCGGGCGAGTCACAGACTCCGAACTGTTGGCTCTGAGTGACCACAGCAGCTGCATGTGGTTCCTGACCACAAGGTTAGGCATGGGGACAGTCAGTGACATGCCCAAGGGTCTCCATGGCCCAGGGCGGGTCCCAGTAGGAACAGCCAGACAGAGGGAAGAGGAGAGGCATTGGTGAGATGGGGGACACCCCTCTTCATGGTGCTACAGTCTGTGAGGAGTGTTCAGGCTTTTGGAGCCACGTCAGAGGGCCCACGGTGAGCTTTGGGTGCCACCCTCAGTCCTGTTCAAGAATGTTAGGATGACAAGATCTCGCTCTATTTCTATTGGTAGAGGAAGGCAATCCCTTAGTTACACAGCCTCTGGCGACCCTGTGATGCTTTTCTCGGGCAGAGACTTAAAGCAACTGTCAGACAGATGACTGGTAACTCAGCATTGAGAGTCAGACGCCTTCATTTGAGTAAAGAAATTACTGCCCAGAAGACATCTTTCAAAGTATTCCCCAGAGAGAAGTCCAAGTTCCTTGGAACTCGAGAGATTCAACCATAAATTCAATTTCTGTTGACAACTAGCAGTGATCTAAACGTCTCCTGGAAGGCAGTCTCGTGATGATTTGTTGGTTCTGGGTCCCGGGGTTAATTTCCATCCTTTTAGGGTGACAGGCCTTCGTTCTCCTTAGCGCTGTGTGGATTTGCTTTAGCAACAGTGTCAGACTGATGTGTAGCAGGACTGTGTTGGGGTTGCTAATGAGCCTGCTCCTCGCCTGGCATGTGCCATCCCCCCATCTGGGGCCTGGGGCCAGCGGCCAGCATGTCCTGCTTGTGGGACAAGGCGGGCTTAGCTTCTCTGAGCTTCTGTAGATGAAACAACCTATTCACGGTGCAGGGGTGAGGGAAGGTGCAGGGGGAGAGCACGGGGAAGGCAGGCCAGCTGAGCCTGAAAGTCACAGAAGGGGTAGGGAAGCCTGAGCGAGTGGGAGGTCACCGTGCAGGGCACAGGCGCACACAGGAGTTTCTGGCCAGGATGAGGTGGACCCCGTGTGACTGGTCTGTGGACATCATGCCCCTCAGCCCTCGACACTTAGGTCAACCTGCATCTGTTACCCGGCTGTTAACAAATAGCCTGCACTTGGTGAAAACACTACTTTTTATCTCGCTGTTTGTGTGGGTCCTAGTGCAGTCCCTAGAGGACTGGTTCCCTGAGGGTGGATATGATTCCAGGCGCATGGAGTGGTTGGCATCGACCTGGTCCCTTAAGCTTCTGGGCCACGGGCCTGACTCCCTCACTGGCTCTTGGCTGGAGGCCGCCCTTAGTCCCCAGCACAGGGGCCCCCGTGGGGTGGTTCACAGCATGATGGCAGCTCCACCAGTATGAGTGCACAAGCCACAGCCCTTGTGCCTCATCTCCCAGCCATGACCAGGCTTTGTTCGGTTAGAAGCTATCTTAGGTCCAGGTGGCATGGCCACCAGGAGATGGGCATCGTGTGGGTGCCTTGGAACAGGCGCTGCACGTCCACTGCAAGTCCCGGGTTAATCCCCCTGCAGCAGGGTTTCACGGGCACACTGGTCCCCATCCCACCTGGTTCTGTTCTTGTTGCTCCCTTGCAGGCATGGCTGGCGTGGATGTTGGCTTCAGTGGTCTCTACAAGGCCACCTTTGACAACGTGACCGCCTACCTGAGGAAGAAGGAGGAGAGGCTGCAGAAGCGGCGACAGAACCCGCCCCCTGGGCCTAACGGGCAGGCCAAGAAGATGAAGCCGGGGGAGGCATCCGTGAGGTCCTAGCCACACCAGCTGCGCCCTCTCCCTGCTGGCGGCTCCCTTGAAGAAGCAAAAAGGGGGATGTCGTTCCCAACCCACGCTTGGTGGCAGTCAGGTCCGCACCAGCTCAGCGCACACTGGGCCGTCCCAGAGAACGGGTTGGTGTCCTGGGCTCTAGAACTTCTGCCGCTGAGCAGAGGCTCCTCTGCCTGGCACCTTGGGCACCCCCTGGCTGAAGGGAAGCTGTGCCACGTGTGACTCAAATAGAGATACTACAAGTGAGTAGTGCAAGTGCCTCGAAGCACTTTTTCTTCATATTGGAGGAAATTGGAACCTGCAGCACGGTGGCTGTGGGTTTTGCACTGTTCCCCTAACGCTGGATGCGTTTTCCTCCCCGGGGAGACCCACACACCAAACGTGTTTATGGCAGTGCAATAGACCCGTTTTGTCCCCACGTCTCCCTCTACGTGGTGTACTGCACCGTCCAGCATGGGGGCCCACTGGCCACGTGGGTGCTGCTCAGGGCTGGGTCCCTGCATGGCGAGCCATGTCCATTCAGGAAATGCAGCTGCCGCCACCGCGATGCAGCCTTAGTGGGGATGTAGGGCGCAGACCGGGCAGATTTCGGGGTATATGAGGACCCAGGAGCCCCGGCTGGAACTGAGTTCTCCAGGGAGATGGTTGAGGACGTCATGTATGTTTGCAATTTCCACGTGAGCTCTGTGCACACGAGGCAGAGACTGGGGCTGTCGGCTGAATTCTAATCACTGATCAATAAAGATGAGCTTTTTGCAGCTTCGGGAAATGTGTAGCGGCAACATTTGGAACTGATTCAGAATATATGGAGCAAAACCATTTTTGACGAGTGTACTGTTTATGACGGAAATGTTGACTTTCTGGGATGAAAGAGTTTTTTGGTGGTTGGGCTTTATAGATGTGTCTGCTGATTTATTTATCCATGCTTTTACCCGCTCTCCAGTGATCGGTCTCAAACATGGGAAAACCCGTGTATGTCCGTGATGAATTCGGAGCGGGCTTTCTTGGGGTATGTACAACAGATTATTTTGTGTGTCAGGAGCTGGAAAGCTCCAGCTTTTCCCTGAGTGCCTTGTTTTATTTTACACACTGATCTGAAAGTACTGCTGTGTGTGGACTGCTCGGGGTCCCTCCCCACTTGGGGACTGCTGGGTAGAGCTCCAGGAGCAGAGGGGGTGTGCCTGGGACAGGATGGGGGTGCTGGGGTCTGCCTCTAGGGACCTCGTTAGCTGTGTTCTCATTGACAACCTGCTTTGAAATTCTTGGTTTAGGAGAAATTTAGGTTTGGCCTTTCCAGTGTCTTGTGAAGTGGTCTGCAGGCCAAGTCCTGTCGCTGCTTGATTTTATATGGCCTGTGAGCTAGGAATGGCTTCTACGTTTTTAAATGGTTGAAAACAAATCAAAAGATATTATTTCATGTCGTATTAAAATATACGTGGTTCAAATTCCAGCATCCTTAAATAAAATTTTACTGGGACACAGCTGTGCCTGTTGGTTTAGGTACGGTTTCCGTCTGTGCTCCAGCAGCAGACTGGGCCAGTTGCCACAGAGACCAAATGGCCAGCAGAGTCCAAAGTATTTACGACCCAGCTCTGATGGAGAAGTTTGTCGATCCTTCTTTAAAATTCATTTTAAGTCCGCATAGTTTTAAAATGAACTGGTTAATTTCTTTAAAGACAGAACAAAATCGTCGTCTTCTATGAAAAACAAGACCTTTTCTCGCCACTCATTGTGTGCCTTGTGGGTAGGTGTCTTTGAAACAGGGTCAGGTCGGGGAGGGACCCTGGGGTGGCTGGGTGGTGTGTAAGGTGGGTCCTCTTGTGCCTGAGGGGGAGACTCAGACGTGCCTGCCATGCGAGGCAGATCTCGAGCAGCTGGTCAGGATCAGAACGGAGCTGGAGGGGGGCCATGGCCATCACTGTCTTTCCCGTGGTGGTTTCAGATGTCTGTCATTCCGGGGCACCTGGGTGGCTCAGGTGAAGTGCCTGCCTTCAGCTCAGGTCATGATCCAGAGTCCTGGGGTGGATGGAGCCCCAGGTCGGGCTCCCTGCTCAGCGGGGAGTCTGCTCCTGCTGCTGCTCCCCTTGCTTGTGCTCTCCTCTCTCTATTAAAAGTAAAATCTTAAAAAAAAAATCACTTTCATTCTTGTCACAGTCACATGCGCGCATGACCGAGACCAAGCGCTCCTGGCCCCTGATTGTGGCAGGGACCCGCCGGGCACCCTTCCCCCCCATCCCGCACTCCTGCCAGCTGCTGCTTTCCTCTGCTTTCTTGCTGCAGTCTGGGTGCTCAAGAGAGCTGAGAGCCGCCTGCTGCCAACAGCCGACAGCCGTGAGGATGCCGTCGGGTGGGTCGTGCTCTGTCAGCCCTGCGGCTGCCTTTGTCTCCTGGCCCGCCCCGGCGCACAGGGACTCCGGCTCCCGCAGCAGGCAGAGGTGGGGTGTTGGTGGGGGTGGGAGGAGGGAGGGCAGCACCCTAATGCTGCAGCAGGCCTTCCTGAAGGGCTGCAGCCCTTTGGGGCAGAAGTGGTCTCCTTGTCCCGAAACCATGTCCTCGCCACTGGAGTTGGTCTCTCAGACGGTGAGGGCTGTATTCTTGGGGACCCTGACTGGTAACTAGTCCGCGCCCCGAGGCCCCCAGCTGCCCCAGACATTTGTCTGAACTCTGCCCCATGGTGACCATGGCTGTTTGGAGGCGTCCGGTCTCGTGCCCGCTCCTCCTTTGGCTGACCTGCTGTGACTGCGGGTCCACCGCCAGCTGGCTCCCAAGGCGGAGCCTGTGTTTGTAGTTTGGTTTGCTGAGCTGCCAGGGGAGCCCAGGGTTTAGCTTCCTTGTACACCTCTTTTATTTCATTCATCTCCTATTTTCTGTTCTTCTAGTTTTATGTGTTTTAGGTTTTGGTATTTTTTTTTTTAAGGTTTTAATTATTTATTCATGAGAGAGACAGAAAAGTACAGACACAGGCAGAGGGAGAAGCAGGCTCCAGGCGGGGACTCCAAGATCACACCCCAGGCTGAAGGCGGCACTAAACCACTGAGCCACCTGGGCTGCCCGATTTTAAAAGATTTTTAAGTGATCTCTATGCCCAACGTAGTGCTTGAACCAACTCTGAGTTGCACGCTCTATTGAGCCAGCCAGGTGCTCCCAACTCATTTACTGATTTACAAAATCTGGTTGTCGTGGGGCCCCTGGGTGGCTCGCTCAGACAGTTAAGTGTCTGACTCTGGATTTCGGTTCAGGTCTTGATCTCAGGGTTGTGAGATTGAGCCCCACGTCCAGCTCTGTGCTCAGTGGAGAGCCTGCTTGGGATCCCGTCTCTCCCTCTGCCCCTCCAACCACATGTGCACACATGTGTGAACACTCGTCCACTCTCTCTTTCCCTCCCTCCCTCCCTCTAAATGAAATCCTTTGAAGAAAATCCGGTTATTCTCATTTCTTAATTCTCAACACTTTCTTGGTCTGTGTGCGTTTTGATTCGAGTACAGCTGGAAGGTGCGTGTACTCTGTCACCAGCTGAATGCACACGTGTGATGAGCCCACCAGAGAGCTGAGAGCCCCACCCACCCCCAGCCCCCCTGGGGCCAGCAGACAGCTTTCCTTTTGTTGCTTCAGGCCACTTTGGCTCAACCCTTCTGATTTAGGATTGGAGATGGTTCACTCTCATTGCTACATAGCATCCTGCAGCAGCATATCCGTTCTGTCAGTGGGCTTTTGGATGATTTCCAAAGTTTGGCTGCATGAACATTCTGGTCCTTTCTTTGGGAACATATGGAAACATTTCTGTTAGGTATACACTCAGAACTGCTGGCTCTTAGTTCTGCATATGTTTCACTTAGACGGTCCTGCCTGGCCTGTTAATTCAACCCCCCCCCCCCCCCCCCCCCCCCCCCGCTGTAGGCTGTAAAAATTTGGGGCCTATCAACCCTCAGCATCTGGACTGTGACGGGGTTCAATCTTGCAGAGCCATAAACTTGGAAGTTAATAGCCTGGGGTGTGGGAGCCGGTGATGCTGCCCATCTCGTGTCCAGACTTAAAGTTGATCTTGTTCTCAGCGAGGGCGCCTTAAAGAAACCCTTGGATCATCCACTCTGGGGGCTGCCAGCCACAAGGTGGTGAGGACGCCCGAGCAGCCTGTGAAGGGGTTGATGTGGCCAGGAGCCCAGGCCTCCTGCCAGTAGCCAGCATCGGCTGGCCGGCCTGAAGCAAGCTGTTCTGGAGGTGCCACTCCGACACGGATGGAGAGCGATGTCCAATTTCCTATGGCACTGTTGACTGAATCCTAATTTCCCTTGTGATTTCTTTCATCTCTGGGTTATTTGGAAATATGGTTTAGTATTCAAACATTGGATTTTTTTTTCAGATTTGTTTTGTTATGTTATGGAATTCTTGTTTTAATTCCATTGTGGTCTGAGCATACTTGATTCCATTCCTTTTATTTATTTTATTATTTGTGTATTTTTTTCTAGCTGAAAGGCCTCACATTTATTACCGAACCCAACCTACTGGTGTAGAGGCATAGTAACAGAAAAAAAAAATCATTTCCATGGTTAGATGTGTCTGTCCATTGGCCAGGTAGGGGAGATGTTTACAGTGTAATAGGATGGGAGCATGTGATCTCCACGCAGCTTAAATGTCTTGACCACTGAGTCCTTTCCCACCTGACTGCTTTTCTTAGATGTGTACATTTATTATTTAAAGTGGACTTGTGGGATCCCTGGGTGGCGCAGTGGTTTAGCGCCTGCCTTTGGCCCTGGGCGTGATCCTGGAGACCCGGGATCGAATCCCACGTCGGGCTCCCGGTGCATGGAGCCTGCTTCTCCCTCTGCCTGTGTCTCTGCCTCTCTCTCTCTCTCTGTGTGACTATCATAAATAAATAAAAATTAAAAAAAAAATAAAGTGGACTTGTTGGGGCACCTGGGTGGTTCACTCGGTGAAGCATCTGCCTTCAGGTCATGATCTCAGGGTCCTGGAATGGATCCCCACATCGGGCTCCCTGCTCAATGGGGAGTCTGCTTCTCCCTTTTCCTCTGTGTGCTCTTGCTCTCTAGTAAATCTTAAGGGTTTTTTTTTTTTTCTTCCAGACAACATATTTTAATTTCCAAAATACTGGATTTCAGTGCAGACACCACCCAAGCCACATAAGTAATTCAGAAATTTCCAGTAGTAGGCAGCCGGGGTGGCTCAGTGGTTTAGCGTCGCCTTCAGCCCAGGGTGTGTGATCCTGGAGACCTGGGATCCTGCTTCTCCCTCTGCCTGTGTCTCTGACTCTCTGTCTCTCTCATGAATAAATAAATCCAGTCTTTAAAAAAATTATTTTTCCCAGTAGTCATCTTGAAAAGTTTCCAGAAAGGTGAAATTAATTTTGAGAACACAGTTTATTTCACTGAATACAGCCAACATATTTCAACGTGGGCTCTATACAATTACTCAAACTTTTATTTTCTATTTTTAATTCTAATTGTTGGAAATCTGGTCTGTATTTCATCTCTAGCACCCCTCCAGTTTTGATTAGCTAGGTGTTGGTGCTCGGTGGCCCCGCATGGCCAGTGGTGTCCCAAGGGGACGTAGGCTGTTAATGTGCAGTTAACTCATGGTGTGTACTGTCATCTTGTCACTTGTTTCTTCCTTGTCCTATACATTTTGCTCCCTTCCCCTTATTTCCCAGCTTCCGTATGAATTGAATAGTTCTTTAATATCTCATTTTATTCTACTTTTAGGTTTATTAAATACAGGTTTTTTTTTTCATTTTTAGCATGTATTTATTTATTTATTTATTTAATTTTAAAGATTTTATTTATTTATGAGAGACACAGAGAGAGAGGGGCAGAGACACAGGCAGAGGGAGAAGCAGGCTCCACGCAGGGAGCCCGATGGGGGACTCGATCCCAGGTCTCCAGAGTCACGCCCTGGGCTGAATGCGGCGCTAAACCGCTGAGCCACCCGGGCGTCCCAGCATGTATTTATTTATTTAAAAGTTTAAAAAAATAATAAAAGAAAAGAAAAGAAAAAAAAATAAAAGTTTTACTTATTCATGAGAGACACAGAGAGGCGGAGACACAGGCAGAGGGAGAAGCAGGCTTCCTGGGTGGAGCCTGATGTGGGACTCGATCCCGGGACCCCAGGATCATGCCCTGAGCCGAAGGCAGATGTTCAATCGCTGAGCCAGTGATTAGTATTTAAATACGCAGCTTTCACCCCTCACTGCCTTCATAACACTTCACTTCGTAACAGTTCACGGGAAGTGTAGTGGGAGAGCTTTGCAGTAAATAGTCTGCTAAGTTCCCCTCCCGGCAGGGGGTAACGTGACAGGCCCGGCTCAGCGTGGCCCTCGGCACGGTGTCAGCCGTGGTCAGCCGGGGTCTGGGAACTGGCCTGGTGGGTGGTTGCCTTGAGTGGCTCCCAGAACCGAGCTGCCCGGACAGTGTGCTCCGTGTGGTTTGGGATGGCCCAGGGGTAAAGGGCCTGCTTCCCTCCGGCAGACTGGAGTTGTCACATGTGGCAGGTAGAGGCCGCCTCTCACTGAAAACGCAGGGCACCAGCTCTCATGTACTTCTCTAGCCACGACACTTCACGCTTTTCACCATTCACAGTTGGCATGAAGCACATCACATGTCCACTGGGAATGGACTCTCGGTACTATGCCGTGTGTCCCCGGACATCCTTTCGTGTTTTCCCTGTGTCAGCTGTGCTTTGTGTCCTTTAGTAAATCCCAGTTGTGGGATATGGTGATGTGCCGAGCCCTGGGGTCACCAGACCAGGAGGTGTCTCAGGGACCCCGAGACTGTAGTCACTTTTACTTCATTTGTAAGATCTGCAGTCGCTTGTAATGATTTCTGCTTTCTACCTGTCCTGTCTTACATGGAGCTATTTACTGGAAACCATTAAAATGAAACGAGTGTCCAGATTTGCTCCCGCAGCCCCACTAGTCGTGTTCCATGTGTGGCAGTGCCCGCCGCGTTGGGCAGCATGGGGAGGGCACGCTTCTTCCATTGCAGGAAGTTCTGCTGGACAGCAGTGTTTAGAGTCCTGTATCTTCTCAAGAGATTGAAAAGGAGAAAAAAGTTACATTTTCCTACATGTTTGCTATTTCCTGCTCTGTTCATTCCCCTGTGAGATCCAGGTTACACAGCTCACCTGCTGAGGAGTCCTTCTAAAAACAAAACACAACACAACTTTATGTTAGCTTCACTTGAAACATCTTTTTATTTTGCGATTATTGTGCATTAACAGTTGTTGGGTTAACACCAGGTGGATACAGCCTGTCCTTCCCACTCACCTCCTGGAGTCTGCACGTGCTCCTCTGTGTGTGGTGTGGGTTCTGTGCAGTATTTTCATGTACAGACTCCCATGAACACTGTAGTCAGGACAGACATTTCTGTCCCCGGGGCCCCCCGTGCTGCCCACTGTCGCTGTAGTGCCCCTTCGTGCCCTGCTCCGTTGCCAGCAACCCCTCACCTGTGCTCTGTGTCCATAATCCGCTCGTTTCAAGAATTCGATCTAGACAGGGCCATACAGCCTGTAAGCCTTTGAAATTGGCTTCTTTCCTTCGGCACAGTTTTCTGAAGATCCATGCAAGTTGCTGGTTTCATCCACAGTTTATTCTTGATGGCCCTGGAACGTTCTCATGCGGATGGGCCACTTTGTTGTTCTGGCTTCCAGGCTGTGTGCCTCACAGTGGCCTGTTGCCTGTTTTACCCCTCCCCCCACCTTTTTTTTTTTTTTTTTTTTTAAAGATTTTACTTATTTGACAGAGTGCCCATGCAAGCAGGGGGAGCAGCAGGCAGAGAGAAAGAGGCAGAAGCAGACTCCCCGCTGAACAGAGAGCCTGACGTGGGGCTCGATCCCAGGACCCTGAGATCATGACCCGAGCAAAGGCAGATGCTTCACTGATTGAGCCACCCAGATGCCCTTGCTTCCCATTTTTTGATCATTATCTATAAAGCTGCTGTGACTATTTGTGTATGGGAGTGTGTGTGTGTAAGTGTGTTTTCATGTCACTGGGATGAAGCCCCAAAGTACACCTGAGGCGTTGTATAAAGCACATGTGTAGCTTTGTCAGAAAGTGCCCCACTGTTTCCCCGAGTGGCTGCATGCACCATTTTATGTCCTTACCGCCAATGTGTGGCTGACCCAGTTTCTCTGCATCTTCACCAGCATTTGGTGTGTCCCTGTTTTTAATTTTAGCCGTCTGACAGGTGTGTAATGTTACCTCCTTGTGGTTCTAATTTTTGTTTCCCTCTTGGCGGTGGTGTGGACCATCTGTGGACAAGCTCGGGCACCCTGTGTGTGGCCGACTCAGTGAGATGTCCACATCTCATGTCATTTTCTTTCTTTTTTTAATTTAAGTTCAATTGAGTGAACATGGAGCTTGTTATTGATTGATCAGCTGCATCTAGCACACAGTGCTCATTCTGGCGACTGCCCTGCTTCATGCCCTCAGCTGTCATTTTCTGATGGACTGTGTTTTATTTCTCTGCTGTGAGAGTCCTTTAGTCAAGTTCCTTGCTTGGTGCATGGTTTGCAGACCTCTCTGCTGTGTGATGTGTCTTTTCGTCCTCTTCACGTAGAGTCTTCAGTGGAGCAAACATGTTTAACTTTGCCGGGATCTGGTTTCTCTTTTTTACCTCTGACGTGTGATGTTTGTGGTGTCAAGTCTAAGAACTCTGCTGAGACTTGGAATCTAGAAGTTTTCTCCTATGAGTTTTCTAAAAGTTTCATAATTGTACGTTTTACGTTTAAGTCCCTGACCCACTATGAGTTCCTTTTTATGGACATCCATCTGCCCAGTGCCATGTATTGAGAGGGTTATTGACTGCTTTTGTGCCCTTCACCGTGACAGATACTTTCACTGGATATGGTTCAGGGGGATAGTTTATTATTTATTTATTTGAGATTTTTAATTTATTCGTTCATGACAGATACAGAGAGCGGCAGAGTCATAGACAGAGGGAGAAGCAGGGTTCCTGCAGGGAACCCGATGTGGGACTCGATTTCAGGACCCCAGCATCATGACCTGAGCTGAAGGCAGAGGCTCAACCACTGAGTGCCCAGGTGCCCCAAGGGAATTAGTTAAAAAAAAAAAATGCTTTCATTGCATTAGCAGCATTCCTGCCTCGTCTCCTGGCCTGCGGTCTGTTTCCGTCTGTGCTAGTTGCTGCTGCGTTGCCTCTCAGGGCCCATGTGTCCTCCTGTGCCTGGCTTTGTGACCCTGCTGCTGGACTCTGTACATTCCTTTGTCGAGTCTTGGCACGATGGAGAGCTTGGTCAGTAGAGAGAGCTGGGAGCTCACTGCAGGAGGATGGGCTGCTGCTCTGGGGTTAAGTGCTTTCTTTCCAGGCTCCGGCGCTGTGTGACGCTCCATCACATCAGGCACTGGGCGGCTTCCCGGTGGGTCTGCATGGCAGGTATCCTGGCACCTGCAGCTGCTGGTTAGCCCATCTCGCTGGTGTCCCAGCGGGCATCTTCCCAGCCATGTTGGGGTGCCCTGGCAGGAGGCTTTCTGCTTGCCCACCCTGGCCTCCGATGCATCATAGCTGCGCCTTCAAACCAGGTTCGAATCTCAGATCTGTTGGGATGCTGTTCCCAGACCTCACATTCCTCTCTTCTTTGCAGTCCGCTTACACTTCCTGGATAGCCCTGTGACTATTCAAGAAGTCTTTATATTAGATTTTCTTTTCTTCAGATTATTTGTGTGGTTTCTACCTCTCGACTGAAATACATTCTTCATTTTCCAACATAAATGAAAATGCATCTTTTTCTTTTTTCCTGGCTGCTTTTAAGATTTTTCTCTTCACTGGTTTTCTGTCATTTGATCATGATTAGCTTTGGGGGGTGCATGTGTTTATCCCGTTTATAGCTTGTTGACTTTCTTAGGCCTGTGGATTTGCAGTTTTTATTGAATTTGGAAATTCTAGGTATTGTTCATCAAATAGCATGCCATCTGCAGTTTCAGGTTCTTGTTCAGACTGTTTTGTGTGGACACCCCAGTTGGCAAGCCTCAGCTCCTCTGCTTCAGGCTGTTTTCTGTTTATGCCTCATCTCAGGTATATTCTCTTTCTACACCTTCACGTTTCCTGATCTTTTCTGCTGTGGCATCTCGGCTGCTGTTAGTCCAAGGCCAAGTATTTTCCCTATCAGATAATATTATTTTTACAGGCGCACAGCTGGCTCAGCCAGTAGAGCATGTGACTCTTGATCTTGGGGTTGTGAGTTTGAGCCCATGTTGGGTATAGAAATTACTTAAAAATAAAATCCTTAAAAAAAAGAAAAAAGGGTGGCTCAGTGGTTGAGCATCTGCCTTCAGCTCAGGATGTGATCTTGGGGTCCTGGGATCGAGTCCCGCATCAGGCTCCCTGCAGGTAGCCTACTTCTCCCTCTGCCTGTGTCTCTGCCTCTCTTTTTGTGTCTCTTATGAATAAATAAATAAAGTCCTTAAAAAAATACTATAATGTTCATCTTTGTAAGTTTGCTTTTTATTTAATTTTTGTTTTTGCTTTTTAAAAAATGTTTTTCCACTTCTCTTATACTCATTAAAAAAATATCCTTGATTGTTTGGAGCTTGTTTAGAATAACTGTTTCCCCTTTCTGCTATTTCCAGCATGTTCATCACTTGGGGGTCTGCTTCTTTTTTTTTTTTTTTTAAATTTTTTTAAATTTTTATTTATTTATGATAGTCACACAGAGAGAGAGAGAGAGAGGCAGAGACACAGGCAGAGGGAGAAGCAGGCTCCATGCACCGGGAGCCTGACGTGGGATTCGATCCCGGGTCTCCAGGATCGCGCCCTGGGCCAAAGGCAGGCGCTAAACCACTGCGCCACCCAGGGATCCCTGGGGGTCTGCTTCTGTTGACTATTTATCTTTTGCTTATTGGACATATGCTTCAGCAACTGAGAACATCCAGAAAGTTTCTGGTTGACTGAGTGCTGAGATTTTGTTATGTTCCTTTAGAGAATGGTTCACTTGTCCTGGCAGTGGGCGAGCTGTGATGAAGCCAGGGGTTTGAGGTCATTAGGGTGGGTCTGGACTAGTCCCTGCTGGACACCCTGTGAGTTCATGGAGTCTACGCGCTGTGATTCCTTGGTCTGGGAATTGTTCATCAAGACTCAGTTTCTGTGGCCTCGTGGGGGTGCAGCCACGTGCAAGGACCCCCTTCTCAGAACTTCCCCTGGACTCTGGCCCAGATTCGATATGCCTTGTCTGAGTTCCAGTCTCCACCTTGACTTGGGAAGTCGTCGTTCTTCAGTGTTGTAGTCAGGGTGTTACTTCTAGGTGCAAGTCAAGGATGTGGCCTGTTTTAGGGACCGACCACTAACCTATGCTCTTCCACGTGGTTGTGACAGGAGGGTGATTCAGAGCCACGATGTTCCCCGTGCTCAGAGGCAGAAGTCTGCATTGCAGTGTTAATTTACACGTATCTTGTGATACATGAGATAGAGCATCTGTCTTTGAACTGTCTGTGAATGATGTTGCTGGGTTGTTCTTTGGTGTATTTTGGGGAGAGTGGGGGACTGATTTGAAAGTGATCTTTCTAGCCTGTTAACATGAATTGCAAAATTATACCAATTTTCCTTTTGGCTTTTTATTTTATTTCTTAAAAGATTTTACTTATTTACTCACAAGAGACACAAAAGCAGAGACAGGGATCCCTGGGTGGTGCAGCGGTTTAGCACCTGCCTTTGGCCCAGGGCGCGATCCTGGAGACCCAGGATCGAATCCCACATCGGGCTCCCAGTGCATGGAGCCTGCTTCTCCCTCTGCCTGTGTCTCTGCCTCTCTCTCTCTGTGACTATCATAAATAAATAATTAAAAAAATTAAAAAAAAAAAAAAAAAACAGAGACAGAGGCAGAGGTAGAAGCAGGGTCCTGTGGGGAGCCTGATGGGGACTCAATTCCTGGATCCTGGGATCATGCCCTGCGCTGAAGGCAAATGCTTACCCACTGAGTCACCCAGGTACCCCTCCTTTTGGCTTTTTAAATGTTGTTTGTTTTTTAGTACAGACTATTTTTTGGTAGCCAAATTTATCTTTTTATTTATGACTTCTGGGTGTCATGCTGTATTCAGAAAGGTTTTCTCCACTCTGTGTAGCTTTGAAGGAGTCTGTTCAGGAAGGGGGAGACAGAAGTGTGGGGTTGAGGGCAGACCAGCACCCCTGCCACCCTATGAGGACACAGGTGCCCCACGGGAGGCAGACGTGGGCAGAAACAGATTCCATGTCAGAGGCTGTTCAGTTTTTTTTTTTTCCCCCAAGCCTGGCTTTTTACTGTGAAATGAAAGCAAAGTGGCACTTTCTAGGATTCTCAGTGGGGTTTGCCAGTTTTTGAAGCAGAAAATTGCAAGCCCTACATTTGGTGTTCTGCTTTGCTGGTTCCAATTTCGTGACAAAGAAATGAAAAAACTAGAATAATAAAGCTGTTTTCATGGCTCCTCTGGTTTTTGTTTTTATTTATTTATTTATTTTTTTGCTGGCATGCTGGGAGAGGGAAGATGTCTGAAGGAGAAAGAGCCTGCTCAGGGTCCTGGCATGTCTGCAGGGACCGGGACCTGCGTCCATGTGTCCTGCCGGGTGGCTCACGTGGGGCGGCATGCGCAGGGACAGTGACGACAGAGAAGACGCTCTCGTGAGCCTGCACTTCCAGGGCCAGAGGGGATGGCATACAGACCATCAGCTGGAGAGGCCAACAGACTGAAACCTGCCTCACAAGCAGCTCGGCACAGAGCCTCTGCTCCTTGTGTGAAATACTCTAATGAAAGAAAAGGAAGTGGTTTTTAGGTCCAGTGCAAAGTGCTACTTTATCCTTTCAGCATACGGGGCTTGTTTTGCAAAGCAAACAAGGAAGCACTGTCCTTCATTTAAGATCCTGTGATTATTTGCCTCCATTCCCCAGTTTTTTTAATCTGACCCCAAGAGCAGAAATAGCACCATATACACGTGCTGGACCCGTGCCCAGTTAAACTTGCCAGATCGAGTCTGGCTTACTTATAACACAGCATGCCCTTGGTCCCTGTAACGCAGCGTGCTCATGGTCCGTATGGCGCAGCGAGCCCAGTCTTCTGTAACGCAGCACTGTCCTCACAGTCCTGGGGGCTGCACGCCCAGGGTCCCTGTATTTTAGCAGTTGATTCCTGGTTTGAAGTTGCCTTGAACCTAACAGAGTGAAATATCCAGAGGTCCGTAAAGCTGATACCACGGATGTAAGCAGGTGCTTGTTGTAAAGCAGGTCACTGCACGCAATGTGAATAGCATGATTTTAAAAATAAGTATACAGACTAATAGAGGTATTAAGAAACTATCCCTGAAAAACCATAGGCCCTGGGGATCCCTGGGTGGCTCAGCGGTTCAGTGCCTGCCTTTGGCCCAGGGCATGATCCTGGAGTCCTGGGATCGAGTCCCACGTCGGGCTCCTGGCATGGAGCCTGCTTCTCCTTCTGCCTGAGTCTCTGCCTCTCATGAGTAAATAAATAAAATCTTAAAAAAACAAAACAAAACAAGAAAAACCCCATAGGCCCAGATAATTGCAAGGGAATTTTACCAAACTTCAAGGACCAGATAGTCCTAGTGTGTCAGAGTATTTCAGGATTGAAAAGGAAGGAACACTTCCTAATTCTTTTTTTCTTTTTTCTTTTTTAAAGATTTTATTTATTCATTCATGGTAGACAGAGAGAGAGAGAGAGAGAATGGCAGAGACACAGGCAGAGGGAGAAGCAGGCTCCATGCCGGGAGCCTGATGCGGGACTCGATCCCAGGACTCCAGTATCGCGCCCTGGACCAAAGGCAGGCACCAAACCGCTGAGCCACCCAGGGATCCCCTACTTCCTAATTCTTTTTTGGGAAGCAAGTATACTTGGATACTTAAACCAGGTAAAGACAGCATAAAGGAAAAAAATAATGTACTGGTATCAGTGATGAGTAGCAATGCAAACATAGTAAGTTTCAGCAGCCGGCATCTAGCACCACTTAAAAATAATACCCCGTGGCTGAGAAGGATTTATCCTCAAAATGTAAGGTTTGTTCAAAATTAGGAGATCTATTCCTATAATATATTAACACATCTGAGGAAAAAATTCACACGCTTATCTCCATAGATACCAGTCTTTTACAAAACTCAATATTCTTGATGAAAAATACTCAAGAAAATGGGAATTGAGGGATATTTTACAGATCTTGGTGAAGACACATGTAATCTGGCATTTTAGCCGTGTTCAAGTGTGCAGGTGAGTGGTAGTAAGCACATTCACATATGTTGTCAACCTTCCGAAGGATACATCTTTGGCCTGGTAACATTATATACCTTCATCCTAAAGCCTACATCTTACTGTGTGAAGAGACCGGAGGCATTTCCGCTAAGATCAGGACCAAGGCGAGAGTGCCCGCCCCTCTCCAGTATGGTGCTCGGGGTGTTCGTGCAGCTGCACGAGAGGAATCCGTCGATCAGAGGCATCACAACTGGTGAAGAAGTCACACCATCTCTACTTGCAGATGACATGGTGTATCTGGAAAACCCCAGAATCCGTGAAAATAGTCTCCATATACCATATACACAATAAACAGAAGACATAATAAAAATTCCATTTAAAATAGCAACAAAGAAGGGTTTGCTTAGAAATGAGATTAAGAAATGTGCAGACTCCTGTAATGAACACTTTTTTTTTCTTTAGACGATTTTATTTGAGAGAGCACAGGAGAAGGGAGAAGCAGGCTCTGTGCTGAGCAGGGAGCCCGATGCGGACTCAATCCCAGGACCCTGTGATCATGACCTGAGCTGAAGGCAGATGCCCAACTGACTGAGCCACCAGGGGGCCCCTATAATGAAAATTTTAAGTCTTTGAAGACCATAAAGAAGACTTGAACAAATGAAAAGGCCTCTCTGCTCTTGGGTAGGATAACTAAACTTTGTTTGCCCTACTTTATTAAATTTAAAGTAATCCCCATAAAAATATTAGCTGTTTTATGGAGTTGGCAAGTAGGGAGTGAAGTTCATGTGGAAAGTCACACATACAGAAACAGCCAGGGAAGCAAGAGAAACGATGAGGGGGACTGACTGTCCTAGCCTTAGCATGCGAGTGGGTCTCTAACCACAGCTGTGGCACAGGCATGTGTGTGGACAGACCAGTGGGGTGGCTTCGAAGAACATGCAGAGTGGTCTCCGTGTATGTGGACGTTGAGCGTATGACAAGGTGGTGTCTCCAATCACTGGGTAAGGAGGAAATTTTTTTTTAAATTAAAGATTAAATTAAAGATTCAGTCTCACTCCATACACAAGAATGAAATCCAAATGATTAGGAAGTAAATAAATGAAACCACACAGTGGATTTCTTGTAACTGATGTAGGGAAAGTCTGACAAAGCCTCAGAATCCAGAGGCAATAAGGAAAGGGTCTGATAGGTTTGGCTACATACAAATAAAAATGTTTTACATGGCAGTACGGACTGGAAACAAAGTACAAAGTTGGAAAAATAGGGCAGCCCCGGTGGCTCAGTGGTTTAGCGCCACCTTCAGCCCAGGGCGTGATCCTGGAGACCCGGGATCGAGTCCCACATCGGGCTCCCTGCATGGAGCCTGCTTCTGCCTGTGTCTCGTGAATAAATAAAATCTTTAAAAAAAAGTGGGAAAAATACTTGGGACACATGCCATAAAGAGTTGCCTCTGTCCCTTTGTGGTATCTGTGACCTGGCGAGTGGTTAAAAGAAATGAGAGATAGGACCCAAAACCAGGTGAAGTGGGAGGACAACACGAAATAATCATGAAAAAGATCCAGTAAAGACTTTCAAACATGGAGAAGAATCTGGACAGGCTCCTACCTAGAGAAAGGCCGGGTGAAGGGGCAGTGGAGCATTTTCTCACCGGATGCCCGGGGCGTGCGTACGGGGAGGCCCTCCCCGTGTTGCTGATGGGGACGCACATGGACGCTGTTCTGGAGGGAAGTCGGCAAGACCTGAGGAGCGACACCTGCTCCTGCAGATCCTCGTCCACCGGTGTGAAAATACACCCCCACGAGGTGGCGAGCATGACCTGTCCTCGCCACGTCCGAAACCGTGCAAGCGTCCATCCCCGGGAGGGTGGCGAGGGAGCTCGGTGTGCCCGCGCCGCGACCAGGTGCAGCTCCCGCGGTGGCGGGGGGGGGGGGGGAGTGGGGTGGGTGTCCGCCAACGGGCAGAGGCGTTAGCGGGATGTCCCGGGCCACGGCAGGCTGCCTCTGTGTACGAAGAACATGTGCAGCGCCAGGGCGTGTACGCAGTAGCAACACAGGAGGGTTAACCAGACCCTGGAGGGAGTGGCGGGAAGCAGGGGCCAGGGGTGACGAGCAGGGGTGACAGGTAGTTGGTGGGGAAGGGATGTGCACGCAGGCCACGGACCGTCTGAAGGGGGCGGGGTGGGAAGAGCCATCGTGGGTCGCCGGGGAGCACAGTGGTTTGACCGGATGCTGTACGTTGACGGACAGGGCCAGCGGGAACACCGTGCCGCGGAGTGTGGACCGTCCCCGGGGGCCGGGCTGGCCAGGCCGAGTCGCGCACCCGGGGGAGGGGACCTGTCAGCGTGCCGCGGACCAGCCGGGTCCTCACTGTCCCAGCGAGAAGTTACAAGTGGGGAAGAGCGGGGCTGCGAGGGGCGGGTGCGGCCGGGTTGGAGTCGGATGGGCGGGAGTCTGGTCTTCACGCACGTGGGCGCACATGCCTGTGGCTTCGGCGCGGCCCGCTGCCCGCCGCTCCCATCCGTTGGCAGTGAGCACCGAGCCCTGGCTCCGCATTACCGTTCGCCCGCGTCGGGAAGCAGGGCCCCGGAGGACCGGCACGGGGAGGCGCACAGGCCGAGCCGGAGCGTCTCGGAACCAGAGGCAAGAAGTGCTGGAAAGAGCCGGGCGCTTGTTGGAAGCACCCAGAGCCACCCGAACAGGGGTCCCGGTGGTTGAAGCCGGGACGCTTCGAAGATGACCAGCGATGATAGAGTTGGATTATAACCCAAGCAGAACGTAAATACCCGCAAACGCCTGCTGCCGTGAAGAAATCACTGGAGACAAAACACCTCGGGGAGCAGGGGTGGCTCTTTCTGATGGCACAATTCCAGCTAATAAACGTGGGACAGCGGGGCCCTGGGATCTCCCCGAACACCCGAACACCGCGGCGGTGATCGCTGCTGCGGGACCCCCGGGGGCTGCCCAGTGCCGTGGGCAGGAGCGTCAGCAGCAGCAGGAGTCATGCACAGGTGCAAGTACCTCCCTCGAGGCATTTATATACTTATTTTTAAAAGATTTTATTTATTTGAAAGAGAATAGGAGTGAGGGCCTGTGATGCGGGATGCAGCAGAGACAGAGGTAGGAGCAGACTCCCCCTATACACCCCGGGACTCGATCCCAGGACCCTGAGATCATGACCTGAGCCGAGGGCAGACGTTTCACTGACGGAGCCACCCAGGCGTCCCTGTTTTAATTTTTTATTAAAAATTTTTTTCTAAAGATTTTTAAAGTAATCTGTACACGGGCTCAAACTCATGACCCCAAGATCAAGACTTGCCCAGTTCCACCAACTGAGCTGGCCACACCCCAAGTGCAAATGCTATTTATTTATTTATTTAAATCAATTAATTAATTTGCAGATGCTCTTTTAAATGTGGGACGCGCTTGGCCTATTTGTGGGAAGGAATAGGCAGAGGGAGCAGTTGATGAGGTAGGGAGGAGGATTGAGGGGGGGAGGCCAGGCAGGGTGAGAGGCTGCCCTTCCTGCCTCCATGGGATCGGCTGCATTTTGGGGTGGGGGTTACCTGATGCGCAGCAGGGTGGAGAGATCTAAAATGCTGGCAGCTGAGGACAGAGAGCGCTTCTGTCCCCCCAGCAGCTTTCCTGGGCTCCTCCTGATGCCTCCCCCACCCCACACTTGGGACCCAGTGTGAGAGGGACCCCGGGCCTTGGGGCAAGTCGACAGGTTTAGCGAACAAAAAGACCTTGGCAGCCCGCCTTGGGGATCCCACACGTTGGGTCGCCTTCCTTGGTACTTGCTTGACAAGGGCTGCTCTCTGTCGTCTTCTTTCAGGGTCCACCGGCCCTCTGTCCCCCCACCTCCCGGGATCAACCAGGCTGTCTGGCTCTCCACTGCAGGGACCTGTGTGTGTGTGTGTGTGCACGCACGCGCACATGTGTGCAAGTGTGTGTGCCTCGCTGCTGCCCGCCCTTCTGTGTCCTGACGCTGCCCCACCTCCCCTGGAAAGCACCCAGAGGTGATGGGGCAGTGGCAGCTGGCCTTTGCCCCAGGTGCCCCTGTGCCCTCCGGGTGCCCCCGTGGCTGTCTCCAGGACAGTTGCCTCATCTGCTTTGCAGACTCCACACCGCGTGCCAGGCATTCCTGGGAGTGGCCGCGCCCTTGCTGCCTGCACCGAAGACCTTTGTCCTTTCTGGCCTCTGCTCAAGGTGGTGATGTCACACTCACCCTGTGGGGAAGGGGACAGACCTCCTTGTTCCACACCCAGCCCTCTGCTGTCCCCACTCTTGACCCCGACCGGCAGTGTGGAAGGCCGGGCCTGGAGAGGCCTGGGATTGCAGTGATCACCCGAGGAGTCCAGGAGCGGGCGTGGCTGGAGGACACCGTCATCCGGAGAATTCTCAGCAGTAAATCCAACCCAGCCAGGAGACGAATGATCACTCACACCTGCCTTTGTGGTCACCATCCGCTGAGCGTGTGAGAGCCCCTGGAAGCCAGTATTCAGGGCAGCGTGATGGATGGTGCAGCATCCGAGTCCTGGCGGGCCGGCGGGTGACGGGGCGTAGGGAGCTCAGAGGCGGGAAGACCCAGCATGTCCCGGGGAGCCACTGCACTGGGGGTGACAGCTCCCCTTGCAGCGGGAGACGGGAGATTAGCAGGGACCGCACATCCGCAGGTAACGGCGAGGGACAGCGACCCTCTCTGCCCCATGTTCCAGGTCTTTCCTACTATAAGCCACAATGTAATATCTTTTTATTTTTTATTTTTTTAAAGATTTACTTATTTATTTATGATAGACAGAGAGAGAGAGAGAGAGAGAGAGAGAGGCAGAGACACAGGAGGAGGGAGAAGCAGGCTCCAGGCAAGGAGCCCGACACAGGACTCAATCCCAGGACTTCGGGATCGCGCCCTGGGCCAAAGGCAGGCGCCAAACCTCTGAGCCACCCAGGGATCCCTGTAATATTTTTTAAACCAAATTCTAGGGCAGCCCAGGTGGCTTAGCGGTTTAGCGCCGCCTTCGGCCCAGGCCGTGATCCTGGAGTCCTGGGATCGAGTCCCACGTCGGGCTCCCTGCATGGAGCCTGCTTCTCCCTCTGCCTGTGTCTCTGCCTCTCTCTCTCTCTCTGGGTCTCTCATGAATAAATAAACAAAATCTTAAAAGAACAAATTCTATATACAGTCAGGATCCCCTGCAAAAAAAGAGAGGAAATAAATATACATATACCTACATATGTGTATGTATTTAAGAATTCACATGTACATGCCTGAGGCCCTGCACACCCCCATCGGCAACTCTTGTGGGTATTTCTATCACCACGGGTTAGTGTGCTGCTTCTAGAACTTCATGTAAGCGGAATCAGGCAATATGGGGTCTTGGTCTGGCTTCTTTGGCTCTGCATGGTGTTTCAAGACTCATCTGCTATTGTGTGTGTTAGCGCCTTGTTCATTTTAATTGTGTGTCTCCCTCCGGATGAATGTGCCACCGTTTGATTTTTCACGGACTTGGTGGTTGGTTTTCAGTTTTTGGCCATTGTGAATAAAACTGCTGCGAGCACTTCTGCACAAGCCTTTTTGCGGACATATGTGTGTGTTTGGGTTGAGTGTCTTGGGATAGGATTGCTGGGTCCTTGGTGCCTCTGTAACTATTAAGAACGGCCAGTTTTCCAAAAACGGTTATATCATTTTACGCCCCTGCAGGTGGCGCGTGATGGTTTCATCCACTCCACACCCTTGCCAATGTGGTATCGTTTTGTTTCTGCTTTTTTGTTTGTTTGTTTCTGCTTTTTTATTTATTTTATTTTTATTTTTATTTTATTTTTTTAAAGATTTTATTTATTTATTCATGATAGTCACACAGAGAGAGAGAGAGAGGCAGAGACACAGGCAGAGGGAGAAGCAGGCTCCATGCAGGGAGCCCGATGTGGGATTCGATCCCGGGTCTCCAGGATCGCGCCCTGGGCCAAAGGCAGGCGCCAAACCTCTGCGCCACCCAGGGATCCCTGTTTCTGCTTTTTTAAACCATCATTTTAAAGCATGGTTTGATTAGAGATGTATGTTCATAGTGGGAGAATGAGAAAATACAGACCTGTTGGAAGATACTAGTCTGTTTAGTCTCCTCTAACAGAATCCCACAGACCGGGCAGTTCATCAACAACACACATGTATTTCCCACACTTCTGGAGGCCAGGAGTCCAAGACCAAGATGCTGGCAGATTTGGTGTTGGGGAGGCCCCTTCCTGCTTCACAGCTGGCAGCTTCTTGCTGAGTCCTCAGGTCGGGAAAAGGAGAGGGCACTCCTGGGGTCTCTTTCATAAGGGCACTGGTCCCAGCATGGGGCTCCCATCTCATGACCTAATCACCTCCAAAGGCCCCGCCTCCTCATGCCATCACCTTGGGGGTTAGGTTTCAATATATGAATTTCGGGGGGGTGGGATGCAAACATTCAGTCTATAACAGAAGGCTCGGACAAGATAGTTGACTGTGATCATGGGAAGTCATGTAGCTTGCTCTCCTGCAGTCTCCTCTGCACAGCGGGGGTAATAAGAATGCTCACTCCCTGGGGTTGAAGAGGAATCCACATGTATTCATCTGTGTCTTGCTTGGAGCACATGTGTGGCACATGATAAGCCCTTACTAAATGTTAGCTCGTTAGATACAGAGTGAGAAATACGTATGTTTTATATATTGCCATATTTAGAATTGTAAGCTGTAGGACACTGTATTAAATCATTGAAGAAATAATTATTAAGCTCTATGTGTCAGCCTCTGGGGATCCAAAGCTGACCAGGAATATAAACTTTTAAGAATTACTATTTTAAAAGATTTTATTTATTTATTCATGAGAGACACAGGCAGAGGGAGAAGCAGGCTCTCTGCGGGGAGCCTGATGCGGGACTCGATCCCAGGACCGCCCTGAGTCAAAGGCAGATGCTCAACCACTGAGCCCCCCAGGCATCCCTAAGAATTACTATTATTGCAGTTCTTTTATACCAGCTCTTAATCTACATATATTGAGGGAAGGGAAGTTTAGATTCAGTAGACAATCCAGAGGTGCCAGGAATATGCAACAAGCGGACCCTATTTGGACAGACTGTTTATCCTTGCTCTGCTGTTTCCTCTGACCTTTTATAGACCACGCAGGATGGGGAGCTGGGTGGAGGGACGCCCAGGTAACTGCAGGTAGGCTGCAAAGGAGTGGGGGAGGCTGGTGATGAGAGCTCAGGAGGTCATCTTATTTTATGTAGACCGTGCAGCAGAATGGATGGGATCGCTCGCCCAAGGCCGGGTTGCTCTGTGTCTGTTCTAAAGCTTACCACGCCTGTGCCATTCGTATCCAGATCAGCCACCTGAGCCCTTGGTACTTTCCACATCCCATGCACCATCTGGCTGTCCACCTTTAATTGCAGAGGCAGCCGGCATCCAAGGACACCCCCTCCTGGACCCACCGAGGCCGTGGGCAGCGAGGCTCGCCCTCCACACCTCGGTGGGCGTTCATCAGGATATGCCGAGCTACGATTCAGGCACGGCGTGCAGGCAAAATGCTCTTGGCTTCTGGTTCAGAACAGCTTGTGCCGATCAAACCCTGCTCACCAACATTTTCTATTTTTATTTTCTAACCTGAACATGTTAGTTTACCAGCCTGTTAGGGAGACTGTCAGCCAGCGTGCACAGATTGTAAGTGCACAGCACATGCCTTTGTGTGTGGACACCACAGCTGGGTTTCTCCCTGTCCCGACTGCTTGTGTCTGCTGCTCTCAAGTCAGGGGACAGAGCAGCAGCAGCAGCCTGTGAAAGCCCCTTCCTCTGGAGCCTTCTTGTGCTCCCTGGTAGCCATACTCTGATTGCTATCACTGCATATTGGTTTTGCCTGTGTTTGATTTTTTTTTTTAATTCAGAGATTTTATTTATTTATTTAGAGTGAGCGTAAGTGGAAGGGAGGAGCAGAGGGAAAGGGCAGAGAGAGAATCACAAGCAGACGCCCCGCTGGGCATGGAGCCTGTTGTAGGGCTCAGTCTCACTACCCTGAGATCATGACCTGAGCTGAAATCAAAGTCAGACACTTAGCTGACTGAGCCACCCAGGCGCCCCTGGTTTTGCCTGTGTTTGAACTTGATATTGGTAGAATCACTATGTTCCTTTCTATGTCTGGCTTTTCTGTTTTACATCGAGGTGTGAGAATCACCCTCATTGTTGGGAGTAGGCCTTGCCTTACAGTTTCCCTCGTTCCCTTGTGCTGCACTGACTGACCTCCTGTGCATCACGATTGCCAGTGCATGTCTCCGAGTGAGGGGCCCCACAGAGGAGTTGGGGGAGGCCAGGCTGTTGCTGCTCAGGAGTGCACACAGCCGCAGGTGCCAGAGCCAGGGGCTGAACTGGTTTGACCACCTCCAAAGTCCAGCCTTGCCTATGTGATGAGTCATGGTCCCCTTGAAATAAGACACTGTTTTCTTTGTCTTTATATACCTGAGCCTCGTGCAGCTCTCCCCAACACATAAGAGGCACTCAGAATTACATGGGAGGATCCTGGGAAGATGGTGGAGCAGGAAGCACCAGGAATCAGTCTCCCCATCTGGACAACTATTGCCCTGGCACAATCTGATGTGACCATTTTGGAACTCTGGAGTCACTGAAGACTTGCACCTTCCAGGAGAGGGCTTGGATTGTAAACTGTGGTTAATTTTGATGACTTTCAGCTTGTAGCCCTTTTTTTCCCTTCATTTTTCACTTTGTTTTGCCCATTTCAGAAGCCAGAAATTAAGGACTCGGACTTTTTTTTTTTTAAAGATTTTTTTAAAATTTTTATTTATTTATGATAGTCACACACAGAGAGAGAGAGAGAGAGAGAGAGAGAGAGAGAGAGAGGCAGAGACATAGGCAGAGAGAGAAGCAGGCTCCATGCACCGGGAGCCCGATGTGGGATTCGATCCCGGGTCTCCAGGATTGCGCCCTGGGCCAAAGGCAGGCGCCAAACCACTGCGCCACCCAGGGATCCCCTTAAATATTTTATTTATTCATTCATGAGAGATGAGAGAGAGGAGAGAGAGGAGAGAGAGGAGAGAGAGAGAGAGAGAAAGAGGCAGAGACACAGGCAGAGGGAGAAGCAGGCTCCATTCAGGGAGCCCGATGTGGGACTCAATCCCGGGTCTCCAGGATCACGCCCTAGGGCAGAGGCAGAGGCTCAACTGCTGAGCCACCTAGGTGTCCAGGATTCTGACATTCAAAAACAACTGCACACGTGGGGGAAATTAGAAAGTGACTGTGTACGTCAAGGTAAGGGTCAGAAAAGAACTGAGGTTTTAAGTTTATACCTCAGGTTGATCCTTGGCACAGAGACAGCCTACATCAATCAGAAAAAACCGATAGACAATAATGAAACCCTAACAAAATCAATAGAGCAAACCTTGGGGAAGGGGGGATAATCTGATTTTCACAGTTAACTGTGTGATTAGATTCAGACATCCAGTTTTCAACAAAAAAATCACAAACAATAAAGTGTGGTCTATTCAAAGGGAAAAAATAAATCAATAGAAACTCTCCCTGAAGAAAAGACTTGATGGCAGATCTATTAGAGGAAGACTTTTAAACAAGGGTCTTAAACATGCTTAAAAAATTGAAAGGAGATGGAGAGAGAGAGTCAAGAAAATGAATTGCGAACAAAACAGAAATACCAGCAAAGAGAACTAGAAACCAAAAAGAAATTCTGGGACTTCACATTAAAAACTGAAGTGAGAAAAAAAAAGAAAAAAAAAAAGAAGAAAAAAAAGAAAAAAAAAAAAAAAAAAACTGAAGTGAAAAAATGCACCAAATGGAATCGGAGGCAGATTGGGGGCAGAAGAAAGAATCAGCACACTTATAGATAAGACCATTGAAATGATCCAGTCTGAGGAACAGAAGGAAAGAAGAATGAAGAAAAGTGAATGGAGCCTGTGGGCCGTGGGCCACGGAAGGTATCAAATACAGTTTTGTGACATCTGGGCAGTGACAGAGCCATTTTTGTATGTGACTGGAAGTTAACCTGTTATGCATTCAGATTAGAGGGCTATAACTTTAGAAAAAAAATTTTTTTTCAATTTTTATTTATTTATGATAGTCACAGAGAGAGAGAGAGAGGCAGAGACATAGGCTGAGGGAGAAGCAGGCTCCATGCACCGGGAGCCCGATGTGGGATTCGATCCCGGGTCTCCAGGATCGCGCCCTGGGCCAAAGGCAGGTGCCAAACCGCTGCGCCACCCAGGGATCCCAGGCTATAACTTTAGGATGGGAAGTGTGATCTCCATGATAACCACAAAGAAAATAGCTATAGAATACACCAAAAGAAAATGAGAGAGGAATTTAAACATGTCATGATTAAAAAAAAAAAAAAAAAAAGTCAAACACAAGAGAAGAAAGTATTGCAGGAAATGAGCAAAAAGCTGTAAGGCATATGGAAAATAGTAGCAGAATGACAGAAGTCCCTCCTTATCAGTAAATGCTTTAAATGTAAATGGATTAAACTCTCCAAAAGACAGAGATTGGCAGAACAGATAAAAACACATGACCGAGGGGCGCCTGGGTGGCTTAGTGAAGCGTTGGCCCTCCACTCTGCTCAGATCACGATCTTGGGGTCCTGGGATCGAGCCTCGAGCCTCATGTTGGGCTCCCTGCTCAGTGGGGAGTCTGCTTCTCCCTCTCCCTTGCTCCCCCCCATTCTCTTGCTCTCTCTCAAATAAATAAATAAATAAAATCTTTAAAAACGAAGAAAAAACACATGACCCAACAACATGCTGTCCATAAGAGACTTACCTCCAAAGACACAAAGATATTCCAAGATATTTTTTTGATTCTATAGTATTCAAAAGAGAGCAGGAGTGGCTGCTAATATCAGACAAAATAAAAGGCCATAAGACATGAGAAGGATGTTATATATTAATGAAAAGTTCAGTACAGCAAAAAGATGTAAGCAATTGTAAACATTTACCCACCAAATGATAAAGAATCAAAATACATAAAGCAAAAACTGAGAGAACTGAAGGAGGTAGGAGACTCAGTACGCGCTTGCAGTGATGGATACGACCCCGGGCAGAAGGACTCGTGAGACACAATAAAGTGACTATTCCAGCCAACGTGTGCAGGACGCTCCACCTGCAGCCACGCACATGAGCTTCTCCAGTGGACATGGACCTTCTCCAGGATGAAACACCTGTCAGGACACAAGTCTCAGTAGATGTAAAAAGATAGATGTGATGCAAGGGCTTTTCCCTGCAGTGGGATGAAGATAGAAGTTCCTAACACAAGAGCTGGAAGACTCACAGAACAACACTCCCAATCAACCAGTGGATCAAAAAAGAAATGACAAGGGAAATTAGAAAATAATTAGGGACAGATGAAAATGAAAACATACCAAAGCTCACAGGATGCAGCAAGAGTGGCGCTAAAGGGAGAGTTTATATCTATCAATGCCTACATTAAAAACCAAAGATCTCAACTCAACAATCTAAGTTTCTGGAAGAAGAACGAGTGAGATGCAAAGCTAGCAGAGAGAAGAAAGAAAGATTAGAGCAGTGGTAAGTGAAATAGGGAATAGAAGAACAGTAGAGAAAAGATCAAGAAAATGGATAAACTTGTAGCTGAGCAGACTAAGAAAAAAAAAAGACTCAAATTGTCAAAATCAGAAATGGAAGTGGGGGCTTTATTTTATTTTTATTTTTTTAATTTTTATAATAAATTTATTTTTTATTGGTGTTCAATTTGCCAACATACAGAGTAACACCCAGTGCTCATCCCATCAAGTGCCCCCCTAAGTGCCCGTCACCCAGTCACCCCCACCCCCCGCCCTCCTCCCCTTCCACCACCTCTAGTTCGTTTCTCAGAGTTAGGAGTCTTTCATGTTCTGTCTCCCTTTTCTGATATTTCCCACACATTTCTTCTCCCTTCCCTTCTATTCCCTTTCACTATTATTTATATCCCCCAAATGAATGAGACCATATAATGTTTGTCCTTCTCTGTTTGACTTACTTCACTCAGCATAATACCCTCCAGGTCCATCCACGTTGAAGCAAATGGTGGGTATTTGTCGTGAGTACACGTCTTAACGCAATTCTGTGAGGCCAGTATTCCCCTGATACCAAAGTCAGACACTATAAGAAAAAAACTACAGACCAATATCCCTGTGAACATAGATGCAAAAATCTTCAACAAAACACTGGCAAACCAAATTCAGCAGCAGAGTAAAAGGATGAATACACCATGACCAAGTGTGATTTATTCCTGGGATGCAAGATGCTCTAACATGAAAATTGATCAATGTCATAAACCATTGAATGAAGGGGAAAAAAAACCCACATGATTAACTAAGTGTGGAAAAAGCATGTGACAAAATTCAACAGTCTTTTGTAATAAAACACTTGACAAACTAGGTATAGAAGGGCCCTCCCTCAATGCAGTAAAGGCCATCTGTGAAAAACCCACACTGAACATTATACTCTATGGGGAAAGACTTAAAGCTTTCCCTCTAAGACCAAGAACAGGTAAGAAGACTCATTTTTGCCACTTTTATTCAACTAGTACTGGAAGTTCTAGCTGGAGCAGTTAGGCAAGAGAAATAAGCATTGGAATAAACATTGGAAAAGAAGTAAAATTATTTCAGTTCACAGATATATGGTCTTATATGTAGAAAACCCTTAAGTTTCCATTTTAAAAAAGCCCCCAAGGGATCCCTGGGTGGCGCAGCGGTTTGGCGCCTGCCTTTGGCCCAGGGCGCGATCCTGGAGATCCGGGATCGAGTCCCATGTCGGGCTCCCGGTGCATGGAGCCTGCTTCTCCCTCTGCCTATGTCTCTGCCTCTCTCTCTCTCTCTGTGACTATCATAAATAAATAAAAATTAAAAAAAAAATAAAAAAGCCCCCCAAAAAACAACTGTTGGGACTAAAAAAAATGAATTCAGCAAAGTAGCAAGATGTAAAGTCAACACCCAAAAATCAGTTGCATTTCTATATACTAGCAATGAGCAATCTGGAAAGGAAATCACAGGGGCACCTGGGTGGCTCAGCCGGTGAAGCATCTGCCTTTGGCTCAGGTCATGATCCTGGAATCCCGGGATGGAGCCCTGGGTCAGGTCGTGCTTCCTGTTCAGTGGGGAGTCCACTTCTCCCTCTCCCTTTACTCCTATCCCTGCTTGTGCTCTCTCTTCCTCACTCTAGTTCACTCACTCTCTCAAATAAATAAATAAAATCTTAAAGAAGAAATCACAGAAGCAATTCCATTTACATTAGCTTAAAAAGCAAAAAAAACAAAACGAAAACAACTTAGTAGTTAACCTAGAGAGACACTTGTACAATGAAGCATTTTTGAAAAGAACATTTTCACGATTTGAACATTTTTGAAAAAAATTAAAGAAGACACAAATGGGGATCCCTGGGTGCCTCAGTGGTTTAGTGCCTGCCTTGGGCCCAGGGTGTGATCCTGGAGACCCGGGATCGAGTCCCGCGTCGGGCTCCCTGCATGGGGCCTGCTTCTCTCTCTGCCTGTGTCTCTGCCTCCTTCTCTCTCTGTGTCTCTCATAAATAAATAAAATCTTAAAAAAAAAAAAGATACAAATGGGAATACTTTCCATGCTCATGGGTTGGAACATGAACATTGTTAGCATGTCAGTACTACCCAGAGCCATCTACAGATTCAGTGCCATAAGTATCAAAATCCCAAGGACATTTTTTGCAGAAGTGGAAAAACTGTAAAGTTCAAATGGAATCTCAGGGGACCCTTTATAGCCAAAACGCTCTTGAGAAAGAACAGAGCCAGAGGACTCACACTCCCCGATTTCAAAACTTATTATAAAGCTACCGTAATCAAAACACTGTGGTATTGGCATAAAGACAGACACATAGACCAATGGAGTAGAATGAAGAGCCCAGAAATTACCTTGGCCAGAAATGACCTTTGCATTTATGGTCAGATGATTTCTGATGAGGGTGTCGAGACCATCTGATGGGGGTAAAGGACAGTCTTTTTATCAAATGGTGCTGAAAACTGGACATCCACATGCAACAGAATGAAGTTGGACCCCTGTCTCACACTGTGTCCAAAAATTCATTCAAAATGAAGAAAGACCAGGATGTTAGACTTAAAACAATAATGCTCTTAGAAGAGAACATTAGGAGTAAGATTTCACGACCTTGGACTTGGCAGTGGTTTCTTGGATATGCTGCCAAAGGCATAGACAACAAAAGGAAAAACAGGCAGATTGCAGCTCACGAACATTTTTAAAAATTGCATGTCAAAAGACACCATCAAAAGAGTAAAAAGGCAACTGCTAGGATGGGAGAAAATATTTGCAAGTCATATATCTGATAAGGGATTAATACAAAACAACCCAATTAAAAATTGGACAAAGGACTTGAATAGCTATTTCTCCAAAGAAGACATACATGTGGCCATAAGCATGTGAAAAAATGCTCCCTATCACTCATCATTAGGGGAATGCAAATCAAACCCACAAAAAGCTATCATCTCACGCCCCTTAGGAAGGCGATCAGCTTGGCTCTCTATTGATTCACTTCTTTTGACATGTCCCATTGCGCCGAGTGCTCTCGTAGTTTCTAAACAAGGAGATTTCAGGTTCATCTGGTACCTTCCCTGCCCAAGCCCTAGCTAGGGTCAGCATCTCTCCAGGGAGGCTGGTTCTATAGGTTGGGGATGGGCATTTGGAAACCAGGGCCTGGGTGCTGGTTGCACTTGTGGCTGTTGCGGCCTGAGCCCCTCCCAGGGGACAGCAGGAGCCCACGGGCCTGAGCACATGGCTTCCACGTGGATGCATTTCTATGTCCACCTGCAGGCACTGGAGACCAGGAGCACCCACGGAGCGAGCCCTCCAGTGCAACGCCACAGAGTTCATTCTGTTTTCTCCTTTTCCACATTCGCAATTCCCCTTTCCAACGGCAAGAACCGGATCAGTCCCCTGGCCCTGACCAATCCCATGGATGGCACCACTGCTAGTGTGGAGGCCCTGCCCACTCGCTCTGGCTGTGATGCCCGGTGGCCACCACCCTGGCTGCTCCTTCTCCCCACTAGTGAGCCCTCCCCACCCTGTGGGGCCTGGAACTCTGCACCGGGCCGCGCTGGGGCCAGAACCTGTGGCTGCCTCCTCGTCTTCTGAGCTGCGCCAGGCAGTGGACACGGGGGCCTCACCGGCACAGACCCCTGCTCTCCCTGGGCCCAGCCCCTGCATCCCGCGAGGGGCCTGCTGCCTTTGCACCCCTGCCACCTGTCCTCCGAGATCCGCGGTCCTGCAGCAGCACGCCTGAGCTAAGCCACAGCCCTGCCCAGCTACTGGCTTCCGGATGCGCTGTTACAGGAAGGGAAGGAAATAAGGCCAGGGTCTGTTAATTCCTTCTTGTGGTTTGGTTTTACATATTTTTTTGAAAGTGTTATTTAGCGGTTCATAGGCTCAAACTTTGTCTCCCGGTTCCTAGGGAACTGTTCCTTTTGTTACTGACCAAGGGACGTTCATTATCCCTGGCCATGCTCTTGGCCTCAAAGGCAGCTTGACTTAGTGTCAAGATTGCAGCATCACCCTCTCGTGTGCTTGCCCCACCCCCTTCCCGACTCCTTTTTGCTTCTTTACATTTTAGGAATATTTATATTTCCTGTAAATAGCAGGTGGCTGAATTTTTTTCTTCTCTAAGAAATCTGTCTTGTGGGGGTGTCTGGGTGACTGTCGGTGAAGCGTCTGCCTTCGGCTTGGGTGGTGATCTCCAGGTCCTGGGATGGAGTCCCGCATCGGGCTCCCTGCTCAGCGGGGCGTCCGTGTCTCCCTCTGCCCCCACCCCCAGCTCATGTGCTCTCCATCTTTAATAAAATAAATAAATAAAATCTTTAAAAATTTTTAAAAAATCAGTCTTTGTTTGATTTATTATTTATTTATTTTTAAATACATTTATTTTTTATTGGTGTTCAATTTGCCAACATACAGAATAACACCCAGTGCTCATCCCGTCAAGTTCTCCCCTCAGTGCCCGTCACCCATTCACCCCCACCCCCCGCCCTCCTCCCGTTTTATTTATTCATATATTAGGAACCATATTTAGCCAAATATGATTCTATGAGCTGTAATTACTGATACATCAGCCCCAAGTTGACCCATCCTGTGTTTTCAGTTTACCGCACCCCGTGCCTCCGGGGCCTCCTCCCACCCCCTTCTCTCTGGTGGACGGTACTCCTCCACCCCCGTGCTCTGCTCATACATTCAGCTTCTCTTCTCAGGGCCATAATCTGATCAAACTAAGGACATTTGTCATTGACAGTCACGGGATAACGACCTCGTCCTGGCAGTGAGTGATCATTAGTCACCCCGGGCCTGGGCTTGCACTTGATAAGGAGGCACAACAGCCACCCGGAAGCTCTGGGAAGACGGGACGGCACGTGTGGCCAGGCTCAGCCTCAACAAGCCTCTCCCACCAGGCACGCGCCCTCCATCACATGTTCTGTCCCCTGCCACCTTCTGTCTTCATCTTGTCCGCTGCAGCTCACCTCCAGATGTGAAATTTAAGTTCACTGATACTTAGGTTCATCTTACATTTCTCCTCTTGCCTGATCTCTGCCTGAAGCTCCTCTTTGCAGCTTGCCCACTTCTTCCATTTACCAGTTGAGAGACAAAAATAAAACCTCAAAGGCACACAGAGAAAAAAGCTAAATGTTCTCTGTGGCAGCTATGGGCTAACAGCTGACATCTCAATAGCAGCAAGACAGCTGGAACGTAGTGGAATAATCAGGCTGCACACTGAGGACTGGTAAACGTGGCTAAGTTATTGTTCATAAGTGAAATACAGACATTTTTGAACAAGCAATGGCAAAGGGGGCTTACCCAAGACAGGAGATGTAAAGCCAGAGCGAGAAAGTTATGATGCCAAGGGGAAGGTTTACAGAGTGGGAGATGTGGGTGAATAGGAACGTGTTGGCTGTAAAATGAAAATAAAGGTGAGGGAGACTCATGTGAGTTGTTAGAACAGCAAGGGTAGACCCCGCAACCCAGGCCACAGTGAGGCAAACAGCAAGGGCAGTCGGGGGAAGGACCCAAGCGATGTGCATGCTGTAGGACAGGCAGAGCTGGAACCTTCAGATGGGCTCGATCTAGGCAGACAGTTAAAAATGCGAGTGGCCCCACTGGAAAACTGAAAGGAGAATAAGTGTATGACTCTCAAACAGTAGAGAAATGGAAGAGAAAAATTTTAATCCAGAAAATGAGGAAAGAACATAGAGAGAAATCCCCCTGCCAGCAGGTGGTGGGAAGAGGTTTGAGGGTCCAGGGGTGCTGGACCAGTGGATGTTCTGTGCTCATCTTGGGACTAGTGATGGGGGTCCTTGGGCTCCGGGCCAGCTGATGCTCTGTTCTCTTGAAGACTTAAGACTAGTGACAGGGATCTATGGGCACTGGGGCCAGTGGATGCTCTGTTTTCCTGCAGACTTAGAACTAGTGACGGGGGTCCATGGGCAGCAGGTCCAGTGGATTCTCTGTCCTCCTCCAGACTTAACACTAGTGACATGGGTCCGTGGGCACCAGGTTCAGTGCATTCTCTGTTCTCCTGCAGACTTAGGACTAGTGACAGAAGTCCGTGGCTGCCAGGCCCAGTGAATGCTCTTTCCTCCAGACTTGAGACTAGTGATGGGGATCCCTGGGCACCAGATCCACCAGATGTTCTTCTCTCCTCCAGACTTGGGACTAGTGATGGGGATTCCCTGGGCACCAGATCCAGCAGATGCTCTTGTCTCCTCCAGACTTGGGACTAGGTGATGGGGATCCCTGGGTGCGAGATCCAGCAGATGCTTTTCTCTCCTCCAGACTTGGGACTAGTGATGGGGGTCCCTGGGCACAGGGCCAAGTGGATGCTCTGATCTCCTCCAGACTTGGGACTGGAGATGGGGATCCCTGGGCGCCAGATCCAGCAGATGCTCTTGTCTCCTCCACACTTGGGACTGGTGATGGGGATCCCTGGGTGTGAGATCCAGCAGATGCTTTTCTCTCCTCCAGATTTGGGACTTGTGGTGGGGGTCCCTGGGCACCAGATCCAGCAGATGCTCTTCTCTCCTCCAGATTTGGGACTAATGATGGGGATCTTTGGGCCCAGGGCCCAGTGGATGCTCTGATCTCCTTCAGTCTTGGGACTAGGGATGGGGATCTTTGGGCGCAGGGCCAAGCAGATGCTCTGATCTCCTCTAGTCTTGGGACTAGTGATGGGGATCTTTGGGCGCAGGGCCCAGTAGATGCTCTGATCTCCTTCAGTCTTGGGACTAGTGATGGGGATCTTTGGGTGCAGGGCCTAGCAGATGCTCTGATCTCCTCTAGTCTTGGGACTAGTGATGGGGATCTTTGGGCGCAGGGCCCAGTAGATGCTCTGATCTCCTTCAGTCTTGGGACTAGTGATGGGGATCTTTGGGCGCAGGGCCCAGTAGATGCTCTGATCTCCTTCAGTCTTGGGACTAGTGATGGGGATCTTTGGGTGCAGGGCCCAGTAGATGCTCTGATTTCCTCCAGTCTTGGGACTGGTGATGGGGATCTTTGGGCACAGGGCCCAGTAGATGCTCTGATCTCCTCCAGACTTGGGACTGGTGATGGGGGTCCCTGGGTGCCGGATCCAGCAGATGCTCTTCTCTCCTCCAGACTTGGGACTGGTGATGGGGATCCCTGGGCACCAGATTCAGTAGATGGTCTTCTCTCCTCCAGGCTTGGGACTGGTGATAGGGGTCCCTGGGTGCCCCATCCAGCAGATGCTCTTCTATCCTCCAGACTTGGGACTGGTGATGGGGGTCCCTGGGCACCAGATTCAGTAGATGGTCTTCTGTCCTCCAGGCTTGGGACTGGTGATGGGGGTCCCTGGGCGCCGGATCCAGCAGATGCTCTTCTATCCTCCAGACTTGGGACTGGTGATGGGGGTCCCTGGGCACCTGATTCAGCAGATGCTCTTCTCTCCTCCAGACTTGGGACTAGTGATGGAGATCCCTGGGCACCAGATTCAGTAGATGTTCTTCTATCCTCCAGGTTTGGGACTGGTGATAGGGGTCCCAGGGTGCCCCATCCAGCAGATGCTCTTCTCTCCTCCAGACTTGGGACTGGTGATGGGGATCCCTGGGCACCAGATCCAGCAGATGCTCTTCTCTCCTCCAGACTTGGGACTGGTGATGGGGATCCCTGGGCGCCAGATCCAGCAGATGCTCTTCTCTCCTCCAGACTTGGGACTGGTGATGGTGGTCCCTGGGCACCAGATCCAGCAGATGCTCTTCTCTCCTCCAGGCTTGGGACTGGTGATGGGGATCCCTGGGCGCCAGATCCAGCAGATGCTCTTCTCTTCTCCAGACTTGGGACTGGTGATGGAGATCTCTGGGCACCAGATTCAGCAGATGCTCTTCTCTCCTCCAGGCTTGGGACTGGTGATGGGGTTCCCTGGGCACCAGATCCAGCAGATGCTCTTCTCTCTTCCAGACTTGGGACTGGTGATGGGGATCCCTGGGCACCAGATCCAGCAGATGCTCTTCTCTCCTCCAGACTTGGGACTGGTGATGGGGATCCCTGGGTGCCAGATCCACCAGATGCTCTTCTCTCCTCCAGACTTGGGACTGGTGATGGGGATCCCTGGGTGCCAGATCCACCAGATGCTCTTCTCTCCTCCAGACTTGGGACTGGTGATGGTGGTCCCTGGGCACCAGATCCAGCAGATGCTCTTCTCTCCTCCAGGCTTGGGACTGGTGATGGGGATCCCTGGGTGCCAGATCCACCAGATGCTTTTCTCTCCTCCAGACTTGGGACTGGTGATGGGGGTCCCTGGGCACCAGATCCAGCAGATGCTCTTCTCTCCTCCAGACTTGGGACTGGTGATGGAGATCCCTGGGCACCAGATTCAGCAGATGCTCTTCTCTCCTCCAGGCTTGAGACTGGTGATGGGGATCCCTGGGCACCAGATCCAGCAGATGCTCTTCTCTCCTCCAGACTTGGGACTGGTGATGGGGATCCCTGGGCACCAGATCCAGCAGATGCTCTTCTCTCCTCCAGACTTGGGACTGGTGATGGGGATCCCTGGGCACCAGATCCAGCAGATGCTCTTCTCTCCTCCAGACTTGGGACTGGTGATGGGGATCCCTGGGCACCAGATCCAGCAGATGCTCTTCTCTCCTCCAGACTTGGGACTGATGATGGGGATCCCTGGGTGCCAGATCCAGCAGATGCTCTTCTCTCCTCCAGGCTTGGGACTGGTGGTGGGGGTCCTGGGGCACCAGGTCCAGTGGATATTCTGTATTCCTCCAGATTTAGGATTAGTGTTGGGTGTCCATGATTATCAGGTGTAATAGATGCTCTGTTCTCCTCCACACTTAGGACTAGTGACAGGGGTCTGTTTCCACAGGGCCCAGCGGGTGCTCTGTTCTCCTGCAGACTTAGGATAAGTGATGAGGGTCCATGGGCAGCAGGTGCAGCAAATACTCTCTTCTCCTCTAGATTTAGGACTAGTGATGGGGATCCATCAGTGCTGGGGCTAGTGGTTGCTCTATTCTCATCCAGTCTTAGGACTAGTGACAAGTGTCCATGGGCACCAGGTCCAGTGGATGCTCTATTCTCTTGTTGATTTAGGACTAATGGTAGGGGTCCGTGTTCACCAGGTCCATTGGATTCTCTGTTCTCATCCAGTCTTGGGACTAGAGATGCAGGTCTCTGGTCATTAGGCCCAGTGGATGCTCCGATCTCCAGACTTGGGACTAGTGATGGGGTTGCTGGTGCACCAGGTGTAGTGGATATTCTGTGTTCATCCAGACTTAGGACTAGTGATGGGAGTCCATCAGTGCTGGGGCTAGTGGTTGCTCTGTACTCATCTAGACTTAGGACTAGTGATGGGGGTCCATGGGTTTCGGGTCCAGTGGCTGCTGTGTTTTCCTCCACACTTAGGACTAGTGACAGGGGTCTGTTTCCACAGGGCCCAGTGGAGGGTCTGTTTTCCTGCAGACTTAGGACAAGTAAGGAGGGTTCATGGGCACCAGGTCCAGTGGATACTCTGTTCCTCTGTAGACTCAGGACTAGTGATGGGGGTCCATGGGCACCAGGCCCAGTGGTTGCTCTGTTGTCATCCAGGCTTGGGACTAGTGATGGGGGTTCATGGGCACCAGATCCAATGGATACTATGTTCTTCTCCAGTCTTAGCACTAGTGACGGGGGTCTGTGGGCACCGGGTCCAGCAGATGCTCTGTTCACCTCCTGTCTTGGTCCTAGTGATGGGGGTCTGTCGGGGTGGGGGCCAGTGGATGCTCTGTTCTCCACCAGTGTCTGGCCACATGGAGGACACTGAAGCTGTAGCTCGAAATGTAGCAGGAGTGGCGTTTATCCTCTCTGCTTCCTGCAATGACATAAGGTGTGTCAGGAGCATATGTGTTTTCTTCTCAGCTAAATTGAGTCGTGAAGGCAGAGACTGTGATATATTAAAAAAAGTGTATTTATATAAATCATTCTTCAAAGAATGCCCTTGAGTGACATTTAGTGTATTCACTGTTTTGCAAGCACAGTAAGTGTGTGGTGAGTGTAAAAGGACACAATGGGTTTTGAAAACTTAGTTGGAAAAAAGAATGTGAATGGTCATGAATAATTTTTATATGGATGTTATGTTTTCTTATCGAGATACCATTTACATAATGTAAAACTCACCATCTTAAAATGTATAAATTCGGCAATTTTTAGTATATTCATTTTGTTGTATAGCCCTTACTGCTAATTCCAGAATATTTCCATCACCCCAAAAGGAAACCCACACCCACTAAACAGTCACCCCCATTCCCTCTCCCAGCCCTAGGCTCCCACCAGTCTGCTTTCTGTGTGAAGATAAGTTTCTGTTTGACTCACTGTTCTTCACTTCTGGCACCAAATATGTGGGGTTTCCACACCGAACAGATCTCCATTCCTCTGATACCATGGGGCATCCTACAGTTCAGTTCAATCCGGCACTAAGCCAGGCTCAGCCCCACCAACCACCCTCCCCAGATGCTGGGGACAAGGAGTCAGTTCCGGGTTCCCACACTTTGTCTGACTTGGCTACAAACTGGGGGTTCCCTCAGCTCCCTCCTTGTGTTTGGTCATTTGCTAGAATGGCTCACAGAACTCAATTTATTTTAAGTGATGCTGATAAGCAGCCAGATGAAGAGGTACCAGGGGCAGGCCCAGAAGCCCCGAGCACAGGAGCTTATGTCCTATGGTGTTGTGGTATGCCACCCTCCTGGCAGGTGGGTGTGTTTACCAACCTGGAAGCTCTCTGAACTAGGATTTTATTTATTTTATTTTATTTTATTTTATTTTTGTTTTTTTCAACTAGGATTTTAATGGAAGCCTCAGTACATAAGCACTATTGATTAAATCATTGGCTGTCGGTAATTAATTCTCTAAGTCCTCAAGGATATGAATCTTACTCCTCTTTCAAGCCTGGCAGCTGAAGCCCAGAAGGTTATTAGCAAAGGATAGGTCCTAAATTTGGATCCAGCTATTTGGCTTCAGAGGCAAAGCCCAGAGTCCCTGCTGCCCCGGGGCAGTGCCCTGTGGCTGCACCTGGGAGCCTATCTTCACCCCCCTCACCTCCCACTCAGAGCCCGCAGTGTCCCAAGGAGGACACTTCAAGGGCATGTGAAGAAATGCACTTCCAGGCTCTTCCCGAGGCGGTGGGATGATTGGATCTGTGTCTCCTGAGAAGCCCTCTCTCTGTCAGCAGCAGTCAGACGTGATCAGAGAACTAATGCCCATTAAATTGTCAATGATGCATCAACTCTCCACTTCTTTTTAGCCATGAAAAAGTTTCTAATCCGATAATTTCTTATTCTTCCTTTCAATTACTCTTGCTTCTAACTGTGCAATCAAAGCAGGATCAGATAATGCTCTTTTTCCCTCCCGAGGGTTTTTAATTTCCATCTCCTAGAAGGGATTAGAGGTGCTTTCAGTTTTTCTTCATAGATTGAGGTTTGCCACTGGAAGCCTCTTCCTTCCTCTCATTTTGTATTTGAATAACGGACACTTCCTTAAATGGGTTTCTGATGGAGGAATGAAAAAAAAAAAAAGAATTTTCCGTGGGGAGACTTAGTGGCAGGCAGACCCCGCATGTGATCCTTAGGTCGGGGGGGAGTTGCACTTCGTTTCTGGGGGGCAGGCTACACAGATGCAGCTGCAGGAAAGTGCAGAGCAAATCATCCAGAGCAGAACTAGAAAGCACCTTCTCATCCAGTGTTGACAGCAGAGAAAATTGAGAGCCCCAGGGGAGGAAAGGCGAGTGGAGTGAGAATGTGCATGTGTGCGCACACGTGCCTGTGTGCCCGCACATGTGCGTGAGTGTGCACGTGTGCATGCATACGTGCATGTTTGCAGGGTCTGGACCCTTTGCTGGGAAGGAAATGCACACAACGGTCACTCTTAGTTCCTGAGAACTTTGCCCCAGAGGGCTGTTGGGGAGGCTTCGAAGCCTCTGGGCTTGCTCCTTCCTGCCGCGTGTCTTCTCCAGAAGCACTCCTCCTGCTGTCCCAGCTCCCGGTGGGCCCTGTCCTGACAGCACATTCAGTCTCCAATGTGCAGAGGACCCGTTTCCATGCATTTCTGGAGAACACGGGCTCTCTCGTGATCTCGCTTGGGTTTCATTTCTTCTTTTCCAGAGCACATAAACTCTACACGTCAGAAGGCATGAATATTCTGCAGCAGAGGTAGTGCTCCAGCCCTGGGGCTCTCCCCTGAGTTTGGTGGAGAACCCATGAGCCCCGCACGGAAGCCCCCAGGAGTCCCTGATGGACATCTCCACCCCATCAAGGTGGGCTTCGGCTGCAGTCACTCTTTGTACTTGGGCAGTCGCTTAAAGCCAGTTCTCCGAAGAGCCAATTTGCCAAGTGACCAACTCCCGGAATTTATTGTCTCTTTGAACTAATTCGCTTTGGCTGAGCAGTTTTCAATTTGTGTTCCTATCAGTATATTCCCATTGCTCTCTTGTCTCTGCCTCAGTGCTGTGCAGATGGACAGAGAGGGGGCTCAGAAGACACCGGGGAGCACATTTTATGCATATAACTTTGACTACAGAGAGTTCTAATCAGCCAGTTCTTTATTAAAGTAATTATCATAAACAACTTTATACTGAAAAACGGATTCAAGCCTGTATTCTTATGGATTTATTCCTTCACTTTTTCCACATGAAGAATCTTTCCATCTGAGAAAGAGGCTGCTGGTTGCCTGGCCAATGTCTATACTCCCTTTTGCCTTTAACAGAAGCCCCTTCTTTTGTGGGGGCATCACTGTGCCCAGTAAACAAATCACATCTCCCTGCGAGGTCTAGAGAGATGTAAGCAAATGTGTCTGGATGGGATCCTCATTTTAAAAGTCCTGTAAAAGGTCTCACCTGGGAGGCATGCTCTTTGCCTGTCTGCTTGACTTCCTCTCTACCTGGAATGTGCTCGCAATGATGGATTCTGCAGTGAGACCATGAGGTGACTCCGGTGATGAATGCTCAGAAACCAAATATGCAAATGGACAGTGGCCAGACCATGTGTAAAAGTAGAACTCTAACCCCACAGGCTCCAGCCCAGGAAGCCAGCCCATTATCTGCAGTAACCAGCCCAGGAAGCCAGCCAGCATGTTACAAGGCAGATGTGTAGGAATTCAGACTACTATCTCCAATAACCAGTTCAGGAAGCCAAACGATAACCCCTGTCACAATTGGCCCCAAATGTCTATGACTTGACAGCTTCTCTAATTTTTTTCCCTGCCCTAACCTTTGGACCAACCAGAGGAAACCACACATACATTGCTAATGAATCATGTAGGATGACCCACTTCTAGTTACCTGCCCACAGCTTCCTCGGGCCACAACCTCCACTCAGGGCATGCCCAGAGCCTTCCTGCTCTCCACAAGGAGGCTTCCCCACTCCTCTGCCTGCCTGGGAGTTTCCACCAAAGGCAGATGACCCCCTGCGGTAGCAAGCTCTGAATACATAGCCTTTGCTTTTCTCATTTGGGTTTCATTTATTTCCATGCTGCCAGGTGTTGAGGATGGTGAAGCAGAACCATGAAAGGACATGGAACTCTGATCAAAGGGCAGGTGGTCTACTCGCCCAGGACTGTGTGGTTGAGAGCAAAGTGTCCTCCCGATCAGGAACACTTCTCCACAGAGGCAGAGGAGAGAGAAAGCACTTTTATTACTGAACAAGCATTTAGCTAGAATGTGGCATGCATCATAGGCAATCAGCTAAAGAGACTGCAGACAGAAAGGGCTCTTACTCTTGTATGAAGCTATGTAGATATGGCCCATTATCGTCGTGCGTCCAAGATGGAACTACCGCATTTCTCATAACTTTATGAGCAGGCGTTTGTTTGCATTTGGAGTCAGGTGCCAGCTGAAATCATACCCTCTCCGCCCTGGGTCAGGGAGATGGGGCATTGCCTTCCCTGATGGTCATACTTCAGAGGCACTCTCCTGGGCCCATGAGGAGTGAGGCCTGCAAGAGGCTTGTTTCACTTTCAATCTACAATGCCTGTCTCCAGCCTTCGCAACACAAAAGAAAATAAGCCTTTATCATGTGTAAGCCACTCTCATCTTGATTTTTTTTTTTTTAATAATTAGTAGCTAAACACAGTATCCAATGAAAACACAGTTTAGTGTTTTTTTCCCCAAGTCTGGACAATTCTCTTATCTTGAATACTGATTGCCACTCTCTTTGTTGTTGTTGTTTTAAGATTTTATGTATTTATTCATGAGACACACACAGAGAGAGGCAGAGGGAGAAGCAGGCTCCCTGTAGGGAGCCCGATGCGGGACTCCATCCCAGGACCCCAGGATCATGGCCTGAGCTGAAGGCAGATGCTCAACCACTGAGCCACCCAGGCGCCCTGCCACCCTCTTTGTTCTGTCCTCCGAAGCTCTCATTCTATCTTCCTCATCTAAAGTTTTCTCTCCATGCTGCTCAGCCTTTATCTCCCTGTACCACACATCTGGCGTCCGGTTCTTTAATTCTCTCTTCCTCTGCTATATAATCCTTATGTTAAGTGTTGTATTTTAATGAATAATAGGTATAGCTCACATTTTTGTTTTCTTTTTTGAAAGTTCTTCTTAAAAAAAAAGATTCCCTGTTTATGCATCAAATGCTATCCCTCATCATTATGCTTAAAGGAAGCCTCTTCAAATACAAAGACGTACATACATAGTTAAAGGTGTAAAGGATACATTGTGTAGACACAAATGAAAACTGTAGCTGGAGTGGCAGTAGCGATATTGATCAAATATCAAAGCCAATTTCAGCGGGAGGACTGTCGCCAGAGAGGAAGGGGTCAAGTGATCGGAGATACCAGAATCCTAAATGCGTATGTCCTAACATCAGAACTTCAAAATACATAAAGAAAGTCCTGAAAAAACTGAGTCTTGAAGCAAACACACCCACAGTCACGGCTGTAGACTTCTGTGCCACCTTCTCAGTAATCAATAGAACAAGAGAACGGAAGGCCCTGGGCCTGGGGAGTGGCGTGCCTGCCTCATCTGCGGGCCTTCATGTGGGGTTGAGCTGTCTCTGCTCAGGAGCTGGCTGCCCGGCCTGTTTGGGTTTGTTGTTGCCATGGTCACCTCCATGCAGATGTGAAGCCCCTCTGACTGCAGGCTGCAGTGGCCTCGTGGAGCGGGGTGCCGTGCTGGAGGGGAGGGTCTTTCTCAGGCTTCCTTGGGCCTTCTCAGCTTCAGCTGTCCCTATAGGACGGCCCCATAGAGGGGGTCCCTCTTCAGGTCCTTACGCCTCCTGACACTGCTGGGTCTGCTTCTGCCCCAGGGGTGAGACTGTCTGATGCCTTTCCCTCAGCCAGAGGCTTTGCTTATGAGAGTCTAGGAAGCACGTGGATCCTGAGGAACCACTGGTCACCCCATGCGCACCTGTGTCACCCAGAGGGCTCTCCGTATGGGACTCCATCTGTTCCCAACTGTCATACTGATCAGCCTTTAAAAACTTAAGATTTACCTGAACCTCTCTCTGTCCATTTGTGCGGTGGTCACATCTTTCTTCTGTGCCCCATCAAAGATGAAACAGTTTGTGCCCTTTCTCTCTCTCTCTCTCTCCTTGAAGGGTCTCATTCCTTTTTGGAATTCAGTTTACTTTGTTCCTTTGTGACTCATCATCTGACTTTCACCGTTGCTAGCGGGGGAGGGATGTTCTGTGCAGCTTTTGGCATTCTGAGTGGAAATGCAAGTCTCTTAGGTATTTTATTGCAACCCAAAGCTAACTGTTTCACTCTGTGAGTTCATCTTTTGGTGAGAATTTCCACTGTAGGAGTCCAGGGTAATAGCAGTATCCCCTGAGATATGTATCCTATCATGAGGCCACAGCAGGAAACAGATGGTACAGAAAACTGGGTCACCTAGGAAAGTGACAATGAGGGGAAGGCAGGGCCAGAGAACCCAGTGTCCTAGGGCTCACAGGAACAGGTGCTGTGGCATCTGGAAGGGTAAGGTCTGCAAGGGCGAGGGAGGAAACGTTCTGGGGTCCAGAGAGGGTGGCCACATGGAGAGGACTGGCAGCAGCTGTGTCCATCAGTGAAAGGTCTCAGCCAGTTTGTGGCTAGACATAAAACAAAGGAGGATATAGGAGAACTTAACACTGTTACCAACCAAGAGGACCTAATCAGCATTCACAGGCTGCTTCCCCCAACCACAGCACAGAACACACGCTTTCTCTCTCTCTCTCTCTCTCTCTTTTTAAAGATTTTATTTATTTATTCATGAGAGACACACAGAAAGAGAGAGAGGCAGAGACACAGGCAGAGGGAGAATCAGGCTCCATGCAGGGAGCCCGATGTGGGACTCGATCCTGGGTCTCCAGGATCAGGCCCTGGGCTGAAGGCAGCGCTAAACCACTGAGCCACCCGGACTGCCCAGAACACAAGCTTCTCAAATGTTCATGGAACATACCCCAAGGTAGATGACATCATGAGCCATAAAACACACTTCAACAGGTTAGAATTGAAATCATGCAGAGTATGTTCTTGGGCCACAGCACAGTCGAACTAGGTATCAGTAACGGGAAGCCAACAGGAAAATCTCCAAACAGTTGGAACTAATGAGCTCACTGCCAAAGAACCCATGAATCAAAGAAGTCTCAATGAAAATTAAAAACAAAAAACAAAAAACATTGGATTGAATGAAAGTGAAAATACAACACATCAAAGCAGGGGTGAGAAATTTTTAGCACTAAATCCTTATAATAGAAAAGAGGGAAAAATCTCAAATCAGCAGTCTGGGCTCCGCCCTTAACAAAAAGAAGAGGAAAATAAACCCAGAACAAGCAGAAGGAAGGAGACAATAAAGATAAGAGATGAAATCAATGAAACTGAAGACAGAAACAATAGAGAAGGTCAACAAAACAAAGCTGGTTCTTTGAAAAGATCACTGAACCTCTAGCAGGATTGACAAAGACACAAGGAGAGAAGAGACAGATAACAAAACCAGGAGCAGAAGTGGGGACATCACCACAGACCCCACGGACGTCAGACGGGTAATAAGGGGACACTTTAAACAAACCCTCCACACAAAAGTTTTATGACTTGTATGAGATGGACCACTTCTTTGAAAAGCACAAACTAGCAACCTCACCTATTATGAAATATATACTTTGAATAACTCTGTAACTATTAAGGAAATTGAATCAGTCATTAAAATCTACCCCCCTGCCCTGCACCCAAATTCCAGATCTAGATGTTCCCATTGAAGACTTCTTTCAGGCTTTTAAAGAAGGACGACGACCAGTTCTACACAATCTCCAGTAGAAAAAAGACAAGAAGGAAGCCCTTCCCAATTCATTTTATGAAGTTAGTGTCACCCTGACAACAAAAACCAGACAGCACAAAACAGGAAAACTAGACCAGTACTCCTTAGGAATATAGATGCAAAAGCTCTGAACAAAGTTTAGCAACTGTAATTCAGGAGTTATGTATAAAAAGAATTACTGCGACCAAGCGGAGTTTATTTCAGGGATGCAAGGCTGGTTTAATATTCAAAAACTAACCAATATAATCCACTACTTTAACAGACTGAAGAAGAAAAAAACCATAAGATCAAATTAATTGACGCAGAGGAAGCATTTGATGAAATACAGCGGCCGTTCTTGAGAAGAGCTCTCAGAGAAACAGGAAGGAGCGGAACTCTCTCAAGCCGATAAAGAGCATCTACAGAAGTTACATTCATGCTTTGCCCCCTAAGATCCAGAGAAAAGCAGGGTTGTCTTTTCTCACCACTGTTGTTCAGCGTGGTTTTGGGTATTCTCGAAGGGCAATCAGGGAAGAAAAGGAAGGAGAGACCCACACTTCTCTCCTGTGCCGTGGGCTGCAATGGTTGTTACTGTGTCAGCGTCTCCTGGGGTAGAGCAAAGGACTGAAGAGCAGGGTCCCCCCTGCGGAGCTGGCCGGGCCAGGGGTGGGGGGGCCCAAGGTCAGGGAGTAGCTGTAGCCACCAAGTCTAAGATCACTGAGCGCTTCATCTCTGACAGGTCCTCTGGCCAGATGACCATGGGCACCCATGTGCATGTTCATGGTGTGATACCAGGAGCGCTTCTACAGAGCCCAGCATCTTCCACCTCACTGTCCCCACCCAAGCCCCAGGAGGCCGACCAGGGTGAAAGTGGGGCTGTGCCCAACCCTCACCGGGCCAAGTCAGAGGCCTTCTTCCACGAGGCAAGTGGGTGTGAGCCCTGTCCTGTGATCTCAGCCTGTGGGGCCTCCACCCAGAACTTGACCTTGGGCCCTGCTAGCACGCCCTTGGGCCTCCTGCACCCAGGGGCCCTATTGTCACCTCCGCAGGCACCTTACCTCAGAGGACTCTGGCCATGCCAACTCCGCAGTCCCTTGCCCTACCCCCGATGAACAATGTGGTGCCCCTAGCGCCGGTGTGATGCTGTCCCTGACTTCCCAAGGTTGGGACTGATGCCACTCATCTCAGAGCTGGCGGGAGAGCTGATAACAGAGACCACGAGGTACGTCTGGGCAGCCCTCCAAGGACCACATGGAAGCTTTCAGGAGCTTCAGAGCTGAGCCCCTTCAATGGGAGTTGGAGGCTCGCAGCATCAGAATGGCAAAGTGACTCTCTGGCTGCTCCTCCTGGGGTTTGCTATGTGGGCCTTCACTCCTGAAATCGCGTGGGTAGAAGAGGGAGGTTAAAACGGGGCAGCCAGAGGGCCTGGGGCAGCCAGAGGGCCTGGGGCAATGCTGCCAGTTGTGTGTTTAGATGGTGGGTGTCCTCACTCGGGTAGATGGCAGGATGTATGTCCTTCTGTCATGAAGTGGAGTTTGTCCCTGTCCCCCTTAAATCTGGGCTTGACCAGGTGACCTGCTGTGGCCGATGGGACATAATGTAAGAGCTGAGTGCATGCCAAGGCATGGAAAGTACTTGAGCACTGGGGCTTACCCTCTCTGGCTGCTGGGACCATTCGCCACCATGAGTGTGGACCATGTTAGCTAGTCTGCTGCATGGTGAGGGTGACAGACACCTGGCTGAAATTCCAGCTGACATCAAACACTCCAGAAGTGTGGCCAAGGCCATTTAGGCCAACCAGCTCCAGCTGAGCTGGGCCAGACCAGAAATCCTGTCCTGCTAACCTGCAAACCCATGGGAAAGAGTAAGCAACGTTGTTCCAAGTCGCTAAGTTGTAGGGTGGTTTGTTACGCAGCAGGAGCTGAGACACTCTGCATTCAGAGGCAGATGCTGGAAGGAGGCAGCCACTGTGGGATTGAGTTTGCCCGAGCACATGGTCCCAGCTTGTCTTCCAGGACCTGAACCTTCCTGTCACCCTTCCCTTCTGTCATCTGTCCCCTGTGAATCCCTCTGCGCCCTGGGGCCTGGTCCTCCCAGACACCCTGCTGGTCTAAGTCTGCTGTCCTCCCACCTCATGGAAACATGCCCCCGAGACTGAGCCCCGACCCTGCCCTGGGCAGCAGGTGCATGGCAGCAGTGGCCCCGGAGCAGTGACACCTTGAGCCCTGGGGAGAGAGGCAGGCTCCTGGGGGGCTGCTGTTGATAGAGCTGAGAGCCAGTCATCATGCCAAGTGCTTTGCACACATGTGTATGACTATATGACGGGAGAGGCAGGGATCGACACACAGTGACTGGGAGGGAGTAGGGGGTTGACCTGTGTCCCCCCCCCACCCATGAAAGGGTCATGACCACTTGCACCTGTGAATGTGAACTTGTTTGGAAACCAGGTCTTTGCAGATATAATGGAGTTAGGATGAGGCCGCCTGCAGGCAGGCTGGACCCGGATCCAGTGACTGGTGTCCCCACAGAGGACATTTGGATGCACAGACACACAGTGAGGGGACATGTGACAGCAGAGGCAATGTGGCCACAGGCCAAGGACCGTGGGTAGCCACCAGAATCAGGAAGAGGAGAGGAAGGACCCAGAGTGCAGCCCTGCCCACACCTTGGTTCTGGATCTTTTGCCTCCTGAACTGTGAAAGAATTCCCATTAGGCCACCAAGCTTGTGGTGCTTTGTGGTGGCCGCCAGAGGACACTCACGTGGAAGGCGGGTGGTGCTCACGGGTGGTGGGCAGAGAAATCCAGAAGGGCTCAAGCTCGCTCTGGCCAGACTCTTGGCAGAACAGGTGGCCTCTGGATGACCCTCCATGGAGGTAGCAGATGCTGGGCCAGGAGGGCAGGCGCTGCCTTGGCGGGATGTGGGCGGCTGGGCTGCGGCGGGGGGACGCGGGCTTGGCAGGCGTCGCCCGGGTTCCCGTCGGGAGGGATGGGCCGGCCCGAGGGGGCGGGCGATGTATAAACAGAAGGAGCATTTCTGTGCAGTTCCTTCCCGACCGAGAACTGCGGTGGGCACGGTGGGCACGCATCTGCCGGGCGGCAGGCGAGCAGGCGCTCCCCCGAGGCGGCCGCCCGCACCGAGCGGGCACACGCGGTACTTGGCGGCGTCTCCGGGATCCAGCACGGCGCTGAGCACGGCAGGCCGGTCAGCCAGCGCGGTTGTTTAGTATTTCCTTCTGTTTCATTCCAGTTGGCACGTCCAGTGCATTTTGAGTTTTCTGTAAAATAACTTTTTAAGGAAAACAGCAGAAATCAGTCCAGAGTTCTCACTGCCATGAATAATTGCTGGGTGCCGCCGGACGCTTCCGTGCCCCGTGTCGCTGCTCCGCCCGTCTCCTTCACGCCAGCCCCCTTTTCCCTTAATGAAGCCCAAATGCTCCTTGTTTTCACCCAGTTTGCCATCAGGTCTGCAAACGGAGCGGGCACGAAAGCTCGCCGTCTACCCTCAGCTGGGAGCGAGGCCAGGTGAGTAATAGGTGAGTAATAGGCGCACAGATCCTTATCGACGTGCACGCACACAGCCCCTTACTGCGGATACGCACGCCTGCACGAGTGTCCCTGTCTTCATCATGAGCACACACGCACACACACACATACGCGCGCCCGTTTTACAGTACGATTTTTACCCTCTTGCATGATTCTTTAGATTAGTGATCACAGACCGACTCACTCATTCAGTTGGCAAATGTCTGAGTTCTGAATACGTAGATCACCAGCAGTGTCCCTAAGGTGTGTGGGGTCCCGGGAGATCGTTTTGTGTAGATGTGTGTCTTTTTTTTTTTTTTTTAAGATTTTATTTATTTATTCATGAGAGACGCACAGAGAGAGGCAGAGCCATAGGCAGAGGGAGAAGCAGGCTCCCTGCGGGGAGCCCGACGCGGGACTCGATCCAGGACCCTGGGGTCACGCCCTGAGCTGAAGGCAGACAGACGCCCAACCACTGAGCCACCCGGGGGGCACCAGGGTGTGTGTCTTTATAAACGGTTCAAATCACTCCAAACCAGCCTTTGGGCTGTTGGGGCTTCACTGGGAGCCGTGACGTGGCATCGAGCCGGGACGGCCAGAGCACAGCAGGGCCCAGGCACCACGGGTCAAGCCCATTCGGTGGTGACCACAGGTGGACCTCCCCTCCTCTTGTCCTCACACCTGACCCCTAAGTCCAGCTGGACGTACGGCCTCAGTGGCCCCTCAGACCCCACTCCCTCTCCTCCTGGATGACCCGGGGTGTTGCCCTCACTGGCCTCTGGCCTCTCCGTGTGGTCATTCTGCACAGCCTCACCCTAGCCCAGGCCCCACCTCGTCCCCATCTTGCCGCTCCACCTGGTGGCCCCGTCCGCACACCCCGAGTCCACAAGCCCACCGCTCATCCTGGCTGCGGGGCCTCGGTCACCCTGCACCCCGCCACGGATGCAGCCTCGCCAGGTCTCCGGGCTCACTGCGTTCATCGCCCCACAGGACCCCAGGCTGGTAGTGAGGCCGGGAAAACTCGCCAAGGACACAGGGGACGCTGTGGGAATTCACTGTGAGTCCCTAGCACCCTCACCCAGCTCCTCTTGGCCACTGAAGGAGAACAGCTCCCCCCCAAATCCAGAGTGACCATTTTATCCTCCCCTTCCAGAGACTATGGTTCAATTCTTTTGACTTAAATGTTAAACACTCTCCTGTGGCGGTATCGGAGGAGCAGAAGGCCGGAGCAAGGCCTCCCGTGCCGCGCACCTGCCCGGCCGCGTCCCTCTTCTGCCCTTCCCGGGGCGGGGGCCGCAGCTGCCCTTGGGGTGACAACACAGCAGGGCATTTCTTGCGGCAGGGGGACGCGGCGGAGCCGCTCTGTGGCCCCGGCCCAGCGGAGCAACTGGAAGCCAGTGGCTGTCTGGGATGAAGTATTGTGTGTGTTTACTGTTCATGCAGAGTGGATTTTCCCATGTGACTTGGTTGAAGGCCACAGCCAGCGGAGGCTGTCGCGTTGGCTTTGGACAGTATGAATGGAGGAAGCCGCAGACGGTGCCCGTGGTCTGAGCCAGGACGGCGTAGGGCGCTGGGCCTGGGGTCACCTCCCAGGTGGGAGTCTGGACATCTCTCCTTTGTGTCTCCCGACCCGGAGGTCAGGATGGAGCCACGGAGGCTGCGCTGGCCTGCTGCCCGGCAAGGGGAGGAGCGGGGACTGGGCGCTGCATTCCCAGGGTGGCCTTGCTCCCGTGCCCAGCGGGCGCACGGCATTTAGGACCGAGATGTGCGGAGTCTGTAAAGCATGCTCTCATCCCCCTCGTGTGAACAGCAGGTGACGGAGGCGTGGCCGGTGCGCAGGAAGCAGCGGCCAGCTCCGTCGTGTTCTGGGACGTGCAGCGCATTGTGTGTGTCCCTGGATGGGCAGGCGGCCCTAAGCGTCCTACCCTTCATGCTGACTTAGCACTGACGGTTGTGCGGTGGCCACGTTTCCCCCCAGCTTCCAGTGCTGATGTGGTCACTGCCCTGTGCCCACCTGGGTGGCCTCTCCTGGGGCAGGGGTGATCCAGGCTCTGGGGGGGGGGGGGCCCGTCCACGGCTACAGAGGCTGGTCTATAAGGGAAGAGATGTGCCCAGGTGGAAGGGGACTCAGGCCAGGGCCTCGTCACCCCCTTGGGCTCAGCTAACAGGGTGCAAGTTACCCCAATACATAAACATTCTGGGGGCAGAAGGTTGGAGGAGGCATTTTTCGGGGATCTGATGCTCTTGCGCCCGTTGGTAAGGTTTCCGCTGATGGAAACCAGGCTGCCGCATGACACGGGGGCTGTCACAGAGGTTCTCTCCTCACAGCCCCCTCCTGGATGTTGGTTTCCTTGTTCCAGGACTTGATGTAACCTCAACCCAGTAATGTGAAGGGTGTTAGAGTGTGTATACGTGCGTGTGTGTACACGTGTGTACCCGTCATTGTGGTATATGTGCACAGAGGTGTGGTTGTGTGGATATGTGTGTGTGGGTGCAGCAGCAGTGAATTCAGTAAGCCCGGTGTGAAGTCTGACAGGGCGGAGTGTGACGGGGTGGCATTCGGACCAAGTTAGCAGGTGGGAGGTGCTGGTCAGAGCTCTTCCACTGGGGGAGCAGGTCACAGAACTTTCCTGCCAGGTGTGTGGGCCGGTGTGCGGGCTGGCGTGCGGGCTGCTATGCAGGCGTTGTGCAGGCTGGTGTGTGGGCCGGTGTGCAGGCGAGTGTGCGGGCCGGCGTGTGGGCTGGTGTGCGGACCGGTGTGTGGACTGAAGCACATCGCCCTCCAGACCCCGACTGAGTTTGGGGTTACTGTAGCTGAAGCTGCCACCGTACTGGCTTCAGCCGGATTGAAATGAAAAACAAGACCACGGAGGGATGTAGAACCCAAGGCCCACGTTCATACTGAAATGGATTCAAAAAGTGATGGAAAATGTCACAGCACGAAATGAATTATTCAAGGATGGAAACTATTCAAGGATGGAAATTCTGGAATTCGCCGAGACGGACTGAATGCTGGAAGGACACTAATCAGCACCAGATGAAGGGCCGGCGGAGCGCAGATTTTGCGGCGGCCTTTGTCAGCAGGCTTCCTCAGAGCGGAGCCTCTTTCGTCCCCAGAGGCGGCAGAGGAAGTGTGCGCGGCCCTGGGGAGCATGGAGGGGTCTGGATGCACACGGGGCGCTGGGGGGCTGGGGTGTGTGCTGCCCGGATCTGGGGTCTGGACGCATGCGGGGTGCTGGGGGGCTGGGGTGTGTGCTGCCATTCAGAGCTTGATGTCCGCCAGCCGGGGTTGACTCTCCCTTTATGGGCACAGGGCCTTGTCCCTAAAACAAGGGCAGGAAGAAAGGCCAGCTGTCCTCCCCTGGGACAGACGCCCTCCAATGTGCCGAGCACAGTCTGCCTGCTGTCTGAGGTGGCCAATGCCCACCTCCCTGCAAACGGGGGCCAGCCTGGTGCTGCGTTCACACCTGCGTCTGAGCGAGCCGCCTCCGGCCCCACACCTCCCGGCACACCGCCACCACCTCCCCTCGCTGCTCACAAACAGGACACGGGCACGTCCTTGTGCTCCGGGCACCGCCTGAGATTTAATTCTGAATTTACACGGGATGGGGCATCACATCACACCGGGCAACCGTTCTCGATACATCTGCGAGCAAAGCACAGTTCCTCGTCTCCCCGCGAGAGCTCCGGGGGGCTCTGGGGACCCTCAGGAGCAGCCCCAGGATACACATCACTACCAAAGAAGAAGTACAGTACCCGTTTCTGTATAAGAATATATTATTTAAAAGACAGTTTAAAAATAAAAATTCTGTACAGCATCATGAATTCCTTTTTTTTTTTTTTGTATCAGTGAACAAAACAGTTCTTAGAAAACGCGGTTTTGTGGAGTCGGGCGCGGAGTCAACCTCCCTGCGTGGATGGCTCCCCCGAGGCTCAGGCCCGCCTGGTCCAGGACCGCGGCCCGTGACTGTCCTGCCTGCTTCGGGCTCCGTCTGCTTGGAAAAGGAAAGAGACCACTGGTTTGCTTCTGTCGGGATTGAAAACGTGCAGGCGCGTTCAGGACGTCACAGGATGACACGCAGACTGTGCTGGAAAACCACACACACCGTGGATCACACTGGGGCCAAATACAACAATTTAGATCCATTCTTCCGAGCTGTCAAAAAAATATGCCATAACTGAAAAACAAAAGGCTGGTGTTTACAAGCTCTTGGGGTTCCCAGCGTTCCGCTCACTTAACGGGACAAAAGCAGTCATATTAACGGTAGTAGTCCCACTAGTTGAGCGACTGGGGCTCTGAGGCCCAGAGAGGTTGAGACCCTCGTGCGGCTCACTCAGCGCGTCCTCAGCTAGCGCGTTGCTCCCTCTGCACAAAAGCAGGCCCAGCTTCCCACCCCCTGCGCCTGGCGCGCTTCCTAAGAGAATCTCCCCGGTGGTGCTTTGGCTCAGAGGGGCTGGTTCGCCTTTGACACGGACCACATGACCCGCTCGTGTCAGGTGCACGGGAAATGCTCACGGCAGCGTAACCGATTCGGCATTTCCCAGAAGTAGGTTTTTACAAGCTACGTGTCCTTGTAGGCCGCCCTCGTGCTCACTATCCATCTCGTGCCGTCACCCAAAGCGCGTCCCCCTTCCCTCCGAGCCTGTGTGACTCACCGGCAAGGAATAAAAGTCTCACTTAAAACCTGGCCGTCATTTGGATTCTCTGCCCTCCCCTCCTCCGACCCTCCCCGCCGCCCCCACAGATCTTCCCCGTCGCCCCGGTTTTCGTCTGAATTACCATACGAGTCGACGTCAATTCAGAATGGCATTATCTTCGCTTTTGGTCGCATCTCTGCTTCCCTCTCTCGACGTGTCGGTTTCCCCGGAGGACGTCAGGCTCTCAGTCTTCTGTAACGGGGACAGGGTATACAGAAGGCGACAATCAGGTGCCCGGAGCCCGTGAGTGCCTGCTAGAGCGCCGCTGTTGGCTGACAGCTGCCCACGCGCCCTGTGCCGAACCACGTGGCTGCGCGTGAGCCCCCTTCCCTGCTCCGGGACAACCAGCTCACCCTGGCTGCAGAGCCCAGTGGGCCGGCCGGGCTGAGCACGGAGCCCGCGGCCCTTTCTCTTTGGCGGGTCTGGCCTTCCTGGGGGCGAGGAAAGCATCCTGGGGGGGGGGCCCCCACGGGGTGGCCGGGCCTGGGGCCTTTCTAGTGGTGGCTCTCGGGTAGCCCAGGAGCACCAGGGCGCTTTAGCAATCCTGCCGGGGGCCCCACAGGACACCTGCTCGGACATCGCTCCCTGTACCATTTGCTTGTAGGCTTTGGGGTCTCAGGACCTCTCCGTGCCCCGGGAGAGGGATCCCACCAACCAGCAGGCGGTTCCTGAGCACTGACGACGAGCCTGTGTTGCACACAGAGCAGTTTGGGGGGACGTAGGAACACGGGGCGCCTGGGAAATCACTCGGCGCTCAGCAGGGCGTGGGGTTCCCACTGGCAAGGCGGGGGTGGGGGGCCCATCACCGGGGAGCCCTGACTCCAGTGAGCAGTGGAGAACGGACGGCCTGGGGCGGGTGTGTGGCTCCCGACAAGGACCAGGTGTGGGCGGCAGGGACGCTGCTCTAGCTCCACCAGGGCCCCTGCCAGAGGGCAGCGGTGGCCGAGAGAGGCTCACCCGGGGCCGCTGGCCACCAGGCGGGGGTGGCCTGCGTGGGTCTGGGAGGCAAGGATCCCGAAGGGACATGAGCACGCACAGAGGCCCTGGCGAGGCCAGAGCGGCTCACGGGCTTTGCACAAAGCCTCTACGCCGCTCTGAGCGTGAGCTGGGCCTTCCCTGGAAACGCTACCAGACCCAACTGCCACCTGGAGCCAGGCCCGGTCTCCCGGACCCCGAGGGGCCGAGCTGCCATGCGCGAGGGCTCAGGGGTGCGGCTGGGCCTGGAGCTGACCCGGGAGGAGGACAGGGACCCCCGTGGGGCCAGGGCGCTGCTCTGGGGGGGTCCGAGCTGCAGAGAGACCCTGGCACACCCGACCACACCACAACTACGGGGGACGGCGTCACCCTCCCCAGGGCAGTTTGGTTTCTTGGGATTTCGGGGCGATGCAAGTGAGCTCTGGTCCAGAGGGCCCTGCTGCAGGGGTGCCCGCTGCCGTGCCTGGAGTGCGGAGCCTCACGGTGGGGAAGAGCACGTTTCCCACGCGGCACGCGTTACCTCTTTCATGGCATCATCGATTTGCTTCAGCTCCTCGTAACGATCCCTGGATTCCCAAAGGGGCTGCAGCATGATCTCCTCCACCACGGGGAAGAGCTGGGGAGACAGCGGGCTCACTCAGGCGGCCCATCGTTCTGGGAGCAGCAGACCCAGGCGTCCGCGGAGCACGTGGCAAGTGTTCTCGCAGCCCCTGGGCCGCCACCCGCGGCGGGGTCCACGGACACCCCGGGTCTGAGGCTGGCTGGTCAGCGGCTCCTGGACACCCTCACACCCGCCACCCACCCACCCGCCTCCGGGTCCTCTCACTGCACACGCACCTGTCCCCCACCTGCCTGTCCCCGAATGTCCATCGTTCAAATGCCAGCCTCGCCTCTAGTTTCCTGACAGCCCCTGTGGCCGGAGGAACCAGACGGTTCCCCACCCGCCTCCGCTCACGCCATCCTGCCACCCCTGCCCCCGGAACGCTGCGCACGCAGCCCTCGCCCGGTGACGCCCTCCGTGCTTCCCCTGTCACATCCCGGGCCCGCTGCGCCCCTGCCCCCGCTGGCCGTGATAAAGGCCCGGAGGTCTGTGGCAGGAATGTACAGGAAGGCAAGTCCCCAGAGGAGCTGCGGTCAGTGGGGTTTACGGAAGGACGTGCTGAGGGGGTTCCGGAAGGCTGGCGGGTGGCACGGGGCCAAGGCCAGCTGAACGGGCGCACTCCGAGGCGGGGGCGTGAAGAGAGGTGAGGACCAGGGGCTGTGGGCCATCCTGCAGGACAGGAGCGCCGGGGAGGGCGGGGGACTGGGTGCAATGAGGGGGGCACGGGAGCCATGGAAGGTTCAGGAGACAGGCAGAGTCAGCCCGGGGTGGCCGTGCGCCGGGTAGAGAGGGGCAGGTTAGGAGGTGCTTCTGGAGGGCCTGGGGTGGCTCCTGGGGGCCCGGAGGCGAGAGGGCGAGTGCAGGGGCACCTTATGGGGCCTGGCAGGCGGCCACCGCATGCTGGCGTGCGTGTGCACACGGGTGTGCTCAATGTCGTGTCTTCTGGCTCGTGGTGACGGCCACTCACCTTGGTCACCGTTTCGAACATCGGGATCAGGACAAACTTGATGAACCCAATTTGGGCCGTGGCTTTGGTCACTTTGTCCCGGTCCATGAAGGGGGCCACAGGGAGGCCCTCCGACTTCTCGCGGTCGCTCTGCGGGGATGCAGGGGGCCACAACGTCAGAAATACCCCTGGGGACCCCTGAGGGTCTGAGGGCAGAAGGCGCGTTCATGTGCCAACCAGGCTGCTCGGACATAGGGACATGTCACGTGGCCACTGGAGCGTGCAGTGGGTGTGCGCGGCCGAACCGTGAAGCCGGGGCACAGGGGCAGGCGGCCTGCCCGGGGTCCCCCACGCTGCTGTCGTGAGTCCCTTGCTGGCTGGCCCAGCATTTTTGCACACAGGCCAGCCGGTTTCCGTCTAGGGCCCCCCCCACCGGGGGCTGGACGTGCCGGCCAACCTGCTTGGTCTCCCCCGCCCCCGGGGACCCCTCCTGCCTCTGTCACTTCTCTTTCAGGCCCTTTGCCCGACGCGTCCACCCCCCCAGCTGCTCAACTAATGGTCGAGGCAGCAGTTTTCAACGTTGGCTTTCCCAGGCTGTCACTGGCTCTCCTACGGCACCTTGTACCCGCTCATCGTGGATGTGCACCTGCTGCGAGGGCTTTCCGGAGGCCGGAGGCCAGTGACCCAGGCCACCAGCACCCTGGGCACACCCATCACCTTTCCAACACGGAGCCCGTAAAGGGGCTGAGGCGAGCAGCAGGGGCTGGTGGCTTTGGGACACTCTTACCTGCATGAAATACTCTTCTAACAGGCAGTCCACCCAAGGCTCCGCGACTTCCATTGGACGGACCTCATTGGAGATGTCACAGCATTTTATCAAAATCATCTTCAGCTGGAAGAGAGATTTGGGATCAGGCCTGGGGCACAGGGCGCGTCCCGCTGCCGCGTCTGGGTGTGCGCTTGCCGTCCCGGGGGACGGAGGGCGGTGCCGCTGGCAGTCTGCATCTGACCCCCAGCTCCACCCCGAGCACGGGGCCACCACCGCACCCCCGAGCGGCCCGAATATGTTTGGGGGGCTTCAGTATAGGAGAGTCCGTTTGACACAGATGAGTTTCATAAAACTTAAATTGTAAAGTTTAAAAGTATCCTGTTGAGGACACACAGCCAAATACAGAAAGAAGTCACCGTTAGCACGTGGAGGTTAACAGGGTGATGGGAGAGGGACGCCTGGGTGGCTCAGCGGTTTAGAGCCTGCTTTCGGCCCAGGTTGTGATCCTGGGGTCCCAGGATCGAGTCCCACGTCAGGCTCCCTGCGTGGAGCCTGCTTCTCCCTCTGCCTGTGTCTCTGCCTCTCTCTGTGTCTCTCATGAATGAATACATAACATCTTTAAAAAAAAAAAGGGGGGGTGATGGGAGAGACCCAATCCCGCCTGCCCCTCCAGCCTGGAGTCAGGCGGACCACACGGAGGTGGAAGGCGGTGTGGGCTCCTGCCCTGTGCCCGGGACCCGCGACTCGCCTGTGAACCAAGGCTCTCTGCCCCCGGGGCCTGGGCACCTTCTGCTCAAGCCACCACCTGCAGACGCCTCGCCTCCTTCTGCTCTGGCCCCTCCGTCCAGCCTTCCTGGCCACCTCAGCTCCAGGCGACGGCCCCAGGAGACTAGCCTCCGAGCCTGCTGGGCTGTGGGCCCGAAGTGGGCCGACCCCCCAGCCGGAGCGTTCCCACCTGGGCTGAAGGTGCGTGCTTTCAGGACCAGCTGGAAGGTCGGCCCCGTGTGGCCTGGCCTCCCTCCAGCACACCACTGTCCCTGGGAGCCACTGGCATCCTGGGTCAATGTGTGGGCCACCGCTCAGGGTCTGGAGGTGACCCCACGAGAGTCCATCTGGGCACCCCAACGCGGGCCGTGGGCCCTGAAGGGGCCTGGGCTGTTTGCACCGGGTCTTCCAGGACGGGGGTGGGCGGCGTGACTTGGCACATCTGCTTTCAGCCCAGCATCTGGCACAGCCCCAGCTGGACCTCGGGGTGCCTCGGCTGCACTGTCCCTGTCCCTGGTCACCACCCTTCCTTATCAGTGCCCGGGAGGCCATCCAGGCCTCCTTTGTCTGCTTTGGGACTTGGCTCCAGAACACAGGTCAGCAGTGGGTCCGCCCGGCAGGCCTCTGGGGGAGGCTGTCCCGACACGGCCTGGGGCGCAGCTTGGGCAGGGCCGTGCTGCGGGGAGTTGTGCTGGGATCTCAGGCCCTGGCCACGCGGGGCACAGCATCCAGGGCTCCTGCTGGGGGCCTCGGCGGAGGCCCTAGAATCCATCTTGACCCAGAACCTTCATGTGTGCGGGCTTTCCCCTCTACCTCCTCCAGCCCGTGTCCACAGAGACGTGGGAGCCTCTGGCCGAGGCACGATCCTCTGGTCTGTGCTGCAGGCCACTGACCCTCGCCCTGTGTTGGGGGTGGACGGAACCCTGGGGACCCGGCGACTCTTTTTCCCACTTGCTTGGACAGTTGGAAGGAGGGGGTAACGGTGTGATGGTCACTCTGTGTGGCTCATCTTCCTGACCGCTCGAGTCCCGGCAGCCCAGGCCTCCTGCCCCCAAGGGCCTCTCCTTATGTGTCAGAGGGAACACGGACGCTCTGAGGGGGCACAGTCCACTTGTCCGTCCTCCTCGTCCTGCCGTGGGGGGGGCAGCGGCGCGTCCCACACCCCGCTGGCTTTTCAGGAGCCAGGCCCGTCCCTCCAACATGACCCCATCTCCCCGTGTCCTGGCCCATGAAGGGAGGGCTCGGGAGGCCTGGCTCGCGGGGATGTTTTCTCCTGATGATCACTTAGGGAAAACGCCAGGTCCTTCCCTGCATAGCGTGTTAGCTATGGGGGACGGGATGGTCACAAGGTCAACCGGATCTCAGAGGGCTGTCCTTGTTAATCAGCTTCTAGGGAGGGAAGGTGACCAGCAGTTTTAAAGAGAGAGAGAAGGGGGACACCTGGGTGGCTCAGTGGTTGAGCATCTGCCTTTGGCCCAGGGTGTGGTCCTAAGTCCTGGGATCGAGTCCCACATCGGGTTCCCTGCAGGGAGCCTGCTTCTCCCTCTGCCTGTGTCTCTGCCTCTCTCTCTTTCTCTCTGTCTGCATCTCTATGAATAAATAAATAAAATCTTAAAAAAAAAAAAAAGAGAGAGGGGCCCCTGGGTGGCTCAGCGATTGAGCGTCTGCCTTTGGCTCAGGGCGTGATCCCGGGGTCCTGGGATCGAGTCTCGAATTGGGCACTGCCTGTGTCTCTGCCTCTCTCTCTGTGCCTCTCATAAATTAAAGAGAGAGAGAGAGAGAGAGAGAGAGAAATGCCAGAAAGCAGGCCTAACACCCAGACCAGGCTCAGCGTCACCCCTTTGGCCACAGACCCGGGAGGACGTTCCCTTGCATCTTCCTCTTTAAAGGGCAGGCCTGGTGCAGCCCCGGGTGGGGCGGGCTCTCCTCGCTGGTGGGGTTCTGTGTCCCCCCTGCTCCTAGAGGGGCGAGCCCGGGAGCGGCCCTGCGGCCCCCTGACGTGCCCGCCCCGGAGCTGGTGTTCAGAGTGTTTTCTGGGGCAGTGCCTCCCCGGGAGGGCCAGCTTTGTTCTCAGGAAACCAGAGCAAGATGGGCTGCCTCACCCACTCCCCACCTCCAGGTCAAGCGAGGAGTGAGAGGGGCCGCCTCCAACGGGGGGATGGGAGATGCGCCCGCTGGGGGCTCTCCAGGTAGGTGCTGTGACTGCACCCGCCTGAACCAGGCCTCGCTCCCTGGCCAGGCTGAGGGTTCGGGTCGATCCAGCGGCTTCCAGTCTGGGCTGAGCGTGGGGCTGGGGGTGGGGGCCCAAGCACCAGCCCCCAAACGACGAGGAACAAGCTACTTACAAGGGTCACGTGCTCCTCATTGCTGTAGTCAAAATTCTCCATCGTTTCTTTGAAAGAATCCATAATTTCTGCGTGTCTTGCCATGTCGGTGGCTAAGATCAATGTGATCATCCCCTGAAAGGTGAAAGCAAAGCGTTGACCCCGGGCACAGCCCCCGCATTACGCAGCGAGTGCCAGCTGTGTGCCCAGCGCCCCCACCGCGCACGGCGGACTCCGCTCGCTCCTGGCGCCAGCTCTGCGTGTGTCTGAGGATCCCTGGCCTCATCTTCAGGACCAAGGAGGAGGCCGGGAGCCTCCCAGGCCGCCGCTGGCGAGTGGAGGCTGGACTTTCAAGCCCACGCATGCGCTGGGAGCAAGCCTCGAATGCCGAGTCCAGGAGGAGGCCGCCCTGCCAGGCCCTGTCAGGCCCACTCGCGTGCTGACGACAGGCGCAGCACCGCGCTTCCTGGTGACGGCTGGCTTCGGCCACGGACAGATGCTTCCCCCTGAATCCAGCAATCCAGGGATATGGCTGATCTTTCACGTCACGTTGTTGGAGGTCAATCACCGATTTTCCAGGAGACTGTCCCCCTTCCCCCCCCACCCCCGTTATCTGTACGTGACTCTGTGCGTATAATGCTTGGGAGCAACCAAAGTCAGGTTACACTGGACAGCACTGTCCTACTAACACGTTTGTAAATGAGAAGGCCGTGATTTAAAAAAAAAATTCTTTTTTTTTTTTTCCAAGTAGACTCAGCGTGGAGCCCAACGCGGGGCTTGGACTCAGGACCCTGAACTCACGACTCTGGGATCATGGCCTGAGCTGAGATCGAGAGTCGGACACTCAACTGATGGAGCCCCCCAGGCGCCCTGAGGATGCAGTGGTTTTTAAAATACACATTATTACCTCGTTCACCAAACATCGGGTCAGGAGAAGCAACATAATTCGAAACCGTGAGCATCCGTCCATCCACCCCGAACGCATTTATGAGAACACAGCTCTGCTGCAGAGTGTGGTCCTTTCCAAGAAAACAGCACGACAGCCTCGGGTACAGGACTGAAGTCAGTCGATTCACAGCACGTCCCACGTCCCACGTGTTTCGGGGGAGGGGAGCGTCACTGGCATTTCGAATTATGCGGTTTCTCCGTAAAGGTTTAATTGTGTTATTGGTGAAGGATCCTCCCGTGTGAGGAGTGATCCTTGGTGACGAAATATCATTAAAAAGTGGGGCAGCAAGGACGCCTGGGGGCCCCCGTCGGTGAAGCGTCCGCCTTGGGCTCAGGCCACGGTCTCGGGGTCCTGGGATCGAGTCCCGCGTCAGGCTCCGTGCTTGGTGCAGAGTCTGCTTCTCCCTCTCCCTCTGCTCCTCCCCCTGCTCATGGTTCCTCTCTATCGCTAAAATAAATAAATAAAATCTTAAAAAAAAATTGGGACAACTGGTTTTATGCTCAGAAAGTCTCATTTTAGCCTCAGCAAGTGTTCGAGGCAGGACAAGCCTCGTGTGTCTCCGTGGCAGGCGGGGACGGGTCACGCACCAAGGGGACCCTGCTGCTCTGCTCCTCTAGGTGGACCCCCCCCCCCCAGGAACCTCTCCCAGGGCGGCCGCCGGGGGCTCTTCGTGACTCGCGCCCTGTCCCACCTCCTCCTGACAGCACGGGGCGCCCCGGCCAGGCGGCTCCGCAGCGTGGAAGAGCGGCGGGAAAGCCCACAGACGGGAGGACGTGGTTGTGCCAGGATTCATGACTCGGTGGCGACCGACCTTCAGCCTGCCCTGGGCTCTGAGCTTCCTGGAAGCACGGCAGGTGATGGGTGACACGGTTTATGAGGCTGTTGTCCTCTGATAAAGTGAAGCTTATCAGACCTCCAGGACGGAGGCCCCGGAATCCCGCGTGCTTACCAGGTGCGCCCGAGGCAGGCAGCGAGGACACGGGGTTGTCCGTGGCGCGGCGGAGTGTGGCTCCCCTGCACGCACGCACACGGGTCCCCAGGCTGCCGGACAAGTGCCACACGCGGGGTGACGGGGAAGCCCAGAAAGCCACCCTCTCACGGTCAGGACGCCTCTAGGGGCCTGGAGGGAAGGTATGGGCAGGGCCGCACTCCCTCCCAAGGCTCCGGGGACGCGTCCTTCCCGGCTGCTCGGGCTCCCGGCCACCCCAGGCGCTCCTGGACTCCTGTCCCCGTCGCTCCCGCCTCTGCCTCCCCTTTACACGGCTTTCTCCTCCGTGTATCTGTCTCCCCTTCTGTGTCTTCTAAGGACACTTGTCGTTGGGTTTAGGGCCCACCTGGACAATCCAAGCTGATCTCACCCAGAGACCCCAAGTACCGGCGGGTGAAGTCACACCCACAGCTTCTGGGGTCAGGAGAAAGGAAACACACAATTTCTTTGGCAGAGGGGGCTACCATTCAACCCAGCGACTCCTCCGAGAGGTCACCCTGGTCTCTCCCCTCCCCTGAAAACCCCGGAGGGTGGCACCCAGAGCTCAGCCGTCCTGCCTGGAAGCGGCCCTGCTGCCGGTGAGTTGGCGGTGTGTGTCTCAGGACATGAGGGCTCTGTCCCCACCTCCCCAGCGGCCCTTACGTGAGGTGGGCGGTGGGGCCGGGGAACAGCCGGGGTCTGCTAAGGTGGATGCGGCAGGTGCGTCTGCCCGGGGCCTGCATACGCTCACCGCGCGCCTCTGGTGAACGACCCACCCCCAGAACACGCGCTGGAGGAGGGACGGGTCTCAAGGGATCCGGTGAGATGCTGGACGAGAAGTGCAGACCCGTGGGGTCCCCTGGACCTGTGCCGAGGGCACGCCTCCCCTTGGGGCGCCACTGGCCTTGGTGACGGAGGGGTGACCGGGGGCCTCAGTCCCTGGAGAGCAGGGCTCTACCCCGCGGCGTGCTCATCGCCCCCCTCTGCGCCGTCAGAGGGCCCTTGCCCCTGCACACCTGTCTGATCTGCTTGAACCCGTCCGGCTGCACGTTGGCGAAGATGTTGCACTCGGGCTGGGCGAGAATCTGGAAGGCCACGGCGCAGTGGTGGTTCTCCAGGGGCGAGATGTCGTTGTACCGGACGGCCAGCTCCGTGCGCGCGTTGATCTGGTACCTGGCATCGACAGAGAGAGCACACGGAGCCTCGGGTGCCTGCCGGGGAGGCCAGCCTGACCCCCCTGCAGTCTCCTGACTCTCTGCTGCCCCTTTAACTAGATGCCCTCGAGGTTCTTTAATCCCACCGGCTAGACACCACCAGTACACCTCAGCTTCTCCCGGGGACGGCGCCCCGAAGGTGACCAGGCCTCCCGTTGTGTCCCCTTGCAAACATCAGCATGTGCACAAGGCAGGCACGTGGGAGGAGCACCAGGTGTGTTTCCCGTGAGAGCTGTGGCTGCCACCCCTCGGTGTGAAATGGGGGGAGAGAGGCCTGTGGCACCCGCCTCCTCAGAGGAGCGTGGGCAGCCACACCTTGGGATCCACTCCCGTCCGGATGGAGGCCCGCCACCAAACACGACGGTGAGCTCTCGGCCACGTCGGATGTTGCCGCACAAAGACATCTGCTAGAACAGGCGCATCACTGGGGACGCAAACCAGGGCTGCACGGCCTGGACCTGGTTACGCGGGGTGGATCTGGGCCTTGCCCCCGCAGATGCGGGAGACGGTCGCTGTTCCGGGGAAGCCTGGCCTGTCCCCCCGCGGGCTGTGCACCCCTCCCTCCCTGCCCGTCTGCGCTCCTTCTCTCCCTTGGTCCCGGCCCCCTGCCTTGCTCCTGTCGGGCCCAGGCTGGGAGTGGGATCCAGAGGACGGGGCATCTTGTGCGGCATCGCTCCTGCTTCAGGCTGAGGGGAGGTTCTGGCCACCACCGGGCTCTGCTCTGTCTGTGCAGATCGCAGATGCGGGTCTGGAGCCAGGACCCCAAAGGTAACCCAGAAGGCTCTGCCCCGGGAGGCCCAAGGCCCAGAGTGGGAGCTGTGTCCCACGGGGGCGAGCTGGGGGCTGGCGAGGCCCTGGCTGACAGCCCCAACTCAGAACTGGTCTCCGTGTTAGGCTGAAGGTCACCTCTGGTAACCAGCGAGCCCTTGGAAGGGGAAGCGAGGGGCGCCCCGGGGGGCTCAGCGGTTGAGCACCTGCCCCTGGCCCAGGGCGTGACCCCGGGGTCCTGGGATCGAGACCCGCATCGGGCTCCCCGCGTGGAGCCTGCTTCTCCCTCTGCCTGTGTCTCTGCCTCTCTCTGTGTGTCTTTCATGAATAAATAAAATCTTAAAAAAAAAAAAAAAAAAAGGAAGGGGAAATGAGAGAGACAAATCATGAACGTACGTGTTGTTGTAGCCTGGATGGTCCAGGTCATGGCAGATGGCCGCCGTCATTAGAATCAGGATGTCCATTTGGGAAAATTTCTCCTGGATGAGACAGAGGGTGGGAGGGGGTGAGGAGGGGGTGAGGAGGGGTCAGAGCGGGAGAGAAGTGATGCCGGCAGGAGGAAGCCCCCCAGCAGCAGGCCCGGGGCGGGTACGGGGGGTGGGAGGGACCTGCCCACTCTCTGGGGCGGGGTCAGCAGGGTGGGTGCCCCCCGCAGGGCGGGGTGGGCTGTCTTCCCAGGAGGGTGGGGGAGCCTGTACTGGGGGCTGCGTCTCTGGGTGAGGCACTGCCCGCCGCCCCCGTCCCGGCGGAGCCCCCCAGAGACCCACCTGGAGCCTGCAGAGCCAGATCATGCTGTACATCATCTGGGTCACGCAGAAGCAGTGCCGGAAGTTGTGAAAAGGGTTGTTTCTGTAGTTGTCGTGGACGCAGAGCTGCGAGGGGCAGAGGGTCCCAGCTGCCACGTCTGCCGCCCGCCCTCCCCGCCAGGCCGCCCGGGCCCTCCTCCCTCCCCACCGTGCCAGCCGGGCCGCCAGCGCTGCGGGTGCTGTGCATGACCCTCGCTGAGCCAGAGGCCAACTGCGGGCCTGTGCTTGCTGGAGGGGCGGGCCAGGTGGCCCAGGCGGCCCGAGGACGTCCCACTGGCCACCCTGCGCCCCGAGGGCAGGTGGGGGACAGGCCTCCACCTGGGCTCATGGACTGAGGTGGGCGGGGGGCCGTCAGAGCGGCTCCCGGTCATCACCACACCTTTCCATACTTTAATATTTAACATGTAGACTTTTACTCCTTGGTTCTGAGCATTATTTTACTTAAAATAATTTGTCGCTAAACACACCCTCACACGCACATACCCCTACACGTGTCCCCTCCCCCCCACGCTCACACCCACACAAACTCACGCACACGCCTGCACACATGCACACAAATCCACACACACCCATAAGCGTGCACACACCCGCACACACACTCCCAGACTGCAACCCTGGCCCCGACCCGGTTCTTCCTATTTTCTCGCACAGGCGCTTCGGGGCACCGAGTGTTTCCGTGGGAGACGGACAGAAGCAGGCCTCATGTCCTCCCAGAACGCTCGAGGGAACGTCACCCCTGGCTGCAGGAAGGCCCGGGCCACCAGGAAGGGCCCGGCTGGTCCGTTCCCCAGGAACGCTGCAGAGGGACGTGAGGGGCCTGCACTTACCAGCCATCTCCTGAGCGTGATGGGGTTGATGGAGAAATCTCTGACCAGGCCCAGGTCGTGGTACATGTGCTCCAAGCAGCTCAGCATCTGCGGGCAGAGGAGCAGAGGGTGGTCGGTGGCAGGGGCATCCGGGAGATGCCTGCAGAGCCAGCCGGCAGCTTCACCAGGCCGTTCCCTGGCGGGTGAGCCTAGCCCCCCCCCCCGGGGGCCTTGGGACCCCTAGAAGGGATGGGGTGCTTGAAAGAGCAGTTGAGGTCAGAAGTCAAGAGAGTTCCATGGAGAAGGGACAGCGATTGGTGAGAGGCAGCGCCCGCAAAGACCACGTCAGCCTCGGCGAACACGGACACACGAGAAGCCAGGCTGAGGTGCTGGGACACGGCGCCACGGGACGCGCCCGAGAGCAGGTGCTGTCGCCGACACAGGTGAGCGCCCTGTGCTCGCTGAGACCCGATGGCCCGTGTCCCCAGCACGCGTCGTCGTTCACCCCGTGGGGCCCGCTGGGACCAGACACCCACTGTAATGCGTTCATCGTTCATCGTTCATCGTGGGGTCTGCAAGGTAGGCCGCGTGCCGGGTGAGCTTCCCGTCACCGAGCTGTCTTCTACGGAAATATTGCTCCGGTTAAAATAGATTTTGTTTTCAGTCCCAAAGAGGATTGATTGTCACTGGCGCGGTCTATTTACAGCTCGGAGCCGCGGAGCTGAGTGAGCCAGGGAAGAGAGTGAGGGATCGTTCAACGCTGAGAGTCTGACAACGCGGGCTCTGCGGACTGGATAACGGGCGGGCGCCAGGCTCTGGAGGTCAGGGAGTGGTCGGAGTCCCGGGCGCTGGCGTGGGGCTGGGGTGCGGGTGCCCCGAGGCCTGAAGCCCCTTGCCCCTTGCCCCCCCACCCGCGCGCACAGCTCCGGGGATCCCAGTGAGCCAGGAGGCTGCTGGTGAAATCGGGAGTCCTAGTTGGGGGTGATGGGCAGGCGAGACGATCTGGTGCCGCTAACGGCAGGTGCGCGGCGGGAGGGCGGTGTCTGTGCCTCTGTTCCCGCGCTGGCAGCCCCGGACGCTGGGGGGTGCGGCTGGGCGGCTGCGTGGGGCGCTGTGGGTGCTCACGGGACAGCAGGGGCCCCATGGCTCGCAGCCTTGCGCTCAGGGGGGCTGTGCTGGCCCTGCTGCTGCCACACGTCGGCCGGAGGGGACAAGGGTCGGGAAGGTGTTTCCTCGTCCACGCTGTGACCTGGAGGACGCTGGCCGGGCCGGGGGGTGCCGGGCGCAGTGAGAGCCCCCCTCGCAGGATGAGACGAGAGCCCCCTGCCGGGGCCTGACATTCCAGGCGGCCAGACGCAGTTTTGCGGGGCCTTCAGGCCCCACAGTCAAGATCCATGGCGTCTCCAGATTTGCCAGAGGTGAGGGCTCCCGTCTTTGGGCATCTCTGGTTTCTGGCCGCCTGCAGCCGGGATGTTTCTGGAAACCCCGGAACCGCCGAGCAGAATGCGCTGCCTTGAGATGCGCTGGGAGCCCACCCAGAGGCCGAGCCCACCGCCGGGAGCTGCTGGCTCTTTTGCCCCGGCCCTGACGCAGTGGGCAGCCGGCCCTCCCCTCGGGGCTGCGGGACCCCCCCGACCTGTCCCCGGCGCCCTCCCGGGCCACCAGGAGCCCAGGCCCGGCGGGATCGCTGGCAGCGGGTGTTCATCTCCACGAAGGTGCTTTGCCGTCGGGGCTCCGGCTTTGCTCCTATTCCCGCCGCGCTGAAGCCAGAACGATTTCCAGGAGGGCGGCTCTCCGAGAGGCGTCCGTCCACCTTCCAGAAGCAGGAGCCTGCGTGCTGAGCCGGGCCGCTGCGTCCACTCGCCGGTGGACGGGCCTTGCCCAGCCTGGGCCCCCCGTTCACACCTGGTCCTAATAGTTGTCTTCAAGGACCTAACCGGTGTTTCTCCTGGCCACGCGGCCTCCCACCCCCCGGGTCACGGCCGCTGCGCACTGGCCTCCTGCCCGGCCGAACCCACGCTCCCGTCCTGCACGCTCCTGGGGCTCTGGAGGATTTGGGGCACACGTGTCGTCTGGCCTGGTGTTTGCTATGGGACCGCCCCTGGGATGGTCACACAGAGCGCACAGGGGGGCGGGGGTGGGGCTGGGGCTTCTCCTGTGCCGGAGCGGAAGCAGGAGAGTCGGGGACTTCAGAGACCCCAGGCCCCGGCGTGCCAGCCAGTGGCTGCAACCTGCGGGGAGCTTCCTGGAGGCCAGGTGCCCTTGCTGCACGTCTGTGCTACTGGAAAGCTGGAGAAGTCGTGGATTTGGTGGGTCTCAGGGCCGTGATGAGGGACTTTTGCTTTCTTGGGGTTCAGGAAGGGAGAGGTACAACTGGTATTACTAGATTATACTGAACGAACCCAAAAATGTCCATTTTAGTGTTTTCTCAGCCAAAGGGGAAACTGGAAGGACGGTCTTGTGGTGGGGGTCCTGCGCCCCCAGTCCCCTGGCTGCGGACAGCACCCCCCGGGCTCTCTCCTTTCGCCGGCCCCAGAGGGTGTGTGGAGGGGTGTGGGGGGCCGGCCTCCCTGCCCTTGACCGCCCGTGCCTCCGCCCCGACTCCCCCTTCCCGGGCCCTGTCTCCGGGCCAGAGCGGAGGCAAGGCCCCGGCAGGTCCCCGTGTCGCTGGCTCCGGGTCTCCTCACTCACCTCGTTGGGCTCCCAGAGCCAGACGTCAAAGGTGGGCTTCCGGAGGGCGTCTATGGTCTCTGGAGAGAGCAGGTACTGAAAGCACAGAGGCCGGTCAGGGGCGCCGGGGCAAGGCTGCCACACGTCCTCGGGCCCCCGTGTCAAGGACACCCGCGCTCACACTCCAGGGCCACCACGCCACGGGTTCTGCGCCGGGCTGACCTCGGGCGCTGACAGCCCGCAGTGGCCGGTGGGGTCCCGGGGCTCGTGGAGCCTGACTCGCTCCCGCCCACAGCGCTGTGCTCCGCGGGGCTCCACCGGCCTGCGAGCCACCTCCCGCCCCGACGGCGGGGAGCACTAGTGTCAGCGAAGTCAAGGGAAGAGAAGTAACCTGGCCTGAAGGCCCACACCGGCCCAGAGCTCTCGGCGCTTCTGTCTTGGGCCCAGGCTAACGCGGTGCAGCTTGCTGGGGTGTGGACGGGGGGGACGGTCAAAGTGGGTGTGTAGATGGGGGGATGGTCAAAATGGGGGTGTGGATGGGGGGATGGTCAAAGTCGGGGTGTGGATGGGGGGACGGTCAAAATGGGGGTGTGGATGGGGGGATGGTCAAAGCGGGTGTGTGGATGGGGGGACGGTCAAAGTGGGGGTGTGGATGGGGGGACGGTCTAAGTGGGGGTGTGGATGGGGGGACGGTCAAAGTTGGGGTGTGGATGGGGGGACGGTCAAAGTGGGGGTGTGGATGGGGGGATGGTCAAAGTGTCATAGGACATGGGCTGTGGTCCCACATGTAAGACCCGCACAGTGCTCCGGGATGAGAGGTCATCTTCCCTGGGGTCTTTTGGTTTGTTTGGTTTTACATTTACTTATTATTATTATTATTATTTTAGAGCGAGCGAGAGAGCAGGAGGAGGAGCGGAGGGAGAGAGTCTCAAGCAGATTCCGAGCTGAGCGCAGAGCCCCACACGGGGCTCAATCCCTGAGATCGAGACCTGAGCTGAGATGGAGAGTCGGACGCTCACCCAGGCGCCCCTGTTTGGTTTCCTATAAGCAACTGCAGTGGACGATGGACACCTTTCATTCTGGACGTCGGCTGGGCTGGGGGCGCACAGCCCTGCTCTCTCCGCACCCCCCTCCCCGCCGCCCCGCTGGCCAGAACTCGCTCTTACCTTGGGATACGTGGGGACATCACGCCGAGGCGTCAACCTCCTGTTGTTATCCACTAAACTGTACTTGCAGGGACAGCTGGTCCTGAAGGGGAACAGTCGGGATTAGTTCTGGTTCGGCCGCGTCGGACGTGGTGCCCGCGGGGGCCCCTCCTCCGAGCAGCACCCCAGACGCCCAAACCAAACCCCCGCCCCACGGGCCACCTCTCTTATTTGTTACGGGAGAATAAGTCGTCAAGCCGGTGACCTCTCATTGCTCACCCCCCAGGGACCCTGCCTGCGCCTGTGACGGTGACGGTGGGGCTCTCATTCCTAAAAACCTTTCCAGGATGCAAGTAAAACACTGCTAAAAAAAAAATTCAAACAAGAAGGAAGTGGGCAAAGTTAAAAAAGAAGAAAGCAAGCCCCCACGTTACCTACTTCTTTCAATCTCACACCCTGGAAATACCTTCTGTTAAGTGTGGGGTATCCTTCCAGAACGTTCCTAGGCGCGGACACCCAGGGACAGTGCCTTGTGCTTTTTTTTTTGGACAAAAATGGAATGGAATTGTACCAAACTTACTCTTTTGCTACCCTCCCCCCCCCAACCTAGCATACGGCGAACACTCCTGCCTGCAGCTTCGGTACAAGGCACGTCCCTCGGCGGTGCTCCCGGGGTGGCTGATCCAGGCTCCCACCGCGGACTCCTAGGACCTTTCCAGTTTCCCCCGGTACCTACCTTTGAGGGATGAACGTTGCTACCTGACTTCTGACTCTGTTTTCCTTCCCTTGTTAGTCTCGAGGAATTGCCCCATAAGGACAGAACCAACGGCGCCAGGGGTGCTTTGGAGGGAACGCACCTTCCAGCATCCGGGGGTGGGGGGCTGCTGACCTGGCGGCATGCGGGGGGCTGATGCGCATGGGACCCTACCTCCCCGGAAGTGGACGAGCTCCCTATCCTCACACGTTACCAACTTTGCGGGTCAAGTCCCACCTCTCGGGAGCCAAGGAGAAATCCATATCCTCTAAGCCTGTGGCGTCTACGCCGGGGAATTTATTTCAAGAAAAGAATCAGATGCGAGCAAATCGGTCCATTTGCTGCAACGTCATCTGCTGTTATCAGAACACGTCGAACCGAAGCCGCCTAAATGTTGCAGGACGGGACATCCTCTAAACCATTGTGGTATCAAGGGGACGGCCGATCGTTGTAAGATGATGATGGGTGTCACGCAGAGTAAGGAGTTTCAGGGGAAAGGGGGGAAAGATGCGCTGCACGCTGCATGGACCAAGAAAAATCTACCAAGGTTCGAGGAGAAAGGAAGGCATCGGGTGGGTTGAGGTGAGCGTGGACCGTGGCCTCCCGGGAAAGCACAGCAGCTGGATGTTGGTCCAGATCTTGATTCGTTTGTTGCTCACAGTGTTGCAAGCGAAGAAAGGTCGCAGCACAGTGCTTCTTTCCAAAAGGAGGGCTCCACGCCCAGCAGCACACCGGCACCTTGGTGTCCAGATCTCAGGTGGGGGGCGCCCCGGCGTCCGGCCCGTCTGGAGGTTTTCCCCGGGCAGGCGCCAGGCCGCTGGCAACCTCGGAGTAATACCAAGTCTGTTTCCTTCCTGAGAAAAGGAGCCTCCCGCTTAGCCTTCGGGGTCCCGCTCTCCCTCCCCTCAACGAGGTGCCGCATCGGGCTCCGTGGGCGGGGGTGGGGGGATTTTTAATGCGGGTCCAGCAAAACGGCGACCAACGTGCCGTGGACGGGGACCAGCCGGGTGACCCCCACTGCCGCCCTGTAAAGGAGGAGTCGTGCCCCGCACGTTCGTGAGCAGTGTCGCGCGCTTGAGAGAGGAGACCCCACGGTCGCCCTCGCCCCCTCCCTGCGCTCAGCCCCTCCCCTGCAGACACGCACACCCGCCGCGCCGCGTGCAGAGCTGCGTGCAGAGCCGTGCGCATTGCCCGGGGACGCGGGCACAAAGCTAGACGGTTCACCTGCTGGAATCGCAGGGTCCGGGGCGTCCGCCGGGTGCCCTGTGACCCTCGTCAGCACCCCCACCCCCCTACCTGGGCCGGGCGGCCCTGACAGCTCCCTCCGTGCCCCGTTGCCACGGGAACGGCATCTTCCAGCGACAGAGCAGCTGGCACGGCGCCTTTTCTTTTCATTCTATTTGGGGCTTATGTTTGCTTTCATTTCCTGGGCTCCCAGCCCCCCCCTTCCCTGTGGCTCATCCGGTGGACAAGGCCATTTGGGATGAACGTGGAGACCACAGACCCCGAGCCCTCCCCGCCGGGGACGGTGGCCAGCTCCCGGTGCGCCCAGCGAGGCCCGGCCCTGGGGGGAGCAGGAGGGCGGGCAGAGAACCCCTGGGCGTGTGTCTCAGAGGAGCGCAGCCTGTTCGGGGGGCGCTGGGAGGCTGCCTGCGACCCCCCCCTCGGCTGCTGCTCCCACTGCCAGGAGGCCCCGTGGGGTGGTCTCGCGTGGGGGCCCACGTGGGGCAGGACTTCAGGCTCGTCGGCCTTCCGGGTGGGTACGGGGCTGCCGCCCTGGTTCCGTGCGTCCTCCCGGAGAGGCTCAGCACCACCCAGCGGCTCGATGGGGCTGCCAGGGGTGCCCGTGTGTCCCCGTGGGCCAGGGACGCCGAAAGGACTCTGGTGGACCCCTCCGGACAACACGTCCGTGTTGGGGCGCGCACGCGGCGTATCCTTGGCCATCGGAGTTCATTTCTGCGTAAAGCGAAGCGAAGGGCTGTTTGTGGGGGTCACGGAAGGGCCGCCGGTCTCCTGCACCAGGCTTCGGGGTGGCCGGCGTGGCTGTGGGTTAGACCCGAGCCCAGGCTGCCGGGTTTCTTTCTCCTAAATGTATCAGCAACGTTCGAAATTTTTACCCCACTCTGGTTTTGACTGAAGAGTCACATTTACCCGTCTCTCACCTACGTGGGATGCTGTGAAAACCGTCTGCTGAGAATATCGCCTCTGCAAGCAGTTAGGGCACCGGGAAGTCTTTGCTTTGGATCATGGCATTGTGAGCTCTAAAAATGTACTTTCTGGGCGGCGAGGAAGGGCCCCCAGTCCTCGGCGGAGCCCGGGCGCCTCGGCTCAGCCCACGCGGCCAGGTGGGCGCCCGCGGGTCACGCGTCGCCGCTCGGCTCGCCGGGTGGGCCTCTCCCCGTGCGCTCTAAAATCGGGTGCGTCCACGTGGGCTGTTCGACTTACGCCCCCCAAAGGTGAGAAGGGGAGTCCTAGCCCCTGGGACCTTTGGAAACAGGGTCATCACGGGCGTCGTTACTTCAGATGTGGCCATCCTGCGGGGGCGTGGGCCCGCATCCAAGAGGACTGGTGTCCTTTTACAGGCGGACGTTGGGCTCCTTCAACGGGGTGAGGCTTCACGGGGAGCGGGCCGCGTGAAGCCGGGGGCTGTAGTCGTGCCGGGGCCGGCCGGGAGCCCCAGGGCCTGCCGACAACCTCCAGAAGCTTCGGAGTGAGGCTGGGATGATAGACCCTCCCTGGAGCCGTCGGGGGGAGCGTGGCCTTGTGGACAGCGTGGCCTCTGACCTCTGGCCATCAGAACCGAGACGGAGCACGTTGGTGGTGGTTCAGGCGCCCGGAACGTGGTGCTGTTGGGGCGGCGGCAGGAAACCAGTACGACCTGGACCAAGCGAGTTCTCTCCGCCTGTGGCCCGAGAGGTGGCAGCAGGGACGGCACACGCCCCCTTCCACGGGGGAGCCGCAGGGAGCCTGGGATGCCGCCAGGTGGGGACCGGCCAGGGCAGGGCCTGCGACTCACCCCCGCCCCCCGCTGCTCTGGGCGGGCGGCAGGACTTGGCCATCTGAGGAGGGACCAAAGGCTGCTTTCTAGAAATGCCTCCTGCAGGTGCTCCGTGGGCTCTGTGGGCGCAGCACGTTTCTGAGGAGGTGATGCCCACAGAGGCGGGAGGGGACCTCGGGGGCACCATCCCGCTCCAGAGACACCCCCTCGGCCCGTTGTGCAGACGGGGGAACTGAGGCCTGTGCACGGAGCCTTTTGTCTCAGGCTGAAGACAAGCTCCAGTTGGAGCCCCTGCCCCGAAGCTGCCCGAGGAGGCCGGTCACGCTGGCGAGGCTGGAGGCCCATCCTCCGCCCAGCGGTCTGCCCATGCCAGGCCCCGGGGAGAGGGTGGCTCCCGGGCACAGGGCCACCAGGCCCTCAGAGCAGCGGCCACGGGCGGTCCCCGGCCATGGGCTCGGGCTAAGCGCCGGGCCTGGCTCGCTGGCTCCTCGTACTCGGGCGTGGGGACTGGCCACAGGAGGGAGGCGCCCGGGGGTGCCTCCGTGACCACAGCCTGACCTCCTTGCCAGCCGCCTGCTCCAGCCAACCCCAGGGCTCTTCCCTGGTCCCGCGAGTGACTCTGCCTCCAGCCCCTAAAAAGCCTCTCACTCAGGGGATGTCCGGGGTGAACCACTCACTCCCAGTTTTCTGCGAGTTTCCACAGACCCCTTCACCCCGATGTCCTCAAGTCAAATGGGATGAGACATTCCCAGATCCTCGTCAGGTGCCAAGTGGGTGTGACATAAACGTGGTGCGGTCCCTGTAAGGCCCTACTAATCAGGCTGCCCTCTGAGCCCAGCAGGGGCAGCTCCACAGCTCCCCCCTCACCTCCTGCAGGTGCAGCCAGCCTCCCCCCACCCCCCGAGCTGCTTGCCCTCAACGCTTTAAGTCAGGGGATGATCTCACTGGCAGGTGAGCTTTCAGAGACCACCTGCTGGGCGTGCGCAGGGCTCTTCCTAGGTTGGTCCCCAGCAAACCCCGCTGAGACCCGGCTGGGCCTTCAGTGGTGCCTGGCGGTGCCCCGTCCTGGGAGGGAGGAGGCCACGTTGTCCCGTGGGTCCTCCTGGGTGGGTAGCGGTGGTTGGGGGTGGGGTGGGAATCCGGCCAGCAGCAGGTGTCAGCCCCTCCCCCTGCAAGCGCTCGATGCATGTGCTCCTCCCTCATCCTCTCCGCCGTCAACCCGAATGCGTGCCGTGACCACCGTTCCGGTGGAGGGGCCTGCTCGTACAAGCACTTGCTTTTGGTGGGGAAGGGGACACATAACGAAGCCCCCAGTCTTTTTCCCTGATTTCGGCTCCCCTGGGGAGCACCCCTCGTTCTGCACAGTAAGTGATCTCGGCTTCGAGATGGCCAGAGCCCTGTGGCATCTCTCCCGTGACCTGCTGCTCCGTGCTGTGGGGACGTCCACGCAGGAGCTCGGCCTCTGGACACCGCAAGCCAAAGCCCTTTCCCTCTTATGGGGCCCCTTCTTTACGCATCGATGCCAACTTCTCTCAAGCTGGATAAGTTGATCCTAACACTTCGATCTGCGGGAGGATTGTTCCCCCGTGACATGAAGCCATCCTCCTCGCCTCTACCTGCCGGACACTCCCTCTTATGCTAGGAAGGCCGTGTCGTTGACAAGCACATCCTAGCCCGGGGCCAGGCTGCCTCCGTGCCATGCTCCCCCCAGCCAGGGCTGGGTCCCAAAACAGAGCCCAGAGCCCCCTCCCGGGGCCCTGTGTCCGGGGGAGCTCTTCCCAGGCCCGGCCTTACCTGCTGCTTCTGGCTGCCAGCTCCTCTCGCATCTTCTTGATGTCACTCTTGCATTTCTCAATTTCCACCACTTTCAGGCCTTCCACTGGGACAAAGAGAAACAAGGGGGTTACCATGGAAACACACAGAAGCCCTCTCCAGGCTGGTCACCGGGGGCGGCCCTGCGAGAAAACCTGGCTCTGGCTCCAGCCACGGTGCCCGCTGCCGAGGGCTGCTCACGGCTCAGGGACGAGGGCCCCGGCATGTCCTGGGCCCAGACGCAGCGCCGCACCCCTCCGTGCGGTTTCTGCAGGGCCGAGCCCCTGCTTCCCTCCCCACACTGCTGAGGCTTCCTGTACCCACTTCCCGCTCTCTCTCTCCAGGCCCCTAAGCACCGGCGGAGGACAGAGGACAAAGAAATCTCTTATCCCAGGAAGAAAAGGAGGAAATGTGGCCGCCGTGTGTTAAAACACGATGAGAAGCTCAGTGGGCAAAACCCCAGCCTTCCTGGCAACGACGAACTCACGTTAATATAAACCCTTCAAAATGTTAAGGTCCCGCTGGAGCACCTAACCAGGGGAAGCTGTGGACTTCGGGGAAATGCAAACTGGCCAGGTCAACGGGGAGCAGAGCCCGGGCTTGCTCACCTTCCTGCAGCCCCAGACGCTACTGTTGACCAAAAAACGCACCGGAGCTCATGCCTCCCAGCGAGTGTTCACCTTCAAGGCGTTCACTCTGGCAGGTGCACACGGAGCCTGAGAAATAGGGCCACGAAGCAAGTGGCTTTGGAAAAGCTTTTAGGTTAGAGTCGGTTTTTTGTTTTTTTTTTGTTTTTTGTTTTTTTGTTGTTGTTGTTGATGCTCCGGAACCACACCTCAATTTTTATGCAAAAAGATGCTACCCACGATGCTCCTCTCTTCCCCTTTCCCTCAAGTATGGCCTGAATACCTAAAAATACAACGTGAACGCTTGCTTTCTCAAGGAAAAACAGTCCCCTCCCACGGCAAGTGTCGGGAGAGAGAAACACCCCGCAGGTGCTTGCCTGAACCCTGAGCCCCCAGGGCAGTTCTGTAAGCGTCTCCAGGGCCAGGGCCCAGGCAGGGACAGGGCTCCGTGAAGAGACTGCTTCTTTCTGCCCAAAGTGATGGGAATCTGGAGGGTCTGATAGCTCTGATGTGGTCCTGGCGACTCGGTTCTGGACCCCCTGGGGGATGTTGTGTGGGGCCCCTCCACCAGGACACGGGACCGGAGCGTGGGGCCGTCGGTGCAAGGGGCTGGGACCAGCCAGGTGCAGCAGCGCAGGGAATCTGATGTCGGGGACGCCTGCTCCCTCACCAAGAGCCCACAGCCTCCTTTGGGGGCGACACGCTCTCTGCGCTTCCTTGCCTCGCAGACCCCATTAGGAGGCGGCTGGAAGGCACGGGTCCTCCTCCGAGAAGAGCGCAGCGGCTCGCACCCCGTCTGGTTTGCATCTGGACCTCCCGGGGCGCCGAGCCCGGGCCACACCGCAGGCGGCTGTCGGCCGCGGGGACACTGTCCTCTGTCCTCAGCGCGGGGCAGGGGCCGCGTCCCTGGGAAGGAGCTCAGCTTTGTTGACACGCGAACGGCAGAAACGTCCGGAAAGCGGGCGGCTCTGGAGGAGTCCGGATACGTGGGATAGACTTTGATCCCCAAAGCCAAGAGACACGCAGCATAGAGTCCAAACAGGGTGGCCGCGTCCTGGCGGCCAAAGTCCACGGTTGCCTTTACTGCGTTTTAAACATCGTTTCTCCCGAATACATCTGATCGTTGTAGACAATGGAGGAGACACAGAACGCCTCAAAGAAGAATGTTTTAACATTTATCTGTGGTCCCAGCGGCCCAGAGAACAACCCATTTATTCCGTATGTACCGGTGTGGATCTTTCCAGGTGTTTCTCTCCCGCCGCCCCGCCCTCCATGCACGCCAAACAGCCGTCTGTCCATCCGGGGTTTTAAAAGACAAAATGGGGATCCTGCTGCTTGCTGGGTTTCCTTAGTGGCTTTTTTACCGTTATCATGACATTAGGGACACGCCCCGGTTAGCAGCCGCCCCCTGGCTCACGGCTTGCGGTGGGGGCGTCATGTTCGATTATTCGATATTGGTTCACGTAGGTCAGATTTCCAGGCCGTCTACTGGGGTTGACGTTCAAAGTAAACCTTTTGGGCGACACAGTACAATATCGCTAGTTCGGATCCCAGGGATTCAGGGTCTATGACGACTACGCTTCTGAAGAGCCTGGTTGCCAAGGAAATTGATAGCGAGTAACGAGACGCAAAGTTGCGCATTAATCAGTGGAGAGAAAAAGCCGGTCACAGGATTAGAGGCGGGCCTGAGGCGGGGGAGCCCGGGGGCAGGAGCCAGAGCACCCCACACCCGTGGCCGCCGCTCCCGTCCTGTCCAGGCCGCCTCCGGAAGGTTCCACGGCTCGCCTTTGGCCTGCGCCAGCCCCGCTCTGCCCCCCGTCCCCCAGGAGGGAGAGGGTCCGGCCCAGGAGCGGGGCCCACCCCGGGGAAGTCCTGCATAGACCCCAGCAACGGCCCCGAGTGAGGCTGAGTGTCAGGTCCCTACCGTCCACCCGCAAGCTTTAAACAGGTGGGTGCAGCGCAGAACCCCGAACTAGAGCGCTGGAGGGCTGCTGGAGACCACCCACGAGGAGCACCCCCCGTGAGCCTGGGGGGTCCCCTCCAGGACTTCAGGAGTCATGGGGGCGCAGGAGGGCTCTGCAAGTCACCCTGAAGGAGAACCTCTGGGGATGATTCTCGAGGAGGGGTGCCGGCTCTGGGGAAGGGGCCTCAGGGGGCAGAGGCCACAGCGCAGCCAGAGAGGCCGCTCTGCCCTCGTCCTGCCCACCGGCTCGCAGGGCTCTCCCGAGAGGCCGCCTCAGCTGCCAAGACCCCCCTTCAGCGGCGGAGCTAAGGAAGTCGGTTCAAGTCCCGCATGGCTAGCGCGCAACCTCAACACTTCCTCCAAGGGCTCCGGCAAAGCATGTGCATAAACCACACGTCCCGAGCGGCACAGAGGAAAGCCTGGGTTTTGGCCTCGAGTCTCCCGGATTGTTTGTGTGTCCTGGCATTGAACCCTGCCCCGCCGGCCAGCTGTCCCGGCCTTTCGGTTCTGGTCCAGGCCTGGGCGCGTCCCACAAACAAGGGAGGGAGTCCCTCCCCCCAACCTGGGGTTTCATCTCCAGCTGGGAGGCGGCTGAGGACCTGGGTGTCCCGTGCCCATGACATCATTTCTAACCTAAGCAGGACCTCAGACTCCCTTTAATGAAGGAAAACGGCTTACGTAAGAAGGAAGGAAAGCTTCTAAAGTGAATTAAGAGAAATTCAGATGCTTATATCTGATTCAGAGGAATTAGGCTTGAGAAGGTTAAAAAAACAAAACAAAACAAACAACCCAGGAGATTCCACTCAAAACAAGTCAAGCCAGCGTAATGTGGGGTACAGACGGCCAGGTTAGCCGCGCCTCCTGGAACTCAAGGACACGTACAACAGCTCACGTATACCAGCTAAAGCAAGGGTGCGCACGTATGTGCATGAGTCACTGTGCTTACACACACATGCCTGGGAGGTGTGCACGTATGTGTGTGCCTGCCTCTACATCTTCATGTGTGTGTTTACACATGTGCAAGCAGCTGCATGCCCATGTCTCTGCATGTTCACACACGCGCTTACGTGTGCGAGCATGCCAGTGTAATGTGTGTGCATGCATGTGAGTGTGCGTGTGAGAGTCCAGGCCTCTGGACTTCGCTTCCCCATCCGAGGTCCCTGCCGTGTCCTGGACACTCACACGTTTGGGGTTAAGGAACCGCTGTGTTGGGGCGGCTTTTTGGAGCTCGCGCCGCTGGGGCTCGGCTCAGGTGAGGCTGCCTGCCCCTCTGTGCTGGGGCGCAGGGGCCTTGGAGACTGGGGAGGGGTGGCCGGAAGCCTGGTGGATGGCCGAGAGCCTGTCGGAATCATGCGCAAGTCCTGGTGGGTGTGCTCCCGCGAGGACGGGGCAGCCAGGAGGTGGGGAATGCCGGCTGTGGGACGCCCCACCGATCCCGTTCCTGCTGTGCCTGGGTGTCTGGTGCCAGAGGCCAGCACAGTTAGTAACAAGCTGATCCCAGCAGAGGCGGCCGAACCTGCGCCCCGGGGGAGGGGCCTAATGCACTCTCCAGGTGACCCGTGTGTGTTCGCGTGACCTGTGATGTGCACGTGGGCGTGCAGGGAGATGCTGTCCCTCCGAGGAGCGAGCGAGCTCAGGAGGATTCGGGGCGGGCCCTGGCAGGGGAGAAGGTCACGGGCGCCTGGCCCTGCAGTCCTCAGTGCACACACCGCCCGAAGGCAAAGTCAAAACCCTCCTGCGCTGAGCAGCGTCTTGGTGGCCGGATGCTGGGAACCTCGCCAGCTGAGGTCCACACAACATTCGGGAGGAGTTTCGAAAATTCATTAATGGCCTCTTGGACTCTCCTGTTTGCAAGTGGCCGCAGGAGCCGGGGCTGGCTTCTGGGGGAGAAGCGGGGTGGGGAGAGGCTGGCGCGCTGGACTGGCGGCCACCTGCCGCCTCCGGGTGCGTCTGGGCGCCTCTGCGCTTCTGTAACGGAGATGGGGAATCAGCAGCAAATGCCCTTTGTGTCCTTTCGCCGACCCCCTTCCCACGGCGTCTGGACAATCCCTGACTTTCTGGGGCTCGGTGGGAAGCTGAGCTTGCTTCCACTGCAAACATGCTCTATGGTGGGTTGACTTGTGTCCCCCAAAAGGATATGCTCACATCCCGACCCCCAGAACCCGTGAGTGTGACCTTACTTAGAGCAAGGTTCCTGTGGATACAACAGATTATGGCTCTCCGGATGAGACGGTCCTTCCAGGAGACAGGCAGAGGGGTCTGGAGACATGGAGACGTGAGGAGGGGCCGTGTGAGGATGGGGTGGTCCGGGGCATGTGGCCACAAGCCAAGGATGCTGAGCCGCCGGCAGCTGGAAGACGCAGGAGCAGATGCTCCCTCAGAGCCTCCAGAAGGACCCGCCCCCCCACCCCCCTGTCCCCCAACCTCCTGGTCTGGGACTTCTGGCCTCTAGTGCTGCGAGACAATCCTCTTCTGTTACTTTACACCCCTCCAGATTGTGGTACTCCGTCACGACGGCCACGGGCAACTACCGCCCTCCCCTGCAGCCAGGGTGTGGGCACATGGCCAAGCTCCATCCAGACTTTGGGTCTGTGGCCAGTTTAAGGGGAGCAGCCCGATGTCCACAGCATGAGGGCTGGGGGGCCCGAGCACAGAGCTCTGGGTACTGGGGAGACAGCAGGCACCTGGGGCTCAGGTACAGTATCTTCAAGGCATCGGCTTTCCATGGGATTTGGGACCTTGCCCCTGCTGCATAGCCAGTGAGCAAGCCCTGCTCCTGAGACCTCCCAGCCCCCTGGGGGCTCCCCAAAATCCCTTAGGAAGAAGCCCCTTGTCTGCTGAATGCAGCCACAGCCGCCACGTGTGGGCCTCTACCCTGCCCTCCCAGGCGCCCGGGGTCCTGCACAGCTGGAGCGGCGCCACCCAGACCTCGAGTGCTGGTCCCAGTCTTTACTTTTCCAATTTGCTGGATGAGCTTGAGCAGGTCACTTAATCTCTTTCTGGCTTCTTCATCATCACTGGGGAAAATAAATCGGTTTTGAAGACGGAATACCAAATGGGTTTTCTAAATGTCAGCCTACTGAGAAGTAGGACTATGTAAGTCATGCTTCCAGTTATTAAGGTGAATGGGGTTTTTGCATGATCCTGAATATTCTTCTTGAAAAAAAAAAATCCAGGCAATTCGTACAAGATATGGGAGGTGACATTCGGTACGTCCTGTGAATACGAATCAGCCAGGAGGCGTCTGGGGATGCCACGGCTCTGCCGGCCTCGGGTTTGGATTTCGTCTCGTCATCCCTGAGCTTAATAAATTCGCTGCCCTTTGCCTTGGCATTGACAAAGATGTGTGAGTCCGGATGGGGAATCACGAGGCGTGAGAATCGAGCGTTGCTCCTTATTTTACAGACGAGGACACAGAGGGTGAGACACTAAGGCTGTCCCCCTCCCAGTTTTAGCTGTTTGGCCCCTGAGTCAAGACCCGAACTGACTCTCCCGGCCTTGCTGGAAGTTTTTCCAGTTGCCTTGGCGGAGACTGGTCACGAGCCGATGCTTCGGCAGGCGTATTCCGAAACCAATCGTGAAGACACCGAGTGCCTGGGATTGCCTCGCTTATGGGAAAAGAAACACGAAGACGTTCAGCACAAGTTCCTCTCCCAAGGGGGCTGGTCTGGGGGTGGGGGCTCCTGCACCCAAGGCTTCCACGTGCTCCTACCGAGCAGGTGCGGTGGCCCGAGCCGTGGTGGTCTCCTGACCTGTCACCTGTCACCAAGCGACTCTCACAGTAAAACAGATGCTCGCCGTTGGCGCCTCCGTCAGCATCCAAGGTCATTTCCAAGCATTTCACAAAGAGAAGACATTCATTCTTCCCCCCAGCCTCCCCTCGCTCCCCTCGCCACCCACCACCAGGCGAAGCGGTTCATTTAAACAGGAGTTAAAAGACAAGCAAGAAGGAAATGGAAAACTCACTCACATTCGACTCGCTTCTCTAGCACGGCCAGGTGATTTGCGACTTCAGCTTTCAGTTCGTTGATTTTAAATGCTCTAGGCGTGGGGAAAAAAGTCAAGTCGTGATTTAAAATTCTCAAGGTGCAGTGGGCTTGGCAAACCTCTACGGCACCCCTGCCCTGGGCGAGGCCTCCCAGTGGGCTCACCCCCTGCACCCCACCCTCCGTGGGCTCACCCCTGTGGGGGGCACAGACGCCAGGGGTTGCTTTTAAGGAGCTCACGGCCTCCAATGATCTCCAGGGTCTATTTTCCATAGAAGGGACAGCAGCACCATGCAGGCGGGTGTGTTTACCTCTCCACCCCTGGGCGCTGAGCACCTGCTCTGGGCGGCCGCCCCGGGGCCTCCGCTCACCACAGGGACGGCCCAGTCCCGGCACCCTGCCCTGCTGGGCACAGACCCTACAGGGGCCCCAGCGTGCCCTCTCCGGGCTCTAGTTCCTTCACTGCGGCCACTCCTGGGCTTTAAGGGTGGGTCACCCGTCTGCCCCGGGGCAGTGAGATGCCACAGTACAATTCATTATTTTGGAACTGGCAGGATAACTCATAACAGCAAGAAGCCCCACGTCTACACAGGATCTCCACGGCAATACTTCTTCTAAAGCCCATTGAAAAAATGGTGTCAATTCTCACAGATTGAATCTGAATCCCAGAAGAGTGAGTGGAGAAAAAAATCTGGGCGATACAAGCTCCCCCCCTAAAAAGTGCCCACTCGCAGTGTAGAAGGTAACTGCTTCCCGGACCCTGTCCGAACTGGCTTAGTTACTGAAGCCATGAAAAGACTCCACCTGGAAGGCCGCTCCTCCAGGTGAGTGATGCGCCAAAGCCTGCCAGCCAACACGGCCTCCCAGCAAGGGCCCACCATGGCCGCGCACAGAGACGCACCCCTCCTGGGACTATGTGTCTAGAAGATTCTGTACCTTGAGAACTGCTCTGCCACCTGGGTCAGCACGCTCTGGATTAATTCTTCTTTCTCTATAAACCAAAAAAAGAAAGACAGATGCAGTAGGGGAAAAGTCTGTGGATCACCGTGGCCCGAATCGGAATGTTGTGGGCAGGTGGCACCCACGGGGCAGCAGGGAGCGGCCCGGGTTACCTGGAGGGATGCTCTGGCCCACCGTCAGCACGCCAAGGCCTCGCCAGGGCCCGGAGCTTCCTGTCCGCCTTCAGAGGCTCTTTCCCTCCTGGCCTGCTCCCACCAACCCGTCTCTCAGTGGTCTCTCGGCAGAGTGACCCGACTCTGGTCCTCCCGTAGTCTGCACCAGCCATAAAAAGCAGGCAGGACTGGGTCTCTAAATACGGGAAGTTTTCACTTAGTGCCCTGCTCTATTTTATGGGGGTAATTACTAGGACAAGGCGAGTTCAAGGCATATTTCACATGTAAAACACAATGTTCTCATGGCAGGTCCCGGAGAGAGGAAGCAGGCTGGGGTAAGCCCATTTGTCTCTTTGTGGCCTGGCACGTCAACCTGGGCTGGGTGGTGGCTTCACAAGGTTCAGGTCCCAGGCTGAATATAACCTGCCAGTTTTCCTGTTTTCTGACTGGGCCCGGTGCCAGAGGCCTCATAGGAAGGTACAGACGCTCACGGCACTATTCTTTCCAGCACTCCCTGCTCCTGGGAAGGGAGAGAGCTTGCTCTGGCTCCAGGTGGCTGTTAGTTCACACCCCAAAACCTGGAGAACCTACACAGGACCTACTCCTGAGTCACGTAATCTCTGCTGGCTGTGTGCCTAGCCCTCTGTGAAAACTCAAACAAATGAAATCCAAACCAAACCAAACCTGCCCAAACAAACAAGAAATCTCAGTTATCCAGTTTGGCGATAGGGCTCAAGGGCAAAAAAAAAAAAAAAAAAAAATGTTCTCACGTTCTGATCTAGTGCCTCAATTTCTAGGAAGGAACTTGTGCATACACATAGAAGATGTTGGTCAGGGTGTTATTTAACCTGGTGAAAGCTGCAACAGCCTAAGTGACCTTAAGTAAATGATTGTGTATTTGGCCTGTGGAAATATATTCTGCAATCAGAAATAATATTTTGGAAAATATTCATGTCTTTTGTTAAAGTAAAAAAAAAAGACAGAGATTGTAAAACCGTAATAACAGCGTGATCTTATTTATGAAGACATTGGGAAGATGCACTCCAAAATAATGACAGTAATTATTTTTTGGTTGTAAGATCATATACACATTTTTTAGTTTCTCTACATCTAACACATTTTCATAATGAACATATGTTAATTTCGTGAAACATATTTAAAAACCAATCCATCTAAATTAGCTTCTTGAGACCTCTCATCCTTTCATTTGCCAAATGGACCAGTGATGACTCAACGTTATCTCTGGCTTTAGCATCTGAGGACTGGGTGAGAAGAAGGAAAATGATGGCTTGTATCTCCTGAAACTATAAGAGTAAATCTATCACAGAGCCCTTTGTGGAGCTGCTGGCTGATCCAATCCAAGGCCCTGTCGTTCAAGGGGACCTGCACCCATACCAGAGAAGAGAAACAGTGACTCCACTGACAAAAGCCACCAGTGAGAAAGTTTCACCGTCCTCCTTGGTGAATTCAGCAGAATTTTAGATCACTTATTCTGAATCTTAGGAGAAATAATGTATCACATAACCGTTGAGAGCTAATGATCTTAAAGACTTGACATACATTGAGAAGTCCATCAAACAATCAACAGACCACTCCCCCTAACAACAGCAGAACACATATTCTTTTCAGATGCCTAGGAAGCATAGACCAAGACAGAGATATCCTGGACCACACAGAAAACCTCAACAAATTTAAAAGAAAACCATGCAGAATATGGTCTGGGACCATAAGAGAATCCAATTGGAAATCAGTAACAGATCATAGGAGAATCTTGGAAATTAAACAATACACCTCTGAGTAATTCATGGGTCAAAGAGGAAGTTTCAAAATAAATAAAAATGGACATTGAACTGAATGAAAATGAAAATAGAATACACCCAAACTTAGCTGTGAGACATAGCTAATGCAGTGCTGAGAGGGACATTTATAGCAGTAAATGCCTACATTAGAAGGGAGGAGAAATTCAACTCCATAATCTAAGAGACTAGAAAAAGAAGAGCAAAGTAAATCCACAACAAGAGCAAAAGAAGGGGAGGAAGTAATAAAACCAGAAATAAGTGAGAAAGAAAACAGTAAAACAATGCAGAAAATCAATGAAGTCAAGAGCTGGTTATTTAAAAATATTTATAAATTGATAAATCTCTAGCAAGATTGGCAAAAATACCACAGGGAGAAGACACAGCTTTGCAATATTTGGAATGAAGGGGGGAATAGGACTACAAACACTGAAGGATAATAAGGGTCACTGCACACAACTTTACACACATAAATTTGAAATCTTGGGGAAAAATAGAGCAATTTCTGGAAAAGCATGAACTACCACATTCACCCAATAAGAAATAGGTAATTTTAAAAAATATTTTATTTATTTATTTGTTAGAGACATAGAGAGAGAGAGGCAGAGACACAGGCAGAGGGAGAAGCAGGCTCCCTGTGGGGAGCCCGTTGTGGGACTCGATCCCTGGACCCCAGGATCATGACCTGAGCCAAAGGCAGATCAATCACTAAGCCACCCAGGAGTCCCTGAAATAGGTAATTTGAACAGCCTAAAACTATTAGGGAAATCGAATTTGTCATTTTAAAGCTCTCCCCAAAGAAATTTCCAGGTACAGATGGTTTCACTGTACCATTTGGAGAATTCCACCAAACATTTATTTATTTATTTATTTATTTATTTATTTATTTATTTATTTATTATTTTATTTTTATTTATTTATTTTTTTTAATGATAGTCACAGAGAGAGAGAGAGGCAGAGACACAGGCAGAGGGAGAAGCAGGCTCCATGCACCGGAAGCCCGATGTGGGATTCGATCCCGGGTCTCCAGGATCGCGCCCTGGGCCATTGGCAGGCGCCAAACCGCTGCGCCACCCAGGGATCCCTCCACCAAACATTTAAAGAAGAATTAACACATTTCTAAACAATTCCTTCCAGAAAATAGAAGAGGAGGGAACACTTTCCAATTCATTTTGTGAAGCCAGCATTAACTTAATACCAAATCCAGACAAAGATGATAAAAAAAGGACAGATCTTTATTCCTCATGAATGTAGATGCAAAAATCCTTAACACAATATTAGAATTCAGCAAAATATAAAAATGATTATACATCAAGATTAAGTGGGGTTAATTTGAAGGATTTGAGGCTGGCTCGATATTTGAAAATCAATGAATGTAATCTACTATTTTAACAGCTAAAGAAAAAAACACACAATCATATCAATTCATTAAAACATTTGAAAAAATATTTAATATTTTTTATTAAATATTTGGTAAACTCTCAGAAAAGCAAGAATAGAGGAGAACTTCTTCAAGTAGATAAAGAACATCTACCAAAAACCTGCAGCTCACATTATACTATAATGAAGTATACTTCATTATACTTCATAGTGAAAGACTAAATGCTTCTTGCCTAAACTGTGATGAGGCAGGGACGTCTGCTCTCACTATTCTCATTAAACATTGTGCTAGAAGTTCTAGCCAGTGGAACAAGGCAAGAAAAAGCCAGCAAGCAAAAAAAAAAAAAAAAAAAAAAAAAAAGAAAGAAGGAAAGCAGATCATAAAGGAAGAAATAAAATGGTCCCTGTGTGTCAATGACATTATTTTCTACACAAAACATTCCAAGGCACTTACAAAAAACTCTCCTAGAACTAATAAACGAGTTTAGCAGGCCACAGGATACAGGGCACATATACAAAATTGATTGTATTTACATATACTAGCAATGACCAGACACTGAAATTAAAATTACAATACCACTGTACAAACACTAAAAAAAAAAAAAAAAAAAAAAACCCTCAAAACTAAGATATAAATAGAACATAACAGAACTACAAAACACTGATGGAAGAAAAAAAAAGATAGAAATAAAAAGACATACCATGTTCATGGTTTGGGAGACTTCACATAGTAAAGATGTCAATTCTCCCCAAAGTGATATATGGTTTTAACATAATTCCTAGTAAAACTCCAGCAAGATTCTCATGGAAACAGATACAATTATTCTAACGTTTATATGGAAATGCAAAGGAATTAGAATAGTTAAAACAATTTTAAAAAAGAAGATAAAGGGGGTTGAATCAGTCTATCTGATTTTAAGACCTTTTATAGGCAGGCCTTGGAGATACCACAGATTTGAGTTCAGACCACTTTAATGAATTCGAATATCACAAAAAACTGAGTCAAAATGAATTGTTTGGTCTCCCAGTGTATATAAAAATTATGTTTATACTATACTGCAGGGCATTAAGTGTACAGTAACATAATGTCTAAAAAATTTACATACTCTAAAAAGATACTTTATTGCTAAGAAATGCTAACTGTCATCTGAGCTCTCAATGAGTCCTGATCTTTTTGCTGGTGGAGAGTCCTGCCTCCATACTGATAGCTATGGACAAGTCAGGCTGTGGATGTTGAAGACTGGGGTGGTTGACAATTTCTTAAAATAAAATCCACAGTGAAGTCAGCAACATCCACGGGCTCCTCCTTTCATGAAGGATTTCTCTGTAGCATACAATGCACTTCGGCACCATTTTGCCCACAAGTAGAACTTTCAAAACTGGAGTCAATCCTCTCAAACCCTGCCTCTGCTTTCTCAATGAAGTTTACGTCATATTCTAAATCCCTTGTTGCCGTTGCAACGATCTTCACAGCATCTTTACCGAGAGTAGATGTCATCTCAAGAAACCACTTTCTTTGCTCATTCGTAAGAAGCAACTCCTCATCTGTTAAAATGTTATGAGATTGCAGCCATTCAAATATAATAATAATGAAAAAGTTTGGGCTATTCCAAGAATTACCAAAGTGTGACACAGAGACGGGCAGTAAGCAAAGGCTGTTGGGAAAATAGTGCCTACAGATTTGCTTGGTGCGGGTTTAGCACAAATCTTCAATTGGTGAAAAAAACCCAATACCTGCAAAGCCCAATACACCATGGTAGGCTTGTACACAGCTACAGTATTGAGGCCTGTGTGATGTGACTGGAGGGGTAGACATGGATCTCAAGGAACAGAACAGAGAACCGGAATTGTATCCATACATATATGCCCGACTGATTTCGGCCAGCGCGTTAAGGTAACTCAACGCAGGAGTCTTTTCAGTAAATATGGATCAAATACTCCTGGCAGGACAATGAAACTTGACCTAAACCTCACAACTCATATGAAAATTAATGCCAAATGGACCATGGATGTAAAATACAAAACTATAAAGCTTTTAGAAAAAAAAATAGGAGAAAATCTCCAGGTTCTTGGGCTAAGCAGAATTCCTAGGCTTGACATCATGAATACAAGTCATAAGAGGGAAAATGGATAAACCGAATTCCATGAGAAGCAAAGCTCTTGCTCTGAGAAAGGCCAGCCGAGAGGATAGGAGGATGAGCTACGGTCTTTGCAAGCAGATACTCGTAAACTGCATCCGACGACTTGAATATAGGGCATGAAAAGAGCTGTCAAAACTCAACAGTAAGCTCCATGAAATAAATTCTGCAGATTGAAAAAAAACAAACACCAAAAAAAGTCCCTCAGTGGTAAAAAACAAAACAGCCCAATTTGAAAACGGGCAAGAGACACTAGCAGACATTTTTTTTGAAGAAAACACGCAGAGGGAGAGCAAGTGCGTGAAAAGATGCTGAGCATCGAGGGCCATCAGGAGACGCAAATTAAAACCACAGTGAATGATCACGGCGGACTTGTCAGAAAGGCTAAAATTAAACGACAACCCCCTCCCCCCCAAAACAATGACAACCCTAAAGGCTGGTAATGGTGTGGATAAACTGGACTGACTACTCACACGTTGCTGGTGGGAACGTGCATGGCTTAGCAAGTGCACCCCAGGGCAGAGAGATGAAAATTTAGGGTCACACGAAAACCTGCACAGGATGCTCAGAGCACCTTTATTTGCGACAGCCCCAAACTGAAACAACTCAGACGCCCTTGGATGGGCGACGGGCTAGACGGGCTGTGGTCGGTCCACCACAGGGAACGCTACTCACTTCCAGAAAGAACCGAGCTAGTTAGGCCACACGGCAGCCTGGAAGGATTTCCAGGACACACGGTGAGTAAAAGAAGCCAGTCCCCACAGTTCCCTACTGAGACACATTCATAGAAGGCTCTTGAACGGCCAAGTGACAGAAACAGAGAACAGAGTGATTGTCAGGGGTCACGGAGGAAGTATCTCCGTGGGGCTGGAGCGCTCTGTACCAGGACTGTATTCACGTCCACAGCCTGGTTGAGGACATCCTACCATGTGTGGAAAGATGCTACCATGGGGGCGGAGGGGGGAAGGGGCACGCAGACTCTCGATGTAGTTTTCTTTACAACCGTGTGCTCTTCTACAATTATCTTAAAATGAAGAGCTTAATAAACCTTTTTATACACAGGATGGATTCAAAAAGTTAAGGAGCAATTTCCCATTGGACTCCTGAGGTGGGTTCCTTTGCGCATCTCAGCATTTTAATGCCCACTTTTAATTTCCAGCGCGTGCACCCCTACTGCTTTTCCTCCTTCACCCTGTACTTCCTCTGCCCCCGGCTCAGTCCACGGGTGGCCGTTCGTGCTCTGGTCCACGGGACAGCTACGCCTCAGCCCAACTCCAGCCAGCACGTTCCAGGTTCTCAGAAAGGGCCCGGTTCCCAGAAAGGGCCCGGGCGGGAGGCTGGGCTCCCCGTGAGATCAGCCCCTGGGCGCTGTCACCTGGGTCACCGTGCTGTCCCCGATGCCCTACCCGGAGCAACGCCGCAGCCCCTGAGTGCTTTCGATACAGCGCAATCTGCATTCTTTTGCAAGGGGACGGAGGCAAAAATGCCTGTGTGCACAAAGGCCAACCACACCCACACATCCATAAACAGAGCCCTGATCAGGAAATGGTGCCTCCCCCTCCCCAGCCCGGCTCCCTGGAATTCCTGCGGCCGCCACCGCTTCCTCCCAGCGGATTTCAGAACTTGAGATGAATTGTGATTCCGTGTGCACGAGTGCAGCCCCTGTTGGCCATTGCTGCGGCTGGCCTGGACGGCCACATGTCCTTCGGGACACCCTTCCCTCCTTGCAGGGCCTGTCCCGGTGAGTCCCGGCCCACGGGGGGCACAGGCTGGGCTCTGAGAGTTACGTCCTGCTTGTGCCCCACTGAGCGTGTGCTCTGCACTCTGCTGCCTGCCTCTGGAACCCTCAGAGGGCCCTGAAGCCCTGGATGTGGGGCAACGAGCAGTGTCCAATTGCAATGTTAGTCATTCCCCAGCCTTCCAGGTACACCCTACCAGAAAGATGTGACATTAGTAGGAAATCCATCTCTTCCCCCTCAATGCAGCGTGGCATATATTGCATTTTAAAAACTAATGCAAAAAAAAAATAAATAAAAAGTAATGCACATTCCTGCATCTTGCTTTGAGAATTTCCTCATCACTTTGAGACCAGCCAGCGGTGACGAGGCATGCCAGCGGCTCGGCGCTGGAAATGCTGGGTCCTTGGGGTCGGGAGACGGGGAGGGTGGGAAGCAGGCCCGGCGGGCACGGGGAGTCGGGAAGGACCACCGCTGCCCCACGTGATGGAGGCGGGGGACAGCCAGCAGGTGTCCACGGGCAACCCACATGCTCTGCAGAGACACCTGTTCCAGTGGAGCAGCTGCCAGACTGTCTGGGAGGGTCCCCACCTGGGCATGGCGGGGGGCTTCACGGGTGCAGCTCTGAGCTCCCCGGGACTCAGTCCTCAGCACCCAGGGCTCCAATACCGGTGAAAGATCGGGGCGCCCACACGACCAGGCCTGAGGACGGAGGCGTCAGCAGGCCCGTCATCCGCCTCTCACCCCTGCCCTGGCCTGCACGCCGGTGTCAGGGGTGCCAGTCCGCTGGCTTCTCAGGTGATGGGCCCCTGTGCGTATGCCGCTGGGGGCAGACACTCACAGGACCTTAAAGGAGGTTCCTTTAGTTCCAGGGCCATCCCGGAGTTTGGCGGAGTCTGGCCAGCTGGTAGGACGCCACTGCACCAACCTACCGGCTGCGGGCTGCAGAGCTGCACGCGCAAGGCCCCGGCCCCGGCCCCTGGCACAGAGCCACGGGAGTTCGGGGCTCAGGGGCAGGATGGGGGAGTGGGGCGCCCTCCCCTCCGTGCTCCCCCAGCTGCTCTCGCAGTGACGGGGGAGCCGCGCACTCACCGCTGCTGGGGGCTCCTCGGCCGCCGCAGACGCTTCAAGGAACCTGCCTCCGCCTCTCCCGGCCCTTCCAGGAATTGTTTACTCGTTTCAGACAAGTCCCAAGTCTCCCCCACACCGGAGTGGCATGGAAATCTGGTTTAACTGATCAATAGGACAGCCTAACGTATAATTGCTACTCTAAACAGCAGTTGACATGATGCACTAACTCGATTGGCCAGCCAGCTGGCGGGCATATCTCTTCATCGGGTGCTGAGCAGGAGGATCACAGTGACGGCCACGCTTACGTCTCTCCGCTCACCTGAGCTGGGCTGGGCATGCACCCTTCTCCCCCGGAGCCAGTGAACGCAAGCCGGGCCCTTGTAACACGCTGGGCCCCGAACCTGCACTCCGAGGGCAGGGGGCATGGGGACTCAGGCTGGGCACTTGACCCCCTGCGGGAGCCACGACTGGTCCGCCTCTCGGGTTGGGGGGGCAGGGTTGCGCAACCCCACTGTGGAGCTCCGGCTGTTACCTGAGGCGGGGAGCCAGCGGGGTTTCCCCTTACCAGTCTCACCCGGAAGCCTGGGGTGAGATGCTGAGCATCCTTCCAGAGACGTTTATGTGACAGACATTCTCCCAAAGTATTTACAGAACAAACACGGCTATGGCTCCAGAGAAGGGCATCTTACATTGCATTTGGGAAAATAATCCACATTATCGAGCACCCAAGGGACACCCCCAAGACCCTGAAGACTGGGTGGGGTGGGGGGTGGCGCATTTATTTGTTACCACTCTTGTCCAGGGCTCTGCCTAGGGGGATGGGGAGGGGGCCTCCTGTCTACCCTCCTTCGCAGGGTGTCGCCACCCTTCTCCAGGGAAGCAGGAGGGGTGAACTCACCTCTGTCCCACTTTTGCTCTCCCGGCCCCTCTAGCCTGACAGAGGACATTCTGGCCCAGGGCACAGTCATCGGCAATTCAGTGTTTATGGATGTCATAAAACAGACGTGCAGAACGAGGATGTTTCCCTGATAACCCAGGAGCACAATAAAGTTATATGATTAACAGTGACTTCACCTTGTTGTTTAAAGGCACAGGTGCCCTTTCTGGGGCCTGGCTTACCGGGAAATCACTCACATTTATCAGCGGCCAAAGGGATGCTTCCCTATGGCTGGTGGTGACCTCGGCGAACGCTTTCGCCTCCTGTTAACCTTCAGATGGAACAGAGAAAGCAAGGTGGACCAAGGTTATCAGGGCCCCGATAACCACATCGGAAATTCTGGTGTGTGTGTCTTGCGACCGTCTTGGCCAGGCGATGAGCAGGATCATTATGGACTCGTGGCACCTCAGAGGCAGGAATAGGGTGGAGGTTTACCTCTTCCGGTTTTGGAGAGGGCGATTTCATATTCTGCAGAGTTTAATTCGATCCTGGGTGTCTGGGTACGATTTCTCCCTCGGCCCTTCTCCTTAGGTTCGCTTTGCAAGACAAATGCCTATAAGGGGAGTTGCCTCTGGGACAGCTAGCAATGCACATTTCCTTTATTGTTTTATAGATCGCAGCAACCATAGCCATCTTTATTGAGCGCTTACTATGTTCTAGGCACTGTTCTAAGTGGTTTGTACATATTGGTCATTTAACCCTCTTAGTGACCTGATGTGGCTGTGTGATATAAGAGAGGTTTAGTCATGACAAGGCCAAACTCATCCTGCCCTCTACCCCAGTCATGTTCCCATTCAGGGCTGCAAAAATCAGGCACTGTGGCACTTAGCCACGGAGGAAGAATGTTCTGCACATGCTCCTCCTCTCTCCGAAATAACCCCCCTACGGTTGATGAGGTGTGGTGTACTTTTGAGGGAAAAGGGTGCGGGTATGATATTCTAGTGAGAATGCCCTGGACGCATTTGAATTTGACCATGAGCAGTGGATTGTACCTGTTGGTGGGACTCTGTCCACTATATGCGTATGTCAGGATGATGCCATAAGACTAGTTTCTGGAAGAATTCTGTGAGGAGAAACTCTGATCTAATCAATGAATGGGTTATGGTACAAGGGACAGGACTTTTGCAAAAATCTATTAAAGACTGAGTCTTTGGGCAGCCCCAGGGGCCCAGAGGTTTAGCGACACCTTCAGCCCAGGGTGTGATCCTGGGGTCATGGGATCAAGTCCCACATTAGGCTCCCTGCATGGAGCCTGCTTTTCCTTCTACCGGTGTCTCTGCTTCTCTCTCTCTCTCTGTGTCTCTCATGAATAAATAAATAAAATTAAAAAGAAAATGAAGATTGAGTCTTTTGCAAATTAAAGGTTTTACTCCATCTACAGACTTTTTAGCATGTTGCACACACCTGTAGAGGCTATGGTAAGAAGAATAAAAATTGGCTAACTGATCATTTGTAATAACCAAAGATGAGAAACAACATAGATATCCACTGATGGGGGACTAATTGGATAAGCTATGGTACATAGTTCTCTAGCTGTGCTGCTAGAGAAGAAAGGAAGAAGATTTCTATGTTCTCGTGTGGCGTGAGCTTACAATGGGAGCTGGCTAGAACTTAGGCAGAAAGCTACAAGGTCACTGGGTTTCAAGGGTTCAGAGGGCAGGGTCCAGGGTTGTCAGAGAGGGTAGAAATGAAAGGGGAAATTCCCAAAGGAGGAAGTTCTGTAAGAACTTTCCTATTCCTCCCCTAATCCTTCCCTGAATTGCACATGCATGTGCTCCTGGCAGGACGAGAAAGCTTAGCACAGATTTCAGTGTTGCCCACCACATGCAAGACAAAGCTTGGAGTCTGAGTCCAGTTAACTTAGAGGGCTCTTGACAAACACCTCAGGCTTCCTGTTGAAGTGCCAGAGGGGCCACATTTAGAGATGTATCTTTTTTTTTTTTTCTAGAGATGTATCGTAACAAAGCATAAAACCAGGCCTCCACAGTTCAAAGTGATCACTTAGTAATTTAATTGGCAGCTAGAATAAGAACGACAAAAAATCAACACTCTTCAGAGGAAGATAACAAAATCCAGGATCTCTGCAATGTAATATTCATAAGTCTACACTAAAAAAGTGAGATGCAAAGAATCAGGAAAATGTGACATGCAGCAAGAAAAAAGTCACCCAACAGAAACCCTAGATGACTCAGATGGTGAAATTAGCAGACCAAACCTTAATGAAGCAATTATAGTTATGTCTAAGGACCTAAAGGAAAGGATGTCAGTAAATAGTAAGCAGATGGAGGATCACAAGATGGGAATCTATGAGTAAGAATCAAACAAAAATGGTAGAATTTAAAACTGTACTTCAAAACATTCATGGATGGGCTTATAGCAGTTTTGAGTAAACAGAAGAGTCAGGAAAAATTGAGGACAGATCAACAGAAATTATGCAATCTGTAGACCAGAAAGAAAAGAGATTAAAAAATAACAGAGCCAACCACTTGAGGGACAATAGCAAACTTCTAACATACATGTAATTGGATCTCAGAAGAAAAGTTGGGATAGAATGATGCATAAAATACATTTAAAGAAATAAAGCTGAAAAATTCACAAATTTGGTGAAAACCAGAGTTTATAGATCACAGAAACTCAATAAATACCAGGTAGGACAAACAAAAAGAACACCAGAGCCAGGTACATCATAATCAAACCGCTGCAACCCAAAGATAAAAGACAAGCACCTTGAAAGCAGCCAGAGGAGGCAGGGAGGGGGGAGGGAAGGCACAATTTTTACAGGGAATAATGATAGAGTGAAAGCTGATTTCTCATCAGAAATGATGAAGGCAGAAAAAAATGATTCAACATCTTTAAGCTTCTTTCAAATTATAAAAACAAACCAAACCACAAATGCAGAATTCTATACCCTGAGAAACCATCTTTCAACATGAAGGCAAAATAAAAAAACATGTTCGGGTAAGCAAAAGCTGGGGGAATTAGTCATTAGCGGTTCTGCATAGCAAGAAATGTTAAAAGAAAAAAGAAATTCATCAGGCTGAAGGGCTATAACACCAGTTAGAAGTTGGAATCTACAGGAGTAAGTAAAAGCACCAGGGATGACACATATGTATTAACTATAAAAAATTATCTTTAGGGGCAACTGGCTGGCTCAGTTGGAGGAATACGTGACTCTTGATCTCAGGGTTATGAGTTTGAACCCTATGTTGAGTGTAGAGATTACTTAAATAAAAACTTAAAAAAAGATTTTATTTATTTATTTGAGAAAGAGAGATAGAGCACTAGAGAGAGAGAGCACAAGCAGGAGGAGTGGCAGACAGAGGGAGAGGGAGAAGCAGGCTCCTTGCTGAGCAGGAGCCCAAAGTGGGGCTTGATACCAGGACCCTGGGATCATGACCTGAGCTGAGGGCAGACACCCAAAAATGACTGAGCCACCCAGGTGGCTAAATAAAGACTTCTAAAAAATGATCTTTAAGTTTCTTTTCATAATTTCCTGAAAAGACAACTGGCTCTTGAAAACAAAAATGGTAATATTGTATTACATAGATTGTCTTAGTCTGTTTGGTCTGCTTGAACAGAATGCTACAGACTGGTTTTAATTAATTAATTAATTAATTAATTAATTAATTTTTTTTTCAGACTGTCCCTCTACTCCTCTTTTTATTTATTTATTTATTTATTTATTTATTTATGATAGTCACACACAGAGAGAGAGAGAGAGGCAGAGACACAGGCAGAGGGAGAAGCAGGCTCCATGCACCGGGAGCCCGACGTGGGATTCGATCCCGGGTCTCCAGGATCGCGCCCTGGGCCAAAGGCAGGCGCCAAACCGCTGCGCCACCCAGGGATCCCCTGGTTTTAATTTATTTCTCATAGCTCTGGAAGCTGGAATTCCAAGATCAAGGTGCTAGCAGATTTGGTGTTTGGTGAGGGCCTGCTTCTTTGTTCATGGATGGCTGTCTCCTTGTCGTGTCCTCAGATGGTAGAAGGGGCAAGGGAGTTCTCTGGGGTCCCTTATATAAGGACACTAATCCCCTTCATGAGGGTTTTGTACTCATGACCTAATCACATCCCAAAGGCCCCACCTTCTCTGGGATGCCTGGGTGGCTCAGTGATTGAGCATCTGCCTTTGGCTCAGGTCATGATCCTGGGGTCCTGGGATCGAGTCCTGAATTGGAGTCCCCACAGGGAGCCTGCTTCTCCCTTTGCCTGTGTCTCTGCCTCTCTCTCCATGTCTCTCATGAATAAATAAATAAAATCTTAAAAAAAAAAAAAAGCTGCACCTCCTAACACCATCACATTGGGATGAATTTCAACATATGAATTTTGGAGGAATGTCTATAGCATAGATGTAAAATATATGGCAAACACTGCAGGGGAGGAATTAAACTGCTACAGAGTTCTTACTTTTTATGTGAAATAGTATGACATTAATTTTAAATAGACTAAAAAGTTAAGGATGATTTAAAAATAGGCAAAAGATCTGAAAAGACACTTCAAGAAATGAGGATATACAGATGGCAAATAAATATATGAAAAGATACCCAACATCATATGTTAGGGAATTGCAAACTAAAATAACAATGAGATATACCACCATACACCTATTAGAGTGGTGAAAATCCGAGACAACACCAAATGCTAGGCAAGGATGTGGAGCAGCAGGAGCTCCCATTCACTGCTGGCAGGAAGGAAGGATGGTGCAGGTACTTTGGAAGACAGTTTGATGGTCACGAAGGTAAAGGTACTCTTACCAAATGATCCAGCAGTTGCGCTCCTGGGAGTCTACCCAAAGGCATTGCAAACTTACTTCCACACAATACCTTCACACAGATATTTATGGCCACTCTGTTCATCATCACCAAAACTTTGAGGCAACCATGATGATGAATGGATACACTCCAGAGCATCCATACGATGAAATATTATTCAGCATTAAAAAGAAATGAGCTATCAAGCCATTAAAGACATAGAGGTATCTTACCTGCATACCACTAAGTGAAAGAAACCAACCTGGAAAGGTTGCATAGTGTATGTGCCAACTATGGACATTCTAGAAAAGGTGGATCTGTGGAGATAGTAAGAAGATCAGTGGTTGCCAAGAGTTTGGGGGGAGGGATGGATGAACAAGTGGAGCACAGAGGATTTTTAAGCAGAGAAATGTCATGATACTGTAACAGGGGTACATGTCATTATGCCTCCGTCAAAACCACACTACGTATGACACCAAGAGTGAACCCTAAAGTACACTATGGACTTTGACTGGTAATGACATGTCATTGTTGGCTCCTTTAGAGCTCTAATGCAGGGGTGTCAGTGGCGGGAGAGGCTGAGTGTGTGGGTGGAGAAGGACTACACGGGAACTCTCCATGCCTTTTATTCCATTTTGCTGTGAATCTAAAACTTCTCTAAAAAATAAAGTCTAGGGGTGCCTAGGTGGCTTGGTTGGTTAAGCATCTGCCTTCCACTTAGGTAATGATCTTGGGGTGGTATTGAGGCCTGTGTCAGTCTCCCTGCTCGGCAGGGAAGTCTACTTCTCCTTCTTCTTCTGCCAGTCCCCCTGCTTGAGAGCTCTTTCTCTCTCTTAAATAAATAAATAAAACCTTTGAAAAAATAAAAAATAGAGTCTACAATTTAAAAAGCTGGGAATCCCTGGGTGGCGCAGCAGTTTGGCGCCTGCCTTTGGCTCAGGGCGCGATCCTGGAGACCCGGGATCGAATCCCACATCGGGCTCCCGGTGCATGGAGCCTGCTTCTCCCTCTGCCTGTGTCTCTGCCTCTCTCTCTCTCTCTCTCTCTGTGTGTGACTATCATAAAAAAAAAAAATTAAAAAAAAATAAAAAGCTAAGGATGCATAGTGTAATACCTAGAACAATCAACTGAAAATAATGCTAAAAAGCATAGTATTGGCTAACAAGCCAATAGAAGGAATAAAATGGAATGCAAAAATTAATCCAGTTAAGCCAAGAAAAGGCAGAAGAAGAGGAACAGGAGATGAAGCCCAAGATCAATAAAAGGCAAATAGCAACATGGCAAACCTAACCTCAACCATATCAATAAATACATTACATATAAATGGACAGAGGAAGAAATAATAGCAAAATCACATACAATCTTTCAGAAAATAGAGAGAAGGAAGCAAACCTCGCAACATGTTCCATAAGGCCACCAACATCTCACCATACAAATATAACAAAGACGTTATGAGAAATAGGTTATGAAGCAATATCCCACTTGAACACTGATACAAAAATCCTTAAAAATTCCTAATATTATTAGGAAATAAAATTCAGCAGTTTATAAAGGAGAATACAAAAAAAAAATAAAGGAGAATACATCCTACATCAGGGTAGAGGGCCTGTGCCCCCTTTTAAAAACTCATTCCTAAGTATTTTTCTATTAATACAAGTGGGGTTATTCTGGAAAAGCAGAGTGCTTTTAACATCTGGAAATCAGTCAACATAACTCACTATCTGAGCAGACAAAAGGAGAAAAATCATATGATCATCTCTAAATGAAGTGGAGTGTGTGACAGCATCCAACACCTGTTTATGATAAAAGCCACTAGAAACCCAGGAATAAAAGGAGATTGCATCAACCCATCTCAACAGATGCAGAAAAACACCTGATGCAATTCAACAGAGAATTGTGTCAAAGAACATTTGACAAAAAAAATGTTTAGCAAACTAGGAGAAGACTCCCTCAACCCAATAAGGGGCACGTACAACACACCTGTGGCTCATGTCACGCTTAGCAGTGAGAGAATGCATCTCCCTGAGCCTGGGATAAGCTCTCACTTTTACTTAGCAGTATTGGAGTTTCAACCAGGGCAACAGACAAGTGAAAGAGATAAAAACCAAAAAGACTGGAATGCTAGAAGCAAAAGTCTCTTTATTATCAGAAGATATGACTGCCTCTATGGGAAATCCTAGGAATCTAGAAAATAACTACCCAAAATAATAAATGAATTAATAAGCAATGTCAGAAGAGACTATGTCAATATACATAAATCTGCTGTATTTTTATAAACTAGCAGCAGACAAATGGAAAATTAAATTCAGATCCCCTTGACAATAACACCAGAAAATGGAAAATGCCAAGGAATAAATTTAACAAAAGATATGCAGGACCTAAAAAAAAAAAAAAAAAAGATATGCAGGACCTTTATCTTGAATGCTATAAAACTTTGTTGAGAGAAGTTAAGGAAGATCTGAGTAAGTGAAGCGATGTATCGCGTTCATGGGCTGGGACACTCAATGTAGTTAAGATGTTAACGTTCCCAAATCAATCTCTAATAGGATGCATTCCCAATTGAAGTCATAGGTGGCTTTTTAAAAAGAAATTGATGTGCTGATTCTTAATTCTGAAATTTATAGGGAAAAGAAAAGATCCATGTAACTGCAAAAAAAAGCACAAATATGTTCTAGCAATTAAGCCAGTGTATTATTGGTGTCAAGACAGACACACAGATCAGAGAAACAGAACAGAAACACTACAAAGAGGCCCACACTTAGAAAGACAAGTAATTTTCAAGAAAGGCATCTAAGTGATTCAATGGAACAAGGGAAGTCTTTTTAACACATTGTGTTATAACAATCGAATAAGAAAAAATATGTATCAAAAAGAAAAAAGACGGTCAACCCCTACCTCACACCACAGACAAAAATCAATTTAAATTGGATAATTGCATTCCTAGACTAAAATATAACAGCTGTAACTCCAAATCTTCTAAAAATGTATGTTATCTTTCTACCTGGGGGGCAGAAAAAGGATTCTTAGAGAAGACACAGAAAATACAATTCATAAAAGAGTAACTTGTTAATTTAGACTTTATCAAGTTAGAAACTTTTGTTCATTAAATGCCCTCATTAAGAAAATAAAAAAAGGGGTTGCCTGGGTGGCTCAGTGGTTGAGCGTCTGCCTTTGGCTTAGGGTGTGACCCCGGGGTCCCAGGATCGAGTCCCACATCAGGCTCCCCAACAGGGAGCCTACTTCCCCCTCTGCCTGTGTCTCTGCCTCTCTCTCTGTGTCTCTCACGAATAAATAAATAAATCTTTAAAAAAGAAAAAAGAAAAAAAAAATGAAAAAGATAAGCCACGAAATAGGAAAAAATACTTGTTATACATATATCTGGCAGATGAATTATATCCAGATAATATGGAATTTCCTACAAACTAGTGATTTAAAAAAAAAACCACGCCCACTTACAAAATGAGCGAAACACATAGAACAGACACTTCACAAAATAAGACATTCAAATAGTCAACAAGCACATAAAAACATGCTCAACAATCATTATGTGATCTAAGAAATAGAAATTAAGGTGATAAGGAAATACAGTTTTACACCTTCTGGAGTTCTAAAAATTTAAAACACTGAGAAGGTCACACTGGGTTGTTTGTGGAGCACCTGGTCACTCCCACACGGCTGGTGGGACTGTAAAACCACACAACCACTTGGGAAAACAGCGGGCAGTTTCTTAGAGAATTAAGCTTACATTTATCATATGAACCAGTGACATCACCCCAGGGTCGTGACCCAAGATAACCGACGGATACTGTCACGGGAAGACAGTCTGTGCGCTGTTCACAGTGCCTTACGCTGAGACCACCCACGGAGGCCCGACAGGCGCAGCGGTGAACCGGCACCGAGTACTTGTGCGATGGAACTCTACTCTGCATGCGGAAGTGAATAAGTTACATGCGTGCATCTTAAAGTCACGATGCTGATGGAATCCAGACCCTGCTCTTGCGGGAGGTTCCAGGACAGTCAAGTCGGAGCAGTGGCTTCATAGGGTATGTGGGGACGCACGGGGAAGGAGGGCCGGGGGGATGTTTCAGGGTGACACAACGGCTCTTCACCTTGATGGGGAGGTGGTTACACGCACGGGAGCTTTCATCAAAATGTGCGCAGGTCCCAGGAGGCTGGAGGGGTCGCGGGCACGTGTGGCTCTGCCCAGCCCTCCAAGTGCCCAGAGGCAGACGGCGGCTCCAGCTGAGGTCCCCCCAGTCATGTTTGGACACCACCATTTCCGTGTCACCCAAATCTGTGGTCAGGACGCAGATTCCCAAGGCCTCGAACGACTGTGCACCACCAGGGTGTCCGCCAGCACAGCGAGGTGCCGCCGCAGCCATCGTTGGCGGGACCACCCAGAGACAAGACAGCGGGAAGGGGTAAGCCCCTCGAGGCAACCCAGCGCCAGGGTTCATTTTCACGGCCCCGCCGCCTCCCTTCTGTTTCAAAAATCACGCGAGTCGGGACGACTGAGGCTGATCATGAAGCTCTTCCCCAGGAAGCTGTCCTGAGACTAGAAAACACTATTAAGGAGCATTATTATCTCTTGTAAGCGAAGCATTCGTGCTCACATTGCAAGTGCACCCCTGACCGACGAGTGACTGCAGGCAGCACCCCGCGTGGTCAGCTCAGGGCCGTCCCCGTCCTGTTAAAGCCAGCAGTGCCACAGAGCCATGACTTCAGCCACTCAGCCACGCTCTGGGTCGTTACCCATGTCGGCTACGGTTTACTGAGCTCTTACCACTTGGCAGGCTCTGGCCTAAGCATTTTGCACGAATTGCATCATTTGTCTCGGTGAGGACCCTGCCGGGTGGGTGTGTTTTCTGCTTCCTGTTCTGCAGGGAAGTTGAAGGGCAGTGTGGTGGGAAGCTGTCCTGAGCTGCTTTGCCAGCTGACAAGTGACTGGGGGCAGCTCTCAGGCTGGTGCTTGAAAGCAGACCCATGGATGGGGAGCTGCGTGCAGCCGTGACCCTGGAGACTCTGGGGTGCGTGCTGTGGGCCTGAGCGAGCGAGGGAAGAGATGGACCCATGGAGCGCAGGTCAGTGCATGGGGGCGGACAGCCCATCACGGGGTGGGGGGTCCCCTGAGCAACGGTGCTGGGTGCTGGCGACCTCAGACACCTGCCCAACCCCGGCAAGGATGCTGTGCATTTGTCCCTTGGTGCTCCTTCTCTCTCTCTCTCTCTCTCTCTGGGACTATTCCCAGGGCGGTGAACCCTCAACATCTTGGGTGACTTTGCACTCGGGAGGTCTGCAGGCTGTGGGGTGGGAGGGCCCGGGACTCGGGTCAGAGGAGACTGTCCGGCTGGTGGCACCTGTAACCTCTGGTCTGCGCTGCCGAGCACGTGCCAGACTTTGAAAACATTTTAATATTTTATTTAAAATAAATAATTTTAATAAAATAAATAATTTTAATTTTAATTTTAATTTTAATAAAATAAATAATTTTATTTAAAATATATATCTCCAAACACTTCGTTTCAATATGTATCACATGAAAATGTGCAGACCCTCGGTCACCACCGCATCCCTCGTAGAGGCCAGAGGGGAAGCCACCCAAATGTCATCAGCTGATGTGTACTTAGACAAAATGTGGCTTGTCCTCTTGATGGGACACAGTTCGGTCACAAACAGAGATGAAGCGCTGAACGCGCTGCCTCACAGAGGAGCCCTGTAAACGCTGTGCTCCGTGAACGAGGCCAGACTCACAAGGCCACATACTCCATCACGGGAGACATCCAGAGCAGGCATCTCCATAGCGACAGTGGTTGCCAAGGACCAGGGCAGGAAGGCAAGGGGAGTAAATGCCAATAGGTGTGGGATTTTTTTTCTGGGGGGTGTGTGTGTGTGTGATGGAAATGCTCTGGATTTAGACGGTGGTGGTGGTGGTTGCATAACATAGTGAATATATTGAAAGCCACGGAACTGTCACGTTAAGACGGTGCATTTTATGTTTGAGTTATGTCACTAAGAAAACACGAAATCAATCTGAAAGCGATTAGCGAGGTATTTTGCATCCTTTTATACGTGCAGAGTCTTCGCAGTCTGGTGTGTATTCCACACGCACCACACGTGGTGACCCTTCTATACGCTGGGTCCCCTCCTGGTGCGACGGCTCAGAAGGAGCCTCGTCAGCCACCCGGCTCTGTAGCATTGAGACTTGGCAAGTCCTGGTCATTAACTGTGACTCCTGTTTTGTAAGCTCCGGAGACCCAGTTTGGGGGGCTCGGTTTCTCTAAGACACCCAAGCAGACAAGCGCGCGTGGCCCCTCCAGGCGGGCCCTTCTGGCCTGGCCTCCCCGTGTCTTGAGATGGAAGCACCAGCACTAAAGCTGCGAGCCTCCCCGTGGGGAACGAGGCAGGTGTGTGCCCCACGGACGGGGCTGCTTGAGGCCTGCTGCCGTCCTGGGGCGCACCCGTCACTCCCGTCCAGCCACCCGTCTCTGCTCCACAGTGGCTCCTGGTGTGTTTATGACTCACTTTCATTTTCTGTCCTTGGGAACGAGGACAAGGATGCTGTTGGCGGCAGGAAGTCCTCGAGTCACCCATGATCTCTGCCCAGGGTGACGGAAGCCAGAGCCAGGCTGGGCCGCAGCCTCCACGGGGCCTCCCCACCGGCCTGCCGGACGAGCGGCCAGCAGAGGCGTCTGGGCAGTGTGCCGGGTCGTGGTCCCAGGGATGGGCAGGAACGGAGGGAAATCGGCAGCACCTGTGTCCCTACAGCAGGGCCTGTGCCGTCCTAAAGCTGAATTCGCTCCGTTGGAGAAGGGTGACGCGGGGCCTAACCGTGGAGGGGGCCGGTGCCCACTGGCCCTGGGCGCTTCTGCACGACCCCCCGAAGTACGGCGAGGTGAGGCGGCACAAGTGATCCTTGACACCAAAGTGCCCCAGATGGAGCCTCGCACCACCTGCTGGGCTCGGGGAGGCTCAGCCCAGGTGGGGGCCTGCCTTCGGCTCCAAGGACCCCCTTCCCCTCCAGCTCTGGTCATGGTGGTTAACCGAGGGTGAGGCTGTTCCTCCCGTGTTCTCCTCCATGGGCTCCTGCGGGCAGAGGGCACGCGGGCGGGCACACGATAACTGGGTGTTCAACACTCCGCACCACTCTTCTCAGAGGATGCGTAAAATCCATCCCGTGGTCTTCGCAGTTGCTGTTAACTTCCTTTCATCCGTAAAAGAGGAAACCAGGCTATCCATGTGGTTGTCTCCCTTGCTGAGGCAAAGAGTATTTTTCTTTCTTTCTTTTTTAAAGATTTAAAAAATTTATCTATTCCTGAGAGCCCCAGAGAGAGAGGCAGAGACACAGGCAGAGGGAGAAGCAGGCTCCATGCAGGGAGCCCAAGGCGGGACTCGATCCTGGGACCCCGGGGTCACGCCCTGAGCCTAAGGCAGGCGCTAAAGCGATGAGCCGCCCAGGTGTCCCAGCAAAGGGTATTTTTCTAACAAGGTGCTTGGTAAACACAGAACCTCCCCATTCACGGGGACGTTAGGATTCCTGTTCTGAGGCTCTTGTCCGCCGCGGCTGTTCCTTCCTCTGAAGCATGTCCCCACAGCTGTCACAGGTGTGGGGCCCAGGCCAGGACATCTTGACCATTATTTTCTATGAAAAGTCATGTTTTCCACACTACTCTTCACTTTCCTGTTTCCAAATAGTTAAGTCACGGGACAGTCAGACCCTGGGCATCTCTGCCTTGAAGGCCTCTGCCAGGATGAGTCTGGAGCATTTATTGAAATGTGGGGTCAGCGGGAAGGACGGGGGCCCCAGGAAAGGCCAGGGCCAGGGACCTCGGCAGCTGCGTGCAAGTCTGGACCCCTGGCACCTGCTTCCTTTGCTGAGCTGCTTTTTCCTGCCGTGGCACGTGTGGCCTGTTGACTCACGGGCCGCGGGGGTGCCTCTTTCTGCCACACTCAGGGCTGCAGGGCCCGGGCTGGTTACCCACCTAGGGAAAGGCTCCGAGGCTCCCGGGCTAGGCTGGGTGGGGCTGGGCGCTGATGCACGGGCGAAGGGAGGGGCTTTTCCCCGCAGAGAGCCCGGGGTTCACGTGTGGAGAAAAAGTTCCAGGGGAAAGACGGAGCTCCATTTTCTTAACTTGTCTCAGGAAGGCTCAGGCCGTGGGGGTCTGTCCTTGAAGGAAAAACCTAGAATGCCAGGGGTCCGTGTGCACCAGAGCCAGGGAGAGGCAGGGCTGGGCTGACCGGAGTGGGGCTGCCCCAGGTGGCGGTGTTCAGGTGCGGGGGGATGCACACTTGGGAGGAGATCCACTTCTTACACTGCAGGGAACGTGAGTCTCTGGAGCAGGAGGCCGAGTGCTGCAGGCAGCCAGGTGCGCTCCCTGCGGCTCTAGCTTTTGCTACGTTCTTTCCCTTGAGCAGCACAAACCCACTTCTGCTGGTCCAAGTTGGGCCCCAAAGTCACACCAAAATCCCCCCCGTTCTTCCCCCAGAGACGGTCTGGTACACAGCTATGCCCAGTCTCCCTTCCTGGAGCTCCGTCCTGCCCGGTTTGTCCCACACTCAGCCTGCTTTTGCTTCTCTGCTCCTCAAAGGCTTCGTTATTCTGGCCCTTCTGTTCCAGAGGCTGATGAGAGGCCTTCTTCTGATGGAATCCTGTGCCCGAGCGCTGGGTCGCAGGGCTTCGCCCTTCCCCTGGGAGCTCACCAAGCCCTGGCTGCGAACACTCCCGTCATCCATCACCGCCACCAGTTCCAGGGCACGTCTGCAGCTCAGAGGGAGCCTCAGCCTCCTCCAGCACATCTACTCAGCATTGGTGCCCACGGCCATTCGCACTGATACGTCCCAAAGCAAGCTCCTGTGTCCTTCCAGAAGCTGAGATACCCTCGGCTTGTTCCCTTGTGGGAGGTGCTGTTCCACCCTCTCAGTGACCCTGGAGGCTTCTGCTCTGACTCCTCTTTCTTTCATAAGCCACATCCGCTCAGTGAGGAAATAAGCTGGGCTCTTCCCTCAGAACATGCCAGAATCTGACCACTCCTTACCACCCCCACAGCCCCCACACTCCCCTTTGCCTCCTGAATTAGAGCAGCAGCTCCCTGGTGGGCCTTCAAGTTCCCACGTGATGAACCCCTGAGAGCTCCCAACCTCATCTCCAGTCAAGGGGGACTCCAGAGGCATCACATCACGCCTTAGCAACAGGACCGAACTATATCCCTGGAGTTAGTGTCCTCTACAACGGTCATAGCAAAGCCTAAAAAAGGGTCTCAAAGATGTCGAGCGATTTGTAAGTTAACTTAACCACCTGCCAGCACAGAGCCCACACTCTTTAATGGGAGAAAACAAAATCCAGATGATCAACAGTATAGTAAAAAATGCACACATGGATCTTTACAACGAAATGTAGAGGAAATACAATTGTTGAAAGCAAAAAATGACTAACAGTGGATTATGGGACTTAAAACATATGCAGCATAGAAGTACAAAGTATGACATAGAACACAGGATGGGGGAAATGCTCTCAGACCCACATCATCAAGAGGTAGCATAATATAATTTGTGATATGTCAATGATACAGAGTGTGAAACCCAGAGCAACCCAGAAGAAATAAAACAGAGAAGGACAGCTCTGAGACTGAGAGTGGAGAAATAATGCTCAGTATCCAAAAGACATAGGAAAGGAGAGAAAAAAAATAAAATAAAATAAAAATGAATGAAATAAACAAAATGAGTAGTAGATTTAACCCAACTGTATCTATGATGATGTTTATTGTAAATGGCTTAACAGCACTAGTTGAAAGGCTGAAATTGCCAAAATTGATAAACGTTGCCAATGACAAACCTGCTTCAAATATAGAGACACAGATACATTAAAAGTTAAAGGATGGGAAGAGTATAACATGTGAGCACTAAGCCTAAGAAAGCCTGGGTAGCTGTATTAATGGGAGAGAGATAAGGAAGACATTCAAACAAAGAATGGAACCAAGGATAAAGGCCACATTTTCTTAAGGCTAAAGGGATTGATCCATCAGAAGGTACAACAATCCTAAATAAGTATGCACCCAATAACAGGAATTGAAAATGCACAAAGCATAACCTGACAAACTGAGAAGCAAGGAACACGTCACAAGGGACTTGGGAATTTCAACATGCATCATCTAGTAATTGATAGAACAAGTAGACAGAAAAATAAAGATATAGGAAACTCATACTACACTATCAACTAACTTGACCTAATTGATATGGGTGGAATAGTCCACCCAATAACAGCAGGATACACATTCTTTCCAAATGTATCTGGAACAGTCTCTAAGATATACTATGCCTTTTAATAAATTAAAAAAGACAGAGGTCATATGAGGTCCACTTCAAAGCACAGTGGAACTAACTTAGAAATCCATAACTGAAAGATAGCTGGAAAATATGCAACCATTTGAAAATTAAACAGTACACTTCTAAATAACAAGTGGGTCCAAGCAGGAACCACAAGGTAAATCAGAAAATATTTTGAGCTGGATGAAAATGAAAACACGACACATCAAAACCTTCCAGATGCAACTCAATTATACTTAGAGGGATATCTTTAGCTTTAAATTGTTATATAAGAAAGAGAAAGATCTAAAATTAATGATCGAATTTTCCACCTTCGGGAGCCAGAAAAAGAGGAGCAAACTAGAGGTGGGGTGGGTAGAAGGAAGGAAATAAAAGGATAAGAGGAGAAATTATCGAAATGGAAACCAGACACACAATGGAGAAAACCAATGAAGCTCAAAGCCTGGCTCTTAGAAAAAAGAAATCAATAAAAAATATAAATCAGGCTGATTAGCTTAGAAAGGGAGAAGATACACATTACTAGTATCTTGAATGAAAGAGTGGGGTCTCACTCCAATCCCAGAGACATAAATAAAAGGGATGGCAAGGACTTTCCAAACTCCATCATGCCAGCAAATTCTCAGATGAATCTTCATTGGAATGGGCACCTTCCCAAGGTCAATCGCAAGTACACAGAAAACCTTGACATGCTTATCTCTTAAAGACACTGAACTCATAGTTTAAAAACTTCCCATAAAGAAACTCCAAACACAGAGCATTCACTGGTGAATTCTATGAAACATTTAAGGTAGAAATAGTGCCACCTGTATACAAACTCTTCCAGAAAGCAGGAGGGTAGAGTACCTTCCCCACTCATCCCATGAGGCCAGCAGTGCCCTAAATGCACTAGGAATTCAAGGTTAAAGTTTTAAAACCAACTAATAAATCCACCATTAGTAGAACAGAGGAGTAAAAAACATGATCATCTCAATAGAGGCAGGATACATATTTGACAAAGTCCAACACGAATTTTTAATTAAAACTCTCAACCAGTTACCAATTAAGAAAAGAAGACCTTCAACCGGATAAAGGGTATTTATTTAAAAAAACCCTACAGGTAACATCATAACTGATGGTGCAGAACTTCACGTTCTTTCTAAGATGAGAACAGAGCAAAAATCTGGATTCTCACACTCTCACAAAAATCTTGCACTTCTCTTGTATTAGATACTCTAGGTAGTGCGACCAGTCAAGAAAAAGAAATAAAAGAACCCAAAGACATCCAGACCTAAAAGGAAGTAGCAAGTCTCTATTCGTAGATGTAGAAAAGCACAGGAAATCCACAAAAAGGCACTAGATCTACTAAATGAATTTAGCTAAGTCAGTACACAAAACCGATTATATTTTTATAATTGGAAATTGACCTAAAAAATCCATTGACAATAGCATCACAAATATTAAATACTTAGTGATAAATTTATCAACAACTATTCAACAACTCTACCTTGACAATTACGATATATTGAAAGATATTAAGAGAAACCCAAATAAATCGAGAGATACCACATTCACGAATCAGAAGACTCAACATTATAGTCAACATTATAGATAGTAATTCTTTTCAAGTTGTTCTATGTACTTAGTATAAGTTCAGTGTCTCCGCAGACTTTTTTTTTGGTAGCAACTGACAGACTGATTCTAAAATTTATCTGCAAATAAAAGGGACCTGGGATAAGTAAAACATTTTTGAAAAAAAAGAAATCAGAGGACTTGTAGTTCTCGGCTTCATGATTACTGTAAATGCGCGGTAATCAAGACAGCGCGGCAGTGATTGAAGGACAGGCATGTATGTTGATGCAACAGGACGGCGAATTGCAAACTTGGTCAACTGATTTTTGACAGGGATGTCATGATAATTTACTGGGGGAAACGTTTTTAGCAAACGTTCTAGAGCAAGTGGAGATCCATACAGAGAGAATGAATGTCAGCCCTTTTCTCTCCCTCTTGAAGATGGGCTAGACTGAGCTATTCCTTCCAAAGAACAGAGTAAGGAAGGGTTAAAACAGTAATTTCCCAGCGGAGAAGCCAGTGAGTCAAGAGGATATCATGGACCCCCCCATTCTTTCCCCAAATCCATACCCCTGGGCTGACCCTGAGGAAAACATCAGACAAACCCAGCCTGGGGGACGTTCTATAGATGCTCCGAGGCCCCCATGGTGGGTTGTCACAAGCACGGAGAGTGTGAGCACCTGTGAGACCCCAGGGCCGACAGAGGAGGAGCCCCCGTGATGAATGGACCATGGACTGCACCACGGCTCGGATGCTGGAGCAGAAAAATGACATCAGGAGAAAAACAGGTGAAATCGGAATAAAATATGGGGTTTAGTTAATAAATGGTGTAAAAAAAAAAACACATTTATTACCAAGTCAAGGGCTCAATTATCTTCTATGTTAAAAAGGAATTTTATCCTAGAAAAAGTTAGAACTCCTACTTTATTCTAACATCTCCCATCAAGAGGATTGAGTTAAGGGTTTTTGAAGAGCTACAAAAGCATTAAAGAAGATTTAAAGCAATCAGTATCTATGTGTAAACGCTGTCACTTCCAAGAGGAGGAAAGGCCCAGACACACCAATGTCTCATCACACACCGCCCAGCACCTGACAGGTGGCTTCAGAATTCTGTTCTGTAGCCTTCAATCTTACCAAAAAAATCAAAAATTAAATGAACTGCAGAGTTTAAAAAGGGAAATCAGCCTCAGCTTCTGTCTCAGGCCATACACGAAAGTCACCCTGAGACACGGATCACAGACCTCAACGTAGAAGCTCAAAAAATAAAATAAAATAAAATTTGAGAAGGAAGCCCAGCAGAAGACCCCGCAGATAGGGGATGAGCTAAGGTCTCTCAGATAGGGCATCCAAAGCACAAACCATAAAAGATCAAAATTGGTAATCCGGGCCTCATCAGAATTTAATACTTCTACTCACTGAAAGGCATAACAAGAAAATGAAACAGCGAGTCGCGGGCGGGGAGAAATTGTTCACAAGACATATCTGACTAACGGGGTGCGTCTGACGGATCAGGAGGGCTCACTACCCCACGGTTACGGGAAGCAAGTCTCGACTACTGCAGCAGATTCCGGAAGAAGATTTATGACCGGTTAGTAAATATTTTCCCCGTCATGGGCCACTAGGGAAGCATGAACTCAAACTAATGCAGTATCGCCGCACACCCAGGAGAATGGTTAGCATGGAAAGTGCCGACAATTCCAAGTGCAGGCGGGGAAGTTCGCGCACTGTGGGTGGGACTGCAAAAAGGTGCTGCCCCTTTGGAAAAGCGGATTGATGGTTTCTCAAAAAAAAAACAAAAAAACAAAAAAACGGTGAAACCAATATAATCTGGTTTGGTCCATGAGAAATGAGAACACGTGTCCCCACAAAACCATGCACTTGAATGCTCCTAGCAGCTGTGTTCGTAAAAGCCCCCAGACTGGAAATGACCCGGGTGTCCTTCAACAGGTGGACGGGGTAGTCACGCTGAGGTCCCGCCACACCATGGAGTGAACGCTTCCAGCAACAAGAAGGAGTGAGCCACGGGGACACCCAACCCACAGACGAGCCTCAAATGCGTGAGGCTGAGTCCGAAAGGAGCGTGCACACCGTGTGCTTTCTTTTATACAAAGCTCTAGAAAAGACAAATCTACAGTGTCAGGAAGCAGGTCAGTGGCTGATAAGACAGTAGGGGTCGAGGGCGGGCGTTAACTGGCAAGGGGCACGGGAGGACTTTTTCAGGGAGTATAAATGTTCTGGGCCTTGATTTTGGTTAACGGCTACAAGGGGGCATACATTTTTTTCAAAGCTCATCAGAATATACACTAAAATGGGAGTATATTTTATGAAGCATGAATTGTACATAAATGAGAGGGAGGGAAGATCCAAAAGGAAATGGGATTTTACCCAAACAACACCAGTGACTGCATGAAGCATCCAGGGAGGCTGGGGGACTGCAGACGGCCCACCTTTGCGGCTCATGGTCTGGGTGAGCGGTGCAGGCACCGCGTCCGGGAAGATAAGGACAATGTCACCCAGTGTCTACGTCGGTAGGGACAGCACGGGGGGAGGCCCCCCGAGGGATCGTCAAGGGTAGAGTGTCAGACGGGGCCATGGATTCTGTAATAGCACAGGGTTTTAGGTTCAAATGCTTACCTAATATATATTCAATCACAGGGGCAGCCTGGAGCCTTCTTTTTTTCTTTTAATTTTAAAAATGATAGCAGGGCCTTACCAGACAGTTGCTTGACGGCCACGGGTCTCACTTTGTAGGGAGTGCTGCAAGAGAGAAGAGGGTCCCACCGTGAGATGCCGTCAAAGGTGTTCTCGGCGCGTCTGCTGCGAGAGATAAGCTGCTCGGGATAAATTAGAATTCAGTGGATTAGGGTTTTTTTTTTTTTCCCCCTGAAATTAGTTTCTTTGGCTGTTCGGAGCTTCCTCACTCAGAAGCATTCCAAATACTTTAAATATATCATTTAAAGGATGAACTTCCTTTATCATGTTTCATAGTGGGTGAATTGGACAAATTTTGTGATCAGTACTGGGGCCCCTCAGGTGTGGAATGGCAAAGAGCACCAGAGCCGCCCACGTCCGACCCAACACCCGACTGATGGAGCGAGGCTCCTGCCCCGGCCTGGTTCGAGCTCACGGCAACCGCATCTCCCGAGCGCACGAGAGAAGAGGGGGCTGCTCAGCTGAGGACGCACTGGCATCTTGGTGATGTCATCACAGGAATCCCGAGGCCTGGAGGGGATGGGGAGGGAATGTCTGCCCCCCCCCGCCCCCGGCACACTGGGGACCAGAGGTGGGGGAGAGACAGCGGGGCCCACGGCAAGTGGGCAAAGAACAGAATACGCAATTGTTGGTGACAGGTTCAAAGAAAGGTGCCTCAAGAGAAATCCCTTTTATTCCCCCAAGCAGTTCAGCCAAATTTCGAAGACTGCTCACAGGGAGATGCGATGCTACGGCATCGGTCTTGGGGAAAGTCATCTTGGCAGGACTACTTAACGTGAAGATGCATAATCCGGGGCGCCTGGGGAGGGGGGACTCCGTAGGTGAAGCGTCTGCCTTCGGCTCAGGGTCCTGGGACCCAGCCCCACGTGGGGCTCCCTGCTCAGCGGGGAGCCTGCTTCTCCTTCTGCCCCCACTCATGTCTTCTCTCTCACCATCTCTCTCTCTCAAATAAATAAATAAAATCTTTAAAAAAAGTAGTTGAAAAAAATGAAGACACATAGTCCTTTGATTCAGCACGTGAATTTACGAACCAAGGTATCGGATGAAACGCTGGCACACGGAGATGCCCTCACGCTGTCATGTGTCCTCGTCATCCATTTGTTCCTTCATTCAATAAATTGGTCACTGAGCGGAACTAGGTTCAGGTGATCAAACAAGACAAAAGTGCTCCTGTCCTCACGGAACTGACATTCCACGTTCAAATACGCAATGAAAGGGCGGGTACAGGTGCACTGGTTGAGCAGCTGAGCTCTAGAATTTCCCTGGCCCCCTCAACTGGGTGGATCAATCAGTTGTGCCACGGATGGTCACTCGGTTGTCAAAGACGAGATCGACGTGAAGTAATTGGCCTGAGGCGATGCCCACGACCCCCCCCGGGAGGCAGACAGCGCAAGTCACAGTCTAAGTGACACCGAGAGGACGAGCACAGAAAGTCCGGAGAGGCTGGTACGTACCAGACTGTTCACAGGGATCCATGGGATACCTGTGCTGTAACAGGCTTGGGCACGGGGAAAACTCTGACAGCTGCAAACGCTAGGAAAGTGTAGAGTAAGAAACACACAGCCCGGTGATCCTGGGTGATGGCCTGGTGATCCTGGGTGATGGCTCGGTGATCCTGGGTGATGGTCTGGTGATCCTGGGTGATGGTCTGGTGATCCTGGGTGAAGGCTTGGTGATCCAGGTGATGGCTTGGTGATCCGGGTGATGGCCTGGTGATCCTGGGTGATGGCTTGGTGATCCGGGTGATGGCTTGGTGATCCAGGTGATGGCCTGGTGATCCTGGGTGATGGCCTGGTGATCCTGGGTGATGGCTTGGTGATCTGGGTGATGGCCTGGTGATCCCGGGTGATGGCCTGGTGATCCCGAGTGATGGCCTGGTGATCCCGGGTGATGGCCTGGTGATCCTGGGTGATGGCCTGGTGATCCTGAGTGATGGCTTGGTGATCCCGGGTGATAGCTTGGTGATCCTGGGTGATGGCTTGGTGATCCCGGATGATGGCTTGGTGATCCTGGGTGATAGCCTGGTGATCCTGGGTGATGGCTTGGTGATCTGGGTGATAGCTTGGTGATCCGGGTGATGGCCTGGTGATCCTAGGTGATGGCTTGGTGATCTGTATGATGGCCTGGTGATCTTGGGTGATGGCCTAGTGATCCTGGGTGATGGCCTGGTGATCCCGGGTGATGACCTGGTGATCCTGGGTGATGGGTACACAAGTCTCCCCCAGGGATTTCCCCCTGGCATAGTGCCCAGCAGTGAGTCCACACCTGTGAGGACCCTGCTGCCCCTCAGGAAAAAGGCCCTGCTTCCAAAGATCTCCTGGAAGTTGGTTATTTGGAAGTAGGGGTTCCTTCCTCTGGAGACTTTGTCACACTGGCAGATCCAGCGACACCTTATTTCGAATCTGTATGGGTTTGAAGTGTGGCCCTACGTGGAGAGCTGGGGATGCACGGTGGCGTCACCGGCCTGGGCTGGAGCAGAGGGCCTGAGGGGGTTGAGGGAAGGCAGTCAGCGAGCAGCAGTTCTCACAGCCCCAAGCGCAGTGCTGAGCGCCGAGCAGGGAAGTCCTCCCAGCACATCAGCCTCATCGACTTGCTGAGCTCCCCTGACACTTCCTCACGCTGTTGAAGCATCTGTTTGTCTCCTTGAAGCGTCTGTTTGTCTCCTTAGAGGAGGGTTTTGATGCAGTGGTGGTGGAAATGGAAGGGATAGGACTGTCACAGGATGGACACCGTGGGATCCGGAATGTTCCCCTGCCCAGAAAGAGGCACTGGGACCAGCAGCTCAGGGTTCCAGCTGGCATTCCCTGAACACGGGTGGGCCGTGATCTGTCAGTCATGAGGGCTTAGGGTTGGACAGCAATCACAGTGATCTTTCCTACCAGCTCCGAAAGAGCAGAAGCCATCTGGCAGGTGGCCTGACGAGAGCCTCTCTGATGGAAAAGGATAGAAATTCAGATGGTGCGTGGCAGTGGGGAGCGCTCGGACTGGTGTGGGGACTTGGAGACGTGTGTTAAGGTGGATTGGGGCCAGATGTTCCGGGGGTGGGGGTCTGGACAACATCTCGTGGCCAGTGGGCCCCCGAAGAACACCCTGTCGGGGAGGCCTGGGCTGAAGCTGTGCTGGAGGCCAGGGGGCACCCAGAGTCAAACCAGGAGGGCACCGAGAAGCCCGGACAAGAAGATACGGTCTGAACTAGACGCTGGCTGGGACCATCTGAGAAGGCGTGAAGGGGAGAAGTGTTTTGGGACACCTGGGTGACTCAGGGGTTGAGCATCTGTCTTCAGCTCAGGTCGTGATCCCCGGGATCGAGTCCCGCATCCAGATCCCTGCAGGGAGCCTGCTTCTCCCTCTGCCTGTGTCTCTGCCTCTCTCTGTGTCTCTCATGAGTAGATAAATGAAATCTTAAAAAAAAAAAAAAAACGGGGGTAGGGGAGAAGTGTTTTGAAGGGAGAATCAGGAGGTCATGACACTTGGTTTGAAATGAGCCCAGAAGTACAGGCCTCAGAGATGGGCCCCTGGGACCCCGCCTCCGATCAGCACCCAGGGGCTCAGGCATGAGCCCTTGGAATTTGGAGCAGGGACCCCGAGAGCCTCTCCTGTGAGCGTGTGGCGGGGGATACCAGCACCACCCCCTTCCCGTGGGCTGGCTTCCGAGTCTGCGGCCAGGGAGACGAGTAGGGGACGAGGCCCCGCTGAGGCCACGATCGTCTCCTCCAGAAGTGGAGGCTGACCACACGCACGGGTGGCGACTTGGCTACTGTTTGCTGGGAAGAAACAAGATTTATCCGGCACCTCCCAAGAGGGAAATACCCCATGTTTGGTGGACACGACCTTCTGGTGAGCACCAGCCCGGGGGCAAGAGCATTTCCTTATAGTTTCTACACCTCCCATCAGTGGCCCTCGCCCGGGCTACACACTGGAATCATCACCTGGTGAGCTCTAAACGCTCCCGGAAACTCCTTGAACTGGTGGTTTTAATCCGAGGTGGCGCTGGAAGTCGCTGGGTTAGAGGGACTGATTGTACTGGAACGGACAACCTCAGGCAGTAGGATTGGAGAGGACAGAGCAGATGAGGCCTTGCTGGGGGCCGCTAGGACGTGACCTGGGGAGGGGGCCCTGGCCCAGTGCTCAGCACACCACCCCTGGGCTGTGGTCAGGGGGCCTCCCGGCGAGGGCAGCAGGGCAGTCAGTGTGCGGCCCTGGGGCCTTGCTCCACTGCTCCTCACTGGCCTCCTGGGCCTCAGTTTCCCCTCCGTCCCTCCCCAGAGACTCTTGTTGAGAGTGAGCCCTCAGAAGGGCCCCCGAGCACGCCTGCACTTGTGATTCTCTTGGGAAGTGACTGGTCACGAAGGAACAAGCCTCCCTCACGGCCTCTCCCACCCTCACCCCACCTTTGGTTTAAATTCAGATTTCCCTACAGCAGTAAACCAAGGGGAGCCCATCCCGCGTGTGCAGAAAGGTGTCGGCGAGGCCCCTGCTTACCGCTCGGAATTGGCGGGCATGGTGGGGTCGATGGACACCATGGCGTCGTCCGCGGTCAGCAGGGAGATGGTTGTGTTCCTGGAAGACACACGGCGTCAGCGTCCCTGCGCCCGAGGGGACCACAGCACGGGTACCGGGCCCGCCCGCCCCAGGACCTGGCACTGCATGCGCACGCACACAGGTGGCCGTGCGTCATGCCAAGGGCTTTGTCCATTTTTTTTTTTTTTGCTTTGTCCATTTTTAAGTAATTTAAAATGGGAATTGGAGGAAGTCAAGCTGCGGAGTTGGGATGGACGGAGGAGGGCTGATGTCGGCCAACGGCCAACGGTGAGCTGGGCTTGCCCTGGGCTTGCTGCCCATGGGAGCCTGGGAAGCAGGGGACGTCTCCTAGGAAGCAGTTTCCAGCAGGGAAACTGAGTCTCCCCCCGGCCTCTCGTCCCCAGGGCCTCCGCTGAGCAGGGTGGCCTTGGCCACATCACTGAAGCCTGTCTGGTCTCAGGCGGCGTGCACTGGGGGTGACCCCCGAATCCCGCACTCGAACGGGCTACTGATCTGGGGAAATAACTCTTCTGGAATCGTGACGATTCTATGAGGGGGTTACGGGCCTTTTCGACTACTTTCTGAATGTCCGTCTTCCCAGACGTTGCTCTGCGGGACCCCCTCCCCCACCACGCCCCTGAGATAGAAAATCTCACCTGCTGGATCGTTTGGGCCTGGGGGGGCCAAAGCCAAAACACAACCACCCTCCTTTGGCCTTTTCTTCAAAAGCAAAAAAAATAAATACAAGGGGGGGAAAATGCTTTTAAGACGGTGGTTTCTGCCTAATTCCGCCCCTGGGATTCCCGCGCACACAGAGCGGTACCTGTCGGCAGGTAGGGGGAAGGCTGGGGCACAAACCTGCAGGCTCTCGTTCACTGATGGGAAAGGGCTCCCACGTGCGTGGGGAGCCCACCGCGCCCTGGCACACCTGTCATCCCTCCGACCCTGGGCTCCCCCTACCTTCCCTGGCACCTTCCTCTCCAGGGGAACCGGTCCTGGAGGCTCGGTGGCGGCGGGGGTGGGGACAAGGCGCCCTGCTGGCCCACTCACCGAGGCAGGCCGGTGGCGATGCAGAATAGGTCCATGATGTCACTGGAGTTGCAGTACTTGCTGAAGACCACCTGCAAGACACGAGCGACAGGGCGGTGAGGGGCCGGTGAGAGGGGGTATGTGGTTTCCCCCACATAGGGGGACTGTCAGGGTCTGCGAGCTTTCTCTCCAGCCCAACCTGTAGGTTTATCATAAAAAGGAGACGACGTAGCTGGGGGCACAGGAATGCCACATGTCCATCTTTTTTTTTTTTTTTTTAATTTTATGTCCATCTTTTCATTTAGTCCATCCGTGAAGACTCCAGGAAACACACCTGCCCGTGACGGTGCTGCCGCAGAGCCACCATCGGAGGCGTCTGACGCATAGATCGACACCCTTGGTTTCATGACCCCCCATCACGGAGAGTCTCTAATGACTCTTGGGGGCCGTTATGTGAAAAAACAAACAAAATCTTTTTGTTTATTTATTTTAAAGGTGTACCTTTATTTACTTTAGAGAGAGAGCCAGAAAGGGAGTGTGCAAGTGGGGCGAGGGGCAGAGGGAGAGAGAGAGAATCCCAAGCAGACTCCCCATGAGCGCAGAGCCCCACGACCCCGAGATCATGACCTGAGCCGAAATCCAGAGTTGGACTGATTGAGCCGCCCAGGCCCCTCCCCCCACCCAAATCTCTTCAAAGATCATTGGTTTAAGAGGAAAGCTTCGGGGCCGGGCTGAGGCTGTAGGACTAAATCCGGGACGCATCACAATGGGAAAGCCCGAAGCGGCCCCGCGGTGTCCACAGTAAAGCAACCTTGAGCGGGCAGGTGCACGGCGCCTGGGGATCCCGCGCTGGGGACGCAAGAGAAATGCGACTACATCAGCGTCTTCCGTCCAGGGGTCCTGACCGTGCGTCTCTGCTCGGGATCCCTCCCTGGGAGGGGCCTCACGTACAGTGAGAGATCTGATCTCCCCTCTGACGGGGCCTGGGCAGTCCACACCAAGGCCCCCCATTTCCACCCTGGGAGACGGCTGCCTTTCACGTTTCCCTGGCTGACTGCCCCCCCTCATCCCTGCGTGGGCGAGCAGCAGGCCTGGGGAGGGTGGGCGCCCAGAGCCCCGCTTTCCCACCTAACCATGTGCCTGGCCCGCGTACCGAGGACGGCGCCTCCCCAGGGGCCCGGCGCAGGCCTGAGCGCCGTAGTTGGTGCCTCGGCTTCTCTGGCTGCGCCGGGGGAGGGGAGGGGCGGGCGGGCTGGGTCTGGGGTCCTGGCCGTTCACCCCCCCGCACGGCTCTGCTTCGGACTTTCTCCTCGTGAGCCTCTGGGAAGCTCATTTCCTCGTGGTGCAGGTTGACTGGGCTCCTTGCCGACCCCAGGGAAGGGCGGCAGCGGGCGGAGGCAGAGGGTTTGCAGGGGGGAGTGGAGTCTCCCGGAGCCCTGCTTAGAGGACGCTCCTCGGAGTGTGGGTCTGGGTGCAAGAAGGCTGGAGTGTGGGTCTGGGTGCAAGAAGGCCGACTTCCGGACCCGGCTCGGGGATGCCGAGAGCCTGGGCTGGGGCCTGGGAACCTGCATCTGGTGTTTCCCAGGCTCCCTGGTTAGCAGCCGGCACTGAGAGGTGTGGGGTCCCCCCGGCAGAGCGGGGTGGCTGTGGCGAGCACCGAGCTCCTCCCTGCCTGGCTGCAGAAGGTCCCTCTCAGTTCTGCCCCCGGGTGGGCCCCCTTGCACCAGGAGAGGGGGCGCCCCGGCTTATAGAGGTCGCTGCTCCTGAGGGGCTCGCGTGCCCAGCGGCTCCCCACGGCTAGTTGGGGTCCTGTTCCAGCTTGCGGTGGCCGTGGGGGGCGGTCACCTCTGAGGTTACTTCTCTCCAGCGTCTTCGGGCACCGCGGCTTCCCCGCGGCTCTGGGAGGCCTGATGGCAGGAGGCCCACTCCAGGGCGCGGGCTCTCAGCTGTAGCAGTTGGGGTGACAGTGTGGGACCCGGGGCCTGGGGGCCCCTGATGCTCTGCCTCTCGCTTCCACGACCCCAGGCAAGCTTCTTTCCGTTTCAAGCTGCTCTTCTGTGGAACAGGCAGGAACGGGGACAGAGGGCTCTGTTCGCCCCGGACACCTGCCCGAAGCCTCTGCCACCAGCTACGGGCCAGCCCGCGACTCCGCTGGGAAGGGCCACCTTGCAGCCCCAGGGGGAAAGACACCCGCTGCCCCCTGGACGAATAACCAAGTGGTAATTGAGGTTCGGGTCGAGTTGTGCAAGCTGAGGAAGACGAAAATGCCGGGAGGGGACTAGGGACCGGGCAGGGGGTGGGGGGCTCCGTGCAGGCGTCCCGGGCACCTCCTCCGCGAGGCCGGCCACCACCTTCACCACCACGGGGACCATCTCATGAAGCCGGCGGCCCGGGATGGCACCGGTTATCTTCGGAAATCACAGAGCTCGTCTGCCGCAGCTCTCAAAATCATCAGGAAACTAGCTGTGTCAGACGTGTGGCGCGTTTGGGGCCGGCTGTTGTAAAACAAGCACTCACGTTCATTGTCTCGCTGTTACTGCGCTCGCCGCCTGCGAGCTCCTCACTCAATTGCCTTAGCAACAATTTTCATAGGGCTGCTTGGAACTCGGAGTGACGAATCTCAAGCAAAATTGTCCTCGTTATAATTCTTCCGTAGCGTGGCCCCCACCGAGTGATTTTACGTGGCTCCCGCTGAAGAAGCGGAGCCAGGTCTGTAGACACCACACTGCTGGGGACGGAAGGGAAGAAGGGAAGAGGGTGCTGCCCCGGGCATCAAGCTGCCCTTCCCGCAGGGCGACCGGCGAGCTCTGCTCCGCCACGCGGGGACCCCGCCCCGTGCTCCTTCCTCTGGCCCATCAGAACCGGACGCTTCCGGGATGTTCCCTGCCGACCCCTTCCTTGCTCTGTCCTCCCCGGCTCCTGATCTCAGCCCCCCTCCCCCAACGTCTCCCACCTCGGCGTGAACGCTTCACCATGCGTGTGTTTGCTCTTGTCATGGATGATGACGCTATTAGTTACGAATGTCACGCTGACGTCGGAAATCTCCGCCCAACCAAAACCAGGGTATGACTTCTGCAAACAGCCATTCGGACCTCTCAGAAGACGGGAGGAGGAAAGCAAACGGACAGTAGAGGAAAAGTGATGGGCGGCCCAAATCTGGAAGCAACCCCGAGTGTCAAACACGCGGGGGTCTGTGCACGTCCCAGAACACCACTCAGCAAGGGAAGGGGAAAGAAATGATCGAGCCGCACGACAACCGGATGGCTCTCAAGGGATCGACGCCGAGTGAATAAACGCTGACCGACCCCAAAACGTTCCATACTGGGCAATGCCGTTTATAATGACATTCCTGAAATGACAAAACTGGAGAAATGGAGATTAGCGCTAGCCGGGGGTCAGGGACGGGGTGAGTGAGGGCAGGAGGGTGGGGGAAGCAGGTGGAAGGGTTCTAGATGGGGAAGGACTGGACTGTTCCATCCTGTGACTGTGGTGGGGGCTGCGGGGACCCGTACGTGTGATGATATCCACGCTCGGACACGCACAGTCCAACGGGTGAGGTCTGAGTAAGCTGGTGGCTTGTCTCGCTGTCAAGATACCATAATTTTGCAAGACGTTACCATAGGGGACACTGAGCAAAGGGTACGTTGTTCTGTCTCCGTTATTTCTTACAACCCCACGGGAATCTATAATTATCTCCAAGCGTTTACGTGGTATAGCTCTGGGTGGCGGGGTGGGGGAGGCGAGGGGTGCTCTGCCCAGAATGCTTGTCCGCACGGCCCCGGTGCAAGGCCTCTGAACCAGAATGCCTTTTCCAGGAATCGCTCTTCAGGAAATAATAACAGCAAACATAATAATAAGAGCATTTACGAAGTGCCAGGCTCCATTCGGGCACTTTCCTCCAGTGAGCTCGTGTCTGCAGCGAGCCAAACCCCTGGGCCGCGTCGCCGCTCCGTAAGCAAAGATGCATGGCCGGGGGGGACGGGTCCCCTTGCACGACTGCTCGCCCAGAAATAAAATTAAGCTAAACATCCCATCGCCGATAGAACGGTTACATTTTAGGACGTCTCCATGACGGAACATTATCCTGGCACTAAAATCGTGTTTTTTGAAGACTCCCTAATGCTACATGGGAAAGTACTGCTGATGTGATGCTGAGTGAAGTGATCAGGATAAAATAAATTATGTAAAACACACACACACACACACACACACACACACACACACACACACACACGAGAAACCAGGAGAGGTCCCGAAACGTCTGCGGGCGTGATGATGGATTCTTTTCTTTTTATACGTTCCGCATTTCTCAAATATTCGATGATGAATATGCAGGACTTTTATAAGCAAGAAGAGAGTGATCCAGATCTAGAAGCCGAGGTTCATAATTGATAACAGAACTCGCTTCCGAACCTCCCCTCCCGGTAGCACGCTGCACGGCATGTCCATGGAATTCTTATGAGGGAGAAAACAGTCTTCGCCGTTTTTTTATTTGGAAAGAGTATTCTTTGGCATCAAGCCAAGCAGATGAGGAAATTAACCAGAGGACAAAACCCAGGATTTAAATAGCTCCCAGCAAGGGGAGGGGGGACAGGGTGGTGGGGGGGGTGGCCTCAGGAGAGCATAGGAGAAGTGGGGGGTCGCAGAGACAGCCAGGGGGTGGCAGACGAGGAATCCAGAGCAGAGAACGAGGCCAGGTGCCTCCGGGGATGGAGCAAGGAGGGGGTCCGTGCCTCTGAGCTGGCCACGGGTACACGGGCCCAGCAAATGAAAGAAACTCAGGGCCTGGAGCAACCCCATGCGGCTCCCCATCCCCGGGGCTGGGGGGGACTGGCCGGGAGGTGCTCCTGCCCTCAGCAGGTGTTCTGAGCGCCTAGGACCAAGCCAGGCCTTGCTCCCACAGGCCAGTCTTTCTAGGTGAAGAGTTTCTCAGCTCCAGAGCTTATCTGAGCACCCCTCAGACCCTGCTGATGTGGGGTTTCTGGGGACCAGGAAGGGTGTGGGGGCCCGGGCCTGTTTGTCAGGAGGCTGGGCAGGGGCCCCGGGGGGTCGGGGCCAGCAGGCCGGCTGAGCGCTGCTCAGGTGGGGGAGCCACAGCCGACTTCCGAAGGGGGGCGTCCTGGTCGACCAGAGCTGCGCTGGGACCTGGGGGTGCAGCCCCGGGCTCAGATTTCCTTTCTGTGAGTAGGATCGGCTTAAATTCCTTTAGACATAATTACAGAGCAAACCCTTGGCTCTAATGACCTAAATATCAATGATTTGAGGGGGGACATGTTATCTTTGGGGTCAGGCCCACTCGGTTGGTACCAGAGAGGCTGCCCAGGACCACTGTCCTAAGACCCAGTCCTGGCCCCCGATTTGTAGGGCCCCACAGCCCAGGCATGCGGGCCTGTCCACGCAGGCCGCGCCCTCAGGCAGCGTTTTTGGGGACCAACAAAACGCAGTGCACCTAACTGAGGCTCAGGCTGGGAGCCCGCAGGAGCCACCCCGAGCTCCCAGGTTCCAACTGTGGTGTCCACGCAAGGACCCTATTCTGTTCCCATTAATTCTGCAGTGGGCGCTATGGATTTGAACCTGTAGAACAAACGGGTACTGACACACGTCGCTGAACTCTTCATATAACCTTCACAGTTAGGGCTGCGTGTGAGATTTGGGTGAGGCGGGGAGGCGTTTGGCTGCCAACATTGTGCAAATCGCAGCACTGCCTCTTCGGCCATGAGGGCAGAGGAGGGCTGGCAACGAGGACCGTCAGCTGAGTGAGCCGCTGCTCTGGGCTGGCTCTGTCTGAACCAGCAGGTCCCAGTCTGTCCGGAGCCTGTGCCGCTCCAGCTGTCTCACACCCCCTGGATCACCCCTGGGCGGCCGCTGGTGTTGTGCACTGCTCTAGGCGCATGCAGGACGGGGGGAGTCAGAGATGTGAGTTCAGTTCCAGCCTCTCCCCTTACCAGCTCAACTCAGAGCCCATTTCTTAGCCACTCCGAGGCTCTGACTCTCCTGCAGGATGAGGACAACTCTCCTTTGCCTACGGAATGTTAGGAGGGGTCATCAGGACACAAGCTAAGTGCTAAGTCCTGTGGCTCCTGTGATTACAGGAGGGGCCCCCTGACGCCCCTTCCTGGGCTGGGGATGGGGAGGCTTCTCTCGACCCCCTCTAAGGCCGTTTTCACTAACCAGAGTGGTGCATCGAGGGCACCAGCTTTGACGTCCACGTGTCCGCATTCCCGTTTCAGTAGAGCGTGAGCCAGAAGGACGAGTTATCTTGGGAATCTGTCACAAAGCACACTCTATTGCTCCGCTAGCCCCGTATCAATTGTCAATCACATTCAACTCTATCCAAGCTGCGACACAAACTGGGGCCACATCAACTCAAGTATGTGTTGATTCGTTAATAGAATCACCAGGTAGGAGTTCAAAACAAAACAAAACTTTGGGGGATCCCTGGGTGGCGCAGCGGTTTAGCGCCTGCCTTTGGCCCAGGGCGCGATCCTGGAGACCCGGGATCGAATCCCACGTCGGGCTCCCGGTGCATGGAGCCTGCTTCTCCCTCTGCCTGTGTCTCTGCCTCTCTCTCTCTCTCTGTGTGACTATCATAAATAAATAAAAATTAAAAAAAAACAAAAAACCCCAAAACTTTGTTAGGCTCAATGATCAACTGGACTTCACTCTTGTTTAGTGTTCATTTTCTCTTCCAGTGAACATGGAAGGTAGGTCTCTGGAAGATGAAGTCCCCATGGGCAGAACCTTCTCATCCCACTGGGCACAGGATGTGTCCATCAGGGGAGCACCAGTGCCCAACCATCCTCCTGTCCAGAGGAGCTGAGGCTGAAATTTCCATCTGCTGGTTTATATTACACCACTACTGATGCCAGGGCCACCACCACCGCCTCCACCATGATCTCCTCCACTACAGCATCACCACACCACTGTCACCTCTGTCATCACATCTACTACCACACCCACCATGGCCTCTACCATCACCAGCATCAACACATCACCACCATCTCCACCACCACCTCCACCACAACCTCCTCCACCACCAGCATCACCTCTGCCATCATCAACACAATACACTGCCACCACCTCCACCACAACCTCCACCATGACCTCCTCCACCACCAGCATCACCTCTACCATCATCAACACCAATACACCGTCACCACCTCCACCACAACCTCCACCATGACCTCCTCCACCACCAGCATCACCTTTGCCATCATCAACACCAATACACTGTCACCACCTCCACCACAACCTCCACGATGACCTCCTCCACCACCACCATCACCTCTACCATCATCAACACCAATATACCACCACCACCTCCACCACCACCTCCACCATGACCTCCTCCACCACCAGCATCACCTCTGCCATCATCAACACAATACACCTCCACCACCTCCACCACCACCTCCACCATGACCTCCTCCACCACCAGCATCACCTCTACCATCAACACCAATACACTGTCACCAACTCCACCACCAGCATCACCTCTACCATCATCAACACCAATACACCACCACCACCTCCACCACCATCTCCACCATCACCAACATCACCACAGCACCACCACTTCCGCTGTCACCACCACCTAATAGGATTGGGCCTATGCCTGGGCCAGAACCTAAGCCAAGTGCCTTATAAGCCCTGTGAGCCCGGTTCCTCATAAGAACCTCATAAGCTTGGTGTCATCATCACCCTGTCATGGATGAGGACTCTAAGCCATAGAGAGAAGAAGCTGGCTTGGCCAGTGTGGTCCCGCATATGCAAACTCAGACCCTCGCCCCCGGGTCTAAGCCCAGAGACGGGCTGGCGGGAGAGCCCTGGTGGAGGTGTGCAAGGGCAGCAGGGGTGGTCTCTAGGCCTCTCTGCTGCCGTCACTGGCCCGTAATGGCATGTGCATTCTCTGTTTGCCTTGTTTTCCAATCGCTGGTATTTCCGATGGCATGCTTGGAACAAATATTGACTTAGGCTCCCCTCCCAGAGGAAAATAAGCCAATTCAAATTCCTTATCTTTCGTCTATCAAGCCGTGATTCATTTTCTCTGGCTTTTATAATCTACCAGGGTTTTACATACGCTTCTATAAACTCTTATAAGGCTTTGTCTGCCCTCGAAGCAAACCAGAGCATTTCAGTCTGGATCTCACGCCCCAGCTCCAGGAGTTAGAACTCCACCCGACCAGCCCAGAGAACAGTCAAATTACAACCCATCTGTGGAATTGCAACTTTTCTATCTTAGGGGAAGTTAAAAGGGAAATTTCCATTGGCTTATTAGTGCCCAAGAATCACAAGTGTTTAATATAGAAGACAGGCTAAAAAGAGACCAAGACCAACATCCCACATTTTATGTTTTTAAATACTCAAGAAATAAATGCGTGACACTGAGGAAAAGATTGTAGGCTATCTACCTCTCCGTCTACGTGCAACTGCAATCCATCTGCAATTCACCTCTAATTATAAATTTCAGAGACACACAAACTTGAGCACATTAATCACCCTGTTTTGCTCCTTGTTTTAGGAACACTTAAGGAAAACATCACAGTCAGAATGGATCACAGTTAATCGCCAGGCAGGCAATGGCTAAAATAAACTCTGCGTTAGGCCTCATTTCCCTTTCCGAGTCAGGAGGTATTTTTCTGGTCACTGCGTTTGCAAAGAATATGAAATAATAGCAGAAAGTACCCTTTCTTACCATGGGCCAGACTCACTGCATACATTCTTCTAAAGAAGAGAGGTGCCAGGGGCGCCTGGGTGGCTCAGGCTGTTAAGCGCCTGACTCATGACTCTGGCTCAGGTCATGATGTCAGGGTTGTAACACCGAGCCCCACGTTGGGCTCCACACTGGGCGTGGAGCCTGCTTGAGGAGTCTCTCTCTCTCTCTCTCTCACTCTGCCCCTCCCCACAGCAGGTGCATGCAATCTCTCTCGCTCTCACTCTCTCTCAAATAGATAAATAAACAGAATCTTCAAGAAGAGAAGTCCCATATGTTGGAAATGCTCGAGCGTCAGCAACAGCAGAGCCACACCTCCCACCTGCCCAGCCAGAAGCGGGTCTGCATCCCAGCTCCCCCACCCTTCTACGTGTACACCCACACCTCTCTATCCCTGGATCTTCTCTCTATCTCTGTATGTCTGCATCGGGGTCTTCGGGGCATGCTTTGAGGATCAGAAATAGTATGTATGCTTCACCAAATAAATGGAAGGAATGGAAAGGGGACGAAACACGTGGGTAGAAAGAGACTTTAGGAGACAACAAACACACACGGTGCCTGGGCCTGCTTTGGATCCTGACTTGAAAACGCACGCACACGTGTGTGTGTGTGTGTGTGTGTGTGTGTGTGATATGTTCCCCTTTCCTTTCTTGGCCATCATTTGGTGAAGGACGCACATGATCTTTGAACGTCAAAGCATGCCGTGAAGGTGGGTATCATTCTTCCCATTCTGCAGATGTTAAGGCTCAGAGGGTTTCCAAAGTCACACAGCAAGTGAGCGGCGATGAGCAGGGAGCGTGCGCGTGAGCATCCAGCAGGGAGGTGATTGATGGTCAGCGAGGGAGCAGGGAGGAACTGACGGCGGGGGGTGACCGCCGTGGGACGTGGAGGCCACCGGGCGGAGCTCGGATGCAGCACGTGTACAAAGCCTCCTGGAATTGTAGGAGAGTTAGTTTGGGGGCAAACACAAGGCGGGGGGAGGCCCTTGCAGAGCCCATCCCTCCTCAAGCTGGGGGTAATATCAGCCCCACCTGCTTGGAGGCACTGTGAGCCTGCACGGGGCGGTGTCTGCACTGAGCCCGAGCCGCTGGAGTGACCATCACACCCCCCTTCCCCTGAAGTCTGCGCTGTGGGGCACGGAACCCAAAGCCAGCCTTCCTGGCCCCACCCCCAGCTCTGGTACTCGCGCACCCTGGGGCCGCGGGCAATTCTGTATTGCACACTCCCCGCATCTGCAACGTGCGGCAGACGCCAGGTGGCTCTACAGTCCTTACAAAGGTGTGTGCTATGTCGTGGGCGCTGTACAGGTGTCTGCTAGCAGGTGGCGTCCCCATTTTACAGATGTGGAATCTGGGCGTCAGGATCATGCAGCTGGCCCTACAGCAGTGCAGATGCAAACCCTGGTCTGCCCGGCCCAGGGCTGCTGGGTAAGCAAACAGGGTGATGGCAGAGGAGGGAGTGGGGCGGGGGGTTCAGCTAGTGACCTGCGGCACGCCACGGCCTCCCAAGACCCGTCCCTTTATCAAGCATCCTCTCTCCGCTCGGGCACGTGGGAGGCCCTCAGGAAACGTCTATGAGGGGAAAGGCCTTGGGGGGCACCGTTGCTCAGCACGGCAACAAGATGAAGCAAAACTTGGTGTGGGAGTCGAGAGACATGGAAGCCCTGGTTTGTGTGCAGCCAGCCGGCAGGCAGGGGACGCCGTGACGTCAACACGCACTGGGCCACCGGAGGCCAGCAGCAAGGTGCACGGGGCTGCAGGTGAAGGGACGGCGCGATGGGCTCTCTGCACCCCTCGCCGCCTCCAGACCCATGACACCGCGAGGGGACAGCCACTACGTGAGGAGACTTGGGGACAGGGAGTGAGGCCCAGAGGCCAGAAACCCACAGATCTGCGTGCCTCAGGCCCTGTAGCCCCCTTCCCCACCTTACGTGGCAAAGTCTCTGCAGACAGGATCAGATGAAGGATCCCGGGAGGAGATTAGCCCAGATTATGGAGGGGGGAGCGGGGGCTTAAATGAAGTCACAAACTGGCAGGCAGCAGAGGGGGAGGTGACACACAAGAGGACGGGTGGTGTGAAGACGGGATAAGAGTCCCGAGGACGCTGGGGCCGGGGGTGTGCTGACAGCCCCCGGAGGTGGGGGAAGCAAGGACCGGCTTCCCGCTGGAGCCCGCAGGGCAACGAGAGCCCCGCAGGGCCCTGATTTCGGGGCCGGGGATGCGGAGCCGGGACTCTGGCCTCCAGAACCGCGAGACCATAAATCTGTGCTGTCTCGGTTGTGCCGATGAGTGGGAGGGGGCCGCAGCAGCCCCAGGAGCTGGTGCCCCCGGCCCCCGGCCTCTGCTCTCGGGCTGCACTCGGGACAGGAGCCCCTGCAGCTGTGGGAGGCGCGGAGCCTGCCTATGACGAGTGGGAGCAAACCCCTGGAGAGCCCGGGGGTGGGGTGCAGGTTCCAGGGGGAGGCCCGTCCCCTTGCCGCCCAGAAGAGCTGCTGTGGGCTCGGGCTGGAGCAGGGGCGGGAGGGAGAGGAACGGTCTGCCCAGGCTGGTGATGTCCATGAGCAGGACGCAGCTGGCAGGCCGTCTGAACACCCCTCCAGCTCGGGCTCCCGGGGCGTCTCAGGGCCCGTGTCCCCGCGCCTGCGTCCACCAGGGGCCGAGGCCCCCTCTGCACTGAACTCGTGTGTCACGGCCCATCCGTTCATGGCTTCTGTCACTCTTCTGGGTCGCTCTCCTGCTTTTCTACTTCTGGCATCTGAGGTCAGTCTCCCCGGTTATAAATAATGGATCACAGGGGACTGGAGGTGCAAAAAGCAGAGAGCCCAAAGGCCAAGAGCTGTGCGGAGATGGCGCGCCCTCCCAAGGACTGCTTTCCGCCAGGACGTTTCGGAAGGTTCTCTCTGCATTCAGTTTGCTTTACTTCCTGAGTTCCCGTTCGAATAGGAGGTGGCTCTTGGGGCCTGACCCTTGCATTCCCCACACCCCCCTGCACTGGGCCCCCACCCGCTCGCCCGTCTAATCTGCACCCCTCCTTCCAGGGTCTCTGTCCAGCCCTGCTGTCTCAGGGTGCCGAGTGTGGGGCGGTGCGACCCACTCCAGGGTACGGGCTCCTTCATGCTCCGGGGCGCTGGGGAGGATCACCCACGGGACACCCCCAGCATGCAGCCCTCAGCTGCGTCGGTCGGGGCTAAGGGGGGTGGCAGTGGCGGCGGGGCAGACCTAGCCTGGGAGGCAGGAAAACCCTCCCCACCTGGGACCCTGAGCTCGGGCACTTGGGAGGGTGAGCACCCCGGCTCCCACCCTCTTTCCCAGCAGGGAGGACATAGGGGCGCCAGGAGTGTGTGGTGGAGGGGCTGCTGGCGTGGGAGCTGGTCCTGCCTGGGTATCCTTGGGGCGGGTGACAGGTGGCCGCAGAGCCTTGGCCACTGTTAGGAGCGGGGCGCAAACCCCGAGAACTCCAGGCGGCCCAGGCCTTGCGGCCCTTTCAGGGGAACCTGTGAAGGCTTTGGGAGGAGGGCTGACGCATCTTCCTGCTCCAGCCTCCTTCCCGGGAGGTACACGGGGGAACCGCGACCTCACCCAAGTATTCTCCAGTAATCATTCACCACCCCCGACCTTCCCAAGACCCACGCTGGGCTCTGCACTTGCTTGAAACCCGGAATCCAGAGCAGAGACAGCCCAGGACGAGAGGCAGAAGCGGGTCAAGTTCTCACGTCCTTCCGTTCACCCCCGCTTGGCTGGCCTGGGAAGCAAAGCCCAGTCCCTCCAGTTAGAGACCCCACGGGAACCACGGGAACCACGGGGACCACGGGGACCCTCCTCCCGTTACAAGGCCACGTTGTTTCAAGTGCACGAGGCAGGCGCACGGAAGGAGGCGTCTGTTTTTATTCAAAGTTCCTTTTCGTGACGCTCCTCAAATAAAACATAATTTTACATCGCCTTTGAAATAATTATAAACCCCCCAGAAGGACGGCGGGGCGGTGAGGGCGGTGAGGGCGGGGACACCTCATCCTGCAACAGTCGTCGCGTGAGCTGGGGACGGGCGCGAGCCGAGGCCAGGGGCATGGAAATCCGAGACGTGGGGCAAAGTGGGCAGCTCAGCGGCCTCGGGGACGTGGAAGAGAAGTCTTTCCTGCCTGCCTCTGGGCCTCCTCGGTCCCCTTTTCTTTATATGGCCTTGAAATTTCATTAGAAAAACTGCACACGGCTTTGCGGCCCGAAGGGAAGCGTGTCTGAGTGTGTGGGCGAAGGGGTCTCAGGCCTCCCTGCCCCCCTCGTCCTTCAGAGGCTGCTGGCCCCCATCGGCTCCAGGGTGGCCTCTCAGGCTGTCTGCTCTCTCCCTCTGGAGGACGTGCAGAGGGCTCGCTGCAGGGGCTGAGGCCGAATCAGAAATCCAGACCTGTGGGGCGGGGCGGGGGGGCCGGGAGGGGCCGAGTGTCCCAGGAGGCCTGGCATCCAGCCTGTGGCCTCAGCTGCTCCTGCACTAATACCCGGGGGGACCCAGGGTCCCCCATCCCTGGAGACCCGTCACTTCTCAGCGCCTCCTTTGCAAGGGCCGCCCGTCCCGCCGGCCTCCAGACACTACATGCACCTGCATCCACGCAGCTCCCCGAGCCTGGCACCCTTTTTCTTCACCTGTTTTGCACGGTGCCACCAGCACAGCTTCCAGAAACATCTGTGGGGGGAAATCCATCGCTCCTACACTTCCCCCATGCACTCCTTTGCTACGGCGAGCTCCTCTCTGGACCCCGGGCTCCTTGGAATACCTGGGGCTGGCTTTGCCAGCGGGGCACGGATGCCATCTCCCACCTCTGCTATTTGGGGCACAGCCTTCCAAACAACACATGCAAAATGAGTTCAAATGTGTGCTGGGACCACAGCCATGCATCTGGGCAGCTCCAGGAGGTTTGGGGGGCGGGGGGAGTCTTCAGCCCTAGGGACTCCAAATGGCCAGGCCTCATTGGCCATCCGTGGGGTCACATTTTCCAGCCCTTCTGGGGTCTGTTCCGAGCCCCGGATGCTCTGTGATCCGCGGCGCCGGCAAGATGAGGACGGGGGGCTTGAGGGGCTTCACCGAGAGATTTCAGGGTGTGCATGAGCCTCGAACCACTGCTCACATCTCAACTTTGCCCTGCGTGAAGTTTACAGAGCTCCACTCTGAGCAGAATCACTTTGGGGGCCGCTCCCCACGCGCTCTGGGGATGGCCCGGTGACAGCCTGGCTTGCCCGCCTCGCCCTGCGGCTTCCATCCACCGCCAGCTCTCCCATCTGCTCTGGCAGATGCAAATTCAACATTATTAAAGATCTCTAGATGATAATGTCAACCGCACTGCCTCTTTTTCTGTTATTTGTAAGGCTATAAAAGTTAAAAAAAAAACCAAAACCAAAACCAAAACCACAACAATTCTCTAAAGGCAGAAGCTGTGAGGATAAAGAGCCTGAATCACTGGGCTCCGTTAACTGTTCTGTTTACAAAATAAATCAACCCGGTGTGCAGCTGACCCCCAGAATGCCCGGACGCCATCTGGACGCCCTCCCGGCCACCCTCCGCAGCTCTTTGGTGGGGCTGATTGCGGGACAGGGTGGCGGCTTTTCCTTATGGTCGTGTTCTGGGCTAAACGGAGAGACGTCGTGCCAAATCCTGCCAACTCCTGCCATTCCACGGGGGGCTCTGACTTTGTTTCCCCAAAGCACCTGCGCCTTGTCTCCCCCAGGGCTGAGCAGCTGCCCCAGGCTGCACACGGTGCGGGGTGGGGGGCCGAGGACCTGTGGGGGAGGCGAGGCCAGCAGCCCAGTGGTGGCAAAGCTGGCGGAGGCCTCCCCACCCCACCCCCGGGGCCGCCACAGCCAGCGCCCAGCCACACACTCCGCCAGCACAGCTCCTTTCAGCAGCAGAATTACTTACTGTTAAGTGCTGTGGGCATCACAACCACCCCCTCCAGCAAAATAAATGCAGCTGAAGCCTGGAACCCTAATGCAACCGGAGAGCTGGCGTGCACTCGGGGCTGGTTGTCCTAGTTCATCTGGGCCCGCCTGCCTGAGAGCTCACCCCGCCCGCCCGGCCCCCTCACTGCAGGCCCCCAGCTCCACCTCCGACATGGTGGGAGGGCAAACCAAAGGCATCTGTGGTCAGGAAGCATGGTACCACCGAGCTGGAAGGACCTCGGGGCTGGACGGGCCCGCATGTCACCGAGGGCACCTGGACACGGGCCCCATGTGCGCAGGGACGGGGGCCATCTGCCAACCCTGGAGCCCGAAGCCGGGGGTCTCGGTTAGACTCTCCCAACTAGACACGGAGATCTGACTGCCTTCCATCCACAACGCGAATAAATAGAACAAATAGATACAAAGGACAAGGCCTTTTCTGTGGCGCTTGCCACATACCGGCCATGCTTTAGCGCCGGACACGCATTTACGCCTTTCATCAGAGTGACCGCGTGCGGCAGATGCTCCCTTCACCCCACTTCACGGGTGGAGTCACCGAGGCATGGAAGTCACTCGCGTGCCCAGGGCTCCTGGCAGGAGCCGGGTCCAAGGCAGGCGCACTCGCCCCGGAACCCGCGCTCTCGACCCTGACACCACGCGGCCAGTAGACGGACGGGGTGTCCCTGCATCTGGGAGGCACCCACCTTCCCCGAGTGGTTTCCTTCCCCGCCTCTTACATGTCACCCCTCACGGACCACGCCACACGCAACACCGATGAACACGACTGGGTTGGGGGGGGCTTTCGGGAAAATGGCATTTTCCAGAAAACGCAATAATACGCCCATTGCAATAGACCTAGGCTTTGCACACTGAGGAAATGAGACTGTTGACGGTCACCAGGCGGGTTCACTGGGGGTGGAACCGATAAGCGGAACGCGGACGGGACACACAGTCTTAGGAAAGGAAGAGAGCCGACCGGTGCCATGACGTGGACGGGCCTGGAGGACGCCGCGCTCAGGGAAACGAGCCAGGCATGGAGGGATGGTCCCGGGGGACCCGGAGCAGTGGGATCCAGGGGGAGAAGGTGGGCGCCAGTGGATCGGGGGAAGGGGGGAAGCCGGGGAGTTAGTGGGGGACGGAGCTCCAGTCCGAAGATGGAAAAGTTCACGACGGGTGGCAGGCACAGCCACACAAGGACGTGAGTGTGCACCACGCCACAGAGCTGTGCACCCGGCAACGGTTAGGATGGCAAATTTTAGATCCGTAGTTTGCTATCACTTAAAAAAAAGAAAAGACGTCCTGCAGGGCGTGTAAAGCAAACGCGCTCGCTGAGACGACCCGGCTCTCGGTTAACCTTCTAGACCGGGCTTTCAGGGGTGCCGTGAGCTTCTCTTCCGGCAAATGGTCCCACCAGGGGATCAGCTCGGGGACCCGGGGAGCAGATGTGGCGCCGTGCTGGAGCTGAGGGGGGACGGGTGGACAGGGGTGGGTGCAGTCAAGGCCAATAAACCACTGTCAACTATAGAGATTTTTTTTGAGGTTGCAAATGTCCGGGGCCATCTCCAAAGAGCTGAGCGCCGTTTGTGCAGTGGGCCCCCCAGGTGACCACACAGCGAATGTGCCGGGGACAGGGCGCTTGCGGGGTAGCGCATGAGCCTCTTTTATTCCTGCAGCTGCATTTTTACGCGTGCATTCTTAGAAGATTTTTTTTTTTGAAGATTTTATTTATTTATTCATGAAAGACACACAGAGAGAGGCAGAGACACAGGCAGAGGGAGAAGCAGGCTCCCTGCACAGAGCCTGATGCGGGACTCGATCCCGGGTCTCCAGGATCACGTCCTGGGCCGAAGGCAGGCGCCCAACCGCCGAGCCACCCGGGCGTCCCAGAAGATTTTTTTCTAATAAGGATTCAGAACGCTGGAAATGCACATGCTCAACTCAAAATGGGGAGGAAACAGCCCCACGAGCTGAGCAAGAGGCTGTGGTTCCCTCTCGAGCCGTTCGAAGCGGGGCCACGAGCTTGCAAACTGCACCGGGCTTGGAGCCGGGTCCCCAGGCTGGGGCTCTTGCTTCCGGGGAGGATGGCAGGTAATGCTGGGCCGGCACGTGCCAGCCCGGTGGTCACCTCTCACCTCAGCGTCCTAGTGGCCGACAGGGAAGTTCAGACGCGGGGGGCCTCCTTCCCTGGGGTGGGGCCAGCTGGTGGGCTGCTGCTGTCTTGTCGAGGAGGATACCTGGGGGTCCCTTGCGTCTGCCGGGTCCCCTCTTAATCCTTCCAGCCAAAGACCTCCGTCAGCTCCCAGTAAGCGAGGTCTGCTCGGTCATCAGAGGCCTGGGGGCAGGTGACTGGGTGTGGATGGCTCAGCCTGTGCCCTCCGCCGTGGGAAGGGCGTCGGGGGCATGCCCATCCCCCCCAGCCTGCAGAGCCAGGACAGGGGCTCCCGTGACCAAGGCTACCTGTGCACCCGGTCCCGCCGTCTGACTGCGGGGCCGTGTCCTGGGCTCCCCGTGGCTGGCTCTGCCATCAGCTGCTCGGCCCAGTCCCTGTTTCATCTTTCATCTGCACGTCAGTTCACGTGAGCTGCTGACGGGGACACCATGCCCTTCGTCTGCTCTTGCTTCTCCTCCCTGACGGCCGGAGCTGTGCTCTGCACGTTTCTGAGGCCAGGCGGCCCTGAGCCCAGGCTGCCGGCCCTCCCGGCTCTGTTTCCAGCAAGTTGGAGATGAAGGTGTCCTGGACAGGGGGACGCAGAGGGCCCGGGGCCTTGGCTCAGGCTCACAGAGGGCTCGTGGGGATACAAACCAGTGACAGGAGCGTCCTGGGGGAGGCGGGAGCCTGGGTCTTCATGCAGGACGTGCTCACTGAGCCTCCCCGCGTGGCCGGCTCACCCTAGGCCCTTGGCTTACTGCTTAGCGCCATCTGTGGCCACCCAACGGGGCCACCACTGCTGTGCCCACTTTTCCAAGAAGGCGACTGCCCTCGGTCCCCCCATCCCCTGGCTGGATAGAATTCAGAGAGGCTGCGTTTCTAAGAGTTTCCGTTTGCACAGTGCCCGTGGGGGCACCGCGGGCCGGCAGGCCCATCTACTCGTTGAGGAAGAGGCTCGACACCCACACGGTGTTCTTGTTCAGTCTCGCCTCCCAGTTGTGACGCAGCTGGAGACAGAGGGGTCATCGCCAGCTGGGGGGCGGGCCTGGAGGCAAAACGCGGCCCCCATCGCTGCCCGACCATCTCCAGTTCTACGCTGCAAACCAAGACGGTGTGGGACGACTCTCATCTCCCAGCTTGGAGTCTCCACACATCCCAGCGTTGCAATTCGCTTCTGCCACCATTTCAGTGTCCGCGGAAATATCCTGAGCCATAAACACTCGACGGAAGGTACACAGACGGTGCTCGAGCCACCGAGGGTGGCCGAGGGGAGTCCCCGACACCCGGCGGGGGTGCGGGGCGAACTAAGAGCAGCGCCCGCGCCCGGAGGACTCGTCGCCCGCCTGCCCGGCCGGTGCACCCAGCCCCGCGCGAACCGAGAGCGAGCGGGCCCCTCCGCGGCCGGGGCTCCGCTGGCCCTGAGCGAGGGCAGAGCCGGTGCGCACGTCTTAAAGCGAAAGGAAGTGTTCGCTGGGCTTTGCCAGGTGGCAGGACAGACGTGTTTTCCAGGAGGGGGAAAGGTGCCCAGGAGCCCGGGGCCCGGAGGGCCCTGCCGTGCTGACCACACGGGACTAGGCGGGGGCGGCTCAGCTGCACCCTTCAAAGAAGAGAAGACGGGACTGCTCTGAAGGAGCGAGGCCAGCCTGCGTTTGCACCAAGGCCAGAAACAAGAGTGGAGGAGCCTGAAGCCCCTTGGGGGGCGCAGGGAGGGGGGTGGCTGGCCGGGCTGCGGAGGCCTCAACTCCAAGGGCAGGGAGGAGGGCCTGGCCACGAGGAAAACCGGATCAGGGCCCTGCAGGCGCCCGGGGAGGAACTGCGCACCGCCTGGGATCCCGGAACCCCCGCACAGCGGGCCCTGGGCTGTGTGGACGCTGGCTCCCTGGGAGGAGGCGGGACGGCCGAGCGCACTGGGCCCGGGGAGGGGACAGCAGTCCGCCGCGGGGCCCACCCGCAAACGGTGAGCCGGGAACCCTCTTCTGTAGATATTTTAACAACCTTCCAAGGCTGCTCTTCCTTTTGGTTTTTTTCTCATTTGTTTCCTTGTTTCAGAGCAGAAACCACTTACCAAAGTCAAGTGGCTGTTTTTTTTTCCGACATGGGTTCCAGCTGCAGAGTGAGGCTGGGGTCCCCGCTGCAGTGGGGCCGGGACGAGGACGCAAGGGCTCCGAGTGGCCGAGGGTGGTCCGGGCAGAGTGCCATGACCGGGGCACTGTCCCCGAGGGAGCCACCAGGCCAGGGCAATGCACCAACGGAGGTGTCCCTTCCAGAGGCGGTAGGAGCTCCGGAATGGCCATTCAGGCCCAGATGAGGGTTCTCAGCAGCCGCAGCCCAAAGCCAGGCCCTAGGGTCGCACGGACGCCTCACTCCTCTTCATGCATAAGATCATGGAACTCATGCCTGGACCTGCTACCAGGCGGGGGCCCCTCCCCCTCCACAATGCCAAGGGCATCATCCTGGCACCCCCAGGACGTCCCAGCTGAGCACGCCCTCTCTCTGGATGTACCGTGGGCAAGAAAGGAACAGGTACTGCGGCCAGGGGCAGCAGACGAAAGAAAAAAGCAAACCCTCTGAGCAAAGCAGAGAAGCAGCAGCTTCTAGAGAAGAGTCCTCTGGAGATGGGGTCCCCAGCTATGCAGGTCTGGGGACCCTGGCTCCCAGCTCTCGCCTCCAACAGGAGCAGAGGAGGAGGGATGTAGGGGACAGGTGCACGGAGTGAGGCTGTTCCCTCGGCCATCCAGCTGTTCCTAACCTGGGTCCCCCTAAGTCTTCCCAGTCTGCAAACCACCCCACCTGCAGGGCCCCCCCAAGCCAGTCTTCACCAAGGGAGGGAGCCTGTTCATCAGGCCCCCCCACTGCTGGCACCACAGCCCTGCCCCACTGGGAGGGCCCGCTGTGTCCTCCCGTCCGTCCCTGGGCGCCCTGCAACAGCTGTGGTTTACTCTCTGTGAGGCCATGGCCTGGTGGAACCGAGTCGCGGGCGTCACGTTCACACAGGACCCAGGCCTCGGCTCAGGGTGGCTGATTGATAGCTCGTCTGCAGAGCGGGCTAAGGGACTGGCCTCGTCAGGCCGATTCCTCGACGGGTATCCCCACCTGACGCAGAGGTTGATCTCGCCCGGCCGCGGGGAGGGAGGCGAGGCCCTGGGAGCAGCCTGCACAGCTCCCTGCCACCCTCGCCAGCCACCCCTGCCCTCCGAGCCCCCTCCGCACAGCCGCTGAGGAAGGGCCGCAGATGGAAGATCGGTCCCCCCAAGGCCACCCGGGACCCCCAGATTCCCACTGCTGGTCTCATGCTGTATCACCCCGGGCTGGTGGGGGAGCTGTGCATCTAGAATTCTCTACATGTCAGAAAGCTCTGAACCAGCTGTCTGAGCGAGGGCTGCAGGGTTTCTTCAAGCACCCGAGACGCCTGCAGTGTCATCACCCCAGGTGCGTCCTCAGACAAGGCAGGTGGCCTCCCCTCAGACAACTGGGGACCGGTCCCCCTCAGCTTTGCTGGGGCAGGTTGCACCGGCAGGAGTCACTGCTGTGACGGCTCTCCCCCCATGTTTGTGCCCTCTCGGCGGGGAGCATGGGGTGCCCAAGAGCTGGGTGACTGGAGCAGCAGAGGGCAGAAATGAGGCGGGGCCACAGGACTGGGGGGCGCACAGCAGTGCAGACCCAGCGAGCAACCCCCCCCACAGCACGCCCTCCCCGAGGACTCACCAGAGGGGGTAGGTGTCTGTGTCCATGACCTTGCGGGGGAAGAGCTCTGAAGGATAAAAGGGAGACAGAGCACCCCCGAATCCAATGCTTGGGGCCTTAAGGAAAGAGCATTTGCTGCAAACACTCTTAGTGGAGACGTCTGAGGTCCCCACATGCTGCTGGGTGTGAGGTGAGGGGCCCAGTGTCATTTTGCAGCACAAACGTGAAAACCCCAAATGCTTTGGGTCTCAGCTCTCAGCCAGGCCCAGAAGCCCAGGGATGAGCCTCCAATGGCGTCAACAGCAAAGGCAGAGGACGCAGAGCAAGGTCAAGAGCCAGTAAGGGACGTTGGGGACACGGGAGAGGTGCAAGGGGCACAGCCCACCTGGGCCGCCCCCTCCCCTGTTGGATCAGTGAAGGCCACTTGTGGACAGAGAGGGACTCGTGCGCGGGGCCGCCTGTTCCCACAGGGCCCCAGCCTCTCCGCTTGCACCCTCGGGGGTGCTTCTCACGACCGTCCATCAAGCGGACACGGGAGCGGGTGGCTCACAGCTGCCCAGGGACTTGCTCCGGGCCACGGGGCGAGGTGGGGCGAGCACTGAGCAGCAGGTGCGGCCCCTCCCAAGGCACGGCCTCCCTCCCGAATGCAGGTGCGCCCACACGGCTGTTCTTCCCGCAGGTCACCCCAACCTCAGGTGTGTCAACTTCCGAAAACCAGCCAGGCCGCGATGCCGGCAGAGCTCGCCAGACCACGCTCACCTCCCACCCTCCGGCACCTCGCTCCCACTTTTTAGCCACTTCCAATCGAGCTTCTCGGGGAGGCCTTTGGGAAGTTCTGGGGAGCAAGCTGCCACTTCTGACCTGGTGGCAACATCTCATCTCCCCTCTTACAAAAGATAAAAAGGGCCAGTCTTTGAGAATTCTCATCTGGTGGGGTAGGGGCATGTGTGCGGTTTGTGCACGGGCGTGCATATCCGTGTATGCCTGTGTGCGTGTTGTGCGTGGACACGCATGTGCACATGTGTATGTGCACGCGTGGGCATGCTTGTGCGTGCGTGTGTACACTGAAGCAGAGAAGTATTCAGCCGAGGGGCCTATCTTCCTTTGAGGGGGCTGTTAAATCCCGGCTCAGTCACAGGGGCCTAGTCCTGGAAGCCGGGGGGCCGGGGTGCGGTCCTGCCCCCGCCACTGCCCGACTGCCCAGCACCGATGAAGTGAGAGTGTTGACAACCTGGCCTTGCGGAGGCTTCCTGTTCCCGGCTCTCTGATTCTATTAAAGCGGGTGGTGGTGGGGGAAGGGGAGTTCCACTTCCCTGGGATGGAGATGGGGATGGCGAGGGTGCGGGTGGCTTGCCGGCCAGTCTGTCAGCTGGCAGAGGCACTCCGGAGACCTCCGGAGAGACCCCCCCCTTCTGCCCACGCCTCCTGGCCGACTGGCTGGGGGGCCCTGCCCCGGGGGGGGGGTTGTGGGTGGGGGGTGGTCCTTGAGAAGAGCAAGGTGAGAGGTGGCAGCTGCAGGGCTTCCCTGAAACGTCCAGCTGAAGTTTGGGAGTGATTCCTCACTTGGCTTCCCCCCACCCCCGGGGTTGGGGGGGCTTCAGGAGGAGCTAAAGATCCCCCCTCCAAGCCAGCTCTCTTATTGTTCCTCTCTGCCAATCAGAAGCAGGGGCCCAGGGCTCTGGACTCAGGCCAGGGGCTTAGAAAGGGAGGCGCCGGGAACAAAGGGGGTCTGCTCTGGACAGTGGAGCCGGTTAGGGCCGCTGGACACTGGGAGGGCTTCGGGGCTCTGGGGAAGGGCAGAGGGACCACAGGGTTGGTCCAGCCTGGCACCCGGCCTCTCCCTGGGCCCAGGGGCAGGGCCAGCCTCAAGGAGCCCCTCTGCTGTCAGAGCTGTCCATCTGCGGGTCCGGATGGGGGCCAGGAGCGGCCCCTGGTCCCTGCAAGCCCCGCCCCCCCGCACCTGCTCCCCGCCACTGCCTGGGGTGGGGTTGGGGGGGTCGCGGGTCCTGGGTCACCCTCCCGCCCCAGTCGCCACCCCTGCACCCGGACTGTGTCCCGTAGGGCAGCCTAGGGGCTCGGCCGCTCTGGGGTCTTTGGGAGGGACAGGGCGCGCTTCCTGCACCAGCCCCTGAACCTACAAACTCAGTGCGATGAGACCCGGAGGGGGGTGCACAGCAGCCCCGCAGCGCCCGCCCCCAGCCCAAGTTCTCGGAGGCTGCAGCCTGGACTCCGACCCTGGGACCCCAGCGCTGCCCCAGGGAGGGGGTCCCCGCAGGGGAGGGGTGAGCACGGGGAGGGGGCTACCTTCTGAATGCGCCCATCAATGTCCAAGTAGATGGCCTTGGGCCGGTAGCTGGAGGAGCCGGATCCCATCTTGCGCCCAGCGGCGGCACTGGGACTTTTGACTGTACTTTCTCGACGCCAGCCGCCGCGGGGAGGGCGGGAGTGGGAGGGAGGAGGGGGCGGCGGCGGGAGGACGGCGGGGACCAGCCAACCAGGGCGCTGCCACCGCCACCGGTGCGGGTCGGCTGCCGCCTCGGGCCGCGTCTAGGCTCTGCTCCGCCTCCGGCCCGGCCTCCCTCCTCCTCCCTCTGCCTGCCTCCCCCCTCCTCCTTCCCTCATTTCCCTCCCGCCCCCTCCTGCCCTCCTCCTCCTTCTCCTCCTCCTCCCCCTTCCTCCCCATCCCTCCTCCCCTTCCCTTCTCTCCTCCCCTTCCCTTCCCTCCTCCCCTTCCCTTCCCTCCTCCCCTTCCCTTCCCTCCTCCCCTTCCCTTCCCTCCTCCCCTTTCCCTTCCCTTCCCTCCTCCCCCTTCCCTCCCTTCTCATATTAAGGCACACCCCCTCTTCTTCCGTTTGACTCCGGCTGCCTTGGGGACAGGGCCAAGCGGGAAGATTCTCTCCAGGTGACCTCTGGACAGGTGCCCATAGTGAGTGACCCCTCTGGCTGCAGTGCTGGCCACCTCCCGTGTGCCAGAAATTCCCAGAGCGACCCCCTCCGGCTGCAGCCTGGTCACCTTCCAGGTTCCAGAAATTCCCAGAGCGACCCCCTCTGGCTGCAGCCTGGTCACCTCCCCTATTCCAGAAATTCCCAGAGCGACCCCCTCTGGCTGCAGGCTGGGCAGCTCCCCACATGGACAGTTGCCCTTAGCGATTCCTTCGCCCCAGGTGGCTAATCAAGCACTTTAGGGACCTGGGGCCCTGAGCCGCGGCGGTCATTACTGTCATCCTGGCACCGCTTAGCATCAGGCAACTCCCGAGGCTCAGCCTCTCCCTGCCGTGATTGCCACCCTCCTGTAACTCGCCTAGGAAATGGGAAAAGTTGCTTCTCATTCATGCGCATCCTTCTCCTAAGTTCTCTGTACATTCTTGGGAGTGACAGCCTCTTCCAGCTGCACCCAGAGCTGAAATGGCAATTTTATTTCTGTCCTTAATGGAGCCAGAGAGAGGATTACCCAGCCACCGGCTCTTGCTCGATTCAGCGCTGCTCTGCCCACCGCCACCCCCGCCCCCGCCCGCCACCTCCCTAATTGCTACGGGGAGCGTGGGAAAGGCAGGAGGGATTTCAGGCAGTTAGTGACCTGGGATTTCAGGCAGTTAGTGACCTGGAGATCACACTGGGGGCTTCCTCGCGGCTCCCAAGTCTCTGAGAGCTCCCAGTGGGAACCAGTGGGGGGAGGGCTGGTGAGTGCGGAACGGCTCCAAGTGCCTGTTGCTTTTGGAAGCGGGTGTCAAAGCAGCCAGAGAATGCACTTATTGTTCCATTCTATGTGGATTCCAAGCCACTGCCTTCCATCTGTTGAATGTCTGGGTTTTGCTTATTGAGAGAGCGCCTGGTGCCCGCGGGCTCCTGCCTCCCTCGGGGCCTGCTCCAGCCTCGCCGACCCGGCCCGCGGTCATTGCCTTTCCCTTGTCTGGCCCTCCGGCCTCCACCCGGAACACGAGCCCTCAGAGTCCTCCCGGCCGCCTGGAGCACTGGCCAGGATGGAGCCCTGGGGGCGGCGGGGCTCGTGCCCTTTAAGGAAGCATTCTTCCCCAGCCTTTGGACAGTCTTGCAGGTGTCACTTCGTGTCCCTTGCTGGCTGTCAAAGAATGATGATGGCTTTGGCCTTGCCTCCAGCCCAGTGAAGGGACCGCATCGGAGCCCGGGCACCATGAGACTTGCTTTAGAAGTGGCTAGAAGGGAGAGATCGGGGCCGCGGGAGACCTTTGAGCTGGGGGTAGCCTCGCTTGGGTGGTTAGAGTTGGCCGCCTGACTCATGGTCGGGATAACGTGTCCCCAGAAAATTGGAGCGAGCGCGATTATTATAGTTCAGTTTTGTCGTTGAACGCTCGGATGTTATTTGGGCTAATCCAGTGATGGACCTGTGGGCCGGTGTGCTGCCTGGCGTGGAGACCTCACCGCCCAGCAGATGGCTCGTTAGCCCGATGCTTATTTATTCCCCATGTATCCCAGTCACCTGACCCGACCCTCTCCAGTCATCTCCTTCTGGCGCCCTGGAAGGACAGGTGTCCGAATGCCGTGTGCGGCTCTGAGGAGCGTGCACATCTCCGTCCGGCATCCCGTGGGGCGCTGGGGCCTCCTGGCTGCCTGGTTCTGTAGCCAGAATAATGATCTCTCTCGTCAGCGTGTGAGGAGCTAGGATGCCGCCGCGGGTCCGGTTCAGAGAGACTTAGCTCTCGCCCCCGAGAGGAGTCCTTGCCTTTGCCTCATGCCCGCGTGGGGCAGTGGTTCCAGCGCGCATCAGCACCGCTGTGCGTCCGCGCCTCCCCTGGTGCTGGCGTTCGGGAGGGAATACACTAAAATCTCGGGCTGGAGGAGCTGGCGTTTCACTGCGAGACACACAAGGTGGGACAAATAAATGGAGCATGTCGCGTGTTGGATCGTCATGAGTGCAAAGGAGAAAAGTCACTTGGGGAAGGAGATTCCAAATGTGGCACGTGGGGGCTTGACATATTAAAGAGTGAGCCAGGCACAGTGCGCAGGAGTCGGGGAGCCAGGAGCCCAGGAGGAAAGAACCTTCTAGCAAAGGGTGAAGAACCTTCATGCATGGGCCGGGGGTGGAGGTGGGGTGCCCAATGCAGCTGGCAGGGGGAGGGGAGGGAACAGGGGAGCTGCAATGGGGAGCGAGTGGCAGGCCCCCGTGTGGACCATGCAAGTGACCCGATGCCACTCTTCTGGATGCCAGCCTCATGGTATGTGGAGGAGGAGGCATGTGGCCTACTCGCCTGCTGGTGTTTTGACAGGATCATCCCGCTGCTGGGTGGCAGGGCTGCAGCAGGGAGAGCTGCAAAGACACTGCTGCTGTCGCTTTTGCAAACAACACTGGCGGTCGTGGACCACAGCGGTGAGAAGTGGCTGGATTCCGCACCCGGTTTGGAGGTTGCTCACATCTTTCATTTCTGCTCATCGCTTGGGTTGATGTCATTTCGACCTGTTTGCTCTCCTTCCCTTTTATATCGTGTGGTCCTGCCTGAACTCCTGCTCCCTCATCCTGGACGGCCCCTGGGGTAGGTAAGGTCCGAGGAGCCAGCGCTCCCCTGTATGTCCTGAATCAGCCCAGGTGTCTCCTGGGGTCCTCGACCTGCATTCCTGGCCACCAGGCGTGCAGCCGGTGTAAGTTCCAAGAATCAAGACAAAACCCGAGAAAACCACCTGCCTCTGCCTGCTGGGCTGGGGGCTGGGGGCAGGATGGGGAGCCTGGGTGGAGCGGGAGGCCCAACTTGGAGTTCACGTAGTCCCAGGGGGAGTCACAGGGAAGGAAGCCTCCGATTGTCTGGGATGTTCCGAGTGCGAGCTCCTGCCTAAACCTCACAGGGAAGGGGAAGTGGTGAGGGAGCGCCCGGAGATGCAAAGCCACCGGGCTCCTGAGGACCAGAACCGAGTCCAGCCTCTGTCTCTGGCCCCGCGTGGACTCTGTGCTTTCTTCCGGTGCCGAATGCACAGGTGCGTTCTGTATGCAGAGCTTACTCGCTAACCGCCGCAAAGACCGCACCAAGGGAGAATTTCAAAGTAAGGCATCAGAGCCAAAATGAAGAGCAGAGGGACCAAGCTGAGACACGGTGGGAGGGGCTGGCCCTGGTCCCCGGGTCCCACACAGGCTCTTCATCTCTGGCTTGAGGACGCGAAGCCACGTGAGGAGGAAGAGCAGGTCTCCCGTGTCTCTGCAGGGAGGATGCAGAGATTAGCAGGGAAGTTCAGGGAAAAGTCCAGAGGACGACGTGTGTCCGGGGTGGCTTGGCCAGGCGGAGCATCCTCCCTTGCGGCCAGCAGCGCCCAGCACCTGCTCCCAGCACCTGCTGCTGGTCTGCCCCGAGGGCATCCCCCTGCCTGTTCTTTTCCTTGGGCCTACCTGGTGTTTTTAATAATTGCTCTGGGAAGGATCCAGTGGCTGCCTCTACCAATTCTTTTTCTGAACCAGGGGTGGGGTGGGGGGCACCAAATGAATGTATGGAACAAGCCAAGTGCATTGGTGCCAACTGCATATATGGCGCTGAGCAGGCTTTATGAGGGGAGATTGGGGTGTGCCGGGCTCTGGGAGCCCCGTAGGACGGGATTAAAATGAACACGCTCACTGGATCTAAGACGCTTTACACTCTGACAGTTTTATCATCCGCCTCTTGGAGGGATCAGCCTGTTTCATACATACATAAGGAACTGAAAACCCCGTAAACTGCTCTAACCCCCTGGGGAAGCCGCTTGGCAGGATGCTCCAGGATCTGCCCCGAGCTTCGGGGCGAAGGGAGGAAAAGCGTGTGCAGCAAGGGCCCGTGTTACCGGAGTTTGATTTGTACCCACGTCAGCTTGTGTCTTTTCATGGTGTTGGTAATTATAAAATTATTACTGTTTGTAAATGTTTCAAATAATGCAGTGCGAGAGGCAGGGTCCCGAACAGATCAGGACGTGGAGCCCCACCGTCTTCTGAATCCTCGGCCCGTGGCTCTCTGACTTGCACATTTTCTTTTTTCTTCTCTTGTTCCCTGCGCGGTGGTCGTTGGGATCTTCCCAGGATTTTGTGGTTCCGAGTAGTATAGGCAGGAACCTCATGGGCGTCCTTGGGGAGCCGTGCTGTTAGTCTGTAGCACTGATCCTGGGACGTCAGGCTTCAGGGTGGAGGTGTATGCACATCTAAATTTTTGATTTTGGGAACACCTGGGTGGGGTCGGCGTTTGAGTGTCTGCCTTCGGCTCAGGTCGTGACCCCGGGGTCCCGGGATCGAGTCCCGCATCGGTCTCCCCGCAGGGAGCCTGCTTCTCCCTCTGCCTGTGTCTCTGCCTCTCCCTCTGGGTCTCTCATGAATAAATAAATAAATAATCTTTTTAAAAAATCTTTAAATTTTTGACTTTGCTGAATTGCCCTCTGGATGGTTATAGCACGGTTCTGGCTGCCATCAGCAAGCGGAGAGGTCCTTTCTGCCACACTTTGAACAAAATGAGATAGCCGTGATCCTGTTTGCATTTGCCAATCGAAGAAGAAGAGAAACATCTTTTTTTCCCTTTTTTTAAACATTTATTTGAGAGAGAGAGAGAGAGAGAATGCATGCACAAGCCAAAGGGTGGGAGGAGGCAGAGGGAGAGGGAGAAAGAATCCGCATCAGAGTCCTCGCCGAGCATAGAGCCTGAAGTCGGGCTTGATTCCACGACCCTGAGGTCATGACCTGAGCCGAAACCAAGAGTTGGACACGTAACCACCTATGCTACCAGGCGCCCCAGAAACATCTTATTTTAGCTTGCATTTCTGTGTTTTCAAGTGAGATGAGACAGCTCTCCTGCTTGTGGGCCGTTTGTGCTTCTCTGGCAAATTCATATTCTTTGCCCTTGTTTTATTAAAAAATATTTTTTATTATTGATTTTTACCAGCTCTTTCTGTACCACCTATAGCAGCTCACTGACCCTCATGTATTTTCCAAATATTTCCTCCAAGTGAGTGGCTTATCTTTCAACTTTATGCATAGTGTCCTTCTGATGTGCCTTTTATGTTTGCGCATCCTCAAGCCGCTGCTCCTCTTCCCGTAGGCACTCTGGGTCTCCTGTCAGCTAAGAAAGCAAGTATCATTTGTAACACAAATTTTTTTAAAGAAAGAAAGATATGACCTACATTTCCAGAGATCGGTACTGGCTAATTAACTGTGGCACATTTGCTGAAGGGAAACATCAAACAGGAAAATTATGGTGAGTGCACGGAGGCCAAGGGAAAGGTCACGGCACCTCCAGTGACACAGAATCTGCAGAGGTGTTTACACGCTGGCTGTGCATTCCCACACGGGACCCGTCTGTGTGGCACGAGCCGCAGGCTGGAGCTGGACACCAGCACGGACAGGCCCAGCCCCTCCTGGGATGCCCGGGTGGCCCAGTGGTTGGGCATCTGCCTTGGGCTCAGGGCATGACCCCGGGGTCCTGGGATCGAGTCCCGCATCGGGGTCCCTGCATGGAGCCTGCTTCTCCCTCTGCCTGTGTCTCTGCATCTCTCTGTGTGTCTCTCATGAATAAATACATAAAATCTTAAAAAAAAAAAAAAAAAAAGAACCAGCCCCTGCCGCACAGAGTTCACCCACCAGGGCTGGTCCGTGAAAACCACCACAGGGTCGAACCCCATTGGAAAGGGGATATGAAATGGGTGGTAGGGTTCCAGGCATTTTCTTCTTCAAAAAAATTTTAAAAAAATTCTGTGATGTTAAAAAAAAAATTCTGTGATGTTATTTTTTTGCCATAAAATTGGGAAAAGGGGAAGCAAGCAGTAAGGTGGTGTACGTTGAGCGCGGGCAAATCTGTGCCCTCCCACTTTCTTGGAAGGGGCTGGATAGGGAAGGTCGCATCTGGTTTCCAAACATGGTGCCGGGAGCCTTTGTTTGACCCTGTGGTGTGGAGTTACGCTGCTTCCCCTGGCGGACCTCCCTCTTCCCCTCGTCATGTACAGTGTTGGTCTCCGTGGGAAGGTGGCTGGATCCAGGACTTTTTTTTTTTTTTAAGATTTTATTTATTTATTCCTGAGAGACCAAGAGAGAGAGGCAGAGACACAGGCAGACGGAGAAGCAGGCTCCATGCAGGGAGCCCGATGCGGGACTCGATCCCAGGACCCTGAGATCATGACCTGAGCTGAAGGCAGACGCTCAACCACTGAGCCACCCGGGAGCCCCTGGATCCAGGCCTTTCTTCCTGCCTCTCCGTCCATTTAGCGACCTCCTACCAGGGATCCCGGCCGCTCTCATCTTTCCGGAGTGCACGTCCCCAGGAGCTTCCTGGTGCACAGCCTGGCGCTGTCACTTCCCTGGCTGGCCAGTCTGGGGGCCTTTCTTGCCCCCCAGGGTGGCATACCTGGCATCTTTCGCCTCCCTTGTCCTTCTCGGTCCACACCTCCAAGGAGACACCAGATACTCGCTGTCACGTCCCTGACTTTGCACCCCATTTCACCGAGAAGAACGTCCCTTCCCCTCTCCTCCCCTTGATCACCTCAGAGATCCTTTCAGGTGTCACCCACACGGTGCCGACTTCCCCGAACCCCTTGACCTCTGGAGCAACCTCTCCCCTGGGTTCCCCGAGCCCCAGCGCACCTCTGGGATCCCATGTGTGGCCCCGGACAATTTACGAGCTCTCCCCAAGCCTCAGGTTCCTCGCTGAGCAAGTGGGGGTGACCACGCCGGCCCAAAGCATCCTGGAGATGGATCGGGGGCATGGGCTGGTGCGTGAGAGGTGGGCACGTGGCGGTGGGCTCGTGCGCTGTAACAGCTGCCATCTCCTCCACTAAATCGTGGCCTTGGGGGTGCCGACCGGGTCGTGGGGGTCTTCCCGACACAGGCTGGCCCTCCACCTGGAGCTGGACGGACCGTCACCGTCCACCCAGGAATGTCTTCTGCGACTCGGCTGCCAACCTTCCTTCGGTACGTGGCCCTGCTGGATCTGTGACCTCACCTCCGTCGGCATTAAAACAGTCCTGGGAGCCCCTCGGGCCGCGGCGGTGTTTCCTCGTGCTGACCCCGAAGGCTCTTCCTCCCTCCCACGGAGCCGGAGCCAGCTGACCCGCCAGCCCTCGTGTCTGTCGTCATCTCACCGCCAGGTCACCCGGGGGCCTTGGGCAAGGAGAGGAGGTGGCCGCCCGCGACGCCAGCCCAGGGGACGGGCTCCTTTCTGTCTGGGCCCCGGAGCAGGTTCTGGGAGGGCGAGGTGGGCATCTGAGCCTGTCCTCAGCATCCCCGGCCCCCAGGGCTCCCACGCTGACTGTGCGGGGCAGCTGCAGGATTTTAAGCCGGGGTCCAGGCTGATCCGAGGACCCGAATGACCCCCACGCCGCCCCGGCCCACGCTGGCTCCGTGGAGAGTCCGCCCTTGTGAGAGGAGCCCACTCCACTCACGTCCGATGATGTCATTTCCAGAAACAGCACACGAAGGCCTCGCTGTTATGCGGACCTGTCCTTGATTATTCGCCCCCCGCGCGTAGCTATAGATCCAGCACTCCGGCTGGATAGTTGTTAAGGAGGAGTGTTGTGTCCTATTATTTCGGGTGGATTCCTCGACACCTCAGAATATGTGACAAACACACCCAATGTCAGTTGGAGGGTCAGGTCCGGTGCGTGTTTTACTGCAAGAGACTTCCGTGAACTCCAAGCTCGACTGCGGCCATGGCCTCTGCTGCACTAATCGCCCAGGTGCCCGCCTGTACGTGGAGCAGGGAGTTCCCTGTCCTGTGTCCCCAGAGCCACCCTGTCCCTCCCGCATCACCCGAACCAGGCGTTTACGAGGCTCAAAAGGAGGGGCCTCTGACTCGTCCCAGCAGGTGGAGGATGTGGTTCCTTCCACCCCGATTCTCCTTGGCTTCCCCCGGAGCCCCCTCCCTCAGAAAGGTCCTCTGGTCTGTGACTGTCCAACCCGTAACTGGGTGAGGTCACGGCTGCCCGATGGGACACCTTTCTCCCATCCCGAAATGCCTCCCCCTGCCCTGTTCTCTCCCTTCCTTTTGATTTGCTCCCACAAACTCCATCTCACCTGTGGGTTTCCCTGGCAGGCTCCTTCTTTCCCTCCCCTGGCTGCTGGGGAAAGGCTCCAGCCCTGCGTCCAGGAGCGCGAGCCCGCTGCCTGCTGGGTCCGGCCTGTTCTCACCACCGCCCTGACACCCTTAAATGAAGGAGAACATCTTTCTTGATCAGTGTGGACCAGAGGAGGCTGGAGATTTTCAAAGAAGCTTCTTCCAAGAAATCAGGTGAAGTGGGAGGTAGAAGGAATCAAAGGATTTACCAACGTTTGGAAAAAATGAGTTTTTGGTGGCCTGTCTCTGAGGGCCAACTGTGAAGCAGGTGAATTGGCAGGACCTACCAGGCCTTCCACCTTCTGGGTCCGGCCCGAATATGGACCACAGCAAACAAAACTCACCAAGCACGGGTCAGGGTGAAGCCCGGGGCCAGGAGCAGGGAGCTGGGGGCCTGGAGCAGGTCTGGGGCTGCCTCTGCTCTGTGATGAGCTCGTGGGCATATAAAAGAGGAGGGTATGTGAGAAGAGCACATACTCCGTTTCCCTCAGCCTGCACATGTGCACAATATAAGTACCCTCTTGGGGGAGGCTTGCAGAAAGCTCTCTCGGTAAATAGGCCAGGCCGAGTTCTACCAACCTGGGACTTATGTTCTGGCGGGGAGACAGACCAGCAGCACCCTGGTGGGACTTATATTCTGCTGGGGAGATAGACAATACAAAAAATACCATACCATATAATGGATTGTAAAGACGTACAACGCCAGGGCAGAGATAAGAGCTGTAAAGTAAAAAAATAAAAATAAAAAAGAAACAGAGAAAGAAGATAGAGAATTCCTCAGGCTACTATTGTAGATATTATTGTGGTCAAGGAAGTTATCATGGAAGAGGTGAGACCTGAGCAGAGACGTGGTTGCAAGTGACACGGGTGCAAGGAGGCCAAGCTGCCCAGTGCAGTGTCCAGGCCAGTGGGGTCCTGGGGACTGGCCAGCTGGGGCCAGAACCCAGGTCCTCCTCGCTGGGCAGCACTGGGTATATTGCTTACCTTTCCTCAGCCTCAGTTTACCACTTTTTACAAGGGACTCATGTGTCCCCTGCAAGACGAGCGGGTATAGGTGTGGAAAGCACTCAGCCATGCACAGCGTGGCCCCGCCCGCGCCTTTCTTGTCCCTCGTACCGCGGCTTGCTAGTGTAGGAGGAGAATTTGAACGGCGGTGGGACAGCTCTGCAGGGCGAGCTTTCTGGTGTGACGGGCACGGGGTCACTGTTGCCATGGCAGTTGTGACTTCTGCCCCGGGAGCGGAGGCCTGAGGATTGCAGAAGGGCCCTCCTTAAGGGCCGGCTGAACACTACAGGAAATTTCTGCTCCCCCTTTAGGGTGGTAGGTCCCCGATGTTTTCCTTTTGGAGATGATCCCGAGCAATGCCCGGCTGCTGGGAGGGGAGGGGCGCGCCCCCACCACTTGCTTCCATATTTATTTTATTTTGATGTTTTACATTTTAAAAAATTTAAATGCAATTTGCCAACATATATAGTCTAACCCCCAGTGCTCATCCCATCACGTGTCCTCCTCAGTGCCCGTCACCCAGTCACCCCGTCCCCCTGCCCACCTCCCCTTCCCCAACCCTTTGCTTGTTTCCCAGAGTTAGGAGTTGCTCATAGTTTGTCTCCATCTCTGATTTTCCCCACTCAGTTTCCTCCTTTCCCTTATAACCTCTTTCACTATTTCTCATATTCCCCTTATGAGTGACACCGTATGACGATTGTCCTCCGACGGACTTATGTCACGCAGCATCGTACCCTCCAGCTCCATCCACGTGAAGCAGGTGGTGGGTGTTCGTCTCTTCTGCTTCCGTCTTTAGTGCCAGTGACCTGGGCCGACCCGGCTTCCCATCTCCGCCGCGCCTTCCCCCTTCCAGGAAAGGAGCCTGTTGGGGGCCACAGCCGCCAGAGCCCCGCTGGGAAGCCCGTGTGCACGCAGTCACCCTTTCCCAAGGCTACCTCCCTGGGCCCCGGCTGTCCGCGCTTCCGTGACACCTGACAGGAGCCGCTTGTCGCTGGGGTTACAGGGCACACCTGGGGTGTCGTGCTTGCTTACGCTTGGCCTTCCTTGGAGCGCAGGGCTGGGTGGATGGGGTAACCCACCCCCAGATGCTGGCGCTGTCATCTGAGGGTCAGCCGGTCCTCGGCCGCCTGCTAAGCGAGGTGGAGGCGACGCTGTCCGGGCCCCGCCGACAGGAAGGCTTGGTGCTTCGGAAGAAAATCAGTTGGAGCCTTTCACCGGTGAGCTGCTCCGTACAAATTTCGATTTCTTGCTGATGCAAGACATGGCTCTCCAGACTCCTCCCCGGTCTAAAGCACAGGACTTAACGGAGGGTAGAACGTCACATCGAGGCCGCAGAGTGCGGCTTTTCCAACCAGGGCACATGGGGACACTGGCATGTGCAGGGCCAGGCTCTCTCGGCTCAAGGGGACGTGAGCAAGGACCACAGATGCGCTGACTCATACGTGGAGTCTGGGGCTTGATGCAGTTAGACCCGAGGTCTCAGTCGGCGCGTCTGGCTGGCTCCCCTGCCCTCCCGATGGGCCCTTCCCCCGTGACCCGGGCCAGGGCTGGCTGGTGGCCCAGAGCTCACGTCCCGCCCGCCGTGACCCGAGTGCAAGGTAACTCCCTCGGGACCGGGTGAGATGCCGGCCTCAGGGGCCACCCGGGGCCCAGCATGAGTCACTGCTGCGGGGACTGGGTGCTCTGACCCAGGCGTCCGGGTCACCGCCGGGCGGTACGAGCCATGACTCACAAGCTTAATATGCTCATTACAGTTTAGAAAATAAAGTTTCTATGGCAGAAGTCTTTGAGGCTTCTGGAAAAATTGCAAAGGTAGTACACAGAGTCCTCGTCCACCCCGCTCCAGGTCCCCGGCACGAGCAGCCGGCCTTCCTTCGCGGGGCACGCGGGGCACGTCCCTGAGCCAGCATCGATCCAGCAGCCTTGACACAGGTCCAAGGCTGGGTCAGACGGTTTTGTTTTCACTTTGTTTTCCTAATATCCTTGATCTGTTCCGGGATCCCGCCCAGGAAGCCACATGAAATGCAGTCATCACGTCTCCCGAGCCTCCTCCTTGGCTGCGACAGCTCCTCAGAAATCTCTGGGTCCTGGTGACCTTGACAGCTTAGGGGGCGCCGGCCCCGGCTGCCTGGTAGCTACTGGCTGGCTGCTTGGCCCCTCCCTCGAGCTCCCGGGGTGGGGGGCAGGTTTGGGGAGGGGGCCTCGGGGGGGGGGTGAGGAGCGGGTTTGGGGAGGGGGCCTCGGGGGTGAGGAGCCACTCTGTGTCACGTCCAGGGCGCACACTGCCAACATGGCCAGGCACCGTCACCCTTGAGCTCGATCCTCCGGCTGGGGTGTGTCGTCGGGTCTCCTCCCTGTGGGGTCACCCCATTCCCCCGCCCCCCAGCATCTCCTTTGGGAGGAGGGAGGGTGAGGTGTGCTCCCCATCCACTTACATAGGTTATTCTGAATTCTTCTGCCTGGGGAATTTGTCCCTCCTCCCCCCGTGTCCTTTCATTCAGCTATTTCTGTTTATCCGGGGGGCGGGGGGGGGGGGGGGCTCTGGGAGGCCTGCGGAGTTCCCTGGTTATAATCCAGCGCTGCTGGTGTGTCTTCTGCTCACCTTGATTCTGGTCACTGGGAGCCTTTCAGTGGGCTCCGGGGCCCTCAGACGTCCTCCTCGGTCTGTTGAGAACCAGAAGGAGGGCGGGAGGGGGGAGGGAGGGAGGAGGGAGGGAGGGAGGGAGGAGGGAGGGAGGGAGGAGGGAGGGAGGAAGGAAGGAAGAAGGAAGGAAGGCAGGAAGGAAGGAGAGGGAGGGAGGGGGGAGGGGGGGAGGGAGGGAGGGGGGAGGATGGAGGGAGGGAGGGAGGGAGGGAGGGAGGGAGGAGGGAGAGAGAGGAGAGGAGAGAGAGGTAGGAGGGATGGGGGGGGAGGGAGGGAGGGAGGGAGGGATGGAGGTGATGGGGTGGGAGGGCGGGAGGGGGAGGGAGGTGTGAGGTGAGGGAGTGCAAAAGGAGACAACTTCTTCCTGGTCTTTATTTTTTTATTTCTTTAATTTTTCGTCATTCCTTCCTTATTCCTTATTCCTTCCTTCCTTCCTTTCTCTTTTTCTTCTCTTTCTTTCTCTTTCTTCTCTTTCTCTGCCTCTCACTTCTTTACTTTCTGGCACCACAAGAAGCTCAGCTCATCTTGGGTACGTCCTGCCCTCGTCCTAGAGCAGCCATATCCCCAGGAGCCCTGGTGCCTTGGACTGGAGAACTGTGTCCGAGACCAATATCTGGAGCTGGGTGTGCTCATTGCTTCTGGGCTGCCTCAACTCACAAAACTGGAAAATATATGTGTATATTCTGATCCATGTGTACACACCAATTCACAACCTTTGTATTTGTATCAGATCGGATGGAATCATATTGGCATCTTCAACTCTAATCTGTTACCACACTAATAATCTTTCTGGCCCCTCCTCTTGCCCATGCATGGCCCCCCTCCACCTCCTGTGGTGGGAAAGCTGGCTCCCATCACCCACTATCCATTGCTTAATTGTTCAAGGCCAGTATCCATGTGTCCCGATGTTTGGAGAGCCTGTCAGGGGTGGGTGGGATCTCAGGGCCTGGCCACAGGGATGCAGAGGTGAGGAGGGGTGCACAGCAGGGGCTGCCCTGCTCTAGGACCATTGCCATAGAACATTCCAGGCCCTGCAGTGTCCAGAGTTAGCCGTCTGCTGTGGAATTCACGGGCTGTGGAGATGCTTCTCTGCTCAGCGTCTGATGGAAGGCCTGGACAGATGCCCCTCTCCTACCCTGGTGAGGGCAGACTGTGTAGCCTGTAGAAAGATGGGGATAGTAGGAAGGAAGTTCTCATGAGAACAAACCGTGGAGGGCTTGCGAGAGGACGGATGAACAGACTGAGAAGGGCCCCATCAGACCAGCCAGGGAAGGTCTTAGCCTCAGGCAGGGTGTAAAAGGAATGAAGACTCTGCACATGCTGATCTTGAATTAAGCAGTGAGCCTCTTGACGGGAGGCCCAAGGTTGAAATAGCAACTTCAGAATAAACTGTTGAAAGGTGGCCTTCGTCTTGTCCTTCTTCCAAAGTGACCTGCCCCCTCAAAATCCCCAGACCCAGGGATCCTGGGCAGGGTCACCGGAAGCCCACCTGGTGAAGCTGCTGCTTTTATAACAGTATGTGGGGCAGGGTCTGCTCCCGGGATAGCGCTTCTGCAACAGGCGCTGGAGCCTTCCGTCGCTTTGTCCTCCCTGGACTCGCTGGGCTGTGAGCTTGGAGCAGGCTACCCTGCCGGCTGTGGTTGGCCCACTGTGTGCTGCTGCCATGGCCGGGAGGAACTCTGTCCCTGCTTTGTGGATCAGCAGAGCTTCAGTAGTTTGCTCAAAACTAGCCCGACTCTAACCATCAGGACATAGGGAAAGTCCTTATAGGCACTGACCCCCTGGTATTGGTTTTCTGTTGACACATGACCTATCACTTGCAGAGTGCCCAGCGTGAAGGGAACCATCGTCTGTGTTCCCCTACACGTCTCTGTTACGGAGCTGAAACACTGCATCGCCTTGTCATCGGTCACATGCTCCTTTCCCCATCATGAGGATGAGATGTCACTTCTCAAGTGAGCTCACAGAGCTCAGAGCTTGATAGTTCTGGGAAAGAGGCATGGACCATTAGAGGCTGCTTTCCTCGTGCATGTGCGTCTGCTGAAAGATCCTATTTGCGAGCCCATTTGGCACCCATGGGGACTGGACACAAATCTGTTTTCTGGTGCATGCTGATTAATCTCACCCCACCTACAAAACACGCACATCCTCTGCGACTGACTCCATGAAAACCTCAGGATAGTGGCTTAAGAAAACATACAATCCTTCAGTATTCTAGAAATAGCCATTTTTATCATTTTTCAAGCGAGATTGATTCTTTTTTTTTTTTTGATTCTTTTTTTTTTTTTTAAAGATTTTATTTGTTTATTTGAGAGAGGGTCCTGGGATCGTGACCTGAGCCGAAGGGAGACACTTAACTGACTGAGCCACCCAGGTGCCCCCCGATTGATTCTTTTTAAGAGGTGCCGTTGTCAGGCACATGGATTTGATGTAGTAATGTGCACGGTAAAAATAATGTGCTGCCCATGTTCCCACAAATGCCGTTGTATTTGCCCTGTTTGACAGGTTGGCTTATAGACTGGCCATCTGCTCATTTTCCAGCTTTGAAAACAAAAATGGTGCATGGGATGCCATCTAACTAGAAAAGGCAAACATCTTTGGGGAGTTATGCAAGGCTTCTTTAGAAATGCTCCTTAACTGAATTATGGTGTTTGCAGAGTGTTATTAACATGTTACACAATAGTACATTATTACGGTATGAGTATTACAGAACAAGAAAACCATTTGCTTCAGTGGAAAGTTAGTCACTCTGTGGAATAAATATCTAGTAATTTGACAATGTAAACTTTTCCACTGGCTGATTTGATGTTCTGTAGACAGAACTTTAATGAATCATTGTTAAATCTACTTAGCTCCCTCACAGAGGCAAGGAAAAACCATCTCTAAATGTGCAAATGAAAAACAGAGAATAAAAAAAAAAAAGAAAAACAGAGAATATGCTCTAGAGCTCTCTGCCTTCTATTATTTGCTTTAACCAAGGGTGGGGGAATAGGATAAACTGCCACAACCAATTAGGGCTTCCCTGCCCACACCCACAAGGTGGGTGTGAAAATGTTCCATCTTGGACTCTTGGTCAGTGAGAGAGAGCTACTTTACATTTCTGTGGAGATGGACTATGGTGACCTAAGAGATGAGGATAATGTCATAAGCCACAAGCACCTGGTGAAGTGACAGGATAGGAGAATATACCGCAAGGGATAGAAGAATATATCTTAAACGGATAGATGGGTGGATGGATGGATGGGTGGGTGGGTGGGTAAATGGATGGGTGCATAGGTGGGTGGATAGATGGATGGGTGGGTGGGTGGATGGGTGGATGGATGGATGCTCAGATGGATGAATCATGGATCACAGATACTTGGATAGATGGATGGATCATGAATGCTTGAATAGGTGGTTGGATGAATGCTTGGATGGGTGGGTGGATGGATGGATGATGGATAGATCATGGACACTTGCACTGGCAGATGAGAGCTTGGATGAATGCATGAGTGGACGGGTAGATACTTGGTTATATCTATGAATGGGTGCATGGATGGATGGATGAATAGATGGATGGGTGGATGGGTAGATGGATGGATGACGGATGCTTGGCTAGGTGGATGCATGGGTGCACAGATGTATAGTCTGGATGAATTAACAAATAAAGATGTTTGGTTTGGTTTAGGCAAATGTCAGCACGTTCAATCACCAAAGTCCAGTAGGTAGGTGGACACTCAGTCATGGAGTATTTACTTTGTGACAAGCACAGTGCCAACATGAGGTTTACCTTTAGGAGGTGAGGACCAGTGTGGTTGGTAGAAGGTCAGGAAGCCATCAGAGGAGATGGCAACTGTCTAAGCCTGAGTGAAGATGGAGCCCATCTTGAGCAGGTAGGGTCTAGAGCTTTGCAGCAGGGAGAGTAACTATGGTAACAACAACTTGCAAGTCTGTAGTAAGGTGCTTGGGGCTATGTCCTCTCAGTTCACCCTCTGTCCCTTTTCTTCACCTGTCCTGGGGCTGACCCATATGGACACACCAACGGGCCCTCTTCTCTTCTGTCTTCTCATTGGGTTCAGCCAACAACGAGTCCTGGCAGGAGCTCAGAGTTGGAGGAAGAGCTCGGGGCCTTGATCTCTGTGACATTGCCCTCGTCAGGCTGTTGTCTCCTGTGACTGAAGGTCACTGCTCTGCCCACAGTGTCCTCCTATATATGACTATCTTCTTCCAGGCTTCTTGTAAATGCTCGCCCCTTCCCTATAACCCCTTTGGTGGTAACAGCTCCAGGTTACCACGTCATCTCTCAGGTGTCCCCTTGCGCCCTGCCCACACCTTTATAAATAGTTCCTTTTCCAAATAACCCCCCAAATTATCCTGATTCTGGAGTTGTTTTCTGTTGAGATCTTGACTTATAAGGTAGTTAGTATGAGGGGCGCAGAAAACAGATCCTCAAATCAAAACAGATCCTCAAAACCCATTCCTAGACCCTCCCAGGGGGGTCTGGGAATGGTTGGTCATATATTCAAGGAGCCCAGGAACAATCTCCTTGCCAGGGGAGACAACACAGGTAAGCACAGGCACAACGGAACCTTGATGATTCTGATAATCACTGGTGTCCACATGACAGTGTGGAGGGGAGCACAGCAGGGAGGGCAAAGCACTGGACAGGAGCTCCTGTTGGGTGACTGTGATGAGTCACAAGAGTTTGGTCTCTTGGTTTCATCCTATCTCCCTGGGGAGACGAAAAACTTAGACTACTGGGCACACATGAGGTAAGGGCTCTGGGGGGCAAAGAGATGATGGGCAAACCCTGACACATGGGATGAACACATGTATAGACCTGAGAATTTTGAACTTCCGAGTTTCCTGAGCCTCCTATTCCCCCAGAAACAGTCCTTCTCCTTTGTCTGAGGACACCAGTCCTGTTTGAGGACACACAAAACCCTTTCAATGACTAGACTGGGCCAGGTACTCCTTGAGCTGATGCTAAGTCTGCTTGTTCCTCCCCTCACTCCGTCTCCCCAAACACCTTCATTCTCACCAAGTGTAAATGAGAGTGGAGTCAGGTCTTCCTTCTCATGCTTCAATGTGCCTGGGAATCCTCAAGGGATTCTGTTAAAACACAAATTAAACTCAGTAGGTGTGGGGAGGGGCCTAACAAGCTCCTGACGCTGCTGCTGGGCTCTGGACCATGGGTTGAGCAGCAGAGAGGCAGGCTCAACATAGTCCTGCTGGGGAGGAAGGAGGCAGTCTACCCACCGAGAGGCTTTAGGACCTTGACAAGTTGTCAGCAGGAAGATAGAGGAGCATGTGTGAGGGGATTCTGATGGTGTAAGGCCAAGTGGGGATATGATGCTCAGAAAGGCCTACCCACTGACCCAGTTGGGATGGGAATCATCTGCAGAGCCTGAGTGCCACCTCCAGAGATTCTGATGTAATTATCTGGGATAGGATTTGGGCATTAGGAGTTTTAAATATTCCTCAGAAGAGTCTAATGGGCATCCAGGGCTGGGAACCACTGGTTAAATATGATTAAATGTATTGTCTTTATCAATAGACGACTAGATTGATCCTCAGAGCCTGAACTCAGTGACGGTCTACAGAAGGTCTGGGTGAGCATGTGACTCTGCATTTCTAAGAAAAATCCTGGAGTGGCCGAAGCCAAGTGCTTACCCATTAGAGACAAGTGGACTGCACTTCCATATCCAAACAGGAAGGGTAGCCATCAGAATGTTCGGACAAGTAGCACACGCAGCAATGGCTAACTGATCATGGAGTCACTAAAAATGGAACAGGTGAACAGGTGAGCAGCCTCTCAAGAGATATGTATGTAAGGAAGAAAATTCCATGCCATCTGTCTATGTATCATGTATCTATCATCTATCAACATCATTATCTGTTATTTATCTATATTGACCGGTCTATCTATCTGTGGAAAATTCAAATTCTAAATTGATAGGGAGAGATCCAACTTAATCACCACAGTAGGGACTCATGCCCCAGACCTGGACCTAAGGCCAATTCATAGATCTGTGTCCCTCTATTGATGGGGAGGCTGTCTCCCTTTGAAGAAAGGTGCTGCAGTGAGGCACGGGTGTATACTGTGGGACTTTCTTCAGGCCTTCCCTGGGACCAACACGATGGCCAACCCTCTGGGCATTATTAGATATCGATTTGGAACATATACTGATCCCCAGTGGACACTGTGATCCACTAATAAAGATGGAAGCTTTTGGCACAGTGTTAATGGAGTCTTGGCTCAAGTTCATCTCACGTGGAGACTACGGGAATTTATTCCTAGGGGAATAAATATGCTTAATGTCTTAGCTTGGTGTGCCATAATAAATACTATAGACTGGGTGGCTTAAACAGTAGACATTTATTTCTCATGGTTCCGGCTGGGAATGAAGGACCTATGAGGCTGGGAAGTCTGAGATCCATGTGCCTACAGATTCAGTGTCTGGTGAGGCCTGTCTCCCTGGCTTGCAGAGGTGGCCACCTTCTCAAAGTGTCCTCATGTGGCAGAGAGAGAATCAGCTCTGGTGCCTCTTCCTCTTCTGATAGAGACATTAATCCTGCATGGGAACCCACCTTCATGTCCTCATCCAAACCTAATTATTTCCTAAAGGCCCCATCTCCAAGTACCATTGCACTGGAGGGCAGGACTTCAACATATGAATCTGGGCAGGGGGGAAATACAGCCATTCAGTCTATAACATTTAGCAACTGGCCAAATGCCCATATTGGTGGAAGGAGCCAAGGGAAGCCCTAGAACTGCCCTCTACACCATACCTTGAGAAATAATGAATCAAACCAAAACCTTATCCTAGGGAAACTGAAAAGTTGGGGCACTAGAAGACTTGGGAGATGTCAGGGTGGAGATTTGTACCAGGGGCCCATTTAAAATACATTCATTTAGGTGGTACAAGAGTCAGATGGATCCTAGAGCATGATGTGGGTTTTCACAAACTTGGTCGGAGGTAATGGTGACTAGGGTTCAGATATGACTTTACTGGAGCATAGCTGCTGGCACCAGATTTGTAGCTATTGCCTGGAAAATGCTTTCTTTTCAATTCTGATCAGTAAGGAGACTCATAAGCTTCTGCATTTACATGGCAGGTGGGGAGGTATGCACGGGGGTCCAACCACATGGTCCTCCTTTTCACCAAAGCTGACCTGGTTACTACCACTGCTGAGTGCTGACCTGAGACCAGTGCTGAGTCACCCACGATCCTCGTTGGGGTGAGCTGATGACCTGGTGGCCAGCTAGTTACACCAAGCCTACCCATCACAGAGGAGCAGCACTCTTGTTTTCATAGGAACAAAAACTTTGCCTTCCCTCCCCTGTCCCCCAGTATCTCCGAGCACCACCGTTCTTGTTCTGTAGGATGTCCCAGCCATTACTGTGGTATTCACACTCCATTGCCTCCAACAGTAACACATTTCATGGCGAGCAGGTGCTGCTACCCCTGAAAGAGAAGATCACCAGCTGGTTGTGTGGCTCAACCGTGAAACTGGATACACACAACAGAATTCCATTATATGATGCAAGTTTTCATGGGGACGCTGGGCAAGAGTAGACCACAAGGCACACATATATTGCATAAGCAGGGAGCTCAGACTCTATGGGACCCGTGTGCTCCTTATTCATCTTTCCCTCAGCCCATACCTGTGGCCATCAGGGCCATTTCTTATGGCCGGGTAATGGAGAAGGAGCAGCATGGGCCTGGTTAGTGGAGGGGTCTCCATGCTGTGCTGGCACCAGCTGGAAGTAGTGGCCTTGCGGTGCAATCAAGGCATAGCCCTAAAAGACAATGATGAAGGGAAATCCTCCCGTGGGCACAACTCCACGAAACACATCTAGTTGTCTACCTCATGGTCACCGAAGGCCCAGGTCTCTGTTGATTTATGAGGAATGGCAAAAGGGTTGGCTGGTCTTCCAGCTATGTGGAAAGAGCACAAATAAAAGCCTGGTGACAAGGTGGGTCCTGGGGAGACATTTGTGGGTCTCGTGGGAAGGGCAGAGTGTGAACATATTTGTGTCTGACATAAATATCCATTGGGGGATGTGGGGGCATCCCAATATTCAGCAGTCATGGGTGACCCATCTTATGGATATCAGCTCATCTCTTTCTTCAACCAGTCCAGTGCTTGATTGGATCCATGTCAAAGAGGCCACAGATTTTAAAAATCAAAATTAACGCCCCCCCAAAAATCCACAATAAACAAAACATCAAAGTTTAAAATAACCCCCCCACCAAAAAAAAAAATAAAAAAAATAAAATAAAATAAAACCCAGGACAACACCAAACCATATTGGAGCCTGGGACCAGGAAAGGAACCCCAGCTGGATTACTTTCCTGGGGCTGCTGTGACAAGCTAGGCAGCTTAAAACAAGGTAAATAAATGTATATTCTCCTGGCTCTGGAGGGAGAGCCCAAAATCAAGGTGTCGCAGGGTTGGATCCTGCTGGAGGCTCTGAGGGAGAGTCTGCTCCAGCCTCTGTGCCCTCTGCTGGTTGGTGGCTGGCAGTTCTTGGTGGCCCTGGGCTCGGGACTGCATCAATTCCATCTGTCCTCCTTCTTCACATCACTGTCCCCTCCCTGTATCTCATCCCCTTCTCTTCTCTTCTAAGGACACCTGTTTTGGATTTAGGGCCCATCCTGACCCAAGATGGTCTCATTTCCAGACCTTTTTTTTTTTTAAATATTTTATTTTATTTATTTATTCATGAGAGACACAGAGAGAGAGAGAGGCAGAGACACAGGCAGAGGGAGAAGCAGGCTCCCTGCGGAGAACCCGACATGGGACTCGATCTCAGGACTCCAGGATCACGCCCTGGGCCAAAGGCAGGCACTCAACCACTGAGCCCCCCAGGGATCCCCCTCATTTCCAGACCCTTAATTCAAGTACATCCACCAAGGCACTTTTTCCAAATAAAGTCATAGTCATAGGCTCCAGATAGACCTAGATCTTTTGGGTGGGTGGGGCCACCATTTGACGTACGACATCTGGTTGTCTTAAGCAAACACATCAGGAATATACCTGATGTTGGCTTGTTCACTAATCTGATTTTTTTTTTTTTTACTAATCTGATTTTTAATGGAGAGAATTTCCCTGTTTGATGATTTCTCTTCACTAAGTGGTGATCTTAAATAATTTTTATTTCACTTAAGTGAATATCATTATAATAAATTTTGTTTCAATAGAAACAAACGAGGAGTGTTGTGGCTTTTAATATACCTCATTTTCAGCTTTTCATTATTTTTTTTTAACTACTTTAATGCTCTGGGGGAAAATAACCATATTCAGCCATACAACACACGTATACGGGGTGCACGTGCTTCCTTTCATCTCAGGCTCTAGCCCGGGTTGGCTCAGGTAGGATCACGCAGGTGTGGGCAGCCAGGCTGGTGGCCTGCAAGGGATGAAGGCAAAGACGAGGGGACGGCGTTGAGGTGTCGTTTGGACTAGACTTGAGGCCAGTGCTGCCACGGCCCAGGGCTTCCTCACATTTTTGGTGTCTTTACCGCAGCAGGCACATCTCGGAAGGACTTCCCCGCTTGGCAGCTTGCAGAGGAACGAGGACCTCACCACGGTTAAAGGCCTTAGAGGCTGTGAGAACAGACACAGCTGCCAGGCTGATTCCCGTTGGGGCTGGGTGGCCTCCCCCATCAAACCACCACAGCTGAGGCCCTGACGGGGCCCGAGACAGGCAAGAGCCAAGCCCCAGCGTGTGGGGTCCCCCCAAAACCTCTGTTTGGCCATCCGTCTGGGCTCGGCTTCCTGGGGCACCAGTGATGTCTTACCCTCAGAGCATCACGTAGGTGAGGGGGCCTGAGACATCGCGAGTCACTTGATGATCCTCAGTGGGGAAGGATCACAGGGACTTTTATGTAAATACACGCTGAGAAAATATAACGTGAACAGCTTTCACCTTCGAGCTGCCTCTCTGAGGGATTTGTAAAGGCTGAGCAAAGGCCTCCTTCCTGATTTGACAAACTGGGCCCTAGGTGTCCGCATGAAAAGATCCTGGGAAGAGAAGTATTGTAGGTGGGGCTGGTGATCGGCTCTGGGGCTCCCCAACTCTGGTGAAAGCCAAACTTCTGCGTGGACCCCAGTGCCCCACTGAGAGAGGAGGGGCTCCAAGGACAGGTTTAGCACCCGCGGTTCAAGGGTGGTCCCTTCAACAGACATGTCCACCCTGCGGCTGTGAACATGGCCTTATTTGCAAAAGGGTCTTTGCAGATGTAATTGCAAAGTTGAGGATCTCGGCGTGGGCTCATCCTGGATTTAGGGTGGGCCCCAAATCCGATGGCAGGTGTCCTTATGAGGAGGGGGACCCAGACACACAGGGAGAATGTCACGTGGAGACAGAGCAGAGATTGGAGTCAGGTGTCTGTGAGCCAAAGAGTGTCAAGGATTATAGGGACCCCAGCAGCTGGGAGAGGCCTGGGAACAGAGTCCCCCAACCTCCAGAAGGAGCCAACACTGCCGATACCCTGATTTTGGGCTTTTGGCCCCCAGAGCTGGGGGAAGATGAATCTCTGTCACTGTAAGCTCCCAAGTCTATGGTTATAAGAGCCCAAGGAAACAAATGCAGTGTTTAAAGGATTTCTAGGGGATCCTTGGGTGGCTCAGAGGTTTAGCACCTGCCTTCGACCCAGGGCATGATCCTGGAGTCCCGGGATCGAGTCCCGCATCAGGATCCTTGCATGGAGCTTGCTTCTCCCTCTATCTGTGTCTCTGCCCCACTCTCTCTCTGTGTTTTGCATGAATAAATAAATAAAATCTTAAAAAAAAAATAATGGATTTCTAAAAATCTAACTTTTATTTATGACCTAGAGTATCGGTCCTGTTCAAAGGGGGAAGGAAGGTCTTTTTTTTTATTTAAAGATTTTATTTATTTATTTATTTGACAGAAAGAGAGAGCATGCCCAGGTGAGAGAGAGACAGAGAGAGAGACAGAGAGACAGAGAGACAGAGAGAACGACCAGGGGGCGGGGCAGAGGGAGAGGGAGAAGCAGGCTCCCCGCTGAGCAGGTGCAGACGTAGGGCTCCGTCCCAGGACCCTGGGATCATGACCTGAGCCAAAGGCAGATGCTTCACCGACTGGGCCACCCAGGCGCCCCTAAAGGGGTGGGAAGGTCCTAACTGGAGGGGCCTCTCAGAGACCCAGCCTGGGCATGCGTATGGGGCCGGGTGGGCGAGCGTCGCTGGATGGGGTTGAGCCGTGGCCCCAAATCCCGGACATGGAGGCTGGGAGTGAGCGAGCGCTGCTCCAGGGGCCTCGGGTCCAGGTGCTTCTGCAGAGCCCGTTAGAGGCAGGCCCCGGGCTACGCGGTGCCCCGACCTGCCGGTGCAGCCTCTGCTCCTCCCCCCCGTGGTATTCCACACGCGGCGTCAGGGCTTTAGCTCTTTCTCATTGCAGCCCATATGCTCACACGCATGTAAAAATGGTGTATAAAATCCCGTTGTTTGCATGCTTCGGTAGAAACCGTTTGTAAAAGGCTGCACGCGTGCCGGGGTGGTGCGACTCCCCAGTCCCTCTGGGACGCTCAGCCCCTGAGCCACTTTCCCTGCAGAAGCTGGGGCCACGTGAGCACAGGTGAGCCCCGCAGGTGCCCCTCACGTGGACCTTGGGCTCCGAGCGTGGATGACAAGCAGCGAGGAGAGGGCTCCTTCCCGGGGCAGGAGGCAGCAGCATGGGGTTGCCAGGGCTGTGGGGCGGTGGTGCGCGGCGTCCAGGTGGCAGTCGCAGCTGCGTCCTCCGCAGACCAGGTCTGAGGCTCTGGCTCCTGCTGGCTGCTCGCCTGGCTTCGGCTCGTTTTCCAGGCCTTCCTGCAGCTGGAGCGGGCTGCCCAGTGTCCTTTCAACATCCCTTTCTGGTCACATCAGCCTGGGGCGGCTGGAGTGCAGGGCCTGGCTGATAGGACACGCCGAGCGCCACACCGTGCTGGTGGCCGTCCTGCAGGCTCCTTCGGCCGCACCACTGACCCTGCTTCCCCTACCAGGACAGCCCTGAGCAGCCCACCTACTCAAGGGAGCGCCGGGTGCTCTGTGGGGCTGGCTGTGGGGCCCGCGGCTCCCTGGAGGGGGTGCAGTGACTGGGGGGGCCGGGCGGCATCCCGGGGGTGATGCCCTCTTGCTCGACCTGGCCGCTGGTTAAACAGGTGCATTCACGGTGTGAAAATACATAAGACTAAACACTTAATGATTTGTACATTTAGCTTTAAGCAGGTTATACATCAATAAAGAGTTAAAAATAAAATACAATAAAGGAGGAGATGAATTTGGGGATTGGTGGGGGGAGGACGGAGAGTCGGGTGTGGGTAAACCCTGAACACCTCCTCTCCCTCAGGTCCTTAGCACTGTCACCAGGAAGGCATGGATGAGGAGGGGGGGGGAGAGCAGGAGGAGGGGGAGGGGGGAGAATGAGGGAGGAGGGGGAGGGAGGAGGAGGGAGAGGGAGGAAAGAGGAGGAGGATGAGGGAAGAGGTGAAGGGAGGGAGGAGGAGGGAGGGTGAGGAAGGAGGAGAGGGGAGGAGGGGGAGGGAAGGAGGGGAGGAGAGTGAAGTAGGGTGAGGGAGGAAGGGGGAAGAGAATGAGGCAGGAGAAGAGGGTGAGGAGGGAGGAGGAGGGGACAGGGAGGGGGAGGGAGGAAGGAGGAAGGAGGATGATAAGGAAGGAGGAGGAGGAGGAGGAGGAGGAGGAAGGCCATGGAAACCGCTCAGTCTGTGTGCTCACTGGAGGAGACGTCCCCCGGAGGCTCTGGGGGCGCAGACAGGTGCTGGTGACCCTCGGCCAGTGTCCCCCGGGGAGCGCGTGGACATCTGACTCATTTCCAGTCTCTCCTCCGAATCTGGCCTGGGCCCTGCCCCTCGGTGGGCGGAAGGTGTGATTTCAGGGCGGTGCGGGCATGCAGGGTGGGCGCCCTGCCTGGGGAGCAGGAGCAGGCTCTGGGGGCCTGGGGTTGCTGGCCCCTGACACGGGGCATGAGAGCTGCTGTGAGCCTGCCTCACCCACTGAGGCTGGCGGAGCTGTGGGGGGACGAGCACCCCCAGCCTAAGGACCAAGTGACCCCAGAGGAGGGACCCCATCTTGGAAGCTCACAGGGCAGATGGGTTGGCAGGGGACCTCCAGAGGGACGAGAAGAGCCGGGGGCTCAGGGGACCCTGGTGGGTGGGTGAGGAGCACAGGAGTGTCCAGGGAGGGCCTGGAGCAAAGCCTCAGGGGAGGGGCGGGGGGGGGGGGACCTGCCCGGCTGCTCCCTGGTGGCTGGAAGGGGACAGTTTATGGCCCAGGGAAGGAGCAGCTAAGCCGCTGCCCCTCAGCCAGCCCTGTACCCCTTGCCCAGGAAGACACCTATCTTAGGTGCTGCCTGTCACCAGCGCCCCGGAGCATGTGGCCCCCACCCCTGCCAGCCGGCTCTTCCCAGGGGCGCCCCGAGCCCTGCAGCCGCCGTGCCCACGCCGTCCCCTCTGCCTGTCTGGAGTCCCCCTGCTCAGGGCCTCGCTCTGGCCAGCCCCCTAACCCCGGCCTCCCGGCTCCCATCCCAGCCTGGGGCCCCCACAGCCTGGGTGTTGGGGGGTCCTGGGGTGCTGTCCCGCTGACACCCCTGAGGGGCTCCGAGGCCGGGCAAGATCCCAGCTCGCCTCCTCTGCAGGCTGGGTCGGGAGGCCTCATCCCCCTCGGCCTCCTAGTCTGTGCCCGCCCCCGTGAGGACTGGAGAGACACACTGGGAGGCAGCAGATGCCAGTGGAGGGGGCCTGCGGGGAGAAGCCAGAGGAGCTGGGGCAGGGGAGCCCAAGGGGCAGCAGGGCGCAGGAGGGGTGCGGTCAAGCCGGGGTGGGGGCTGCGGGGTGCTCCCCTGGTGCCTCCCCACCCCCACTCCCACCCCCGCACGCAGGTGGCAGGTTGGCGGTGGGAGATGAGGGGGCCGGAGAGGTGGGCAGAGAGCCCTCTTCCTGAGCCCCCCCCTAGCTCCCGGCCGGCTCCCCACTGCCCTTCAGCTCTTGCTCGGGACACATTTGCAGTTCGGCAGCGGCTGGCTTCTTCCTGCATTTCCTCTCTTGTGCTAAATGTGAGGGTTTGGGCGCTCTCCAGGCTGGCTTTTACACAGAAAACAGAATTCACAAATTGCCTTTCGTTTTGAAAAAGTCATCTCCATTTTATTAAAGTGGAGAATTTGAATAACTAGTTCTTCCTTATATTTAAGTTCAGCTGGTAGTTGGGTACCCGGAAGCGATTCGTTTAAGGAGGATTTTGATTCATACAAGCAAACCGGGAATCTCTCCTATTCCTTAGTTCAGCACAGTGGATTCCCTTGGTGGCGGCTTCAGTTATTTGATTAATAAAGCGGACTCGCCTGTTGGATCCGATTACCTAAGAAATTCACTTTTTAAATACAGACATTCTTGGGGCGCCTGGGTGGCTCAGGGGCTGAGCATCTGCCTTCGGCTCAGGGCGTGACCCCGAGGTCCCAGGATTGAGTCCCACATCGGGCTCCCCGCAGGGAGCCTGCTTCTCCCTCTGCCTGGGTCTCTGCCTCTCTCTGTGTCTTTCATGAATAAATAAAATCTTAAAAAAAAATAAACAGAGATTCTCAAGTTCTTTTCAACGTTCCCATGCTGGAAATAAATTTCGTAAAATTTCTACTTAACATCCCCGGCCTAAATCAGTTACTTCTGTCTTAATTGAAATAAAAAAACCAGGCACAGCCTTTTGCGATTATGAACACAGCAAACTCCAAATATCTGTAAATCCTTTCGTTGTGAACGTATAGATTGTGAGGTTGGTTTTCTTAAAATTTCTGTACACGATTCAAGCACGTCAGCCATTAAGAGGTCCTACGAAGTGATCCCGAGAAAGGTCACTAAGGAGGTGGTGACAAATTCCCATTCTGGGGACAGTCGGGTTGTGTCCCCGTGATGACCAGTGAATTATTTCCGACAGTGCATTTGGGCATGCTGAGCTCCGCTTGTAGTCTATAAAAGGGGTGGTTTCATTTTTTTAAAATTCCCTTATTTTAAGAGTTCTGTGTTGTTTTCATATCCCAAAGGTTTACGTCAGCCTGGCCAGATTCTTCTGTTCGCTCAGGAGCCTTCAGGTCGCACGGTCTCTGCTGCTTCTCCCTTGCAGGTGGCATAGGACCTCCCCATCTCTGGTGCTCGGGAAACCACAATTATGAAAGTTTCCAAATTCACACAAAAGTAGGGAGAACAGGGAGCCCTCTGTCTCCACCTTTAACTTCCAGTAACATAACATATTAAGCACATTTCCGTCCCCACGAACTTCATGGACTCCTGCAGTTCCTTTCCCGACCCTTCTCCTTCCTTAGGGATATTGAAGCCATGCACTGTAGGAATCATCTCTGCCCGTCTCTCCTGGCTTGTTGCTTCTTTTCCCCTATTGGGTTACAACCTCTACAACGAGAGCAAACCATCATGGAAAATCCCGTAGAAGTGCTTGGGAGGAGGAGGGAGGGGACGTGATGGCAGCCAAGTGGAGCCTGGTAGGTCGCGGCCTGAGCACATCTGCGGCCCTTCGGGCAGAGGGCAGGGCTCCAGTGACCTCGTGGGAAATGCACCGCGGGCCTGGTGGGGATCTCGATGGAGCTTCTGGCTCCTGCCTCACCTGCGCACTGACCCGTGGCTCCAGGCGAATCCTCCCTCCACGGGAAGAGTCCTGGGGCCCCAGCCTGGTCAGACTCCCCTGAAGCACACAGGCGGCTCATCGATGTGGGGGCAGGTGCACTGCCGGCCTGGTCAGAGCCCGCGGGACACTCAGACCCAGGTGTCTGCTCTTCCTGCCTGCACCTGCCACGTCGCGCCACACCACAGGACGAGGGATTTTGCAGCAGGAAGGAGCCTGGCTCCCCTCACTCTTTGGTCTCAGATGAACATTGAGGCCTGGAGGCTGTTTGCTCATCAGCCGGCCTGTGGCCACCTGACATCCTCCTCCACCGAGCTGACGTCCATGAGGTCACAGTGGAACACGTTTCCCCGCAGCTCCTTGTCTGAGTGACGCTTGCCTTTTGTAGATCCCCAGGAGCAGCTGCCCCTATACTGTGACTTTAGAGCTCATGTTTCATTGCAGGGACCTTTGAAATATGGGGGAAAGTTGACTCTCAGCCTTTCAGAAGCCACGCTGCCTGTAAGATGAGACAGGCTTGCAAGATTATACAGGACTGCTGCCTATATAAAGATAAAATCAACACCTCAGGCTTGCTTTTGATAAACCTTAAGGAGACCGAAAGACCTTTTCTGAAGATTGTCCTTCACGGCTTGTCCTCCTGCATTTGTCCCATAACAACATCGACCATCAGAGTCTAGGTTCTGGGAGGACAGGGGCTAGGTCAGCCTCAATTGCTGGTGGCCGCCAGCCTCCTGAGCAGTGTCCTCTTGATCAGCTTAGGTTGAAAACTGAATACGTAAGACAATAATTCAGGGGCCTTAGACGTGAAGGATAGCTCTAGTGGAAACCTCGACTCTAAGGGCAGAGGAGAGCCAGTGCCCCTCACGCTGGGAACTTGGGCGTGTGACTGCCAGCATCGCTCACCTGCAGAGGAAAGCAGAGCATGGCTCCGAGGAAGGAGATGCTCGTGGGCTGAGCCTCAGTGCCTCCAAGAACTGACGGTGACCTGCTGTCACTCCATCCCTCTGGTCCCATCTCTGTGGCTGTAAAGGTACTGAGTTTCCTCCCTCTCAGGACCCCTTAGACCCTGTGTCTGTTTGTCCATTTATGATCGGCCATCAGCTAGGCCTGGTCTGGCTGGATCCTTGGGTTTTGGCAATGGGGGGGCCATGATACCAGAAGGGCAGTCAGAGCCACACCTAGGCAAGCCTTCACTGCCTGCTTCACGGTTGACTTTACTATGTAGTAAAAACCACGGGCAGGAAGAGAGCCATGCTGTCAGGGTGCATGGGTGGCCGTAACAAAATCCCATAGACTGGGTGACTCAGCAGTAGACGTTCATTTGCTCACAGTTCCCGAGGCTGGATGTCCAAGACTAACATGACAGCAAATTGGTTTGTGGTGAGAGTGCACCTGGCTTGCAGATGGCCACCGTCTTGCTGTGTCCACACATGGCTTTTCTCCAGTGTCTACACTGTGGCCGGGTCAGGGAGGGACCGAGGAAGCTCTCTGCTGCACTCTCACAAGGACCCTAGTCCTGCGGGATCAGGGCCCCACCATTAGGACCCCATTTAACCTCATTACTTCCTTACTCCAAATACACCCACGGTGGGGTGAAGGCTTCAAACTATAAATTTGGGTGTGGGGAGGGGACACAAGTCAGTCCACAGTTGGTGGTAGTTTAGGAAGGTTTACTGGGCAGCAGAGAAGGGAGCTGTTGGAGAGGAAAAATATTTATTGAGAACCTATTGTGTACCTGGCAGTTTGAGGGGTTTTATATACCTTTTAAAACATCATCCTCATTTACTAGTCTTCTTTTACAAGAAGGGAGACTGAGGCCAAGGAAGTGGAGGAACTGTCTGAAGGCATACAGCTCCTCAGTGGGGAATGAGCTTTGAATCCTGGGTCGTCCTACCGGGGCCTGGTGCTATCAGACAGCTGAGGAACAGGGATTGGAAGGGAAAATGGCAGGGGGCAGAGGCATGAGTTTGGGGATGCTTTAGGTACCCTGGGGCACAAGGGACAGTTTTCAGACCTGTCGAGTTCAAGGTGGGCCACTTTAGGGGTACACTGCAGGATCTGTGAGAAGGCCAGGTCTCACCCACAGAGAGCTGGAGAGAAGCCCGAGGCTGAATCAGTCAGCAGTTGCTGTGTAACAAATATCTGGCTGCGGGAGGAATCTTATGGTCTGAATGTGACTCCCAGAGGACACTCCTTGAGCAGGTGTAAAGGTCTTCATCAGGGGCTGTGAGAGTGGTAAGTGCTGGTGTCCCCACTTCTTTAATAATGTGGACATGTTGGGGTGCTAGCAGAGTGCCAGAGAAGAGGGGATGTTTGGTGGTGGGTTGGAGGGGGGCTGATAGAGGCATCTACAAGGTTCCCTGTCTCAGAGAAAGGAGAGTGCAGGTGCCTGGAATCTATAGAAACAGGGGCTGCAGCATGGGGTGTGGACCTGTACCTCATGTTCATTTAAGGAAGAGTGCCACATCCTTTCAAGCTGTTGGAAAACAATGTGCTCTGAGCACAGGCTTGAGCTTACTCAGGAGAGGGACGGTGGGTTTAAGACAAATTAATCCCCCAAGAAAGCAGAGGCACTTGGCACAGAGCTCTCTCTGAGCCTGAAGGAGTTTCCTATCCTTCCCCCAACACAAAAATGTATTTTCAGACCAACCAACCAACCAAACCACAACCAACCACAACCAACCAACTCACCAACTAACCACAACCAACCAACCCACCAACCAACCACAACCAATCAACCAACTAACCACAACCTGCCAACTGACCACAACCAACCCACCAACCAACCACAACCAACCAACCACAACCAACCAACTAACCAACCAACCAAGCACAACCAACCAAGCACAACCAAGCACAACCAACCAATCAGCCAACCACAACCAATCAATTAACCAACTAACCACAACCAACTCATCAATTACAATCAACCAACTAACCAACCAACCACAACCAACCATAACCTACCAACCAAATAACCACAACCAGCCAACCAAAACCAACCAGCCAACCAACCAACCACAACTAAACAACTAAAACCAACCAGCCAATCAACCAGTCAACCACAACCAACTCATCATTTAAACAATCTATTGTACAGTCTTTCACCCAGAGGTCAGGGTCACAACATAAAATAACTCATTGCTCAGAGACTCATATAACAAAAGGGGACCAGTTCCTCCTGGCAGGACGGTGAGGGCCTCATTCCCCAGGGATGTCTCCTGTCTGACCCTACTTCAGCTGCCATGGCCTCCTTCAGCCATGGTTTCCCCCCACCGAGTGTGGAGGGGTTAAGGGCATCATCCATGTTAGAGATGCAAATTTTGGAGTCAAAGGAGACTGCAGACAGCCTCTCCAGCTCTGTGAGGCCCCAGATGCTTTTCCTACAAGCCACACACCCTTGCCTTGGCCCAGGAATGACTGTTGGGACCATGCTGGTCATGCACAGGCTTCTCCAACCTGCCTGTCCCGCTGGCTTTCCTGTCCTGTGAGTTTACGCAGTCATACCCCCTTTCATTTGTCAGCCGGACTCTTCCCTTATTTCTCTGCTGCAGGCAAGGTGACAGAAGCCCTGCTCCCACCCTTAAGGTGTTAGAACACCTGTGCCTGTACCTGAGGTGACGATTCCAGAGTGGGGCAGCTCTTCATGTTAAGAAATGCCATGTTTTACCTTCAGGCTCTTTTTGCCTTTTAGGACCAGGTTGTTTTGGGATTCCTTGCTTTGGATTGGGTCCTGCGAACCCCACCATGTCGGTGGGGCACTCAGTTGCCCTGGAGTTTCTGTCCTAATGGTCTGAGAGACGGGCACTTCTCCTGCTGGTCATTGCCATCCGTGGTTGGCTGATTTTGTGAATGTTCCACGAGCGCCGGATAGGAGAAGGGAGCTACTCCTGCAGTTCCTCAGGCCCTGGCAATCCTCTTATATTTCTGAGCGGAAGGGGGCGTGACACCTGCTTCCAGGTGAGCTCTCTTCTGTTATTTCTTGCGCAGCAAGAAAACAGGCTTCTCCAATTCCACCCTGCGTGGGGCCCACTTCACAGGGTGCAGGGCAGACTTGGGGTCAAAGGCAGATTGAACAGAATGTAGGCGGGGTGCCCACATTAGTCAGGCTACTTCGGGAGAACAGATGTATTTGTGTTTAAGATAAGGAATCAGCTCACGTGATCATGAGGCCGAGAAGTCCCTAGACTTGCATCTGCAGCTGGAGATCCAAGCGGCAGGTGGTGTGATCCAGGCCGAGTCCAAAGGCCTGAGGCCTGCCAGAGCCCAGGTGGTGTGCGTTCCAGTCGAGGGCAGGAGTCCGACGTCCCCGCTAAATAGCCAAGCAGAGAGCAAGTCTTCCCTCTCCACCCTTTGCTCTGTTTAGGCTCCAACAGACCATACAGGACAGGACCTCCCACACTGGGAGGGGGCACTCTGCTTTATTCAGCTCACCAATTTGAGTTCTCATCTCACCCAGAAACACCAAGAATAATGTTTAGCCAAATACCCCCTGGCCCAGTGCAGTTGACACACATTATTCCTAATGGTGGTTTGAAGCCACCAAAAAGAGAGGCCTTTCCTGCTCACTGGGTCTGAGCCCAGGATCCATCCACTCTGGCCTGTTGAGAACTAGGCACCAGTGTCCTGCACTCAGGCAACAGGGCTGTTAGGGAAGAGGCAGCAGGCCTCTCACTGACCCACATGGGGTTGGGAGAAGATGCTGTGGTAGGCCCCTTGCTTTTTGAAATGTGTGCATGTCAGTTTACAAATGTGTTCACACGCTTGCATGAGCATTGTGGTGACATGAACTCACACGCAGATATGCACACTGTGACCAGGAAGTCATTTAACTCAGGCTCAGTTTCCTAGTCTCAGCAATGGAGATCAATGGGTGCCCATTCTTGATGGAGACCAACAGGTACCCCTTCCCGATGGAAACCAATAGGTATCCTTTCCCTATGGAAACCAACAAGTGCCCCTTCCCTATGGAGACCAACGAGTGGCCTTTCACACTGGAGATCAATGGGTGGCCCTTCACACTGGACACCAACGGATGGCCCTTCACACTGGAGACCACTGAGTGGCCCTTCACACTGGAGACCAATGGGTGGCCCTTCCTGATGGAGAGCAATGGGTGGCCCTTCCCAATGGAGACCACTGAGTGGCCCTTCACACTGGAGACCAACAGATCGCCCTTCCCAATGGAGACCAATGGGTGCCCCTTCTCACTGGAGGCCAATGAGTGGTCTTTCCCAATGGAGACCAACAAGTAGCCCTTCACAATGGAGACCAATGGGTACCTCTTCTTAATGGAGATCAGAGTGTGTCCATTTGAAGATTTGGTGACAGTGCTCTGAGATCAGCTGGATTTTAGCCCCCCTTGCCTGTATGCTGGTACCTTTGTGTGAGGCACAACCTAGCCGGGTCTATACAACAGGCCTGGTTGTGCTGCCATGGAAGACTGGGAGTAGGGTTGGGGGGTAGGGTGGCATCTAGCAATGTGTACTTATATTAAATACAAGCTTGGGGCACCTGGGTGGCCCAGTCGGTTAAGTGTCTGACTCTTGGTTTTGGCTCAGGTCATGATCAGGGTTGTGAGACTGGGCCCCGTGTTGGGCTCTGTGCTCAGTGTGGAGTCTGCTTTGGGCTCTCTCACTCTCCTTCTGCCCCTCCCCTTGTGCACTCTCATGCTCTCTCTGTCTCTCTGTCTCTCTCTCACATAAATAGATAAAATCTTAGAAAAATAAATAGGAGCTTAATAGGTGCTTCTTGAAGGAGGGGTTAGGGGATACTCCCCGACACCAGGTGGTGGCTAGGTGCAGACAAAGCACCAATGGTCAGGATGTCAGCGCTCTACAGGGCACGTGTCAGAGGCACGGCATCCAGACATCAGATCTGGGAGCATGCGAGGCTATCAGCTTCCAGCCATTCTCTGTGAGCCCAAAGGGGACAGGAGCAAATGGGAGCTGGTGCCCGATGTCAGGATGACAGCCAATCTGAGGGAGAAACATTTGTTTCAGGATCAAAAGTCTCCATCGATGCTCTTCCTTTGAGGTCAAGTATTGTAGGGGGAAAGCTAATGACAAAGGAGGTGTGGGTGACCTTGAGAAATGGGGATTGTGGGACCAGCAGGGTATCTGTGCTGGGGACTCTGCCAAGAGACCACATGGTTCAGCTTTCCTCCCCCTCTGGGTCAGCCTGTGACCACTGCCACACTCGTCACGAAGGATGCCCAGTTCTTCATGAATATCATCAATCAAAACAAGACAAAAAATAGAAACAATGAATTAGGGCATGGAGAAGCCATTGCCTGGGACAGAAGGACATACTGCAGTTTTAGCACCAAAAATGGTCTAACTGGGAACAATCAGCGATGTTCCAAATGGAATCCATAATCCAACTCCACATCCAGAGGGTCCAATTGCGTTTTCTACTTGAAGGTCTCCCATCACATGTGCTCAGAAGGCTTTGGCCATCAAAGGGGTAGCAGCTTCTTTGCTCTGTGGCAGAGGCTTGCTGGTCTGTGTGTCACCCACGTAGACTGGGGTAACCGGTCTTGGGATGAGGTTTTTTGTAGGGTCTGTGGAGTGTAGACCACAGTGGGTGTGAAGCAAGCTCCTCTGACTAGGGGGCTGTGGGGCACAACTCCTGCGTCACCATGTTGTTGATCCCAGCTCTGAGAGAGAAAGAGGGAGAGGGAGAGAGGTTTCAGGTTCCTTGTTCTGCAGGTGTCAGAAATACCACTAGGCACCAAATGACTTGGTTAATCTTATGACCAGTATGGGTATCCGTTTTATACAAAATCTCACTTTATATGTTTGTAGATACGAAAAACAGCCATTTTCTTACTTTATTTTAGAAAAGAGGTAATAGCCTCTCACGTGAAATAAGCTAAATAAGTTCGAGAATTTCAGAAGAAGTCAATATTTTAATTGAAGTTCTGAGGAATGTTCTCCAGACCTGGGAAGAAGCTGAGTCCAGGAGAAGACAGTTTGTGAGCACTTGGGATCCTCAGCGTGAGGAAAGTTCTTCCAGCACAGCAGAGGTTCTCAACTCTGGGCGCCCGTGGGTGCCTACTGGGGAGTATTTTAAAATGCTGATGCCCGGGCCCCACTCTAGACCAGAGGAGCCAGAAACTCTGAGAGTGGGGCTGGGAATCTGTATTTTTAAGAAGAACACCTGGGTGGGAGCTGAAAGCCACTGCGTAGAGATTTCTTTCCTTTTTTTTTTTTTAAGGACTTTTATTTATTTATTCATGAGAGACAGAGAGAGAGAGAGAGAGAAGCAGAGACATAGGCAGAGGGAGAAGCAGGCTCCATGCAGGGAGCCGACGTGGGACTCAATCCCGGGTCTCCAGGATCATGACCTGGGTCCAAGGCAGGTGCCAAACCGCTGAGCCACCCCGGGATCCCATGCATAGAGTTTTCTGATTGCTGCGAAGCCAGAGTCAACTGGGTGCAAGAGGTGGGGCTGAGCAGGTGCAGGGGGCAGGGTGGGCGATGCTGGTGAGGAGTGGGGCCCCCTCCGTGGCCAGGCTTGGTGGGAAACCCCCACTCTCTTTGCCCCTTGGTCCAGATTGATGATTGCCCTGCAGGGAGCTGATCAAGTTGACAAACACTAACTGGGCCAACCCCTTCTCCACGCATCTCAGTGCGGACAAGCTCTCATTAGCTCCTCTTCAATATGAGTCATTAGCCAGCTGCCCCTAAATTAGCCTGCGCATATCCACATGCATTTCAGGGAAGTGGTGACTGACAGCTTGTCCCAAAATGGAAAGGCAGATGACAGAAGCTTAATTAAAATAGAATAATCAGTATTTTTAAGACCCCACACTTTGAGGCACAGCTTGCACTGGAAAGGAAGCCGACATGGCCTGGAACCGGAGTGAGCTGCGCTGTAAAATCGTGACTCAGCTGTGCCGAGGGAGAGGCATCATAGCCTCTGGACTTGTCCCTGCTGGCGTCCCCGTCTCCAATCACATTTTAGTGGGCCGCACACACCTGTAGGGCCCGACTACGTCTTACCCACCTCAGTCGTCTTCATGGCTTCCAGCGTGACGGCAGACTCATAACAGGAATTCAGTCAGCGATGTCTGGGGTGTAGAAGATGAAACCAGCCTCTGTGGGGTGAGCGGGAGGCACATGTCCCTGGATGTGGAGAGACTCCTGCTGCCCCAGGATGACCAGGGCGAGGGGCACACGCCAGTTGGCATTTTCAACATGGCAGAGAGCCGTCCTGCGCTGGAAGGGGGGCGCGAGGGAGTGGGGGAAGCCACGTCTTCAAGGTAGACGCCCATGAGCATGTGACGGCGGCTGGGTCCTGAGTCTCAGACCCCTGCGTGGCGCCCTTGTGAAGGATGAGAGCAGAAAGGTGGAGGCGTCATGTGTTCACGCCCTTGCCCCTTCAGCAGTGCTGCTGTGGACACCAGTATGTGCCAGGCACCGAGCTATAACCACAGCTTGTCCCCGTAGAGGCCTCTGTGTAACGTGGACATGAACATTCCAACACCACTGGAGGATCGAGGTGGTATATGAGGGACGTGGGGACTCTGAGGAGAGACAGACCCTGCCTGGGAGGGGGACGGCCCACAGCACGTGGCCATTACTAATCCGGAGGCATTAGGACAAGGATGGGAGAGCTCTTTCTCCTGTCTGGCACTGTGACCACTTAACATCTGGCTGAATGGTGTTGATTTTAGAAGGCCAGTGGGGAGATGGCCCCGGGGTGGGGTGGGGAGGTGCAGGCCTCCGGAGCGTCCAAGCAGAGCTGATACCACGGATCTGCACTCCCAGTTTGTGATGAAGTCGGAAGAAAACATCTTCCTTCTACAGAACAACTCGGAAATGCGGCTAAGTCTCTCGTCCTGGGTAACAAGAACAAATGGGCTTGTCTTGGTTTCCCCGCAGTCAGGCATAGTGTACGCTGCTTGAGGATGGTGAGTGGGTCTCTCGTGACCAATTCGGTCGTGTTTACTCTCTAACCCGTGCCTTGTTTACAGGAAGTTCCTAATAAATTGCTGATGAGCAACGGCTGACTTGCCTGAGCACGCGCGGGCCCTGCGTTGGGACACTTGCTGTCGCCTTGTTAAATGTCCTTGCGTTTTAATGGTCAACGTTTCTTTATTTGTAGCTTTTAATCGCATTTCACTGGAACACTAATACAAAGGACGGTTTAAATTCTTGGATGTGCTCCGACGCGTCCATGTGGGAGATGGTGTGCCTAGAAACAGATGCTTACATTTATTCCTGAGATCTGTTATTTCTACCAGATATCTGCTGCCAGACCAGTGTCTCGTAATCTTCTGGAAGTAGAGACGCAGACCAGATTTTCCACCAGCATTATACGCACCATGAAGGTACTAGAAAGGAGACAGGCGATCTGATTCAAAGGGCACAGCTCCGTACTCGGGCGCCGTTTTCAGGGAGGCTTTGGGTTAATTCTTGTCAACTTGAGTGGCCAATGATTCCACTGGGTGATGGCCGATCCATCGTCACCTCTGCACTCCTTTGGACGAAGACGGGGGCTCTCCAAAATATCTGCTTTGAACGAATCACATTCTTGTTGGGCATGTCTCAGTAGGCCTTCTGCTGTGACAACAGGTCAAGTCTGAGCGTGTCCCCAAGAGAACAACATTGTCCCCTGCTGGCGATGAGGCAATGTGCACGTTTCCCCCGTTTTCAGCAGTCTGAGTCAGTAAATGGGCCCAGTGGAGATTTTTTTTGCTCACGTACACTCCTGATTCTCCACGGGGTCCTGTCTGCACATGACACCCTGCCATCTTGAAGACAACCACGTCAGATAACTTAAAATATGTGTTTTGTCTGGATCCCCGTGACAGGAAGTAGACTAAGCAAAGAGAGGGCTGGTGTCTGTGAGCGTGGGGGACCCTGAGCCCCCATGGGAGGGATTTCGCATCCCTGGAGCGTTGACAAGTGGTCTTGCGGTGGTGAAACCCACTGTAATTTGTGTCTCCTTCCTAATCATTTTGCAAGAGGTGATGCCTGGTGGCAACGATGCGAGCCTGTGTACCAAGACGCACTCGGAAGGTAATGAGCGTGCTGGGGGATGGAATGTTGTGTTGTGACACAGGGGACGGCCAGTGTGGAGAGTAGCTGGGAGCCCTTCTTCCCCCTTTGACAATGGCCGTGGCCCTCTTTCTGATGAGACAGGTAACCCCAAGAAAGCACTTGTGTGACAAAAATCTCTTTAATAAACCACTGAAGAGTAAAAGACGTGGATCATCACCTTTAGGTTGGGCTGCAACCCAGAAATGAAGTTAATTACTCCTGCACGTTGGCGGGACTGTTTGTGGCTGTGAAGAATGGTACAGGCAGGATGCCCAAGTAAGGAGGCGTGATAAAGACCACTGTTTTTGTAATAGTATTTAAAAATCCCATGACAGGTATTCAATAAATGTTCATCGGAAGAATGAATTATAATATTGGGCAGTGAACAGTTATTTTAGATACGAAAATATCATCTTTAAACCTGGACCATGAGATCAGCCCTGTCGAAGGTTCTCCCACCAGTGGTGATGCTCTACTTCAGTATTAATTTAATTCTTTAATGTGGGCAGGCATTGTAGGCTACTAGTGCCTTTTTTTCCTGGCTGACAATCCTCAATTTTCTTTGAGTGCAATTTTCCCTGGCCCTGGGATTAAGTATTTTCTGATCCAAGCCAACCATGGCTTCCTGTCCATGGGTCCCAGTGACCATCTCTACAAGTTTGGATGTGACCGACTTCTGGCCAATGAGATGTACGGAGAGTCAACTGGAGCATTTCTGGGAAAATGTTCTCTCCTTGATAATTCAAAAAATAAATAAATAAAAGGAGAGCTTTGTGAAGATGGCTTTTGCTTCCTTGCCTTTCGTACTGTGGATGCCATGCACAAGCATGTGATGTTGCTGTTGTGGGAGACATTGTGCAACTGTGGGCAGGGCACGCTCATTCTCTGCGCACAGCAGGCTGGAGATGCAGGGGGGAGCCTGGGCTCCGTGATTCTGTGAGTCCTGATGGCTCGTGTGTATGTGTGTGTGTGTGTGTGTGTGTGTGTGTGTTTGATGTCAGGGTTAGCTGCTAAGCTGAGAGCTTATAGGTCACAAATTTGCAAGGCCTCCCTGTGTTAGGCTCACCATCTAGAATGAGCCGGGGACATGGAGACCCCACTAGCCACCTTTTACAAATATTTGCACGTTACAGGAGTGTCTTTGTTCCAGCTTCGAAGACTAAAATCCCACAGCCTGGGCGGGTAAACAGCAAACCCATATTTCTCACAGCTCTGCAGGTGGGACGTCCAAGGGCAAGGTGTCAGGAGTTTCAGTTCTCTCTGGGAGGTCCTGCCCGGCCTGCCCATGGCCACCTTCTCGCTGTGCACACGTGACCTCTTCATTGTGTGCGGGGATGTGAGGGCTCTGGTGTCTCTTCCTCTTCTTATAAAAACACGAATTTCAGCGTGGGGGTCTGCTTCCAAATGTCACCCACATTGGAGGTTATAGCTTCACCAGTGGATGTTGGGTGCATGCAAGCATTAAGCCCATGACAAGGAGGTGGTAGGAAAATGTGGCAAGATCAATATACATCCATCCTGATTTCTGGAAAAATGACTCTGAGCACTCAAGGTGGTGTCTCAGGCTGCGTTCTCAAGAAGCAGAGTCTGAGGTGGGGATTTTTGTGCAGGCGCTGTGTTAAGGGCACGCTCTCAGAAGAGGAAGGAGGAAAGCAGGACAGGCCAGGAGAGCCACGTGGTCTCAGCTGAGGACTGGCTGCAGCCTGACACCCACAGAGGAGCCCAGGAGTGAAAACTGCTCCACACACTTCATCTGCCCTTGAGTTGGGCTGGCTTTGGAACCGTGGGCCAGCCATGGGCCGTGGCTGCAGGGGCAGAGGAGAACCTGACGCAGGGGTGAGGTGAGGCCCCCTTTTGACCGCAGTAGTTCTTTGGAGAAGATGGCACCCTTTGCTATGCCCCTCGCCCTGGGCCAGCAGCCCTCCCTGCCGCTGTTGGATGCGTACACTGTCGCCCTCTTTCCTACTTGCCAGGAAGCCCAGGGCTGAAGCAACACTGTCCACCGTCAGCCCCTTCCTATGGAGGACGTCACCCCACTGACCAACAGGGGCTCACGGACGCATTTCTGGGACACCTAGAAATAATGTCACCAATGGCTATATGACAAAAACTTGTAAATAGCTGCAGTGTATGTGATGCAAAGAGCACTTTCAACTCAGCAGACAAAGTGCAGAGATGGGGCAGTGCCGAAGAATAAGGAATGTGCCTAGGAGTGAATTCATCAACAGATCTGTGAAAACATCTTCCACCTCGCTGGTAAAATCCTGTGCACACAAATTAAAAGAACAATCTGACATCAGGCTTTATGTCTCAAATTGGCAAAGATCAAAGACAAGTTTAAACACATTAAATTTGCAGGTTGCTTAAAAGGCTTCGAGAAGATTCCCCGACATCACCCTTCCGTGCTCGGTGTCTGTTTCACAGAGGGCTTACTTCTCGCTTCGTCTCCATCATTCTGTTCCTTTCACGGCCGCCCTTTTGGGAGCTTTGCCAAGTTGTGTTCAGAAGCCAAACTGTCAGGGCGTGAACTCTTGTCCAGACCCACGGTGGATTATAAATGTCAAATATCCCCTCATCTCTGTGAAGCCCAGAGAAATTCCTTTTGGAAAAAATATTCCAAAGTTTGGTTGCCCCAAAATAGCCCCTTGGTGAATGCAGTTTTCTACTACAGACACTTGGATTAGAGAAAACCCTGTAAAACACGAGAGCAGACTTTTAGAGAGAAATGCCGATAGTGCGGTGCGGCTCAAGGGAAGTGCTGGACTTGGGTCGGGAGCCCCGGCTGGCTAGCTGTGACCTGGAAGGGATTCTGGCTTCTTTTGTGTGTAAAGTGGGGAAAGCCCCATCGATGGTCCAGGGGGTGGGGTGAGGGTCACACTTGGCTAGGTGTAAGGAATTGCGTAGCTCCAAGGTGCCGCGATGAATGATCCTCCACCTTCTTATAACATGTGCTCCTCTCGTGGCCTCAAGAAACTCAGAAAGTGAGCTGTTTTATGGACAAATTGAGTGCAATGGAATTGTCCGTTAATGTAAAGCATAGGCAAGCCGATCCTGCCAGGAAAGAAAATTTGATTTTGATTTTTCTTTAAACTGATAGCAAAAAGGGAAAAAGAAAAGCAGCGCTGTACACAAACATATTTGATTCATCTGAAGCAAAAACTGGAAAGTGGGACTCCAGAGAATCCCAGTCTACAGATGTGTAAGGGGAGGCCCTGCCCTCTGCTACCCCCCATCTCCTATCACTGGTCCCCTTTGATACAACACTGACAACACTGCATTATGGGGCCAACAGAAAGATATCTAGACTTGGAGCTTTCAGAGAGTCCTGTGCATCGGAATTGATGGGAGGGAGGGAGCTTGGAAAAGTAACACCTGAAGAAGGGAACTGAATAGTTAACATGACTCCTCATTAGCCTTCTCCTGTTTTCTCTTTTCCCAAAATAATTTCACCAAGCGTCCTGCAAGTTTTCTCTCTGCTACCTGGCCTAAGATGATAGGGTCACTTGTTACGACAGGTGCATCTTTAAAAACTTCAAATACAACAGGCAGAGTATTCGAGTGCACTAGGCACAGAGGTGTCTTGCCCTCAGCTCTGAGCCGACAAGGCCTGCAAAAGACTTTGAAGTTTTGTTACAGGGAGAACAATGAGATTAATTGGGAACATGGAGAACTTAGTGAGGGACAGGCTGGATGAGACTCTCCAGTGGGTACTGGGGACCCCAGGAAATCACAGGGTGCCTGGAGCCTGGGGCCTTAGGACACAAAGGGTGAATGCTTAAGGCAGAGCCTATTTAACACTTTCCCCTTGGGCCTTCCTCCTGCTGAGTGAAGAGGGGACATGCCACATCTCTTCCCCTGGTGCTTCTCCTCCTGTGTGCACCCCAGATTCCACAGAATGGAAATTCAGGCCATGGCTGGGGCCTCAGGTGCTTCGGACTTGCAATGGGGCTCTTGAGGGTTGTCCTGTCCTGTAGGGGAACATACATTCTGAACTCTAGATAACCTGCTTACAAATGGACTTTGGAATGCAACCTATTCAGAGTTTTAGGTCAGCCTGTACTCAAGCTTCTCAACTTTTTGGAGAGTTTGACTGAGTTTTCTCCCATTTGTATTCAGAGTATAGGACAACATAGTCAGGCTGCCAAAGTGAGCATATTGGAAGCTCTGATCTCTTGGTGTCGGAAGAACGAGTTATTATTAAATTTATGCTGAGAATAACGCATATGGATTTCTGCTTCCAGTAATAGTGAGCTAAGCAGTTTGGACCGACCCTCCCTCTGAGGACAACTAGACATATTTGAACAAAATATCTGAAAAAAGTACTCTGGAATGCTGATGAACAAATCAGACAGTGAAAACATGGGGCCAGCATTAGGGAGAAGATAGGAATTTGAAAGATGAAGATGAGCCCAACATCCAGGGCGTCTGTTCCATTGGGAGCATTTGGAAATTATGGAAGAGGCAGCTGAGAGGAGGAGCAGCACCCTGTGTTGTTCCACAGGGAGAGAGGACAAAATTAAAATCCAAGTTCCTCCAGGTTTGGAGGTCTTAGCAACCCTTCTTCTTTGGTGGGGATCCTGAAGTGTTTCACCTAAAGAAAAAGGTGAACTGGAAATAAACAAGTGCTCACAAAAACTTTAGCCTCCTTTTAAGACATCTGGATGTCCAGGAAAATCTCAGTCCATAAAGTTAGATTAAGATGATTCCAGATTGCTAATACAGCCAGGTGACTGGCAGCCAGAAGAATCCCCAGAGAAGATTTTATCAGTAAATTATTTCTACAATTTCCCCCAAATGCAATGTCCAGCACATAATCTAGAATAAGTAAACACATAAAGAGAAAAGACTGGTGACAAGAACCAGCAGAAACAAAGGACAATAAAATTAGACCTTCAGGGGCTCTCTCTAGATATTGTGATTAGCCAGGCAAAACATTAAAATAGGTGAGAAACGAAAGCTATAAAAAATGACAAAGTATATATGAAATCTCGGAGTACAAATTTGAGAATTGCAACATACAATTATTGAAACTAAAAACTCAATGGATGGGTTGAAATTATATCAGTTAATAAGAAAATCAATGGATTTGAAAGTGGGTTAAAAAAAATATCCAGAATAAAGTATGGAAAGAGATATAAGGATGGAGCATACAAAATAGGGGTTAAAAGGCATAGAGGATGCTGTGAAAGGTGTTATAAATATTTGCTGGAGTCTGAAAAGGAGAGGAAAAAAAGAATTGGAGGAAGCAATATTGCAAAGATATTGGCTAAGAATTTTTTTAATTGAAGAAAGACAAGAGTCAACATTTTTCTCTAAACGTTATTTTCCTGCATCCCACAACATTTGAAATGTAACGATAAAAACTGTTTAAAGCAAAGTTTTGGGGGAAAACCCCCCAAATAATGGGGAAAATGCCATGTAAACACAAAAAGAAAACTAGTGTATATATACGAATATCAGACAAAATTGACTTTAGACATAATGTCTTTAGAGCTGCAAATTTACTAGAGACAGAGATGGAAACTTTGATTCATCAGGAAGATATAGCAATTCTAAATTTGTATGCCCTTAATAATGCGATGCCAAAATATATTTTAAAGACATTCAATAGGGGCAGCCTGGGTGGCTCAGCGGTTTAGCGCGGCCTTCAGCCAAAAGCCTGATCCTGGAGACCCGGGATCAAGGCCCACATCAGGCTCCGTGCATGGAGCCTCCTTCTCCCTCTGCCTGTGTCTCTGCCTCTCTCTCTGTGTGTCTCTCATGAATAAATAAATAAATAAATCTTAAAAAAAATAAAAATAATAAAAATATTCAATAGAACGAAAATAAGTAGAAAAATCCAAATTATAGTGATAGTGGGAGATGTTGACTCACTTCCTTCATTGCTTGTAGACAACATGCAGGAAAATCAGTAATGATACCGAATATTTTAATACAACCAATAAATGACATAATAGATATATATGTGGAACACTGCACCAGAATCTGTTAGATATCCATTCTTTTCAAGCACATGTGAAGTATTTACCAGAATAGACCATGAAGTCAATCTCAACAAGCTTCACAAGCTAAGTCATGCAGAGTATGTTCTTTGGCCAGAATGTAACTAAGCCAGAAAGCAACAGTAAAAGAAAAATAGAAAATCTCTCCCATGTTTGGGATTAAATTCTTCTAAAAGCTTAAAGTTTGGAAGAAACATACCAGTGAAAGCTTTCAAAATATTTTGAATTCAAAGACAACCTTTGGGAAGCAGTTAAATAGCTTGATTCATAGCTTGATTATATACATTAGGAAAGAAGGAAGATGGAAAATTAATGAGTAAGAATTTTCTCAGGAAGTTAGGACGAAAAACAAAGTAGAAAGAAGGAAATAAATAGGAGAGCAAAAATAGTCAAAACAAACGCCAATGTGAAATAGAAAAGACCAACAAAGTCAGAAAACATCGTTGAGGGGACGCCCGGGTGGTTCAGTGGTTGAGCGTCTGCCTTCGGCTCAGGGTGTGATCCCGGGTCCCAGGGATGGAGTCCTGCACCAGGCTCCCCACATGGAGCCTGCTTCTCCCTCTGCCTGTGTCTCTGCCTCTCTCTCTGTGTCTCTCATGAATAAATAAAACCTTTAAAAAGAAAATCATTGAGAAGATTAGTAACATTGATAAAACTCTGAGACTGATCAAAAAAAAAAAAAAGTAATGGCATAGCAACGAATGTCAGAAATAAAGAGGACACTGCCACAGACACAGATGTGAAAGAAAAAGAGAAAAGAGTACTAGGATGATTTTATGAGCAACTTCATGCCAGTAAATCTGAAAATTTAGATGAAATAGAAACACTTCCAGAAAAATAACTTACCAAAATAAACACAATAATAGGTATAAAATGTGAATAGTCTTTATTTTTTAAAGATTTTTTTTATTTATATATTCATGATAGACAGAGAGAGAGAGAGAGAGAGGCAGAGACACAGGCAGAGGGAGAAGCAGGCTCCATGCAGGGAGCCCGACGTGGGACTCGATCCCGGGTCTCCAAGACCACGCCCTGGCCCAAAGGCAGGCGCTACACCGCTGAGCCACCCAGGGATCCCCCAAAATGTGAATAGTCTTACAGCCATTAAAGAAATGGTTAAATCATCTCAATAGATTGAGGGGAGGGGAGTATGAAAAATTTTCAACATTCATGTGTGATTTAGAAAAAAAAAAGTAATTCTGAGCAAGTGAGGCTAGGAGGGAGCTTCCTACGTCTGATAAAGTAGATGCCAAGAACCCTCCAGGGAGCATCAGAATTACAAGTGGTCCTTGGGGACTGGAAATGAGACCATGATGGTGGCTGTCGTCGCGTCTATTAGTATTGTCTGGACGCCCTACCCTGTGCCTTCTGAGAAGTCGGACTCCCTGGGTACTTCCAAGTAACCCCGGTGAATGATCGATGCTGGGGAAGCTGGCCTTGCCCCACCCCCACCCCTCGCCCCGAAACAGGTGCAGTGTCCAGGCCTCCTTGTGGTTGCTGGGGTCACGTGCCTGGCTGTGGCCATGAACCGTGACTCCAAGTGTGTCCGAGCCCTTGTTCCCTGTGGTATGGTTCTTCCAACCTTCAAAGTGGTGGCGATTCCATTAGCTGGGACCCCAGAGGTGGGGGTGTGGAGAAGAGCCCCCAAACTGCCGCAGACGGCATGCGGTGTGAACGAGAAATGAATGTGTTGCTGTGCGTCCGGGGTCACGGCACTGGGACACAGGGCTCGGAAGCATCCCGCGCTTGCAATTAGATGCTCCAGCACGATATGACGCATAGCACTTCCGCGCATGACTCTGGGCCATCACTGGACACGTGATCCCACTCAAGCAGAAGGAGTTCTGGAAATGTTCTCTACAGAAATAAACACGGAGAGGCACCCCGAGGTCCCATTTACCAACTCGTTGGCTCAGATGCCAGGAAGGCTGTCGGCAGCCAGTCTGCAGCCCGCAGCCACTTCAGTGACTGTCTCCGCTTCGGGGAGCCACCAGACCCAAGGTCGAGCCTCCCAGGCACCCGCATTCCGTGGCCAACCATGGCAGGGGCTGAAAGCGTTGACCATTTTGGCCCCCAGTGGGACCTAGAGCTTCCCCTGGAAGCCGGCTGAGGCCGTCTTTAAGCTCTCAGCTCACAGAGAAGGACAGAGAAAGCTGAGTCACAGCCAAGACTCCAACGTCATGACAGTCGAGCTCCAAAGAAGGTTAGATTTCTGACCCCAAGCGCGGCAGGTCTGCTATGCCAAGGCCGGGGCCCTGGTTGGGAGGAAATGGTACCGTGGCGCATGGAATTGGGGCTTTCAGATTGGCGCACCCGAAAATCCTCAATTCCCAACTTCCCCGGGACCCTCTGAGTCTGCACAAGTGGGCCGCCCCTCCCAGGTCAGATGCTAACACTGCTCCCCACCCCCGCGCCCCCCGCCCCGCTTGCTTGAGGACAATGTAAGATGACTCCCTTGTGTTCTCTCAAGCATCAGAATTTCATACCCCAGCGAGGACCTAGGAAGAGACGTCACGGACTTCATCTACTAGGATGGTCCCCGGAAGGCTGGAAAGGCACAGGCCACGCAGAGTGCGACGGGAACCCACGACTGCCACGGCAGGTGGTGGACGAAGTAACCCCTTCTCCAAGACTCAGGACGTGGGCTGGCTGGAATGGACACGCTACATAAACCCCAAAGCCCGCCAGATGGTTAGGTCCCACAGCAAGTCCTGCCGGGGTCACCACTGACCGTGGGCTTGTGAAGTGCATTGCTGGGAGGGGCACCAGCCCCACTGAGACGTCGGTGGTGGCCTCCTCTCCTCGGTGCACCATCTCCCTGCAGGACAGGCCACTGGGACGGGCTCACCATGGGAGGGGCCCCGGGGAACCCGGCTCACGGAGACAGTGGGAATAAAGAAATTAGAACCCCAGGGGCCGCCGTCCGGGCCGAGCTGTCAGAGGACAGCGGGGTGTGATCACTGCGGCGAGCGGGCAGGCTGGCGTGGCGAGCCCATTCGTAGCGCTATGAAGACAGCTAGTGGGATGCAGCACCCGTGGAGGGCGACGAGGGTAGCCCTCAGCTCAGACCAGAGAAGAAACCAGGGTGGGTGATCGGAGGGGGAGGGGGGTGCACCTTGAGTCACGACCCCTTGTCCTGTCTACAAGCCTGGGACCACTGGGACCTCTTGGCTAAAGGGCAGGTTGGATCCCCAGGGGGAAAGGACGACGAAAGACATAGCCGGCGAGCTTGGTGACAACCGTCCCGTTCCTTCCCCAGTGAGACGGATGGGCATTTACTTGGGTAATTACACGCTGGGAAGGGAGGGACACCCAGACATCTTGAAGCCTGCTGGGTCCATGGCTGGTTTGTCCTGGTCCCTCGGGACCCAAGGCCTCCTCATAGGTCCCCATTGAAGCGGGGGTGTGTGGACGCCAGGCAGTAATTGTCGTCTTGCCCAAGCACTGATTTATAATGGGTGCATGGGGTCTGCACCCCTGCCCGCGAGGCCGTGTCCCCCATCCCCAAATTACAGTCTTGACACCCTTGGAGGTAAAAATCAACTGTCACGGGCCGGGGCGGGTGGGGATGACAAATGGAAGCCTCTGAAAACACCCCTGACCTCGGGCAGGATGGGAAATACAAACAAGGTTGCATGTGCCCCCGCGGAGGGTGACGGCGGGAATTAGCTTCTGTGCTTAAGGAGCTGAAGCGTGGGGGTGAGGGGCGGGGGGAGGGGGGTGGGTGGCCGCCCCCGTCACATCTCTGCTTGCTGTGCCACCCTGGCCCTTGCAGAAAGCAGGAGAATCCTGAGAAAGGACGACAGGAGGCCCCACAAGCTACGTCAAGGGGCAGCCTCCACTGTCCCCGGCCCAACAGGTGCAGCCGGTGACCCCCCCCCCCCAGGTCCACCATTTGCCCCCCCCCAGCTGGCCAGCGCCTCCTTTACTCTCCCCACGGGGAAGCAGTCCGCAGTCACCCGGGATGCATGACAATATACCTTTGTGCTGTGCTCAGGCCTGGGCCTCCACGTAGCCCGGGGGTGACCTGGGCATCTCCATAGCACATTGGGCTGTGCTGTGACACTGACGCGACACTGAGGACACGACGCCACAGGGAGATAAGCAAGAAGTGGCAAAGCCCACTGGAAGTGCTGGTAAGACGCCCGAGCTCCAGCAGGTGGGAGACGAGCCCGAAGAAGACTGAGGGAGGGGCCGCGGGTCTACGGGGACTCCCCCCCCCAGGGAAGCACCACGCACTGCATTTTGCGTGTCCTCGATGAAGAGACCAGTGGAGCCCAGGCTGGTGGTGGTGGTGCTAGGCTGGTGCTAAGCCTGGAGGGATGGGGAGGCCACGGCTGCAGGGGCGCCCAGAGCGGGAGGGGGGCCCTGCAGCCCCAGAGAGACCCCAGGTTACCACGGGCATGGGGGGGCGGTAAGAATGCGAGTGGGGGGCATGGCCAGGCCCTCTGTAGGACCGCAGCACCCTGTGCCTTGTGAAGAGCAGCTGCCCATGAGCTGCGGCCCGGGGCGGCTCGGGGCGGGCCCGCTTCTGTCACACTGTTGTGGTGGTCGTCGGGGGTGTGGGGGGGTCAGAGACAGCCCCCCGCAGGTGAGCGTGTCTGCCCCGGGCGGGAGCAGAGGGCCAGCAAGCCATGCGTTGCCCGGCACCCCCCCCCCCCCGTTCCCCCCCGTCGTCCGGGGCACAGGATGGCCTGATGGAGACACTCCACTGGGCTGGGGGAGGAAGGAAAAGCCCCAGCTTGGAGGATGGGGGGCCATTCAACCTGTGGGACCGGCCTCAGGGGTGTGGCGACCCCCCTCCAGCCCCACTCTGTCCTCCTCTAAAGAGCAAGGGGAAGGAGCGGCCTCCCGCGGGCAGGGCTTTGGGGCCCCTGGGCAGCCACACACCGAGCTCCGGGGCTGGAGGCACCTGAGCCCCTGAGCCACCGGCCAGAGGGCGGGACAGGTGTGCAGCGGAGGCCGGGGGTGCACCTGGGGGGCACAGGAGGTGTGGAAATCCTGGGCAGGCAGGTTAAGAGTCCCACAGATGACCTGCCAGGAAGGGGCACCAGCAACCCGGGAGGGAGTGCAGGCTTGGCTGCTGTGGACCATGTCCCAGCCCCGTGGGGTTGCTTGGGATCTGGGGGTGCGGGGTGTGTGCTGAGGCCGCGTCCCCTCCGTGCTGCAGCTCCACCCTCTCCCAGGGCCCCGCCTTCCCTGGGCGGCTGGTCCCAAGGGAACCTCCTGATGCGCGTCCTGCGGGCTGGGCTCCCGCTCAGGGCCTGACTGCCAGGAACCTGCCCTGCCGGGAACCTGCCGGCGACATCCGGAGCCGCCCTGATGCCCGCCTCCGCCCCTCTGCTCCCGACTCCCGCGCCTCACACGTGAAACATGTTCCCTCCCTTGGCACCCGACGTGCCCCACCAGCCCGGCACCATACTCCCAGGCTCTCTGGGTGCCGTGGGGTGGTCCCTGTATTGGGACAGGGGGTGGGGGACGCCCAGGGCTCTGGGGGTGCTGTGGGGTGGTCCCTGCACTTGGGTAGGGGGCAGAGGGACGCCCAGGGCTCTCTGGGTGCTGTGGGGTGGTCCCTGCACTGGGGGGGATGCCTGGGGCTCTCTGGGTGCCATGGGGTGGTCCCTGCACTGGGGCAGGGGGTGGGGGGGATGCCCAGGGGTCCCCACCAGGCCCAGATTGGCTGCCTCTCGAGGTGTCGATGGACGAGAGGAAGAGACACGTTGCTGTCTCCCTGTGCCTCCTGCAAGGTGGGGGCGGGTTGTTGGGGGGCGGCCGTGACCCGCCTGGAGCTGGGCACAGTGACAACACAGAGGCTGCGGGTTTGAGGCCGCCCCGGGGTCCTGGTGGGCGGGCCGTGCTCCCGAGTGGGCCCGAGTCTGCTCCCTGGGAGGTGCCCCAGCCCAGGTCTCTGGGCGCGGCCTTGCCTTTCGGGGCCCTTCCCGCCGGATCTGGGCGTCGGGAACCCCCCTGAAGGCTGGGGGCTGTCGGCCTGCCTGCAGCTCCCACGGGAACGGGCCCGGGGTGATTTCCAGTCCCTCCCAAGGGGCCCCCAAGCGGCCTGCAGGGACCCAGGGGCCATTCGCAGTCGGGGGCGCCCACCGAGGAGCCGCGCGTTCCCGGCCGGGGCCCCGCCGCGTCTCGTCCCCACTGGAGACAAGGGTCCCTTCCACGGCCTGTCTGGCGTCACCTCGTGTGTTCCACGGCTTTGCACTTCCTGCTGGCGAGGCCGCCGTGTAAAATGGCCCGTGGCGGAGCGGCAGGTGCGGGCGGGGGGGCGATCGGGGCGCGCCTCCCAGCGACAGCGCGGGTGTAGACGGGCGTCGCTCGGGGGCACGTGGCGATGCCTCCGGCCGGGGCTTCAGCGTCAACGCACCAACACTGCGCGTGCAACACGTGTCTTTAGGGGGAGGCGCGCATCGACCGGGTTAGGTGTTGACGGATGACCCCGCTGTGACCAGAGGCCCGAAGGCACAGCCTTGGGTTTCCCCCGGGGTGGGGTGGGGTGGGGGGGCTCGCTCTTGGCTAGCTCAGCGTTCTCGCAGACGTTTCCAGAATAGAGCTGCTGCGCACGGCGAGAAGCGACGTCGCCCAGGTGTGCGGCTCCTTCGGGGGTGTCTGCACTGAAGGAGGCGGGAGGAGGCGGTGGGCGGCCCTGGAGCCCGGGAGCTCACCGGGGCCGGGCCCTGCCTCTGCGTCCCCATGTCCCTCCCGAAATGCTGCCGGCGGCCGCGTCCACGTCACCCGTGGGGCCGGGCTGGCGGCACTTGGGCCCTCTCCGTGTGGCCCCCCTGACGTTGGCTCCGCTCCCGCGCAGGCTCTGAGCCCTCGGGCCCTGCTCCCCTTCACCCGCTTGTCGAGCGCATCGCTGTTCTCCGGGCTCAGCTTTGCCGTCTAAACCTCTCCCGGGGCTCCCTCAGCCAAAGGACGCGCACTCCTGGAATCGGGGCCCCCGCCCCCACCCGTGGACTCACAGGCACCAGCTCTGGAACTGCCGCCCCTGCCCTCCCAAGTTGCGGGGTCCGCGCTGGCACCTCGGGGGGCTCCGCTTCCCCTCCGGTGGCTGGCTGCGGGGAAGAGCCCCGGGGGGCCGAGCGCGGGCCCTTAGATGCCCCAGCCCCGAGGGGACGCGTGTCCCCACCGTCAGGGCGCACAGGCCCAACGCGGCAGGGCGCCGGCGACTACAGCCACCGCCTGTGCTCAGCCGGGGGCACGCATGGGGCATCGTTGGCGGGAAGCCCCGAAGGCCCTACAGAGGCCCCAAGACACGAAGGGGGCTCAAAGGGGGGCGGGAATGTGCTCTGGTGCCCAGGGCGGGCGACGAGCCCCCAGAGGGGCGGCCACGGCGTGTCACAACTGTGCCCCGTGGGGCCCACGAGCCGCGCCCTCCACTCGCAGCACCTGGCCGGGGCCTGAAGGCCCTTAGGGCGCCCTCTGCCGCCCGCGCCGGGGCCCCCATTCGGGGAGCGGGTCCTGGATCTCTGTCACAGCTGGATTTGGGAGCCCGAGGAGCGCTAAGGCTTCCTTCCGGCTCCCCACGCTGCATTTGCAAATGATCCGGGAAGCTCCGGGGGGCGGGGGGGGGGGGAAGAGGGGGATCTGTCCTGGGGGGCGTCACGAACACCCTCGGCTTGTCATTGAACTGAAAGCCCTCCAGGAGTTCCCGGACCTGCTCAGAGCCCACCCCCGGGCTCCTCTGAGTCACTGGCACTTGGACGGGTTTCTTGCATTTCATATAATTTGGAGGCATCGATTTATCATTTCCCCTACTTGGTATTCTAGAGACTTCATTTTTCATTTCATGCTGCTGTTTCTAAAAATAAAAGTTACTGGTAACTTGAGTTTCTTACTCATTTCTCTTCCCTTTGACAGCAGGCGATTAGATTTATAAAATCTTGCCGCTGAGGAGATGGGCGGGTGACCAGCCACCCTGGGCTCCTTCTTGGCACTTGTGTCCCCCCCTTCTGCTTAGGTCCAGCTGCTAGGGGACGGCTGGGGGCGGAGGCCAGGCCTTCCCCTCCTGGGATGGGTCACCTGGCTGGACCCGGTCCCTGAGCGCTCCCCGGAGCTGATCCCGGGGGAACCTGCCGTGTGCAGTCGCTTGACTTCTCGGGGCTCCCATGACCTGGCCGGGTGGAGGCGAAGCAGGTGCAGGGGTCACGGACACACTGCTCCAAAACGGGCCCCTTTGGGGTATCGATCATTTTGAATAGAAGTACCTCATGAGCCAGCATGTGCAGGAGGGACCCAGACCCCCGCCCCTCCCCCACCGTGTCCCCTGAAGGAGGAAGTAAAGGTGCTTCACTGTCCCAGGAGGGAGGGGACCCCTCCTTGTCACCAGGGGTGGGGCCTCCAGAGCTCAGAATGCTGTGCAAACAGCCCTGGTCGCTTTTTTGCTAATGCAGTGCCCCAGCCCCCTCTGGCTGGAGTCCCCTACTGCCCGGGGCTCCCAGAGTGGTTTCTTTGTCCCGCCAGTCCCTCTGGGCTGCATGGTCTCCTCCTGGAAGAGCTGTAAAAACCTGTAAAAACTGCCCGCCTCGCTTGCTTCCTGGGCCTCAGTGTCCTTACCAGGCCTGGCGAGCAGGTAATGACACTTCGTCTTCTGTCTCCTGTTAACCTGCCTCAGGTCAGCTCGGTTCCCAGTGCGGTGACCTGAGACCGAGGGAACCCCCTCCCCTCACTAATGAGGCCGGTGACTGCTCCTGATGTGACCCCTATTTTCGTGTCCCTGATGAGAGTGTAAGAGGCGCTAAAGGCCCGTCACCAGGGGGCTCGGGTGGGAGGCAGTTGGAGGTGGCTGCAGGCTGGGGCCCTGGTGGGGGGGTACCCCCTGGCTTCCGTATGGTAACCCGAGTTCCTGCATTCCTCACTAGGGGGAGGGGTGACCCTGCCCGAGCCTGGTCGCTCGCCCTGCCCGTCAGCCTGCAGGCCTCTGGGCTTCTGGGTCGCTGGAAGCAGGACAGGCCGACTGGACAGGCCGAGGGAACAGCCCACACCCCCAGGGAGGTGCTGGGAGGGGTGGGCTGGGGAGTGGGACCCCCTAACGGGGCGGATGCTCCCTGCAGGGGAGCGGCCTTCCCCAGGTCCTTCTGTGGAGCAGCGCCGGGGGCCCTCTGGTGGCGGCAAAGAATCCCGCCTGTGTTGGAACAAAAGGAAACCAATCCCGGGCCCAGCCCTTGCGTGGGAGCAGCCCTGCGTGCCCGCCAGCGCCGGGGGAGGGGGGGGCGGCCCCTGACCTGCCATTAATGGCCTCACCCTGGTCATGCCCATGTCTGCACCCTCCCCGGGGTGTCTGTGTCAGGGGCCGCTGGCCACCCCTGTCCCCACCGCCCTCCATCGGGGCTTCAAGCCCTCTCTGAAGCCAGTGGGCTGTCTCGACCCTCACGCCACCCCTCCCCATCCCTACACCCCTCTGTTTCCCTCCCCTGGCCCTGCTTGTCCGGAGAACCCCAATCCTGGTGGCCTGCCAGCTGCCCTGGGTCTGCTCACCGCGTCACTGAGTTCTTGGCTCAACTACCCCCCCTAACAAAGGCCATCTGGCTTGGAGAACGCTGTGCCCTCTGCAGCGCCCTCACCCCAGTGAGTTGCTGCTAGAGCCTGGCCTCCCTGAACTGGGGTGGGTGCCCCCGCCAGAGCGCAGCCCGTGGGTGCAGGCCCAGGGTCACCCTGTTTGTTGCTGTCTGCACACTCGCTCAGCACTTGGCAACGTGTGTGTGTTGAGGGAATGGATGAATGAAGGGATGGATGGATGGCACCAGTCGACCTGTCAGGTTTGAAATCCTGCCTCCAGGCTCCTGGGAGCTGCCCTCCTGGGGCTTGGGTTTCAAGCACGAGGGGCTATAAAGGAGAGCTTGTAGGGCTGGTGATGCCCCAGGTCACTGAAGGGGGGTACTGGGCTCAGCAGGCCTGCTTGGGGGGAGCCGGGCTCAGTAGACCTGCTTGGGGGGGGGAGCCGGGCTCAGCAGGCCTTCTGGGGGGGAGCCGGGCTCAGCAGGCCTTCTGGGGGGGAGCCGGGCTCAGCAGGCCTTCTGGGGGGGAGCCGGGCTCAGCAGGCCTTCTGGGGGGGAGCCGGGCTCAGCAGGCCCGCTACCACACCGCCTCCTGGAAACACGCACTGCAAACACAGCTTCCCAGGAAACAACAGCCTGCGGGGCAGCTTTCTTCACTTTGTGGTGTTAGCCCCAACTTTTAAAATTAGTTTTGTTACTTCTTCTGATTATAAAAATAAGATACGTCGGCATCCAGACACGTGGACAGTACAGGAAGTCACGTCTACGTCAGGGTTCCCACAGAGAAACAAGCAGTAGGGGTCATGTCCGCATACCACACACACACACACGTGTATACACACAGATACACGTAGACATGCACACACACAGACATATATGCACACACATGCATACACGCCAGTCACACACCACATACATGCACACAGGCATGTATACACACAGACACATAATGCACCCACACACACATATACACAGATGCACACACATGCACACACAGTCACACACCACACACATGCACACACAGACACGCATGCACACACATACACACCACACAATACATGCACATGTACACAATGCACACACACATCGTATACATACACAATACAGACATGCATGCACACATACACACACACCTACACACAGACACACGCAAACCACTCACACACACATGCACTCACTCTCGGGCAGGAGTCAACCCCGCGGTCCACAGGCAGGATCTCTTGTCCGTCAGGAAAACCTCAGTGCTGTGCGCCAGGCCTTTGGGCGGATCGAGGCGCCCCAGCCCGTCGAAGGTAATCTCCAGCAGAGGGGAGATGGCCACACGCCACCAGGTCCTCCAGCCGCGCCTGGGTCAGCGTCGGCCACCTGACGCTGCAGCGCAGCCACGGGTCTAGAAAGTGGTCTGCACGTCAGGGGGCTGGCGAGGGGCAGCCGGCAGGGCACCGTCGCGCAGCCGAGGATGGCGCAGGGTGCAGCCCGTGTGGCCCACGGGACACGGAAAGACGCTCCGCCTGCCTCCCGGGCTAAGTGCAAACCAGTACGGCCAGAGCAATGCTGACTTGTGCGGGCGGGGGGCCCGGGGCTGTTTCGGGGTGCTGCTAATGCTTTATTCCTTGTGCTGGATCCTGGCTCCGTGGCCGCGCAATGATCATCTGTGACCCGCCGGGGCTCCCGGGCCTGGCTCTGGTTCTCTGGGCGGAGAGGACGCACCTGTCTGCGGGGTCAGACAAGGGGATGCCGTGAGCACTGGCCCCCGCGGCTTTCCAACAGGTCACCCGCTTCTCGTGCGTCCACCCGAGCACCTGCGGCTGGCGCAGAAGGCACGGACCAACGCGGGGCTCTCAGTCGCCACTGTTTTGAGGCAAAAGGACATGTTCTGGCCAGGCCTATCTGCCTGTTTTAGGACATGTGCTTAGTTTACTCACAGTAACAAAGCAAGAGTCTAAACCCACCCGTGGGTCGCGCGGTGTGTCCCAGCCCTGCCTGCCAGCCGACGGGCACCCCCGGGAGATCACCAGTCAGTAAGATCCAGAGAGCAGAGGGAGGAAAGGATGTTCAGGACCACGGCGTAGGGGCCTCGGCCTGGGCAGGAAGGGGGCGCACGGACACGTGTGCACGCCGAGAGGCCGTGCGTGGGCACGTCAGCACTGCTCCTGCACGCCGGTCAGCGCCCGAGCTCTCGGAGACCCTTCGTTGGATGGGCCGGAAATCGCCTTCCCGGCGCCCCGTCTCCTGGCCCGTGGAGCCCTGGAAGGAGGCGGATGTGGGTCCGGGAACCAGAAGGATCTACACAGCTGCCTCTGTCCCTTAGCCGGCGCCTCGACCCGCGACACCTGGGGCCTCTCGCCACCCGGTGGCTTTCCGCGCAGGTGCACAGCGGGCACTTACCTCTTACAGGTCACGGCAAGAGACTCCGAACGTGCTGGGAAACGGGCACCGTTGCCTCAGGTTAAACAGGGCGTCCTTCCCCGGGAAGTCAGGGTGAAGTCCGCCTCTGGGCCCGTGTGGGTGGCACATGTCCCCCCCGCCCGTGTGTGCGGCAGCCCCGATGGACGCTCTGCCACCAGGGTTGTGGGGGCGTGGGGGGACGGAGCTGCGGCCAAATCTGGTGGGTGTGGGACGGAGACCCCCAGGCCCATGCGGGACTCGGCCGTGCTTCCTGGGACAGCGTCAGCTCAGCGAGGTCTGCTGGGTCCGTGGACCCGGGACCCGTCACCTGCGAGGAGCGGGCGGGTAATACAACGTGACAGCAGACTTTGATGCCGCTGGGTTTCTTCCTGATACTTAACAAACGAAGGAACCCGCACGTCCATAGAGGAAGTGCTAGTTCTCAGACATTAAGCTCTAGAATTTTAGTGCTAAAAGGTGCCCTGGAGCCAATCTATTTGAAAACCCTCGTTTCAGAGGATCCCTGGGTGGCTCAGCGGTTTAGCGCCTGCCTTTGGGCCAGGGTGTGATCCTGGAGACCCGGGATCGAGTCCCACATCAGGGCTCTCTGCATGGAGCCTGCTTCTCCCTCTGCCCGTGTCTCTGCCTCTCTCTCTCCCTCTCTTTCTCTAACATGAATATAGAAATAAAAACATCTTAAAAAAAAAAAAGAAAACCCTCGTTTCAAATGCGAAGGGCCTGGGGGAGGAGGGGCTGGGGTGGCACTTAGTGGGCACAGGGTGACGAGAAGCTGTAACCAGAGCACTGTGCTTGCAGAACGTCGTGCAGGCGCCAAAAGCCGCCCGAGCACACGCTTTAGCACATTATGTGAATTTTCCCTGCATCTGAAACTATAAAAACGAAGTGCCTGAGGCAGGCACGCGCTGCTCCTTCTGGTGGCCTTAGGACACTGTGGGGTGTGGGCACCACGGCCCGAGACCCCCAGCCTCTTCAGGCTTTGGGCACGGTGACCTGTGACACGTTCAGTGTCTCTGAGCTCGTTGGCCCCAAATGCCATCAGGGGCAGATCAGACATGAATTCCGACTCAGGTTACATCTCCAAAGGGGGGCAGGGGCCTCTGGGGCAGTAACAAGTGAGGGTGCGGCCCAGCCCCCCACCTGTCGGGGCGGCGTGCCCCCTGGTCCTCCTCCCTGCGCACCTTTGGTGGCAATGACCCCACACTGGCTGGCGAAGGGGGTGGCTGAAAGCCGGCCTTGAAGGATGAGCTCAGAGCCCCGAGACTAAGCGTTAGTGGGAGGGGCATCTGGAACATTCTGGGAGCGGGAGCTCACGTGGTGGCACGTAATGTGAAATAGTGTGTCAAGCGTAGTGTCAACGTGGCACCACCGGGGGAAGGGGACGCCAAGGGAACACACCCCCGACACTGGCCCCGGGGGTGTCAGAGACAAGACTGGGACCAGCCCACCCTGCAATCTCCGTTCTAATCTCCGTCTGGGTGGGGTGTCGGTGGGACGGCGTCATTGGCACGTGACCCTGCAGCCGCAAGGGCCCTGCGCCCAGAAGGCCTGGTAACCGCGCTGCAATCCCCATGCGGACGTTCTGAGTAACGTGATCTCGGAGTTGTGGTTTCTAACAGAATGTCGGGTGGGACAGTGGAGCAGGTGCTGGGTCCCCGAGATCCCTCCTCCTGCCGCCTCCTAGAGCAGAAGACACGGTAACACTTTCTATCTCAGTACCTTGAACCGCACCGTGTTCTACCTTCTGAACAAAGGGCCCAGGTTTTCGTTCAGCATTGGGCGCTGGCTGGAGATGAGCCTGCAGCTCCCGGCCCGGCAGGCCCAGGGGTGCCCTGGGAGTCAGGCCACTGCGGCTTCTCAGGGACACTCCCTGTGACACCCTGTGAGTAATTCACAGCGGCTGCTGCAGCCTCTAAGCCCCGTGCCCTGCACCACGCTGGACCCCTGTGCCCCGGTCAGCACCCAGCATGGGCTGCCCGTCCGTGAGCCTCTCTACTGCTCACCTGCCAGCCTGCCAGCTGTGGAGGTTCACGACACGCAGAGACCGGAGCAGGCATTTACAAACTCCTACGGCAACGGGCATGGTGTCTGTTCAGTCTAACAGGTGTTAGGACTTGTGTTTTTCCAGTTCATTTTTTCTGATGATTAGTTTTTATTGGGTCTCATAAAGCAGTTGGAGAGGTGGTTCTGATTCCGGTCTTGGGAGGTGAGCTTCCGGGCACGTTACCTCAGAAGGGCTCTGCTCCTGCTCTCGGCTCTTTCACTGCCTCTATCACAAGCTTGCATTTCAGTGTTTTTTTTTTTTTTTTTAATTTTTTTGGTCGGATTTGAATAGGAAAATCTTAGGGACGTACAGATTCATGGAAGGCAGAGTCACACTTCCATGAGGGTGCAAGCCTGCACGTAACACAGCCCAGCTATTTGCAGAAGGAAATCATCTCGGTTTCTTGCTCAGGGTGAAACAAAGATGGATTCTTCTATTGAAGTCGGATACCTTTTCCTTTAAAAGTGACGATGAGAGCGTCCATTCACGGATCTGCATGCGTTTCAGCGGAACTGCTTTCCACAGTGGCTGTGTGTGTACTCCTCGTTTTCAGATGTCGACTCTGCATCTCGACAGGTGAGCCCGGGGCTCCCAGAGCCGGCTCCGGGGCGCAGAGTGGCCTTTCTCTGTGGGTGGTGGAAGAGTGCCTAACAGAGTCGGGGAAAATGGTCACCCCAAAGCTTCCTGTTGCTGAGCCACAACCGGCGGTGGCTGTGCTGTGGGACGGGGGCAGAAGTGAAGCGGGTCTTCCCAAGGCCTTTTCCGGGCATACAGGGCGGGGTGTTCAGGTCTCAGGGAGAACCTTCTGCGGGGCGGGGAGCAGGGGGGCTCCTGAACGTCACGAGAAAGGATTCTCTGTGCATCAGCGAATGCACGTTTGTGCCCACCTCCTCCCTGTCTGTGTTGAGTCCATGCTGAAACTGGGCACCCAGTACAGGGGCTGGGTGGCCAGCAGGAGGCTGCAGGGGACACAGCAAGGGGCCCTGGGGCCAGGCGGCACCAGGTGCTTACACCCAGGATGGGGAGGGAAGGCAAAAAGGAGTGGCCCCAGCGTGTGGGCTCGAGGTGAAGAGCAAACACAGATGGAAGGAACCAGAAGGAACCAGAACCCTGTTTGCGAAGTGGACCATGTGTTAGAAACTGCAGGATCCACCCAGTGCTGACCCGAACCTCATTCTAGTAGCGGGAACTTTCAAACGTGTACGCCACCTTTGCCATTAAACAAAGCAAGCCTATCTGGGGAGGGCGACGGACACCAGAAGAGCCCTCATCTCTCTGGCCCTCCCTTCTCTGCAGAGCCCGGAGCCGGCGCCTCCGTGGGGACGACAGGGAACCGGGCTGGACTCCTAGCCGTGGCCCTCTGCACTGTGGACGGACGAGGAGCCCGTTGCCCGTTTCTGGGGAGGTCCTCCGAAAGCCTGCACCACACCATGCTTCCAGGTGCAGCCCTGCTTCTCTCGTGCGTCGCAGGGTTTACAAAATACCCAGACTCTGGTTGCCAGGCGTGCGCTCAGCCGGCACCCGAGCAGGGTGGGCTCTGCTTTGCTGGAAACGGCCTCAGCTTCCCCGCAGAACTGCTGAGTGTGTTCTACTGCGAGAAAACCAAGGACACGTAGTGTTGGAAGTTCTTTTTTTAACATAATGGAAACGTGAGCAGACACAGTCAACACGCTGCTTGAGTTTTTTTTTTTTTTTTTTTTTTTTTAAAAACATTTTATTTCAAAGAGCAGATTAAGTATTTTGTTAGGCAACAAGTGGGAAACCAAGTGGCCAGAGGACAGAGTTTGTCTTAATAAATAACAAAATGCGATTTACATTTCTTAAACTTCTAAACCACGTACCACATCTTAAATAAATAAACCCACACTGGTGCTACGTCGCTAAAGAGAGTTCCAGGCGCCTGGTGCGTCGAGAAGTGAAACATGTCGGGGCACCGGGCCCGCCAACCCCCACCACGTCCTCCCTGAGACCTGCAGGGACGAGCAGTGGCAGCCGCCTTGGAGCTCAGACGTCGGGCATGTCCCCGGGCCTTGGCTTCCCGGCTGCTCGCTTCTTGACGCCTGCTTTTCAGGCCCGTGTAGACAGGGAAGTGGTGGGGAAGTGTCCCGGGTGACGTGAGGGCTCTGAGGCCCACCCTGGTTTCAGATCCAGGTGTCAGGGTTCTCCTGTCCCTCCAGAGGCAGGGCTCTGTGCTGGCTGCGTTCTCGTGCCCGTGGGGGTAGCCAGTCCCCACGCAGCTGATTCAGGCAACGCCTGGGAAGGTCCCTGTGGGCGCAGGGCTCACCTGCTCTAACAAACTGCAACACCTGAGAGACGCAGGCTCGCCCAAGCACCACCCGCCAGCCCCCGAGCAGCTGCCGTGTGTCCCAGGCTCCAACTGGGACGACAGTGGAAGTGTGACAGTGGGACGACGACTGTGGCGACAGCATTTCCCACGCACCTTCTTGCCGCTGTCGTGGGCTCCACGGCTCTCCTGAAATAGTACCTGGACTTCTCAAGGTGGCTTTTGGGTCTTTTCCAGGTGTGTGTGCAAAAGGCAAGGGTAAATCATTCTTTCCAACACAGGATCCTTTATTTGAACTTTTCCTTGACAGTTTGTGAAGGACGGGCCCAGCCTCCCTCCAGGGCATGCGAGTGGTCAGTGCTCCTTGGATCTGGAAGGGGATAAAGGAGCAGCTGGTGACACAGCCAGCAAGGGTCACAGGACAGACACGGAGTCTGCCGAACGCACACACCCTCCCAGGGCCAGCCTCTCACCCTTCCACTGGGGTCTTCCGAAGCCACCCGGCCCACCCCGCAGCCCTGGGGGACTGAGGAGGGAAGACAGGAGCGCAAGCAGGGCGCCCGGCTGGCTCTGGGGCTATTTTTGTTCTGACAAAGCTGCAGCTCAAAGACCACAAGGAAGGCAATTTCCCTGACGCTGGTCTCAGGTTCTGAGGAGGGTTATCACGATCGCAGGCGCATTGAGGCATTTATTAGGAGCAATGAGTGTGACCGAGATGTGCAAGGTCAGGGGCAGCGGGTGGGTTTTCTGTCCTCTGTCGGGTTAGGAAAGGCCAGGTGTGGAAGGCAGGTGAGCAGGGCAGCATTAGAGCTGCCCTCTGACATGGTGCGGGGGGCACTTACAGAACTTGGTCCCCGGTCGCTGACCCCGGGCAGCTCAGCTCCTTGTGAATGAGGCGGATCAGGAACTGCACCCAAAACGAAGAGGAGAGGCCGTTACTGTCGGCAGGGAGCCCGCGTCGGGCGAACCGGCGGCGCCCTCGGAAGCCCAGCTGCCACGTGGGGAGCAGGGGGGCTCCTTCTGGACATAAAGGGCTCAGAGGCCCACAGGGCAGCAGGAGCCTGAGGCTCGGGCCCCTGGGTGGGGCTGAGGGCCTGTGAGTCCCGCTGAGGCCGCGCGTCTAGAGGTAAGGCCATTAAGACAGATTTCAGCCTAAAACCTTCCGGATCAAGATAGCCTTGAAATGAAATGAGTCCGATCATAAAATATCCAGATTGGAAACAGAGAGTAAAGACAAGGTGGCCCACGATCACGGAGACACTGGGTGGGGGTACTGGAGAGCCGCACGCCGGACTCTGAAAGCCAGGGGACCACCTCCTGGGCCCGGCACTCGGAGGCTGACCAGGCTGTCTTTGGAGCAGCCGAGTTTCATCTGGAAGCTTCTGGGGGAGCACTTGGCTCCACCGGGACCTTTGCTCGCAGCCCCCGCAGCCGCTGTGGGGGTAACCCAGGGACAGCTCTGCCTCACCTGCCACCTTTCCCTCGAGCTCCTTTACACGCTCACGGGGCCGAGTCCGTCTAGAGTCAGACCAGCGACAAAGCGCCCCTCCGGGTAGCTGGTTTGCGGCTGTGGATCTGGTCTTTCTGCAGGTGGACGCCAGCCCCACAGGAGGCTCCCTTACGAGGCAGCAGGTGCCCTCAGGCCCAGGAGGGCCTAGTGGGCTGACAGAGGCCCAGCACAGGTTAAAACCCACACAGCCCCACAGGACCCAGCCTCAGGCCAGAGCTCGAGGAGACGGGGACATGCATCGTCCTCGCGCTCAAGTTTCAAGGAGGAGCCCAGGATGCCCTCTTAGACGGAGTTCAGGCTAGAGAGAACAGGTGTGTCCCCCACAGAGAAGTGCGGTCGGCTGCTGTGCTCCGTCCTGTGCGCGTACAGTTAGGGGAAACGGGGAACGTGTCAGGTGCTAAGTACGGGGCTGGCGGCGACAGTGACACTTCTGCTGAGCAAGCTGACCCTGGAGTCTGAGCCTCCGGCCCACTAGCATCAGGCTGCTCGGCCGGAGCTGGCAGCTGAGCGATACACATGCCACCAAGTGCCACGTGTGAAGGGTTAGCAGGAGGAGCCCAGGGTTCTGCTAAGCAGATCACAGGAGGGAAGGGGGAGAAAGTGACCAGTGTTTTGCGTGGCATGAAATACACTGCAGTAGCGACGAACCTGCAGATCAAAGGTCGTATGCCAGTGTGTGACCACGTGCTGTGTCTGCAGGCGGGACCAGCCACCCGGCGCCCCCGAGACACGGGTCCGCAGGGGTAAGCCTACGCATGTGACGGCATGGCCACCAGGCGCTGGTCATGCTCCACGGACAGTCCCGCAGGTGCCTGGGTCTGACCCCACAGGTGACCCGCCCGAGTTGTTGGGGTTCCCAGTCTGACTTGGGAGGTGCAACTGGTCTCTGACCAGCAGACAGAAGAGGTATGTCTGGTGTTTGTGCCGCTCCCGACTCCTCCCTGGGTGCGGGACGGCCCCTCTCCTGACACTTCTTCGTCTGGGTCTCTCTCACCTAACCCCGACAGCCGGTTGTTATTCTCCTGCCAGGTATTTTCACATTCCCTTTCTGCCCTTCCTGAACTGTGACGTGTCACGTGTGCTGTCCACTCTGCGAGCCCTGCAGCTGGCGGCCCGGCGCAGGCCGTTCACAGACCCGTTTGGACGTGTACACCCACCTGGGTTCCGCCCGCACAGCCCTGCTTTTCATTCCCGCAAACTGTCAGCTATTTTGTCATCAACCGAGCCCCATCCCATCTCCAGACCCCTCCACCCAGGGGCTCCAGGCAGATCCATTGGGTCTGTCCCGTCCTTGGTCTCTCTCTAATGCTGCCCACCACCCGCCTCTCTGTGCCGCTCCCTGGGGCTTCCTGCTGTCCCCATGAACTCCGTTCCTTCTCTGACATCTTCTGTAGCATCACGTATGCTCATTTTACGTCTATCTGATCCTGTCTTCTTGGACCAACGTGCCAGTGCTGCCTAATAAGCTGCCCACTGGAGCCCTTGAGGGTCCTGGTGTCCAGCTCCCCCTGGTGCAGGCCCGACACCCCACCTCCTCTCCCCGGGGGGCCCAACCCCTGGACCCTCCATTTCTGAGACTGACGACTCGCCCAGCTGCTCCAGCCAGAGCCTTAGCACTTATTTATGCTGCCTGGGTTTGGGGCCTGTGGCTACCCTCCCTTTCCTCAGGGTTGGCTGGGCTTTTAAAAGGAAGCGTGGTACATTTTCCCTGGCATTGGTGAGGGAGAGTTTCCAGTCTCTGAACAGCCCTACGGATGGAAGTCTCCTTGCCACTTAGGTCAAGTGATGTGGGGACTTAACTAAAACCCTAGAACAAATCCTCTGAGGAACAGCCTATGAGTTTCTGTATGAAACGGGGAGCTGTAACAGCCCCAAAATGAAAATACGGGACTTTCATTGGCTCGACAGAGCTGATATTTCCAAACCCTGAAGTCATTCTCCTTGGGTGTTTTCTGGTGAAGCAAGAGGAGGTGCCTGGCCCCAGGTCGGGGTCTCTGTGCACACCAGCCACTCTCAGGTATGCGCTGCATGCCTCTGGCTTGTGCCTGCTCTTTCTGTCCTGCAGCACCCCTGGGTCTTAGTGCAGCTGCCTAGAGAGTTGGGGCTGCCAACAGAAGCACCAGGTACCTGCACCCATCGCCTCTGCTCCTTCTTTCTCATCCCTCTGGGTGCTGGGAGTTGGCAACTTCCCCAGGGGGCTGCTGGATGCAGGAGAAGTGCTGGGGCGACAGGGATCACCTGGTAGGTGGTGGGTTTCAGCTTGCTGTCTCCCCCAGTCCCCTCGATAATCCTGTCTTGGGAGCTGTTGTCATGCCCATTTAACCAACGTGGAGCTGCAGAACAGAGTGGGTGGACGCACACCCACCCACAGACGACGCACAGGGCTGGGGTCCCACGCGAGGGCGCCCCTTGCTCTGTGTGTCGCTACCATGCTGCCTGAAGCTGCAGAGCCACGGTCGGGCCTGCGTCTGCTCTGACGTTTGTTCAGACAACGTTTTGTTCAGACCACAAAGAGGAATCATGAGCGCTCAGGGCAGTCAGGCTCTGCCGCAGGCCAAGCCTCCCTGAGGACCGCGGGTCCCCGGGAGGCAGCACCACCAGTGTTCGGACAACAACCAAGGAGACTTACCAGTAAGGCACAGGCGTCAGCAAACATCAGCATGTAGAACACGTTGTTCCATCCAGACGGGGACAGGAGCCCGGCCAGCAGGGGGCCCAGGGCTGCTCCTGAAAGGGGCAAAGGGACACATGTGAGCTGTGTGAGGAAGACTCTGGAAGGTGGCTGACTGGAGTACCCAGGCCCCACTGAGTACAGACCGGTGCTTAAGGTTAAAGAAACACACTGACACCACAAAAACCCAGGCTGCTGGGGGTGGAAAGCTCACAAATACCCAGTACCGTGCGGGCGTGGCTGGGAAACCTCTTTCTGGAAGCAAATCTAGAAATATGTTCTGACCTTAAAACATTCATCCTTCTGATCCAACAATACCAATTAAAGACTTTATTAAAGAAATCAATCTAATGCACAACCTTAGATATGATTATGTTACGAAACGTACACTTGGTAAAACATGAGTAAGGCTTGTAGGTGCTGATACTGCATCGGTGCTAACGCCCTCGTTCTGATAATCAGGTGCTGTGGTTGCACCGCGGGATCCTTTGTCTTTACGGAACACTCACTGAATACACAGTTCCTGGTGAAGGGGCAGAATTTGCCCCTAAGTGGTTTGGGGGAAAAATATGCACATACACTTTTCTTACGTGTATGTGTAACGTGTTACAAGTATGTGTGTGTGCGCACGAAAAAAGATGATGTGTAGGATATATGAATCTCCTGTTCTATTTGTGCAACTTTCCTGTAAGTCTAAAATTATGTCAAAATGATTTTTGAGACCCTATCAAGATGAAAGAAAGCAAATATTCTTCAAAATGCCCAAAGATCTCCAAGAATGTGGCAGCAGTTTGGGTATTTATTGTCCTAAGAGTGACAGTGAAAGATTATGGCCCGTGCATAGGATGGGTCGTCGTTTCGGCATGGTAAGAAGTATGAAGAATTTACACCCACTTATCCTGACACTTAACCCTGAGAGGTAGGAGTTCTGGGGTCTTTGCCACTTTGTACGTACTAATGTGGTCCCAAGTGTTTACAAGGAGCCCTTACTACTTTTACACCTGAGAAGTGCTTGCGTGTGTTTTAAGTCTCAGAGGAGCTCCCAGATGCACACGGTACACTGCTCACGTGTGCTTATCTGGGCACATCCCAGCACCACAGAATGGGCCACAAATGAATTTAACAACTTATAAGCCCACAAAGAGAAGGGCAGATGGGAGAAGGACCATTCTTGGGAGGATGGACTTTCAAGGGCACAACAAGGGCACGGGCTCCAGTCTTCTTGCTCAGAGAGAGACAGCCAGAGGACTCCTTGTTCACAGGCAGGCCTGTCCACGCACATGAGGCAAGGGGGTGGGGGTGGAAGGAGAGGGAAGGTGGGCAGCAGGTGAGAATTTTTTATGATGAACCATTAGGTCTGTCCCTCCACTCTCTTGATTCCAGGTTTCTCCTCCTCAACATCACTCCAGGGACCCCCCCCACCTCCGGCCACCAATGCTCACAGGACAGCAGCCCCTCAGCCTGGAAATTGTGAACCAGAGGCACTGGGCTCGGGGATCCGGGTGGAGATGAGGCAGCAACTGAGTCAGGGGATGGAGGGAAGGCCACCACTTCCACCAAGCAGGTGCCCACCCTCCCACGTGATGGCTGGTATGCTGGTGTGAGGCTCACACCCCAGCAGGCATTGAGGGGGGTTTCCTCCTCCAGATTCCAGGTGGATCCCACAACTGAGAAGACCAGTGTGGACACGCCATCCCACGCAGAAAGGGTTTCTAATAAGTGCTTGGTGGCTCATTCTTAAATACGAATCTGTGAAGGGCTGGCCACATTTATCTGTGTCTGAGGAAAGCCGCACAGAAGCGGGGAGGAGGGGAAACCACAGGAAATAAACAAACCAGGGAGGAGAAAATACTCAGGAAATTGTAACACCTTTGGAGAACTGTTAGAAAATTAAGTTGAACCATATGATATTCTCACATTTACACCCAAAAACCAGTATCACCAATTTCACGATTCAATCTAACACAAGGTGTACCCAAGAAATAAGGACGGGATGCACCAGGCTTTTCCTCTCCCACAACACCCTGTGCTCGCTCTTCCTTTCCAGCCAGGCCCCACAGAATGGCTCCTGCAAAGAAGAGTGGCAAGGAGGGCCGTCATTGAGGCAGTGACCAGAGAACACACCATCAATGTTCACAAGTGCATCCATGGAACGGTTTCAGGAAGTGTGCCCCCTGTGCCCCCAGGCACTCAAAGAGATCCAGAAATTCGCCACGAAGGAGAGGTGAGCCCCACATGTGCACACTGACACCAGGCTCAACTAAGCTGTCTGAAACAAAGGGATAAGGAATGTTCCATACTGTATCCACATGCGGTTGTCCAGAAAATGTAACATGGATGAAGACTCTCCAAGCAAGCTCTCTACATTGGTTACCTACGTTGCTGTCACCACTTTCAAAAATCAACAGTTAGTCTGGAGGAGAACTAACTGCTGATTGTCAAATAACGGCACAAAATTGCAAAATAAAAATACCCAAAACAAAACAAAAACAAAAACCCCACAAAAAGTGTGATGTACTACGGGGGCAGAAAAACACTAATGTGTGAGAACCAAAGTGAAGGTTGGAAAGTAAAGTCAAGAATATCTCTGAGAAAGCAGAGAAAAGAGAAAAAGACAGTAAAGAAGGGAAAAAGAAAAAAAAAATGGAAGGATTAACCTAGAAAGGTTAACAGATATCTGACTAATCAGTTTTCCAGGAATTAAAACCAGGCAGCAGGAGGGGAGCCTCGTCAAAGAAAACACAGAGCACAATTCTGCAGAGAGGAAGGGCATGTGTCTCCGGGTGGGGTGGGCCCCCCGGGCTCTGGGCACAGAGGATGAAGAAGGCGCCCAGGGGTTCCCGGGGGAAGCAGGCGGAGCGCAGAAATGAAGGCTGGGAGAGGGCGACAATGGCCTTCTCAACGGAGACCATGGAAGCTACAAGACACTGGAATCCTGAGGAAAAAGGACTTTCAGCCTGGGATTCGTATCCGCAAGTTAGAGCAGGATCCAGACCTCGAAGACTCCCAGCCCCCAAGCTCCACCTCCCATGAGCTACTACTCAGGAAGCCACTGGAAGTCTCCTCCACCTAAGAGGAGCAGACACGGAGCTAGAAGATGGGTCCTATGTGGGCACATGGTGGAAGGGGTCGCAGGATTTGGGGGAAGAGGCTCTGGGATGAGGTGCGGGAGCAATGGGGCCAGGGAGTCCCTCACTGCTGACGGTTGTAAGGGGGTGACGGGAAACAAAGGAGCAAGCATGACAGCAAAAAGTGTATTTCTTGGCTCAGAGTGAGCACAGCTAACACCACGCGAGGCACTGACTGAGGAGGATGAGGAAGGGGAGCGGGGCACAAGCGCCGAGCCCCAGCCTCCTTCCTAGGAGGACGGCAGACAGTGTCAGGCCGGGGACTGAGGCTTGTCGACTCGTATGCAAGTCAGACCAGAGGGAACAGCCGACGTGACTGCTTCCAGAACGAGGACTGACATTTTACATAATTAGCTCGCAGGGCTACCTGGTCTCGAAAGTTACATCACGTTTTACTTTGATAAAATGAAAATTAGCTGGAAAGAACTCAGGGCTCTATGTAGCTGCTCCGTGTAGGACATACAGACACCACAAGCCTCGCGTCCCACAGGGAGGGGACTCCAAGCACCCTGGGAACGCACCTAACAGGTGGACCGTGTCACTGGAACTGCATGGCCCTGGTGAGCTGCAAGACGACACTGGCTTGTTTACTACGAGCTGAGCTTTGCCTGCGTCAAAACCAGAATTTACGACACCGAGCAAACGAGTCCAGGTGAACACTCCGTGGGCAAGGTATTTGCGGACCGCTGTGCATTTCAGCTCGAGCCTTCTTCTGTCCAGCGTGGGCAGCACGTACAGGAGAGAAATGGCAGAGGGGCAGCCTGCTCCATCGCCGCTGCTTCCGGGGGCCCGCGGGCGGGGGGCTGGCAAAGCTGCAGGTGCCCCGTGGCCAGCGCGCTGAAGGTCAGTGGCCAGGTTGGAGGTGGTTCCCCTCTGCCGCCCTTCGTGGGGGGACGGTGCTCAGAGCTGTGCCTTGGTTCCTACTGGCGGCTCAGACGCGTTCTCCATCCTCAGCTGGGCACCTCCGCTCCCTCTTGTTTTTTTCGAAGAATATCAGGAAAGATGTGGTTTTCCACCTAACTCAATCGCCCTCCTTGTAAACCGTCACCCTCTGCTATCAAACAGCTCTCGGGGCTGCTGCAGAGGTGCAAGTGAGCTTAAAGAAACGGCTTCATGGTGGCAGTTGGGCTGATGTCCTCTGGGGACAGAAGGTGGTTCAAAGTCACAGATCTCCTGAGAACTGAGCTCCGCCCAGAAGCGTCCTGACTTCCGCCCGCATGTGCCCCAGCCGTGCTACGTGACGGGAGCTGTGCTGCCTCGTACACACCTGCCTCGGGCCCAGCACCACCTCCCTTTCTCTGGACGCGTCCCCAGCCCCTAAGAGGTGGCCCAGGAGGGGAATGTCTCACTTTAAACATTAGAGAGTGGCTTCTAACACTGCCCCCCAAATTCAAAGTCACCCCCAATCCAAAGATGGTGCAAAAGAGGCTCAGGCCTGGCCCCCTTAGAACGGTGACCTTGCCTAGTGCATTTTAGAACAAGCGGCACCTGTCACACGAAGTAAGCTGGGAGCCCTTGGGAACGGCAGCCAGGGCGTGATGGGGCTCCTGTGACCCAGAGGTGGGCGGTCCTATCCCAGCGAGGTGTGGGGAGCTGTGTGAGCTGCGGGGAGCCCAGGCCCCTCTGAGCTGGCCCTTCCCTGTGAACTCAGCAGCCTGGACAGAGGCAGCCTGGCCCCGGCTGCCATCCTGGGGGTCCGAGCAGTCAGGCATTTCGGTTCACACTCCTCTACTGAGTGAGCGCTATGTTCCAGGTGCTTCTCCATGCTGGGATGTCAGCAGAGCACAGAGCAGAGACTCCTGACCTGCAGCAGCTTCTGTTCAGGTCCACGTAGCAGACACGCAGAACATGCTGTGGAGACGAGACACCAGGGAAGAGGCACCTGGAGTGTGGGTGACGTGGGTCCACCTTCCAGACAGCCGAGAGTTCTCATGGAGAGGGTGGTGTGATACCTGAGCCAAGACTCCAAGGGCCAGGCAGGAGGTTCCCCGAGGGGCGCTCCTCGGGCCCAGGACACAGCCCGTGCAAGGGCCCTGCACAGGCACACACTGGTATTTGTGAGCAGCAGCAGGGAGGCCACGTGGCTCTGGAGAGCGGCGGGAAGGACTTCAGATTCTGCATCAGTAAGACAACAGTGGGCGTCCAGGAGTGGACGGTGGCGGTCTCTATCCTGCTAGCACACAGGGCCACGGGCACCACCGAGAGAAACCTCAGCTTCTCACAGTGCTGCAGGACAGCCCCAGGTGCCAGGCTCAGGGGGAACTGTGTTCTTACGGAGCCGCCTGAGTCTGGTAAGGGCTTAGTTCTACAGCTATGACGTTGTCCCACATGCCCAGGTAGCCCTCCCCACCTGGCTTGCCCTCTCTCACCGTCGCCCTGCTGAGGGAGCCTGGGGCAGCAGGTGACCTGGGCTGCAGCTCAACATCCTCCCGGGCAGCCGTGGGCGCCACACCAGCCAACCTCCTGAGCCTCAGCTTCCCACGTCCGGAGAGGGACCAGAATAGGATCACAGGAGCCGGGTGCAGGGCAGGGGCCCTGGCGGGAGCGGTCACAGGGACGTGCTCCTTGCACGAAGGCTCAAGTAAGGTCAAGAATGTTGCCCTCAGCCTTCTAACTTGCCAGTAAGAACACGCTTGTCACTGTATCAGTTCCCATCTGCCTGTCTCTGAGTGAAGGACTTGCTTATTGTGCCACTTTTCTTTCCTCCAGAATATGCTACTGAATGCGCTTCAAGAACGCTAACGAGGGGTGCCTGGGTGGCTCAGTCGGTTAAGCCTCTGACTCCTGGTTTCAGCTCCGGTCATGATCTCATGGGTCCTGGGATCGAGCTCCCATCGGGCTCCCTGCTCAGTGGGAGACTACTTCCCCTCTCTGTCCCTCTCCCTGTTAGTGCTTTCTCTCAAAAATAAATAAATAAATAAATCCCCCCCCCCCCCCATGAGCCTCTTAAAAAAAAAAGGAACCATAATGAGGCTGATAACACCTGAATCTTGTATGCCTGGGGACCTATCAGTGTTCCTGCCCTTTGTGTTTGGTTAAGATCCTGTCCATCTTGAAATGGGAGTGATAAACAGGGGACCAGCGGCCCATGGGCCGAGAGGTAGCTTAGGTGAAAGCCCGAGCACGCGTTCTTTCACACAGAGGCAGAGTATTACCAACGAGTCCCGTCTGTCCTTCCTCTGGAGCCATCCGACCAGCGGACAGACGCCTACGTGGCCACTTCCCCCAGATGTGCGCATGCTTTCCATCTGCTCATATTTTACAAAGCCCAGCCAATCCCTTATTTATAAATTTATAAAAAAAACTTATTTATAAACTTTATTCGTCTTATAAATACGCTGTTCATCTGTTTGTGAATGGGGACTGAACTTTTTGAATATTGAAACCGATCTGAATATTGTATTTTGGAATCATGTTTTTCTACCTGAAATCTTAAAAATATGGTTGATGAAAATTCTATAATGTACTGGAAATGTTATGGTTGCATCACGGTGAGCCGGTGTTCTGCTACGCAGCGTCTAGCCCCTCCACTGAACGTGGGGATGCTGTCCTCACCCTCCCACCCGTGGCCCTCACTCTTTGGCTGCACATATGAGCTCTCCTGTGGTCTGCACATGTCATGGTTCGGTCTCAGAAAAGATTAGGTTTTCACAGTAACAACATCTAGCACTTCTTTTCACATTAAGTAATCTAAACTTGTCAGTAACAATTACCTGAACTCTGTGGCAAGTACATTAATCAAATTGCTCTTAACTGGTTTTTATAATAACTTATTAATATAAATTAGCAACTCCACTGAAATACTAACTGAACCCCAAATAATTATGAATACTATATTTTTCTATTAGTAAAAACTATTAGTATTATTAAGCACATGTAAGTACCGTATTCATGATGTGAGTTTTCCATTTTGTCAAGTTAGATTTCACATATTTATTATGTATGAAGATTAAATTTTGAATTAAGTCCCGTTTGTAAAATTAACTAAGAAAAGGGAGTTTCTGTAAGTCTTCGTTACATTTTCCTTCCCTGTGTCTGTAGAGAACTGTCACATGGCAGCTGCTCTTTCTTCTGAACTCTGCCATTTTTAAGACTCTGATGCCCAAATCCTGTATCAACCTTTGTGTTTTTAAGTTGCAGTGTTGAATTCATTTGTGGACAAAAAAGATATTATAATTATATGATTATACACCATCCAACTAAAAGTAATCTTTGAAAGATTCAACAAAAATCTTTTTTTTTAATTTCCTTATTATTTATTTGTTTATTTTCATTATTTATTTTTAAAGTAAGCTTTACGCCCAACACGGAGCTTGAACCCACAACCCTGAGATCGAGAGTTGCTCTACTAAGCCAGCCAGGTGCTCCAATAATCTTTTTTTTTTTTCTTTTTTTTTTTTTTAGAATAAGCATTATAACAATACTGTAGAGTGTTTCAATGCAGGAAAAAAAAAAAAGACCAGTCAGTGCTGTATTACCAAAGCAACTGAAATCCTTGACATCTGTAAATGAGGATGTGACAATGTGGTTTCCCTTTGACCACAATTAACCTCTTAGAGCTAAAAATATCCACTCACCTACAGAGCCAGTCCCGTCAATGATGGCAGTCACAGTGGCGAGGGCGTGGGAGTTCCCCTTGAGACTTTTGTGTGTGCCCTAGAAGAGAGCAAAGAGCAAACGTGAGCAAAGAGCAAACCTCTTGCACCATCAGTGAGAAACAAGCCTGCGCCTCCTTACAGCAATTTACTCGAATAACTTGGCAAAGCAATTCAAAGCATGGGGTGTTTTCCATCCGAAAAATTAAACTCTGCTCCATTCCAAACTTACTTTGGAAAGATACACAAAGTTTAAGGGTTTTCAACAGTAAGAAATCATCAGAAATATCTGTCCAAACATATTCTGCTTTAAAGAACTCTCAGAATGTTCCCTTAAGCAAATATTTACTCACAGCACACCACACTAGCCAATGTGGAAGATAAAGACACAGATGACACTCGTCCCTGTCCCTGAGCCGTGCCAGCATCAACGCCCACTTCCACATTCCCGTGAGGGGCTTTCCGTGACAACATGCCAGATGGCTCTGCAGTACCCGAAAACCAGTTCACGGCAAATGCCAGGGACGATGGGGAAGAGGGCAGGCCCCAAGGGGCTGATGTGAGGGTCACCAAGTCCTAAATGACAACCCATCAGGAGCTCTGGTTCTCAAAAAGCAATACATGTAAGCTTGAGAGAAAGCAGCACACACTGAGGACAATAAAAGAAAACAATTAACGGGAGATACAGTGCTTGGAAGCCTAAAACTACACAAATAAACCCAGGCCTGTAGCAACAGATGCTCGTGTGTGTGTACACAGAAGTATACAAAATAAAGCACACACACAAAGTGATAATCACCCGTAAGCCACATTTTCTGGAGTCTCTGTTGTCTGATCCCACGGGGCAGATTAGGGGTCTGGTGTGGGGCCTTCTAGAATTTTCTGTGCCTCGTGCAAACAGGAGTGTGGGGACTCCCTCAGCACAAACGGGGGGCCCGCTGCTGGAGGTCTGCGGCCCGGTGGACTCCCCGGCACCCCTCCCTCTGCTCCTCTCTGCTGACCTGTCAGGGCAGGGCCTCTGGCCGTCTTGGGCGTGAAAAGGCCTGGGTGCTGAGGACAGTGCACTGAGCCGCTGGGCAGGTGCCCTGCCCTGAGAGGAGGGGTATAAGGGGTAGGGGGCAGGTGCGGGGCCCACCGTGGTGTGGGGTCCGTAGCCACACGGGCTGGCCGTGGTTTCCCAGCAGGAGAATGAGCGAGTGGTTGGAGAATTCTGGGTCTGGTTCTGGGAGGACTCTAGAGAGGTGCAGGAGGGAAGCCATGTCCCTGCAGGCCAGGAAAGTTCCAGGGGCCTCAGGAGCCCGTCGGGGAGGCCGGACCAGAGGCCTGAGGAGGTGGCCACCCTGCCTACGAGACTACAAGCCACCTCTGGGGGACTGCTTATGAATTTAAACAAGCTTTTAATTTTAGAGTAATCCTGGGTGCACAGACGCGCCCTGCACCCACCTTCCCTGGGTCGCAGCGGATGCTGCTGGCTCTATCTGCCACAATTAAGGCCCAGCATGGATGTGCTAGGATTACCTATCACGTGGGTTCTTATCTAACGTCTACTTTGGTCTCTTTCTGTCCAGGACACCACACGATGTGCGGCCATCACATCCCCTTGGGCTCCCCCTGGCTGTGACAGTCCTCATACGTCCCCAGTTTCTGATGATGCCAAAGCCTGGAGTGGGATGTCCCCACGCTGGGATGTGTGGGATGCTCTGCTCATGATGACACTGGGCTGGGGGTCTGGGAGGGAGGCCACAGGTGACGTGCCATCTCCGTGGGACATGTCCTGGGTGCATGCTGTCACACGCACTGCCACTGTCGGCGCTGACCTTGGTTCCCTAGCGGGGGTGTCTATCAGGTCTCTCCTGCAGACCTTGAGAGACCTCTCCCCTTGAGAGGAAGTCGCTGTGTGCAGCCCACACCTAAGGAGAGTGAGGTGTGTTCCCTTCTCCGAGGATAGAGTACCCACAGAAATTCTTTTATGGAGGGGATTTGTATCTTTTCTCCCATTTATTTAGGGAAAAGACTTTTTAAAGAGGATTTTGTATCTTGGAGCCTGGTTCCCTATAGACAGTGGCATCTGATGACTGTGTCAACTGACCCTCGTGTCAGGTGGATGCGGGTGGCCCTGCCTCCAAGGGGTCCAAGGCCACCTTGTCAGCAGCCCCTTCCTCCGGGAAGAGTGGGTCAGTGGTCCCCGTGGACCCCAAGGCCGACCAGCAGGGGGCCAGGCACAGAGGGTGGCAGCTAGAGGGTAGAGCCGACCCCACTGGGGCTCAGATCTGGGCCTCCAGGGCGGGCTTGGGGGTGCACGTTCACCAGCCCCTGGGGTTAGGCAAGGGTAGCACCGCAGGCTGGCTTCTGACCTGGGGCCTCACATGAGCCCCCTCCCCTGGGCTCGGCACCATCGTGGATGAATGGAGGGGGCAGCGCCGCTCTGCACTGGCTTCAGAAGACTCTTAAAAAAGCATGGCTATCAGTCATAGGCAGAAAGCTGCTTCTACATAGACACGTTTTTTTTTTTTTTTTTTTTTTTAATTTATGATAGTCTCACAGAGAGAGAGAGAGAGAGAGAGGCAGAGACATAGGCAGAGGGAGAAGCAGGCTCCATGCACCAGGAGCCCGATGTGGGATTCGATCCCGGGTCTCCAGGATCGCGCCCTGGGCCAAAGGCAGGCGCCAAACCGCTGCGCCACCCAGGGATCCCCCATAGACACCGTTTTACTAAGAGTGACCACCTCTGTCGAGAACGGCAGAGATGACCTGCGCCTGCCTTGGCTCGGTGCTGAGACGGGTGGCCACTCACCAGGTCGGCGGAGACGGCGGTCGTGATCAGGGCGTACGGCCCGCTGACCAGGGCCCCGCTGAGCAGCAGCATGGCTGTGGGAACCAGAAACCAGAAGGACAGATTTAGTAGTAAACAGTGGCCTCTGGGAGAGCCCCTGAGGCCTCAGCCACTCGTAGGGGAGCAGCCTGGTGCCACGCATGGGTGAGGAGTGGTGACCGCTGGGCCACGCGTGGTGAGCATCTTCCTTTAAACCTGCCTGGGTATGTGTGGAAGTCCTGTCACACTCCCCCGAAGGCTCTGGACGGGTCTGGAGGACCTGGTACTACTCCCATTTCCTTGACCCTCAATGGGCGGCAGCTGTCGACGCCCCAGGAACGAGCGGAACCACGGTGTCCCGAGCTTGGACGTGCCCTGGGGGTGCCAGTGCTCCCTGCCATCATGCCGGCTGTGTGCTAACACCAGCCACAGCCTTCTCTGCCACAGGGAGGGCTCTCTCAGTGCCCGCTGGTGGCAGCCCCCGTGGGGAACCCGGAGACCCAGCCCAGCTCCCGAGGACAGAACACGCTGATTTCTGAAACGCGTGTTTCTACACCGTCCTTCAGGCTCACTCTCCTAACCTAGCCTCTGGTTCACTCTGTGCAGAAGCTTCTGGACCCACGGGTCACAGGAAACCCCATGGTGCTCGCATCAGCAACCTGCCTTCTGGATAACTTCTAACGGGATCCCACACAGCCTGCTTCCTTCCCAATCGGCGCTGCCAGCTTGTTAAGACAGAAACAATATTTACCAAGTGTCAGAGCCATAATCGGATAGTGCTGCTTGCAGGACGTTAAAAATAGCCCTCCAGTGTCATGCAACTGCTCTCAGAATGGCAGCTGACGGATGCCAGCTGGGAGTCCGTCCCCTGCCCGGCCTGTCCTCACCCGCCAAGGGTGCGGGACTCGGGCTGCTGCGGCCCTGCCCGCTGCCTGCCGGGGGCACATGGCTCCTCTGAGGGCCTCCTCCCGGCCCCGGGGCAGGTGGCTTGTGCTCTCAGACCTGCGGATGGGCAGGTCTCACTGCGGGCGCAGGCGTCCCACCAGGGGAGGGACACGGGACTATTTTAGCCATGCCATATGCTCAGTGACACCAGCCAAGTGCCTCTGTGTTGATGTTTTACTTTGTTTCATCAAGCTGTGTAGACGAGCACCGAGTATGGAAGAAGGAAGGCCTCATGGACTCACCGATAGTGGCTTCTAGGCCCATTTTGCTGATGGTGGAGAATATGTAGAGCTGCCACGGGTGTAAAAAGAGAACTGGTTACTCCAGGAAGCTGAAGACTGCCCAGGAGGCTGTCCTTCTGAGAAGCCAGGCCGGGGGTTCTCAGGCAGCCAACCCGAGAGTGAAGATGCCCTGGAGTCCCCAGCCTCCTGCCCCCCATGCAGGTTCTGGTGGCACCTCCCACTCTCTGGGGGGTGGACGGCTGATGGATGGGGCTGGGGGTGGGGCGGCTCTCCCCGGGCTCACTCTGAACAGCCGTCCCCCTCCCTGAACAGATGTAGCTGCTCAAGGAGGTCCTGCGCTGGGGCCACACTGACGCTTCTTCAGCAAAGGTTCTATGAGGGTCTTTGTTGGGCTGCGTCCCAGGCTCCAGGGTGCCTGGCAGCTAGGCCTGTTCTGGGGACACAGCCCAGCAGGGTGGCAGACGGGCAGGTGCTTACGATGGGAGATGATGAGTAACTGCATTAGTCCCATTATTATCGTTACTGTTACACAGCACTGAGTGGGAAACCCTCACATTCACTCCGTGAGGGGGCACTACTGGCGCCCTCGTTTCTCTGATGAGGAAACAGGCCCAGAGAGAGAAGGTCACCCGCCCAAGGACATGTGCCATCAAATGCATGAAAAGCTGGAGTACACAGCGCCACAGTGGGCAGGGTCAGCACGGCCTGGGGAGGTCGGGCATCCTAAAGGCTGAGCAGGGCCTGTATGGGGAGGACAGGGATAGAGCACCTCACAGGGAGCCAGGGATGAGTGAAGAGGTGGCTCATCAACATGCTGAGGCCATGGGAGGTGTCCAGGGGAGTGGGCTGGGAAGGCCCGGAGGGGTTTGGAGGGGTTTGGAGGCTATGGCCAGCATCCAGAAACCATGAGCCATGAACGTGGCTGAGTTCGGGCCAGATATGACCGTGTTTGCTGGTGGGGAGGGTGGCTGCTTCTGGAGACTCGGGGCCCACACAGGGCAGGGGTGCGGCAGGGGCTGGGCTCACCGTCGGGGCCGCCAGCAGCAGCATCAGGCCGCAGGTGGAGGCCCTTTTTTCCAGTCGGTCTGAGATCACACCTGCCAGGATCCCACCTGCAATGCAGAGGGGCGAGTCCAGGGCTGCCTGGGTGCCCAGGGCAAGAGCCCATCCAGAGAAAGCAGACTACACAAGACAGCAGCAAGAAGAGAACCCTCTTCTCCACATCCCTGTCCACGTTCACCATGAGCAGGAGGCGCCTCAGTGAACCAGCCTCATGGGGCTGTAGTCAGAGGTGGGTGACCCGGGGGCATATCCCAGTGAGACAGCAGGGCAAGTCGTGGGTCTGGTTCTAGGCTGGCCCCGAAGCCAAGCCCCTTCACTGCTGGGGCTCTGACATCTGCAGCCTACCCTGAGGCAGGTCCCTGCTTCCAGAGGAACACTGGTTCCAGGTGAGTCAGAGCCGGGACAGGGGACGGTGCCCCGGAGTGACGGCCATATATCCACTCGGGGGATGCAACATTTTGGGGAAACGCGTCCCTCTCAACAGTAAGGCAGCTGAGAGAGAACACAGGCCCAGGTGCACACCTACCCTTGGCAGTTTCCGTCTAAGTACCACAGGGAGGGAGGGACTCACCGAAGATCCCGCCCACGTCAAACAGGGTGGAGAGCTCCCCGGCTTGCCTGGCGTCAAGGTGATCTAACAAAACGACAAGTATCCCTGTGAGCAAGTCGCAGCCACGTAAGACCACACGTGGCACTCTTTTGTTTCCTAAGCATGGCTTACACGGAGGAGCAGCTGAGTCGACTCCACAGTTCACTATGTAGGTGGACGCGCAGAAAAGACGAAAGCCAAACACTCTTTAGCAAGAAATGAGGATTTGCCTGTCTCAGCCTAATTACCATCCCTCTGGTTCAGTGTCCCCCAGGGGTAGCTGTAGGTTGGGCACAGCACAGAAGGTGCTGGTGCAAAGAACTGCCTGGTGCAAAGGGGCTCTGGCACCACGGGAGTGCCACAGGACCCTGAGGTCCTCAATCTGGAAGGGACTGCGCCTCCTCGTACGGCAGAGGAGGAAGCCACGCTGGGCTCTGCGGGGGATTCAGCTTGGCCGGCACAGGAGAAGCGGGCTTCGGGGAGCATCTGGGACCACCGGTCAAATCCAGCCTTTCCTGGTGTCCTCAGTGGCACATTTTTTTGTTTTAATCACTGAGACTGGAAAAGCCAGCAATTCATGACTAGAGTCCTAAAAATGTCACCCCTTCTGCAATCACAGGGAACAGAAGAAAAAAGAAGGTATGATGCTTGTCTACACTTCATGTGGCTTGCCTGCCCTAATGGAGTCACTCGACAGGGAGCAGCTCCTTACTGCCCCCCTCTGTCCCACAGACTCTGCACCCCTAAGGTCAGGGGGCTCCCCTTACTGCCTCAACTGCTGTCCCTATGAAACTCAGCCTTCTTGCCTCAGGCTTATGGCCACCTCTGCTTGTCCTTACCACCACTGGGAACATGCGGTGTCGGGGCCCAGGGCAGGCTGCCCCAAGACAGGCCACTTTGGCATAAGGATTATCTTGAGTGAAGGAGTGCCTGGGTGGTTGTCAGCTATGCATCCGACTCTTGATTTAGGTTCAGGTCATGATCTCAGGGTTGTGAGATCGAGTCCTGTGTCAGGGTCTGCACTTGGTGCAGAGTCTGCTGGAGAGTCTCTCCCCTCTCCCTGCTCACGCTCTCTTTCCATAGAAGCTTCTTGTTGCCTCACTGTCTTTGGAATGCCCCGTCTGTGTGTGTTTCCCGTGTGCACACTATCAAATGTGATTTTCTCCTGGCATCTGTCTCATGGTATTTTGATTTTCAGTCTAGCTCAAAGGACCACAGGGCAGGGGAAGGCCTCCTCCCCGACAGCGGTCTGCACCCTCTGAACCCACATATTCCAAATCTCCCTTTGTCGTCACGTTCTTGGGGACTCCGGTGTCCTTCCCTTCTCCTTGCAATCCCTGTTTTCTGGGCCCAGAGGCTCCAGGGCCCGCCCTGCCTGTCCGCCCCCAGCCATGGCTGCAGCCTCTGCACTCAAGCATCTTTTAAGAATGGCCGGTGCCAGGCAGCCCGGGTGGCTCAGTGGTTTAGCACGGCCTTCAGCCCAGGGTGTGGTCCCAGAGACCTGGGATCAAGTCCCACATCAGGCTCCCTGCATGGAATGGAGCCTGCTTCTCCCTCTGCCTGTGTCATGCCTCTCTCTCTGTGTGTCTCTCATGAATAAATTAAATCTTAAAAAAAAAAAAAAAGAATGGCCGGTGCCCCTCTCATCTTCCTCTCTGTGTCCCACACAGCACAGGGGTGCACGGTGCTCGTGGGCTGGTATGTTCCAACCTATCTACAGCTTCAGCCACAGCCGGACTTAGGATAAGGCCAGCTGTCAGCTGTCCCTAAAACTAGAGCCCATCTCCAAGGAGCAAGTTCCAGGTCAGATTACTCAGCATTTAAAATCTCAGATCCCCGGGCCTCCCCTCCTCATGGGAGGGTGTGACCTGAAGTTCTAGATTGAAATACAGGCTGCCCCAGATAGGAAGAGCCCCACGGAGCCTGCAGCCACAGCTGGAAAGGAACACGGGGTCCCTAAAGCTCCATCAAGGTTATTATCTGAGTTCTTTTTCTGCCTAAATTTTTCTACTAATCTACACTGTTTGTTCCAAAATATGTTTCAAATCATCATGCATCACGGGCACCGTTTCCTTCCCAGACTACAGAAACCTGCACATAAAAGGGAGTCCAGATCACGGCCACTGCACGGACTTCACACCGGTGCTTCCAGCAACAGGTACTCACCCACATTGGTGATGTACAGTGGAAGCCAGAAGAGGAAAGTGTAGCTGACCAACTTCGCAAACAGCAAACACAGAGAGAACTCGATCACACCCTGAAAAAGAGCGAGCCAGTCTTTACCCCAAATGTGTACTCAGCAGGTTTACTTAAAGGTGCAACAGAATTATGAGTTACTCATTCCCCTAAGAACAGCTGGCACCTCTGGGCTTGTGGCACCGGCAGATGCTGCCGGCAGAGGACAGGATGCCGCCCAGGGAAGGGAGAGGACCGGCCCACGGCCACTCCGGCAGCACGTCCTCCCTTTGCAGATTGACACCCAAAGTCTTGATGTCAGATCAGAGTCCCTAAAAGTACGCACTGATTTGGTTCCCGCACCACGTTGCTCTGGAAACTTAGCGGCTAGAGTTCTCAGAGCATGCCTGGAGGGCCACCTGGTCACCGCGCACTTGGTCCTCTCTCCCCTCTTGCCAGAAACTGCTGCAAACAACGCAGCAGCCGACACGCACGGGACAGGCCTTCTGATGGGCCCACACCTGCGCCCGCAGCCTGCCTGCTCCCCACAAAGCAGAGTGCTGGGAAGACTCCAGGGAGAGATGTAGGTCGCAAAAGGGACGCCGGGGCCTGCCATCTGATGGCGACTGTGAGAGTCCTGTGTTCTACTTGAGCTCTACTTTTACAAAGATGTGGCCTCACGGGACAGCCATTCCAGATGTCATTGGGAGGTCTGGGTGAGAAACAGGGTGTGACACTAAGGGTCACGCTATGTGCGCACAGGAACACCCACCAAACTAGGCAGGGAACACAATTCTCAACGTGCGTGATTCTGGAATTACCCGTGTTAGTGTTTCACAGGGGCCAGGCCGGGATGAGCATGCGCGCAGGGCTGACGGCACGAGGACCATGCACCCGGAGCGGTGCCCACTGCTGTCCTGAGTGACCCCGTGTAATCCCCAGAAGAGTATTACACCAGTCACAGAGCCCCACTGCCCACGAGGCAACAGAGGCTCAGAGTGGCTGACACACTTGCCTGGGACACCCAGCGTGCCGGCGGCAGGGCCAGGTCACGATGCCACTTCAGTCTGCAGCGATGTGCACCCCACCTTCTGCCGAGCGGCGCAGGGCAAAGTTACTAGCTGTTATTAACAATTTTAAAAGTAGCTTTTGGGGATCCCTGGGTGGCTCAGCAGTTTATGGCCTGCCTTTGGCCCAGGGTGTGATCCCAGAGTCCCGGGATCGAGTCCTGCATCAGGCTCCCTGCATGGAGCCTGCCTCTCCCTCTGCCTGTGTCTCTGCCTCTCTCTCTGTGTCTCTAACGAATAAATAAAATATATATATATATTTTTAAGTAGCTTTTTATTTAAAAGCAGCCGGCCCACATCCTCAGTGACTCTGGGAGTCCCGGCCTGGCCTTCCACGTTCCCCACTGGCCGGACGCCCAGCTTCATCTGGGTGCTGCCAGTACTTTCTGTTCTCAAGCAGAAGTCTCCGGAGTGCTTTCATTTCTGTGATGTCATTCTAAGGTCCTGGGTGTACTGTTTGTGTTTCCAGCCTCACCCATTCGCCAAAGGGCCTCTGGGCCTGCGCTCCCTCTGCCCTTTCTCTGCCCTTTCTCTGTGAGGGCCCGCACCAGTGGGGCCACTCTCCTCATGTGAGAGATCTGCGGCAGCTCCTTGCATGTCCCACCCGAGGGCAGGAGCCCAGATGTTTCTAGGTGTGGTCTATGAGGCCAGCAACAGCACAGGCCTGGACATCCTACCCCACGGGGGCAGTGTGTGCGATCTCCCCTCTCCACCTGCTTCTGCCCTGGGCTCGGCCTTCATCGCCTGCCATGGCTCGCCGTGTTAGAATACATCTTCCACGTGTCCTTTGGGAGGCCCCCAGATTCTCTGAGGGAGCCTGTGAATTTAATACAAGAAAATCTAAAGCAACGAGAAATGTCACCACTGCCTGTGTAAAAACCTCTGGCTGGACCTCCTTCCCGCCCTGATCCCATACCAGCATGCCGGCCAGCAGGTGCTACGTGAGCCTGTTAGCCCGGAGCTGGGGCCCACTGCCCGACCACGGACCAGCACCCTCATCTTTACACCAGTGCACAAGTGCAGTCTGCAGACCATCGGCTTTGTGTGTCCAGGGGCCTCGGTCTTCTCCCTTGGCTCTGCACGCTCGCCCCCTTACTCCTCCTGTTGGCACCTACAGCTCACACAGACCAGCTCTGTTCTCCTACAAGCGCTTTAAAGGGTAGAGAAGATCGAGTGGCCGCTTGCACACCACAGAGCAGAACTCGGGACAGCACCTCCCAGGGGCTCACCCTCGGGGTCTTCAGGGGCCTGGGAGGGGGAGCACCGGGGAGAAGAGGGGGCCCGGGGCACAGGCTTGCTGCCTCCAGATGTTCCAGTTTTCTGAGTGGAAGTGTGAAGCCCTAGTTGTCTATGAACTCGGTGACCTTCTACATGGAGGCAACCGACTTTGAAAAATTGAAAGCAGTGTGAGGCAAACACAGCCTGCAGCCTTCCCCAGGCCCCAGCCCGCCTGTTGGCAACTTCTGGGTTATGCCGTAGAGTCCTAACCCGGGGATTATCTAACCACGGATTTCTTTTTTTAAGCTCGATCGTCCGCAGCGGGCACAAGGGCCCCTTTCTGAAACCCCTCCCAGGCAGGCGTACTCACGGGGATCTTCAAGGCTCCAGTGAAGCTGATGGCGGCCATGCCGCCCCCGCTGTCGGCGGGGAGGACGACGATGTGGTTCTGGTGGACGGGGTGCTTCCCGTCCGAAAGCAGCAAGCATTGCATCTCGGGGTCCTGGAGGCGAAGCCCATTGGAAAGAGGAAAGAGAGAGAAGGTGTTACCAGGGAGGGCGTCTGGCTGAGCAAGGCCAGAAGTCCCGAGGAGGACGCCGCGCCACTAGGTCTTCGGGGCATCCTGCGTGAGCTTCTCACCAGGTCTTTGCCTTCTAATCCCAAGCACCGAAGTGTCTTTAAGAAATACTAACTAAAAACATGCAAAATCCTTTGACCCAGCCATCTGGAAATCTATTTCTGAAAGATCAAGTGGAAAAATACCAAGAACCATAGGAAAAAACAAATACTTGCAGATTCATTACTTTCAAATGAATTGATACCTAAGTGTAGTTACCAATACACTATTTTAATGAGATATTCTATTTTTTAAATTTTAATTCCTGTATAGTTAACATATAGTTTCAGGTATACAATAAAGTGATTCGTCACATACATACAACGCCCGGTGCTCATCACAACAGGTGCACTCCTTATTAACCACCACCTATTTCCCCGATCTCCCTGCCCACCCCCCCTCTCCTGACCACCAGTGTGTTCTCTAGAGTTAAGAGTCTGTTTCTTGGTTTATCTCTTTTTTCCCCCTTTGCTCTTTTGTTTTCTTTAATTCCACATGGGTGAGGTCAATATGGTATTTTTCTTTCTCTATTTTGCTTAGCATGATACCCTCTAGTTCCATCCATGTTACTGCAGATGGCAAAATGTCATTCTTTTTTTGTGGTTGAATAATATTCCTACACACACACCTCACTTCTCCTTACTCTGTTCATCTACCAATGGATACTTGTGCTGCTTCTATACCTTGGCGACTGTAAATACTGTTATAAACATCATGGTGCATGTATCCTTTTGAATTAGCACATTTGTGTTTTCTGGGGGTAAAGAGTAACGTGATTGCTATACTCTAAGGCAGCTCAATTTTTACCTTTCTGAGGACCCTCCATACTGTTCTCCAGAGCGGCTGCACCAGCTTGCACCCCCACCAATAGTGCAAGAGGGTTCCCCTTTCTCCACATCCTCACCAACACCTGTCGTTTCCTGTCTTGTTAATTTTAGCCGTTCTGACAGGTGTGAGGTGGCTTCTCATTGTGGTTTTGACTTGCATTTCCCTTATGGTGAGTGATGTTGAACATCTTTGCACATGTCCTTTGGCCGTCTGGATGTTGGAGAAATGTCTGTTCATGTCTTCTGCCCAGTTTTTAATTAGATTGCTTTTTGGTATTGAAGTGTGTAAGCTCTTCATACATTTTGGATACTAACCCTTTACCAGATGTGTCATTTACAAATATTTTCTCCCATTCCATAGGTTGCCTTTCAGTTTTGTTGTTTCTTTCTCTGTCTGAAAGTTTTTTATTTTGAGAAGTCTTAATAATTTTTGTTCATTTTTGCTTTTATTTCCCTTGCTTCAGGAGACATATCTAGAAACACGCTGCTATGGCTGAAGTCAGAGACATTACTGCCTATGCTCTCCTCTAGGATTTCTATGGTTTCAGGTCTAGGACAGGTGTTTATAAACACTAAGCAGGCTCTCCAGTGGGTGGCATGCAACCAGATAAAGAGAAAACACAAAACAGATCCTGCTCAGTTAAGAGAAGAGCATCTCTAGCCCAGAGCAGGAATTGCATACAGAAACCCGCCTGGCCCTCTCTGGTTCTGTAAGGCCCTCCTGGGCCACTTGCTGGGCTGGTTGGGAAGCCCCAGATCCGGCCCTTCAGCTATCTAAGCAAGCTTGATCTTTGTTGGAAAGGGCCTCCTGCCCACACCCACTCATCTTTATGCACAGGCTGGAGGGGTAGGGGGCTCCAGCTACCAAATTCCAGTCCTCTGCAGTGTCTGGAGGAGACAAAGGGAAAGTGGGAAGTCACGGTGGGTTTTCCAAAACAAACCAGGGGAACAACGCTGAGTCCTTACAGAGCCAGAGGCCCACTGGGTGGACCAGGTCATGGGATGCTGTGCATCAAGGACCCTATAGGATCTAAGAGCACCTGTGGGAGCCCTTGGTGGGGGGCAGGGCTTCTTCAGCCAGGGCGCCCCACTCCTGGGTGTAGGAGTCAGAGAGCAAAAAGGTTCCATCCACTAAAACACAGACACACACACACACACACACACACACACACACACACACAGGGCAGGGGGAGGGGAAGCATGTAATAATGCACTAACCTAAATGTGATAAGCCCATGCCACACACTGTGCTGCCTGCGGCTATGCTGTGCTGAAAGGTCCCCCCTAGAGATCTGTGGATTCCCACTGTGTGCCTTGGGGAATCACCTCTAGTATTTAAACATCCACTCAGTGCCCATTGTTTGTTGAGCCACAGCCAATCAAAAGATCCTCAGAGAAGCCAAGGATGGGCAATGACTCATGACTACAAAGTGACAAATTCTGACCATCCACAAGCCAATCATCATAAAGACCTGAAGGATGGAAGAGGGTCCTCCTGGCTCCATGAACGCCAGAGCCTCTTCCTCTTCCCTTATGCATTTCCTTTCCTTATGCACTCCTTTATGCACTCCTTTCCTTATGCATTTCCTCATGAAGTTGTTCAGAGTCAGGCCTGGCACAGAAGCGGTGGCGATGAAGGGGCTGGCTGACACTGAACTCTGAGCCTAGGGGATCTGAGCTGGGTCATTCTGGGAAAGGGGACACCAGGATGTCCTGCCGAAATTGGAGGACTCCTTTCTGGTGACCCGGGAGCCACCTCCAGTGAATGAGCCCTTCCTGCCACGTGAGAGATACGGGACCCAAACCAGCTTGGTCATGGGCACGTCAAGGTCAGCCTGTGGTGTGGCCAGGCCTGAAGAAACAAGACTTGCCAGGGCCTGTCAATGTGTAACAGTCTCTCTGGTGATATGTTAGTCAATAGGCTTTTGCAGGACAGGAAGGGGAAGAGGGAAGTTACACTCAGAAGACAGAGCTGGCTGTACTGCTCGTGCTGGGCTGCAACACAGGGCCCGGGGTCTTGCCTCAAAGGAAAAGGTAAGTCTTCAGTAGCAATCGGGGGAGTTACAGCCATTTGGACATTGATTAACTCCTGATGCTGCGGATCCAGTATCTGCGTTCCTCTGAGGTTCCTGTGGGGAGTCCCAAGCCCTGCTGTGAGGGGCAGAGCCCTGAGGACAGAGTCTGTGCTGTGTAAGGAGAGTCTCTCCCTGTGCTTGGTCTCTCCAGCGTCCCAGGAGAAGGCAGCCATCAAGAAGTGAGCCTCACCCCAGGCCCCACCAGTGCCTGGATCTGGGACTTCTTTCCTCCAGAAAGAAACGTGTCCTGTTTAAGACACCCAGTCTAGGGTATTTTTGCCAAGACATCCAATTTTTTAAATGCAAACTCAACAGTGAGGAGAGAGTTGAGCGCATTCCAATTGAATCTCCCTAAATTCCAAGAACCAAGATGTACGAAACATCATTTTTCCCTTTCCTGTTGTATCAACCACCACAAGTAAGTTTCCTTGGGCAGAAAAGAAAAACAAAAGTAAGGAGTCCATTCGGTACACTTATCCTTTAGGCTATTTGACTTAGAAAAGCTTGTAATTTTAAGAAGTCAAACTAAATCCGAGATGCCCCTGTGGCTCAATGCGGCCTGTGAAGCAGAGCCCCATGAAATACTGCTCGGGAGTCTCCTGAAAGGGAAGGGGTGGCAGCGCTGCCTCAGTTTCCTTGTCTGGAACGTGGAAGTGGCAGGTTGGAGGCCTGGGAGATGACTATGTTACTCGCTGGGCCCACCTCCCATGCCCAGCCCTCCCTGTGCATCCTTTGAATCCCTCTGGCCCAGGTCGGTGCAGACCCCGGCCTCTCCTCCTCCACAGCTCTACCCAAGCCACCTGCTAAAGGACGGATCCCAAGACTGGGCCTGCACCAGAGCCTGCTTACCCCCTCCCTCTGGACTCCTCGACTTAGCTGCTGTGGGAAACTGCTGGTTTCCATCTGCACCCCACCCCTGCCCCCCAGAATGGGAGTCCATGGGAGCAAGGGACGCTGCCGCAGATGATCCGGGTGTGACCTGACCTGGGACCCTGAATACTGGAAACAGTCGTAGAATGAGTGCATCACTTTCAAAGTTGACTAGAAACTTAAAGTCCAGCTTGCAGCCCAAAGAAATCGCACGAGGCAGACTCAGACTGTGCAGAGGAACTCCGAGACTCAGGTTTGTCACGAGGCAGGGCTCTGATTTCTGCGCAGCAGCAGGGCTGGTCCAACTCACCAGAGACTTGTTCTTGTCCATGAAGATCTGCTTCTGCAGTCTGACTCTCTGCGTGCCGTTCTCACAACCCTTCGGCTGCGGGGAGACAAAAGGAGAATTGAGCAATCACTGATCCGACAGCCGGCAGCCACAACCAACGGCACCGAAGTGAGGGTGCTCTGTGCTGTCCTCGCAAAACAGCTGCCGAGGGCAAGTAAGACACACAATTAAAATAAAACAAAGGGCTGAGGGGCCTGGGTGGCTCAGTCGGTTAAGTGTCCGACTCTTGGTTTTGGCTCAGGTCATGATCTCAGGGTTGTAGGATCGAGCCCCATGTAGGGCTCTGCGCTCAACGAGGAGTCCACTGTAGAGCCCCTCTCCCCTGCCCCTCCCGCTCCTGCTCCCTCTCTCTCTCTCAAATAAATAAAAATACATAAAACAAAGGGCTAACTGGAGGCTCTAGACCCTCAGATCAAAGATGTTTAAAGAAGATCCTTCCTGGAAGAATGATCCAAGATTGAGGTGAAAGGACTTATGAAGCCGCTAATCGTGGCAACTTCACTTTCATGTCTTCATGAACTTCACCTTCATGGCTTTGACATTTTTGAATGACCCTGAAAGGAAAGGCCTGTAGAAATAATATCGGGCAATATTTTTCTCCAACCTCCTGGGTCAGCAGGTGGATCAGAAGGCAGATTGTGTGCGTGCAGGGGACGCGTGGACATCTCTGAGTGCGGCCGCTGGGCCGGCTGTTAGGGTTAATTCACAGCACAGCTAAACACTAATCCGTTTAAGTTTTGAAACTGAAATTCATGCTCATGGCAGGAAAATAGCTTTTAAACTACTATAAAATATCAACTATGTTTTTTTTTTTAAACGTGGACTGTAACCTTCCTGAAGGCAGTGCTTTTTTTTTTTCTTTTTAAAAAATTTTTATTTATTTATGATAGTCACACAGAGAGAGAGAGAGAGAGAGAGAGAGAGAGGCAGAGACACAGGCAGAGGGAGAAGCAGGCTCCATGCACCAGGAGCCCGACGTGGGATTTGATTCCGGGTCTCCAGGATCGCGCCCTGGGCCAAAGGCAGGTGCTAAACCAGCTGCGCCACCCAGGGATCCCAAGGTAGTGCATTTTCAAAACTGATTCTTCATTTATTTTTTTGAAGAAGGTGCCAGAACCCTTCTTTTCAAATTAATTTTGCTCAAAAGCTCCAAGTGTGAACAAATGGACCAAAACCTCTCCTCCTGCATCATGGCAGGTGCTGTTTGGGGAGCGGCGGCCTGCGGGGAGAGCAAGAGGAGGTCCTGCCCTGGGGCTGCCCTGAGTGGGGAGACCAGCAGAGAGGGGCAAATGAACTTTATGCAGGGAAAAATGGGGAGCTGTGGGGGGGGTGTCAAGTCAGTGACATGCCCTGACTCCTGTTTCAAGAAAGTCTGCCCAGGAGGAGCAAAGGTCAACTGTCTGGGGAGGCTCAGAGGAGAGACTCGGTGCCCCGGGCCCCAGTGGTGGAGGGAACATCCCGCGTGGTGAGGAGGACACTCTGGGTTTGGCCTGCCCACAGTGAGGACAGGGGATCCCCGAATGAGAAGGAATGCTGGGGCTCAGCAAGTCTATGGGGTAGAGAGAGATTATTCCAGTTGTGACTCGTCTGAGACCCTGTGGGGATGGCAGGCGCACAGCGGCATGAGTGACGGGGAGCTCAGCGTGGAGGCCCTGCTGGGACTCCACACAGGGAGGTGCTGGCCACCAGGGCCTCCGTAGATCTCTGCAGGGAGGGTGTGGATGGGTGCTAGGGCATCTGGGGGTCTGGCAGAGATGTGGGGCCAGCAAAGCACTCAGTGTGGCCACGGCTGGACTGTCATGGGAGGCCTGGGACAGCTTGGCATCTGCAGGCCTGAGAAAGGGGGCACTTCATGGGAGAGGGAAAAATCACATCTGAGTGGGAAAAATTGGAGAGGGACACAAACCATGAGAGACTCTTAAGTCTGGGAAACAAAGGGTTGTGGAAGGGGAGGTGGGTGGGGGGATAGGGTGACTGGGTGATGGGCACTGAGGGGGGCACTTGTTGGGATGAGCACTGGGGGTCATACTATGTGGCAAATCGAATTTAAATAAAAAAAATCACATCAGCACCAGCAACAGGCCAAGTGGGACAGGGCCAGAGGCTGACTACATGTGGCCAGATGATGTTGCTGGGCCTGTGATGGTCTGTTTTTTGTTTTTTTAAAGATTTTATTTATTTGTTTGATAGAGACAGAGAGTGCATCAGTAGGTGGAGGGGCAGAGAGAGAGGGAGAAGCAGATGCCCTGCTGAGCAGGGAGCCCATCCCAGGACCCCAGGATCATGACTTGAGCTCACCAACGGAGCCCCCAGGTGCCCTATGGCCGGCTGTTTGGGTGGGACAGTGCAGGCCTGAGGAAAGGAGAGAAGCCCTGCCAGTGCAGTGAGGGAGGGGATGCCCCAGGGGTCTGCTCTAAGGCAAGCGGGGAACCGGGCAGGAGCGAGGGCCACGCAGGTTTCATCCAAGGTGGGGACGCCAGCTGCTGGGAGCAACGCAGGGAAGAGGGAGCGCGGAGACGCAGGAGCAGGTGGACGAAGGAGCAAGTTCCTCGCGGCCACAACAGGGCAGGCCCGGCCTCACGTCAGCCTTCTGGGGACACCGCCACCCAGACTGCACCCCGTTCCCGCTGTGGTCACGATGGGCCCTTCTCCAGCACTGCCTGTATTGTGAGGGCAGGCCCCATGCCCACACTTGTCACCCACAGACACCGCACAGACTGGACCAGGCTGGTGACAGTCCTCAGACACCGGCCGACGGCACACTGTCCCAGAGGACACGAGGAGCCGAGGGGGTCCTTACCGCCACCAGGGAGGAGGAGCAGGCGATGTCCTTCGGATCTGAAACATCAAAGGGGGACAGCGGTGAACCCAGGCCCGGGCGTGTCCACCACCCAAGACATTAAAACGAGACCCATCTGATACTTGACTAAGTGAGCAAGGGTTTCAGGAAAAGACGATGCCCGTGGCAGCACCATGCCACGCACCCCGCACGCCCCTCCTTCAGTCCCCGGGACACACGCTGGGTGAAGGGAGCCCCGGCAAAGGCAGACCATCGTGCGTGTGTAAAGGGCTTTGCACTATGGGAAAGATTTCACACGGGACAAGTACAAATGCGCAGAGGGTGTGTACACGACGATGACGAGCCACAGGAGGTACGTTTAAGGGCAAGGGTGCTCTGAGCCTGCACTGGGTTCTCTCTGGTCGCAGACACCCATGCACGGGAGCCCGGGCTCCAGCAGGCCGGGGAGCCCCAAGGCTACAGGGACGCCTCCTACCGTGAGGCCAGCCGGTGGCGCTGCCACCAGGGGGGTCGCTGCGAGCACAGGGCAGCGCTTGTCAAGGCCGCGTGCACAGAGAAGCCCCTCCTGACCACGGCTGCGGGGAGACGGGTGCATGGTGGGGGAAGGGGGCTCCCCAGAGAGTGCGACATCGGAGCAGAGAGGCCTACTTGGGGGTCCCCCTGCTGAGAGGTACGGGGTGGACGAGGCAAGTCTGGTCTGCACGCCAGAGTGAGGGGGCCACGAGCCCCGTTGACTTCCTCATGGCTCCTTTTGGGGGACCCTATCAGGGGCTCTGGGGTCCCAGGCAGGAAAGAGAAGGGCCTGGAACACAGGGGTGCATCCGCCTCTTCTCCCCTAGATGCTCGGGCCCAGGAGGGAAGGCGAGGAGGCTGGGGGCTGCGGCAGACGCAGAGCGAGGGAGTGAGGAGAGGCTGCGGTTAGGGGCCAGTGCGTGTCCCACCAGCAGCGGCCAGTCGCCCACTTTCCACCGTGTGGCAGGGGGAGGCTCGCACGGGGGAAAGATGGTGGCTGAGAAGTCACGGACGGGTGGTATTTCTCAGATGCTTTTTAAGAAAAGAGTTCCCACGGCCCCAGAGAATACTGTTCAAGTCCCTGGGCTCTAGGGAACCCAGGCTGGAGAAGCAGACTTCAGGAGAACCCACGCTCCCCCCGCAGGAAGACGGCTTTCAAACACATGTCGTCTCTGTGAGAAGAGACAGTGTTTATAACCCATAAAGTTTGTTTTTTAAAAATTATCACCTAAGTGAAAATTTTTTTTTAATTGAATCCATAAGAACACATCCCACGGACCCAGGGGTCCATGGCCAAAGTCTGAATGGGTGACCAGGCACCTGGTTACGCCTCAGCTTCAGCACTTCCTGTGTGACCTACAGCCCCGAGCCTGGAGACTTTGCCCTGGAAATCCACGAGATAACACCGCACTGAGCCTGGCACAGCGTCTGGGACACGGAAGCACTTGCTACGTGCTGGCCGCCTCCCCCCACGAGAATGTCCTCGCGAGGACGTGGAAGAAGGGCCACAGGGCACGTGCTCCCTGATTACTCGGAGAGTCTGAAAGGTGTGTGAACTCCAGTGCAAATAACAAGTAAACCTCAGATCTTAATACAAGAGGGTAGATGCCAACACTCGTGGGAGCACACAGTGGAGACGGGCTCAGAGGAAGACCCCCGGTGGGAAGGCAGAGAAATGCCAGGGTCAGGTGCCCATGAGCCCCATGAGCCTGGCGCTGGGGAGCAGCCCCCGCAGAAGCCAGGGGAGGAGAGCAAGTAGCCAAGGGTGGGGGGAATAGGGACCGCTGATCCCAGGACACGAGCCGTCCAAGGCAGCGCTGGGGGACGCTGGGTGAGGGCAGGGGCCAGGTGACGAGAAAAACCTGGTGGCCCTGGGCTCTGGAGGGAACCTGCATGCATTGAGACACCTGCCCCAGACCGCGAAAAGTGGGAGGAGAAGGTCAGGGGTGGGGGGCCGGGAAGGAGGGAGGAGGCACTGCAGGTGGTGCCCTGAAGGGGGACAGGGGAGCCACTGAGGATCTCGTGTCACCTGGAGCGTCCGTACTACCAATGGCCGGACATACAGACTCTCGGCACAAATCCACCCACAGCCCCGGGAATGTGACTGGGGGTGGGGGTGGTGGGGGGAAGGGGAGACAAGCTCCGAGTCCAGGCCTCACCTCACAGCACCCGCCCCGCCCACCCAGTCTCCCACCAGGGTCAGCACCCTGCCTTTCCCCGCAGGTCAAGGGGAACCCACGGAGCAGAGGCGCAGCGCGGGTGTGCAGGTGCGCATCTGTCCCCCACGCAGTAACAGCGGCCTCCCGGGACAGCCTCACACGTGCGGTCCCCTGGCCTCAAGGCCTGCTGGGCGGGGGAAGCTGAGGGATGGTGCTTCTGCCCCACAGTGACCGGGGCCGAGAGGCAGTGCTCCAGGGTCCCTGTGGGAACTGGATGGGGACCCCAACAAGACAGGGTGGGAAGGCAGCTCCAGGAGACCCTGGGGGGACCCTCCGCCGTGGCCCACCCCGTCGGAAGCCACAGGAGTGGGGCAGCTCGGTGGGAAGGAGGCTCTCGTTCGATCACAGAAGACGAACCGCAGCTTCCTTGTTCCTGGGAGCCGAGCCCTGAGCGGAGGACGAGGCCCTGCCCGGGAAACCAAGCTGATGGGTCTCAGTGCTCAGATCCCGGCCCGGCCGGCAAACAAGCTCACGTCTGTCTCCTGCCACACACCCCATCCCTCACCGCATTTCCTCTTTCCCCCATAACCAATCATCGGTAGAGGAAGAGAAGAAAAGGTACCGTGGATTCTCGACCCGGGGCAGGACACACCTGGGGCCCCCTGCACACGAGCAAAGAGGCGTGCATTGTTCTCCAGGTGACTAATGCCTAAGGGACACGCTGAGCGCCCTGGTGCCAGGAAGCCAGCCTAGAGAACAGGTGCCACCAGGGACCTTGCCTGGAACTCTGGGCCACCCCGGCCCTGCTGACGTGCCACAGCTGGCTATGGTGGTAAGTGGGCTCAACGGTCCCAGCCGTCTCATAGCTCACCTCACAGATGGCCCCCGGAGGACATGGTGACAGTGGGGTGAGCAGCCCTACCCCTCCCTGCTCGCCCTAGTGGACCATGGCCTCCCCTCACAGACGGAGGCTGGCCCGCAGCCTCACATCTGCACGGGTAGACAGCGGTCACTTTAAAATGGAAAGGTTTGCTTCAGCAACAGGGAAAGAGAAGCGAGAAGAGGAGTCAAACAGTCCTTAACGTCCTGGACGAAGCTGGCAGCTCGGAGCACAAAGCTGAAGCTGCCATGAATGCCCGGCACGGATGGCGTAACTGGGCTCCTGGGCATCCCGACCCGGGAGGGAACAGTAGGGAGCCGTCTAGCACTGTGTGGTGTTATTTTGCTTTTAGCCAAATTAAGGAAGCAAATGCCCAATACAACTCCTCAGAGCAGCTCACGGGATTAGAAGAGCAGAGCAGTGCTGGCTTGGGGTAATTGCCAGGAATCTCTGTCCTGCCAGATTTCTATTCTGAAAGTTAATGTCCAATCCAATTAAATCACAAGTTTGGTATTGAGTCTAGAACGGAACAAAGAATCTGATTTTCTGGTAGCACGCTCCCCACCTGCTCAGGATATACGGTCTTGAGTCATGCAATGATTTTATCATGTTGTCTCAGACCTATCTATCAGAAGGCAAACAAGCTGGTGAGATATGAGTTTGTGGGAGCGAGACGGGTGAGCAGGTGCAGCCATGTGGGCTGGGCGCTGCACCCCTGGGGGTGAGCGACGTGGCAGGTCTCGGGGAGACGTGACACTCCCAGCACAAGGCAAACCGTGCACACCTGAGAAAACAGAAAGCCGGCAACACCAGGGGAGAAACAGCTCATGGGAGAAGTCTACACCTGAAGAAGGACGCCTACCTGGCAAGGGGAGAGCCAGGGCGACCCTGGGCCCGCACTGGACGAATGTGGCCCATTCTCTTAGCAACTTGCACCCCGAACCTCTCCTGGGGCGTCCTCCCCAAGGCCGCGTGTACTTACGTTCGATGAGAAACAGAAAGCACACTATCCCCATGGCTGCCACGATGGCCCCGGGAACGATGAAGGACAGGCCCCAGCACGTGGACACCCAGTAGCCAGCAATCAAGGAGCCCAGGATGTTGCCCACCGAGGTGTGGGAATTCCAGACCCCCATAATCAAGCCTCGCCTGTAACACAACACAAGACGGCAAAGGACATTGAGAAGCTTCAGTGGGTCGGCAGGTGTAGGACGGACGGTGCCCAGGATGTGTAAGAGGTGACCTGGAAATCGGCAGGAGTGTGGATGCCGCTCCCGCAAGGCGTTTTTATTTTACCCCAGGCTGAATAACCGCACCTCTCTCCCAGGGCTTGGTGACTTCACGCTTACAGAGAGGAAAGAAACCTTTCCCTGAACGTCGTGGAAGGCCCCAGCTTTAAATTCGTGCTTCCATAATCCAATCATTTGAGGAAATATCTCATTATCAGGACCCACCCGATGAATGAATTGGGAGAACCTGAATGAGGTTCGGGTGATCAGTTCAGGGTCAGCCATGCAGAACGGACAGACTCGCCCCAATCATGACACGGTGGGGGGTGCCTCTCTGGGGAGGAAGTCCCAAGTTCCACAAGTTTCAATCACCTTCCTTCACAAAATAGTGAAAGTGACTTCTTCTGCAGGATGTCTAAAGAATAACTAAAAAGAAGGTGATCTGGATTTCAAAAATAGGGCACCTGGGTGGCTCAGTCGGTTAAAGCGTCTGCCTTCAGCTCAGGTCATGAGATCAAGTCCCCACGTCGGGCTCCCTGCTCAGTAGAAAGTCTGCTTCTCCCTCTGCCCTTCCCTCCTGCTTGTGATCTCTCTCTCTCAAATAAATGAAATCTTAAAAACAAAAACAAAAACCTCAAAAAATAAATGCTACTGGGAGTGGAGCCACCTCTGCTCACCTTCCTTTTCCAAACCAGTTGCTGAGGCAGGTGACGACGCTGGGCCAGCCGGTGGTCTGCACCAGTCCGTTGATGATCTGTGACAGAGGGGAAAGAGGGCTCACCGCTGGCGGAAGAGGGTGTGTGAGCCCCGTCTTCAGGCCAGGCTCCCAAAAGCTCACTCGTCTCTGTTCCTTGCAAGTTTGGGAGCACAGCTGGGACTCCCACTATAAGGCAGCACACACGCTCTGATGTGAGCCTCAACAGCCAAAGATGAGTTTTAAACTACACACACGAGTGTGTGCATGTGTGTGTAATTACAAAAGTAACCGAGTCCAGTGAAACTCGCAGACCACACGTTTCACTTGTATCCTGACCCCCTGTAGGGGGACCGGATGGACCCCGTGCCCAGGGAAAGCATTTCTCCACTTTCCAAGAGTATTCTGAGCTTAGGCTCTAAGTCCAGGGGTCAGGAAGGGCAGCAGGTTGGCTTCAGTCTCAGGAGCGGGGACGGCCAGCTCAGGATGACACGGGAGACCAGGTCCACCAGGGCGCCCCCTCCCACTCGGGAGTCGGGGGGCTGCAGGTCTGGCCCTGGGCTTCAGCCCGGCCTGCCTTCCGTCCAGGAACACGCCGGGACTCCGGCGAACTGTTCATTCCTTCCCTCTAATTTTCCATTTTATTACAAAGTGTGAATCACTGTTGTAATTAAAACAGCCAAACTTTTTCAAGTCCTGTGGCGACATTTTAAAAAGCAAATTACACAGGATTTGCTTTGATGATCTCGGTGCACCCCCCAGGCTATGTGGAGAGCCTCAGAGGCCGAGTCAGTACGTCTTGCACTTGTAGCTGGTACCTCCCCGGGGGCGTGTGGAGCCAGGGCTGCAGGAAGGACGGGGCCCAGCTGGACGGACAGAGCCTCACGGCCTGGCCTCTACTCCCCTCAGAGCCCCGGGAGGCTCTCTCCTTTCCTCCCCGCTGACCACCTGCAGCCCCGTCATCCTGCCAGCAGCTGCAGAGTCCTCCCTCCCTCCTACCCCCGCCACACCTCGAGTCCCCACAACGCGAGAGGTCAAATGCATCATAGGACACCACATCCCAAAGTCTTCCACAGAGGCGGAAGGGCTCCCCACGCTGGGGTGCTGATGGGGGGCGGAGGTTCTTGAAGAGGCAAACTCCTGGGATGAAGGGGGCCTCAGAGCTCCTGCCAGGACGGAGTGGAACAGAAGTGGCACTTCCTATGGAGTGCAGACGGCAGACAGGACACGCTGCTGCCCCCACCCTGCAGCTTCCTCCCGTGGCAGGGGTGGGACCTGCAGCACAAACACCCAGTTGGATTCAACACAGAAACCCTGTCCACGGGGAGCCACGGACCCGGCCCTTACCTGAGTTACCACGTAGAATCCAAAACTGTGGATATTGTAGAAATAGCCCAACCCAAACAGGGCAGTGAAAGCGCCACTGGCCAGCATCCCAAACGTGAGATAATACCGAATGGGCAGGCGTTCCCCTATGATGCCGCTGGGGACGGAGAAAAAAGAAGCCAACGTGAGAAACGAGGAGATCAACACACCCCTGATGTGAAGGGCCCATGATCTCTCCGGATGTTTCCACGCTGTTCTTGGAGTTTCCAGAATTCGAATGCACTGCAGTTTCTAGGAAGATTTCATCACAACTGTCTCCAGTAGAGCACTTATTAACCAGAAATTGGCAACGGGCAACATCTTTTAAGACTTTATTGCTGGTAAGAGCCACTGACTGTCCATAATAAACCTCAAACACTGTGACCTGCATGTGATGGCTGGCAATTAAGATCACCAAAATCTTGGGGCGCCTGGGTGACTCAGTGAGTTGAGCGTCTGACTCTTGGTTTTGGCTCAGGTCATGGGCTCAGGGGTGTGAGACTGAGCCCTTGAGTCTGGCTTCCTGCTTGGTGGGGAGTCGGCTTGTGCCCCCACCCCTCCGCTCTGCCCTGTTCTGTGAAATGGATAAATAAAATCTTAAAAAAAAAAAAAGAACCCACAAACTTGTCCCACTAGTTAATCCTGCTTTTATACAAACAACGTCCAATAAGTGTGCCTAGTGCTTAAAATGTTGATTTTCAGCCTGCAGACACGTGATCATGAAAAGGCCCTAGAGCGGTCACGGGGTCACCTGCGGTCATACGCCAGGCTGGATGGGTCTGCCAGCCGCCCTCCTGCTGCCACCACTGTGACCTGGTTTGAAGACAGTTTTTCTCTAATGTGAGGGCTGACACAGGGGGCTGCTATGCTCCTGTCCCCAGAAATGTCACTCGACGATGAGCTGGCCTCATGGGTAATTCCTTCCCGGAGCTGTCAGGGCGCTCGGATGAGACCGAAGTGGGCTAAGGGCCTGGTCCATGGTGGCTGCTCAATACGGCACACCTCATGCCACACGGAGTAGATGCCTGGCTGCCTGAGGAGTGTCACCATGGAGCAACTTGTCATTGTCACTTAGGAAGTGAACAAAACCCAGAATAATCACAAGTGATTGTGAGCCTTTTATAGTCATTGAAAACTGCTGATCTCCTTTCCTTCCACGTAACCATTCTGGGAGTCAAATAAATATGAAGCGTAATGACACCTGCCTGCCCGGTACTCTGGGAAGTATCCCCCAAATTCTGTCTTTCATCTCAAGAACCAATACATCCACCAGCTTTCCCTTTTGAAGTCCCTAAATAAGGAAGCTCTATCTAGCACCACGCAGATGACTAAAGCGGAGGAAGTAATTTAAAATTAGAAAGAACATTCAGGTCATGTTTTAAGTTGGGTAGAAACTTAACAGGACAGACTCAAGAGCACTCTAGAGCCAAACAAGTGATCCAGTTCAACTTGCTGGCATCAGGGAAGAGAAAACGTGTCTCAGAGGGGCAGGCTGACCTGCCTGATGTCACAGGACAGAGCTCGTGCCCCCGGCCAGGGCTGACAAATGTTCTGCAGTTTTGCTATAGGATATAATGGGCCCACGTTTAGTCTTTACTTCAAAGTTTTTGAAGGAAACGCCTAATGGGATGGACGCCATTCCACCTTACATACGATTCACGCGGAGACAAAAGGTCGTGCCGCACCTGCTGGGAAGGCGTCCGCTGTACACCGAGAGACAATTTTATAATACCCCTCCTGAGCGAGCTGCATGACAAATTACCTTTGTCAAGAAAAAGGCAACAATAAAACCACCTTATTTAAAGGCTTTTTAACCTCAACACTCCCAATACGTTGCATGGGGTCATTCTCTGTGGTGAGGGGCTGTCCTGTGCTGGAGCACGCTCAGTGGCCCTGATCTCTGCCCGCTAGAAGCCAGAAGCACCCCGTTCTGTTGTGACAACCAACCACGCTTCCAGCTACTGCTCAACGTTGCCTAGGGGACAAACTCCCAGCTGAGAACCACACGTAGATACTATTTTCTAGTAACTGAGAAAAACACCTTCCAACCTTTGGGTCTTTTTATCCTATAAGGTTACTGGTGTCCTGTAAGACTGTAGCCTTTGGGGTGTAAAGGTCTGACCTCAAGATGGAATATGGTGGCTAGCTGCCTGGTTGCAACTCCTGCCCTATGAAGCCTGATGCTTACACTGCCTCCTCCTCAGCTGGGCTTGTGTTCTGTTGTGTGCCACACACAGCAGGCTTCCGAATCCATCCTTATTCATTCGTTCAAACACGTTCTGCAGCGCTACGCAAACACAATAAAGCAAAGGGCATCCACTCCCTCAACAGAAACTGCCTGGGGGGGCACCGACCACCCACCAGCTGCCCTGAGCTGGGGTGGGGGGCAGGTCTAGATGATGCCACACTCTGGTTGGATTATCAGGGAAGGAATGAACCACTTACAGGGACCCCCAAGATACTCAAAGTTCTGTAGATCTCTCGGTTTCCTACAAAAGCTTCTTTTGAACCAGCCAGTCACGTGTGCCATTCCCACCTTCCTAGGTCAATTCAGAATGGGGTAATGATCACGTGTAGAGATGCTGGGAACACTCCATGGGCCGGCTCTGTTCTGAGAATCCTATGTGTATTAGCTCATTTAGTCCTCACCATAAACCTGTGAATTAGCTACCATTCTCCCCATTTCACAAATAGGAAACTGAGGCCCACAGAAGGTCAGTAATTTGCCCAAAGCCTTGTGAGCTGGTGCTAGAGTTGGGATTCACTCCCAGCAGCATGCTTCTGGGGTCCACGCCCCAAGTACACGTAGGGCGGTGAGGCGCTCCGTTGAGCCAAGCTGGGCACCCCGGGGCCATCCCCAGCGCACACTGTATAAACAGCTCTGACACTGGCGATCTGGGAGTGTGAACAGACCGCAGCCCCAGAGGCCAGAGGTGAGGATGCGCTCTGTAGAGCATCCTTGGGAGCTGCCAGCATCCTGTCTCTGGTGACCACATCGCGGCAGGGTTCACAGTGCATCTGAAAGCCCACGGCCCTAAGCACCGTCCATGCACGGTCCGCCCTGATCAGCACAATACCTGGGATGCCTCAGTGCGTAGCTTTGGGGTCATGCCTTGACCACCAGAGCAGTCTGCACACGCCGGCTTTCCCTTTGCCCTTGTCTCTGAGAAGAAACGGGAAGGGAAGCAACCTGCAGACACGTTCTGCACCGAAGAGACAGGAACCAGCAAGAGAACCCAAGTGGACCTACCTCAGGTACATGCCAATGGCATATGCGCACAGGAACGAGTAATCCAGGGCCCCGAGCAGCTGCTGGTAGTTATCCTGGTCTACATGGGAAACAAATCAACAGGAAGCGGTGAGTACTGTTTACTTTTCACTCAATCCTGGTTTATGTTCTGGGCCAGGACCATAAAACACAAACACGCGCCCTGTACAGTTGGGCGGTGTGCTCAGGAGGAGGATGGGGTCGTTTCAAGCACAGGAAACGTAGCGGAACATCTTCTGGTTGGCTTCTTGACAAAGGGAAAGAAAGTTGCCACATTTTCAAATACTAAATAAACACTATCTGGGTCAGAGGAAATCCCCACGGCTCACAGGCGGCCTGTGGTGTGTTCAGTTGGCCTCCCGCGTGAGGCTGGCTCCTCCTCTGCAGCCCCTGCCCTGTGCCTCTTGGGGTCCCCCTTCTGTCCACCACGGTGGATGCCCTGCAAACCCTCTCTCAGCTCCAACCCTCTCTCAGCTTCGACACGGACAAAACACAAGGTCTCTTCAGCAGATCTCCCAGGATGAGAATCTGTCAGGTGGCGGCGCAGATGCCACAGATACAGCAGCTGTGGAAGGAGGGCCACTTGACAGGCAACGGCTGTCCCGGGAGAGGCGGTCACACTGGAGCACGTGGTTACTGCGGCTCGGATGGGCCAGGCTGGGAGTCCGGCAGGGCCCCAGCTCTCTGCACACCCCCACCCAGCCGTGGAGGAGCCGGAGGATGGACGCTTCTGGAATCGAGTGCTCCAGGTGGTGGGGAGGATGGAGAACTCACCAAACGGGGCCCAGCTGCAGTCCGTCTCATTGTCTGCTGGCCGGTGGGAGGGGGTGCCACTGGCTTTCTGGCTCTGGCTTTTGAATTCGACCTCCTCCCCGTGCAGGGCAGTGCAGTACCTGTGGAGCTCGCCCTGGGACACCCGCGGGTGTCAGAGGCCAGACAGAGAAAGGGGACTCAGGTGAGGCTCGGCGGGCTCGCAGCAGAAAGCCCTCCTAGGGCAACCATGTCCCGGGGGGTGAGGCCCCTCCTGCAGGACCTGCAGAGTGCCCCCGGGACTGAGGCTTGTCGGACCCTCTGCGACACACACACACACACACACACACACACACACACGGCCCCAAAGATGGTGGCTCTGAGCAGCCACACAGCTGGAAACTGCCTGCCGCTGTCCTGGCACCACCTGCCCACGGTGAAGAATGGTGCCGTCCTGCTAGATTCAGACAAGCAAACACTGCCCAGCAAAGCAAGAGAACAAGCCACAGGTCCACACGACGGTGAGGACCAGTCTCCCCACAACAGAAGCGAAGAGTGCCAATGGCTGGACTCCTATGACCCCGGAGAACAGGCATGGAACCCTCGGTGGCGCTGGTGGGACCAGGAGTCACCTGAAGGAGCACAGTGATGGGGGACAGGGCACACGGGCGCCGGAGCTGGAAGGGAGCCTGACCTTAGGCAAGGTGACGACTTCCAGAGTGAGCATGTAAATATTTGACAGGCTAGACACTTAAGATCTGGGGACACTACTGTGTGCCAATCATACCTCAGTAAAACCACTAAACAGCCGGGGCAGAAGGCCACAGCCCAGCAGGCTGTCCGCGGAGCCGGCAGGCAGGCCAGGGGCACAGGTGCTCCGCGGGAAGGAGCACGAGGCCCGGGAGCTCTCCGGCTGACGGGTGTGGGGGCCCGGGCAAGCTGCTCTCCCCCTGCCTGTGCGCCCGCCTGCAGACAGGGCTGCCCCTCCTCACCCCCAGAACTCCTACGGGGACCCACGGTGCTGGACACCACGTTCCAGCACCGTGCTTGGGACTAGGCGCCCTCGAGGAAAAGTGGCCTTGGCACTGGGGCTTGGAGGTGCCAGGAAGAGTTGCAGGGGTGGTCACGGGGGCCGTGCACAGGGCACAGGGGATGCTCCTTAGGGAGAGGAGCCCCACTTCCAGAAAAGGGCCACGTGACACCGGGGCCCATCTTGTTACAGGGGAGCGTCCATGCACCTGCCAGTCTGCCATTCAGCTCCCTGCCACCCGCTGTGGGTTTTCTGGGTTTTTCACTCCAAGTGGCTCAGAGGAAGCAATCTTCCAGATTGAGGGCAGACAGAAGACATCCTCAAGGTCAGGGAGGTGGTCCTTAGTGGGAGTGAGGGCTCTACGGGGCATTCCTTACCAAGCAGCCACCTGAGAGAGGCAGGGGGCCTGGGGGGCATGAGGAAAGTGGGCACTTTCCAGGATACCAGGAGAGGGTATCCCTCCAGGTTGGGACACAGGACAGGGGGCACAGAGCTCCGCCGTGGTGCAGCGGTTGGGGGGCAGCCAGGAGTCCTGCCTACGGCCCTCCTTTGCTGGCACCCGTTTCTTCAGGAGGGAGTCGCCAAAGAGGTTGATGACTTCCGAACGGCTGCCCTTGCCAGGGCTGTGGTCAGCCTGGTCTGGACACCTCCTGGCTTTGCGTGGACACACGCCGCTGGGACCTGGCACGGCACATGGGACTCAGCCACCTTGTGGTCCTGTGGCTTTGTCGTCAGCACTGGGCGAGCTGCTGGAAATTCAGACTCTGCCCTAAAAATTAGCTGAGGGCTCCGCTTTACAAGCTCAGTTAAGTCTCTGCAAAATAGCTTTCTTGTCTCCGCCTGGGATTACTCAGCCTCCTCTGTCCCCTGCCTGTGCTCCAGGCTCGCCGGTTGGATGTGGCCGCGAACATGGAGGGAGGCTGGCAAGGCCGAGCCCCTCTTCCTGCACGTGTTCCCCATTCCCCTGATTTTATGCGTGGCTCCTCCTGTTCGCCTGCAGAAGTCAGCCTGGGCCCGACCCTGAGCAGCACGGTCCTCCTGGTTCACGTCCCACAGAGAAAGCTCAGGCTGGCTGGGGGAGGACCAGCCTGCTGAGGAGCTTGTGCGGGGGCTTACGTGGGTGCAGGGGAGGCTGCAGACCACTGCTCCACGCAGGGTTTCACATCCTCTCCCATCACGTCATTGTCCCAGGGAGCAACCGTAGCGAGAAATAGAGAACGTTGGAAAGGTCCCTTCTTGTTTCAGGAACAAGCAGAAAAGGGTTTCCGTTTGGTTCGTCCCGTGGTGAGGGGGCTCTGTGCTGGGACCTCGGTGCTAAGGTGCTGGCTTCCTGCCTCCGAGAACGGTGTGGGGACCAGTCTTCCCAGGGCCGCTCGGAGGGTGCAGTCATTGGCAGCCGTGGGCAGGGGGCCCCCCACTCACAGCCAGACCTCAGCCCCCACCAAGCCCCCTCCCCCTGGAAGCATGATCTCCGCCTCTCCGGGCCGCTGGAAGGCTGCACAAAAGCAAGACAAGTCTTCATATTGCTGTGGCACAAAGGGTCCTGGGGATGCTCGTATCGCCACATGCTGGTTTTCAATGACGCTACCATGTTTTCACATTTCAATGAGTTTTACTCCCAAGTCTGGTGTTTGAGGAAAAATTACGGATTAATTAGACCAAGATGAACTGATCAGAAAAATGCTCAGCAGGTGACAGGCTCACATGTCACAGTGTGAATCATTAGGGGGCTAGTCCTTCATCGTCCCAAAAGCAGTCGCCTTTGCCAATTTTTACGGAGTGCTTCGACAGATAACAGGAACTCATCAACACGTGACACCGGGCGGTCATTAAAAGCTGGGCAATCAGAAGACTACGTGGCGTGGAGCACTCAGGGTACACGACCCTCGAGGTCATCTATCACCGTCTGTGTGACCCACGGCGCAACAGCAGCAACAAAATACACAGCAGATGCCACAGGGACTGGAAGGTGGGGTGAGGGCGGAAGGGCATGGTGTCCGCAAGATGGGAGGCCAGAGAACAGCCACGGAGCCACAAACAATGCGGGTGGGGGGCAGGGGGGGGCAGGGTGGGGTGCGGGGTGTTTGTACTTGTCCCCTTCTGCAGATCCATCTGCAGCCCTAGCCCATCCCGCTGTCCCCACCCCAGCACTGGGCAGCGAAAGGGAACCACGTGGGACCAGCGGGCAACAGGGCCCTTCCAAGGCGACACTATTCTACACACATGCTCGTCCTCACAGCCACGAGGCACACACATCCTTACTCGGAGGTACATTTAAGGAAGACTGTTGTTTAAGCTTGGAACCCGAGCAACATCACAGAGCGACTATGTGTGCTCCCTCAGTCATTCCACAACTGGGTGGGCCACCTCCTGGGTCCTCAGGCCCGTCTGGCCCTATGGCTACAGCCACACTGCTGGCTCTGTGACTGAGCACTAAGCCAACCGGGCAGAGACCAGGCAGGGGTCACAACTGTGGAGAGGTGACAGACGGTGGGAAGGGCAGGTCAGAGCGGGATGCAGGCCTTATCAGCAACCCCAGGAGAGGGGTGGTGGATGCACGGTGAGAACTTAGAGTGTGTGCATGCATGTGTGCACATGTGAGTGTACATAATCCACATTGGGGGGGGGGCATGTGTAGTCAGCTTTCTGTGGTTCACCAGGTGGTGGGGGTCCTTTATACTTTTAAAAATCTCTGGGTTACAGGGGCGCCTGGGGTGGCTCAGCGGTTGAGCATCTGCCTTCGGCTCAGGGTGTGATCCCAGGGTCCTGGGATCAAGTCTCACATTAGGCTCCCCACAGGGAGCCTTCTTCTCCCTCTGTGTCTCTCATGAATAAATAAATAAAACCTTAAAAAAAAAAAAAAGAAAGAAAGAAAGCTCTGGGTTACAAAAACTTTTCAAGCATTCTCTGAAAGAAGTCCTGAAAGACAGGAAGTTTGGGTGTCTGTGGTGGTGTGAATGCCTATTTCCCCCAAATTCTTGTGTTGCAACCTGACCTGCAAGGATGGTGGTAGGAGCTAGGGGCCTTTGTGAGGAGAGCAGGTCAGGAGGGATCCTCATGAACGAGGTGAGTGCCCTTGAAGAGGGGACCCCAGAGAGCTCCCATGCCTCCTCCCGCATGAAGACCTAGGAAGGCAGCCAGCTGCAGGCCGGAAGAGAGCAGTGACCAGGACCCCACCATGCCAGCACCCTGGCCCGGGGCGTCCAGCCTCCAGAACTGTGCACCACCCAGTCCATGGGATGCTCAGAGCAGCACGAGTGGGAGGAGGACACACAGCTGGTTGCACCAAGCATGACCTGCATGTGGCAGGTGGTCTGAGGGAACACAGGTGCCATAGGGCAGCAGCGCAAACACACACCCACTACACGGGGGTACAGAACGAGGTAGGGGAGCTTTCTCCTTATTGCTAATTTTTCAAAACTGGAATCATTCCATACAGACTTAGGTACACCTTAACACTTCTTACTCAAAATATACCATTTTGAAATCTTTGTGTCAACTGGTTTGGCTCTAATTCTTGTTTTTCTTCTTTTTTTTTAAATTATTTATTTAGTTACTGATTTATTGTTTTTTTATTTTTATTTTTTTGATTTATTAGTTTTTTAAAGTTTATTTTACTTTATTTTTTGGGGGAACCTCTGTGCCCAACACGGGGCTTGAACTCACAACCCCGGGATTGAGAGTCACGTACACTCTTCTGACTGAGCCAGCCAGGAGCCCCCCTAATTCTTTTAAGTGGTTGCACATGTCAGAATACAGACTGGCCATAATTTACTCAAACTTGCACCTGATTAGGGTCACATAATATGCAGGGTTCCCCCCCCCCTTTGGCTTTTTTTAACGTAAGCCGTGCTACAATGAAGGCACCCATGCAGATTCTAAGAACGGACCCTTTCATTCTCATGGGTGAGAGTCCCAGGGCGGGCTGAAGGGTGCATGTTTTTTACTTTCAGTAGGTGTTCACAGAAGGCTCCTGGGAGGCCTGGAGCCCTGCATCCGGTGCCGCCGGTGACCAGGGCTCATGTGCGGTCAGGTGGGGTGTCAGGCAATCCAGTGCTCCTTCCACTGGCCTTTGTGATCACTCACAAGCTTGCACACGGCTCATCCAGTTTGGCGAGATTCCGAATCCTTGTCTGTGAACCACCTCTCCACCCGCCCTGGCCGTCCTCCTTCCGGTTTACCAACTTCACACCCCTAAGACGGACTTAATTTTGTTCTTGGATTTTTACTTATTTATTACACTTAAATCTTTACTCCAACCATTTTTTAGACAATAAGGATTCAACTTTACTCTTCTAGACAAACAGCCAGCTGTGCTCACGCCCTTTGCTAAAGAACCTACACTTTTCCCACCACCCCCATCAACCAATGCCGAATTTTCTATTCTCTTCCGCTGACCTCTTGGTCTATTCTCATGCAATACCATAAAAAGCAAATTACAATGGCTTAAAAATGCTATCTTTTCCACACTCTCCTTGGTCATTAACTCTTGGACATTTTTCCACATAAATTCTAAGATGATTTTGTTCAGTTAAAGAGGCACTGCTGAGACTTTCCACTGGAGCTGCCTTCTGCTGAAGCATTCACACGGGACGCCGGCCTTTCCAGCCAGCAGCTTTCCCACCCAAAGCCAAGGTGTGCACTGCCAGCTTTCCCAGCTGTCTTCCATCTGCTGCTGAGCTTTTCCTAGCTTCCTCCTTCCAGGCTCTGTGTGTGCAGAGAGGGCTGGGCGCTCACACTCAGCCCGTGGGGGCACACGGCTGCCTGCAGCTCAGGCTCTCCTGAAGCCCCCCGCCTCAGGAGGCGGGGCTGGGGCGGCAGGGGGAAGGGAGGAGGGCTGTGTGCGCACCCCCATGGGCTCCCAGCCTGTTTCCATCGCTGCCACCTTTGCTTCTTTTTGCTACACCAAGATGACGTATGTCATGTCCCTCTCTTTAAATGTCATTAAAGAATATGAACCATTTTATAATTCACAACAACTGGTGATCAATTCCAGGCAAGCAATACAGGCTACAGATAATTCAAAGTATTCCTTGGGTCACCAGAATCGTCCCTAGCTCTAGTTTTATAAATGAGATGCGCTAGAGCACATAAAAGCTTTGCAAGGTGTTATAAAGTTTAAGTTAAAGTACGTAGTGGGACATCCTTATCTATCTTAGGAAACTGTGCGTGCGGCCAATCCACGTCCAAGCACAGCTAAGGTGCAAAGTGTGAAAATCTGTGTGTGGCAGAAAATCCAGCTGTGGGGCTGCGGATGTACTCGGGTGCTTCCAATGCCCTGCAGGCCCCGGGGCACAGAGGTTGGAAGCAAAGTCCCTGCAAAATTCACTGGAGCTGGCACCACCCTGCATGCGGGGACTGGGCTCCCGAGTCCCCAGGCCGCTGTGGGGACTCTGGTAAGTGATGAGCAGGTGTGCTGTGTGGCGCCACGGGCTTCAACAAACCCTGGGACTGAAAGAATGTTTCCAGGGGGGCTGATGGGACCCTGCTTCATCGTGACACCACTCATCGGTAAGCCCCAAGCTCCTTACAGGAGCCGGGAGGGTGCCTGCAACACTGCTACATCCCTTTTTGGCTGAGTGAGGCCCCTCATGATGTCACATCAAATCCAAGTGTCCTGTCCTGCCACAAAGATCCTCCAGTGGCCAGTGGGCCTTCCCCACCCTGCCTGTGTCCCGTCAGAGCCTCTGCCCACCAACCGGGGCCTCAGGGTAAGGGCTCACCCTCCACCTCCTACTCCAGGTGTCCACCCCCCATTCCAAGCTCAATCCTGGAACCCCCCCAGACTCTGCAACCCCTCTTGCTCAGTCAGCCCCACAGCGCTCACTGGGACCTCCAAGAGTCTCTTCCATTTTTATAATTTGCCTTTTCTCGAGCTGTAAGTATGTTTCCCTAACAAGGAAGACGGAGAGTGAGTGGTAATATTTAAATGTAGTGGCTGGGGCACCTGGGTGGCTCTGTGGTTGAGCATCTGCCTTCAGCTCAGGGCATGATCCCGGGGTCCTGGGATCGAGTCCTGCATCGGGGTCCCTGCAGGGAGCCTGCTTCTCCCTCTGTGTCTCTCAAGAATAAATAAATAAAATAAATAAATAAACAAACAAGCAAATAAATAAATAAAATGCCTGTGTCTCTGCCTCTCTCTCTCTGTGTCTCTCAAGAATAAATAAATAAAATCTTTAAAAAAATTAAAAAGAAATAAATGTAGTGGCTGGTCCTTGGGGCGATGTTACAGTTCCTGGTTGGGTGCAGTAAAGCCCACTATCTCTTGTGCCTCTTTCAAAAACCACATTTTTAAAGTTCTGCAAACATTTCCACAGCCATTAAAACTCAGTATATCAAAAACTCGAGGATTCTGCAAGCGACGTGAAAGACATGGAAGCTTCTGGATTACTAAAGACAAAGGAGGAACTGTAGGATTCTTTGCATAGCTGGATGCTGTTTAAGTCCACTGGGTATTCCTGGGGAATGGGGAACATCACACTGTCCGCGGAAGCCGAAGCCTGGCTCGGCATTGCCTGTCCCATTGGCCTGAAGACAGGCGAGAGCAAGCACTCAACCACCAGTGGGAAGGGAGGAAGTGTGGCCACAGAGGTCAGAACTCCAGTGCTAGACCTGGGTCCCGGCCTATGACTAAGTGAGGGAGGGGGCAATTGAGCTGTCAATCAGCAACCTTGGCGCTGGACAATTTCCTTGTTCCTTCAACAATCAAGAGTCAAGCCTGTTGACACTTTATAGGCAAAATGATGTCATTCCACTGAGGGTGAAAGAATTATCCTGCTTCTTCCCCAGTTATAACTGGCTACCACGTAGGATCGTCTAATTTAATCTTCTTTTCTCACAGTGCAGTTAAATGCCTGCCGAGCACTTTCCTCCTCACCCATTGCTCAAACAGAAGCTCAGGGTTCTAAGAATAATAAGTCACCACCACAGCCAGACTTAGGATCAGAGCACAGCAACAGTAGAGGCACTCTGGGGAACGGTTTAAGATTGGATACATTCAGAGGGAAAATTCACAGACGGAATAAATATTTAATTAAGCTTGAGAATTCTGCAACTACCAACTAGTGTCACTGAAAGTATATCACCTCTAAGATGCTGAACCCTAAAAACATCTCCAAGATTTTCATTTCAGAAAAGAGAAACTAACAAAGCAGGATAACCTGCTTCTAAACCATCTGTTTCCTCCATTTATCTCACCGCCCTCCCCTACACCCTCCATATCCTCCCCCACACACTCCCCCCACTCCCAAACCAGCTCCTAAAGGGACCTCTGCCTCCTTACAGAAACTGCGGGCAGGATATGAAACAGGGTTTTTTTTTGTGATTTCTTACCTTAACTATGCTGATAGGCTTTCGGGACAGGTGGAAACTTGCATACAGCAAAAATGTTAAAATAAAAATGAAGGCTCTGTACCTGAAACACAAAGCAGAGGTAGGTAGAGGGTGACGTAAAATAAAATTCATTAAGAATACATTATATTCCCCTTGCCTCCAGAGACATATCTAGAAGCATGTTGTGAGGGCCGTTGTCAGAGACATCAGTGCCTGTGCTCTCTTCCAGGATTTTTATGGTTTCAGGTCTCACATTTAGGTCTTGCATCCATTCTGAGTTTATCTTTTTGTTTGGTGTAAGAAAGTGGTCCAGTTTCATTCTCCTTGCGTGGGGCTGTCCAGTTTTCCCAACATCATTTGTTGAAGAGACTTTTTCCTGTTGCATATTCTTGCCTCCTTTTTTGAAGATTAATTGACTATGTATAATTACGGATTTATTTCTGGGCTCTCCAGTCCATTCCACTGATCTATGCGTCTGCGCCAGTACCATACTGTTCTGATCCCTCCAGCTTTGTAGTGAGCCTTGAAGTCTGGGACTGTGATGCCGCCACTTTTTTCTTTTTCAAGATCGCTTTGGCAATTCAGGGTCTTCCGTGGTTCCATACAAAGGTTAGGATTGTTTGTTCCAGCTCTGTGAGAAATGCTGCTGATATTTTGATAGGGACTGCATTGAATCTAGATTGTTTTGGGGGGTATACACATTTTAATAGTATTTGTTCTTCCAATCCATGAGCATGGGATGTCTTTCCATTTATTTGTGTCTTCTTTGATTTCTTTCATCAGTGTGTTACAGCTTTCAGAGTATAGATTTTTCACCTCTTTGGTTAAGTTTATTTGTAGATACTTTATTGTTTTGGGTATAATTGTAAATGGGATTGTTTTCTTAATTTCACTTTCTGCTGCTTCATTATTAGTGTATAGAGATGCAACGGGTTTCTGGATGTTAATTTTATCTTCCTGGACTTTTCTGAATTTATGTATCAGTTCTAGCAGTTTTTGGAGGAGTCTTTTCAAGTTTTCTATACATAGTATCATGTCATTTGCAGATAGTGAGAGTTTTATTTTCTTCCTTACCAATTTGGATGCCTCATTTCTTTTCGTTATCTGCTGTGGCTAGGACTTCCAGGACTATGTTGAATAACAGTGGTGAGAATGGACATCCTTGTCTTCTTCTTTGCCTTAGGGGAAAAGCTCTCAGTTTTTCCCCCTTAAGTGTGACGTTCACTGTGGGTTTTTCATATAAGGCCTTTATTATGTTGAGGCATATTCCTCTAGACCTACTTTGTTGAGGGTTTTTATCATGAGTGGATGTTATACTTTGCCAAGGGCTTTTTCTGCATCTATTGAAATGATCATATGGTTTTTATAATTTCTCCTATTGATGCAACATATCACATTGATTGTTTTGTGAAAACTGAACTACGCTTGTATCCCAGGAATAAATCCCACTTGATTGTGGGATATGATATTTCTGATATTGTTGGATTTGGTTTGCTAATATTTTGTTGAGGACTTTCACATGTATATTCATGAGATACTGGTCTGAAGAGATAAAAATCCTTAAAGGGAGCACATGAGGTACTTTCTCTGACATCGGCTGTAGTGACATTTTTCTAGGTAGGTCTCCTGAGGCAAGGGAAACAAAGGCAAAAATGAACTATTGAGAGTTCTCAAAATAGAAAGCTTCTGCACAATGAAGGAAACAATCAACAAAACTAAAAGGCAACCTACGGAGTATCATTGCAAATGACATATCTGATAAACAGTTAGTACCCAAATATATGAAGAATTTACACAACTCAACACCAAACAACAAATAATCCAATAGAAAATTAGGCAGAAGACATGAACAGACATTTCTCCAAAGAAGACATACAGATGGCCAACAGACATGTGCAAAGATGCTCAACATCACCTGGCATCAGGGAAATGCAAATCAAAACTACAATGAGAAGCTACCTCACACCTGTCAGAATGGCTAAAATCAACACAAGAAACAACAAGTGTTGTTGAGGATGTGGAGAAAGGGGAACCCTCTTAACGCTGCTGGTGGGAATGCAAGCTGGTGCAGCCACTCTGGAAAAGAGTATGGAGGTTCCTCAAGAAGTTCAAAATAAAACTACCCTACTACCCAATATTGGCACTACTGGGTATTTACTCTCAAAATACAAAAACACAAGTAGATATGTGCAATCCTTACATTTATAGCAGCATTACCTACAGTGGCCAAGATATGGAAGCTGTACAAGTGTCCACCGATAGATGAATGGGTAAAGAGGTGGTATGTATATCCAATGGGGTATTAGCCCTAAAAAGGAATGAAATCTTGCCATTTGCAACGATATGGACGGAGCTAGAGGGTATTATATGCTAAGTGAAACAAGTCAGTCAGAGAAAGACAAATACCATATGATCTCACTTATGTGGAATTTAAGAAACAAAACAAATGAGCAAAGAGGAAAAAAGGAGAGAGAGACAAACCAAGCAATAGACTCCCAACTATAGAGATCACACTAATGGTTACTAGAGGGAAAGTGGGCAGGGGGATGGGTGACCTAGGTGGTGGGGATTAAGGAGTGCACTTTACAGGATGAAAATAAGTAAATAAATAATACACTGTAACTGTATTTTAACTTGTCTTATGCTGTGTATCATTCACTCAGCCCTGTATCAGTTATTAATCCTATTTGTAACATCACCATAATACATTTAAAAAATTTGCCATTTTTGCTTCCTGCAAATTGAAACTATTTAAATATTCATTTAAAAATATCTACAATCAAAGAGAAATTTGGGATGTAGATGAACAGAGTTCGCAAAGTAGACAGAAAGAAACCATTATCTGGTTTGTCACAGAATTAATGGCAAACTTCTTATAAGCCTGTATCCTGGGCATTGAAGATCATATCTATTTTTTACGTTTAGCGTCTGTGCAACTTTTTAGAAGGATGCAAGCAAGGCAGGAATATAACTATGTCACTGACCTCCATGAGAAAGTCAGTGATGCAGACATGCTGCGAACAAGGCCGATGACATAAGAAAGCCTCGCCTAAAGCCCCGCTTGATTCTTGATTTATGTGAAAAGCAGTCCATGAGTAAGACTAATGTGAATCAGAGACTAAAGAAAAGAAGATGCTGTAGCAAGAAGATAAAAGTTCATTCCAGCCTCAAAGTTTGAACCACTCTCTAGAAAAGTATTTCTTAGGGAAGGAAACCTGCCAGCAGGAAGAATATTTGGCAAAAGAGGAGAGCAGGGGCCCCACCAGGAAGGCAAGGCAGGCCCCTCGTTTCAGGAGGCATAGCCCATAACCCTGAAGAGCCTTCCTGGTCCCGGCTTAAAGAGGCCAGTGACTTTCAAACAGAGCGGCCACCGGAGTGGACAGTCACCTATGGCAGAGGTATGGGCGACAGAAGGCACGAGGCAGGGCTCCACCTCACCCCACCTCAGGCATGCACGCTCACCCCACCCGGGCAACAGGGTTCTCTTCTCCAACCTCCACAGAGCGAAGTTCTGGGACTGAGGCAGCCCCAGGACCTCCCAGATCAGAGTCTCAGAGAAGGTTCTGGAGCCCTCAAGGAAGCTACGTGACACCCGTTCACAGGTATATTATCAAGGAGGAGAATCTGAATTTCATCATCAACCAGCTAAGGATTTCGGAAGAGTGGCTCTACTTCAACGGCCTTGGGTTCACACTCTCTGGTCTCTACCTAGACATAAACAGAATATTCTATGCACAAATATTTGATTCTTATTAAATACATTAACAAATTTATTAAATAGACTAAATCCAGAAGTAAAGAGCTCCTCTGTGTCCAGATAATGTCTGCAGATCCCCAGGGGCCCTCATGCCCCCAGTATTCTTAGATGGTAAAGTCTAAGTTTTCGGGCCTTAGTGGCCAACCTGGGCCTCTACTCTCACCTCTGGGCCTCTGTCCCTCTCTTCTAATGGACAGTCCCTACATGGAGGTCTCACCAGCGAGGGCCCAGTGGGGTGAAGGTGGTTTCCCCGACTGCCCTTGTTGGGGGATGCCCCATGAGCACAGGGGCCACGGGGTGGGGGCAGTACATGCTTCTGGACTGAATTGCACTTTCCTCGATGAATCAGCCTCTTTGGGGAGGCTAAGTGCCTACAGGCTGGCAGGGCGCTCTGAGAGAAGCTGTCCCGCAGTCAGAGCAAAGGGTGAACCTACATAGCAAACTAGAATTCTCCTGGACACAGACTCTAAGTCTCCTACTAAACAGGAAGCCCTATCTTCTATTTGGCTGGTGTCAGGGCCGACCCTAGTTTCCCTATTTCTCTGTCCTTCCTTTCTTCCTTTCCTTACCTTGTTTATGTAGGATTAGAGGAAGGTAAGAGCCAGCGGTCCAGGCTGCCTTTTCCCTTCCAGAAGGTTCTGACCACAGCAGTCACATCGATACACCTGTCCTAGAGAGTGAGCAGATATTTCACTTCCGCGGGACTAGCCAGGGTTATGGGACCAGAGGCCTATACAACCCTCCAGACTCGTTTTCCCATGTTGTAATTAATTCTATCCTCGCTTTGTCTTCCTTTATCATTTATGAAGCAGGATTGTGGATAGTATTTATTTCCTATTATCCATTTTGCACTGGGCTAAATCCTGTCTGCCCCCCAGAATTCAAGTCCATCCAAAAACCTCAGAACCATGGAAACCGAGTCCTGTGGATATAATCAGTTAAGTTGAGGTCCTACTGAACCCACGTATGACCTCAGATCACACGAGATCCTAAATCCAATGACTGATGTCCTTATGAAGGCCGTGGGAAGACCTCCACATGACTGCAGAGGCAGAGCCACAATACGGAAGGCCAGGGACTGCCAGCACCCCAGAAGCTGGAAGAGGCAGGAGGGACCCTTCCCTGGAGCCTTCAGAGGTGCACAGCCCTGCCCACACCTGGATCTCTGACTTGCAGCCTGTGCCCTGTGAGGCCCCACCGTGGGTGGTGCTGTCCCAGCAGCCTCAGGACACTAACGTGATCCGATACCTACATGTTTGTTTGGTGTCACATTTAGGTCTGGCAATATAACACGTACGATTACAAATGCGCTACAGAACCCTTCCGCTCCTCGGCATGGCGCTTGCTTTGTGCTTATGTCTAGCGGTAGCCTTGTTCGCATCCGCAAGCACGCTACAAGAACAGCGCTGGGGTTCATGCCAAGATTCTAGCAAAAAAAAGCGCATCTCGGCGATGACAGCACAGGACAGGTGTGCACCCCAGACTCTCCTTAGCCGCGTTCTTGAACATCACACATGTTCCCAGGTGAACAACAGCATGCTTCAATCTGAGAGATGCGGGGCACAGTATCTGTTTCCACATCGGTGTTACTTATTGAAGTCACAGGCAAATGAGGAGGAATAAACGCTTTAGGTGAGAGTACCTGAGCAGTAGGATCCTGCATAAAAATTAGTCCAAAGATGTCCTTAATTGGGGAACAATGAAACCACACACAGCTATGATGTGAGTCCTTTCTGGAGCATCCTAAAGCAGAGACACGATGTCGGTGCCACCAGCACTGACCACCTGGTAAGGGGCTATCTGCCCCTGTCTGTCCCTCAGGGAAGCGACACTTTTTCCCTCTACGTGATTAACAGGGAGTCTGTGGGGACATACTTGGAGCTGACGTGGCTACCCTGTCCTTCCAGACTCCCCCACAGAGTGTGTTCACTGGAGACTGATGTGAAGCTGCGATCCTGAGGGTCATGGAACGGTGGCCCAATGCTGGCCCTGCAGCTCTACTTAGCAGCTGGCATCCTCTGGGGAGGGGCTTCCTCTCTCCCACTCGTGCATGAACTTATTCACAGCAGTGCCAGCTCACGGGGTTCTTATTTTACTCAACAGGCTAATCTGTCACCAGTATCATTTATTTTAAATCTCAAATCACTCCAGATTTAGCCAACGAGAGCCCTTCATGTTCTAGGATCTCCTTATTTTCTGGTACAAAATATTCCTGACTCATCCTACTTTGCCTGATGGCCCAGCCCTGACTTCGGCTCAGTGTCCAAGGACACCTGGCTCCCTGCGTGGGAGATGGCACAAAGAGACCAAGATCCGGCACCCGCTGTGCTCACCGCCGCCAAGGTACTGCGGGAACACCATGGGCCTCTTAGCAGGCAGAGGTAGGGCCTGACTCACACACAACCCACACAACCCCCACAGAGACAGCACACGACACACACGTACACAGCAAACACACCACACACCCCAAACACAACACACACACAAGCACACCAGACACACACAAGCACAGCACACGCCACGCACACATGCAACCACAGGTATCTATTTCTCCGCCCTTCTCTCCAGCTCTCCCTGATAACGTTATTTCCAAGCCAACAGCACCTGGTACATTCAGCCCCTCCTGCACCCACACTCGTAGCTCCTTCACCAGCAGTGAGAAGTTATCTCCCGTTTGTGGTGTTCCCGACAGAAAAGCGTGAGCTGAATCTAATCATGAGGAAATACTAGAAGTCCAAAACAAGGGGCAGTCTACAAAATAAATGGTTTGTACTCTTCAAAAATGTCAAGGTCATGGGCAGCCCGGGTGGCTCAGCGGTTTAGTGCCGCCTTCAGCCCAGGGTGTGATCCTGGAGACCCGGGATCAAGTCCTGCGTCAGGCTTGCTGCATGGAGCCTGCTTCTCCCTCTGCCTGTGTCTCTGTCTGTGTCTCTCTGTCTCTGTCTCTCTCATGAATAAATAAATAAAATCTTTTAAAAAAATGTCAAGGTCATGAGAGACAAAGAAAGGCCAAGAGACAGCTTCAGATTAAAGGAGACCAAACCCACAGGACAACTTGGACACAACATGTGATTGTGGGTGGGGTCCTGGACCAGGGGAAGCTGCACAAGGCATCAGGGCACATCTGCTAGGACTTCTGGATGTGGACTGTGGATTAGATCCCGGTATCACATCCATGCGAAGTTTCCGGATTCTGACCTTCATGCACAGTTACAGGACAGCACCTTATTCATAGCAAATCCACACCAATATATTTAGAAATAAAAGGGCATAATGCCTCCAAGTCGTTCTCAAACGATTCAGGAAAAAAATGTGTGTGTGTGTATACGTACCTCTACATACACACACACACATATATACACACACACGGGGTGGAGGGAGAAGCAAATGAGGCAGAAAGTGAAGGTGTGTCTGCTGGCTGAGCCCTGGCCCCAGCTGGACTAGCCGCATCCAACAGACCCTCGACCCAGGCTTACTCCACCCAAGACTCAGCATCACAGGACAGAGACCAGTGGCCACCCTGGGTCCCAGCCTGCCTCCTGGGGGACATGGGCTGTACGAGAAAGGCCATGGGAGCAGAGCCTCAGGCCCTCTGTCGGGCGCCACACTGGACCCGAAAGTCCTGAGACTTACCCACCTACTGAGGCAGGAAAACTAAAGGGACCCCATAAAAAAACTGCTTTCCCTCCCTTTTTCCTGCTTCTATTTTTGCTAGGACCCACACCCTGCCTTACACAGCTGTTACAGAACAGATAACAGATGTCCTCCTCGTAAACCTCAAGGAGTTAATGATTTCTTTGGAGTCTCCCAGCACAATAGATAACATCTGAGGAGTGACCGGGTGGAGTCGTCATGAACTTTCCCAAGACCACTGAGTCACCAAGACTCCTGGGTCCAGGGCATAAGTGACTTACAGGGGACAGCTAAGCACTTGTCTCTGTTCCGGGATTGCTGATAAGACACAGGCACAGACCATCAATAAAAACCCAGGCCCCGAGCAAACACAAGACTCACTCTTCTCTCCTTTCTGACTCTCCCCAATGCCCGGCCTGTCTCCACACTCTCTGTGTCTTTAATAAACTCTGTCCTTCCTTCCTCTCGGCGGCTCGTGTTTGATTTCTATCTTGCATGAAGCCGAGGGCCTTCCTGGCTGGTCCTGTGGGGGTCCCCCGCACCCCTGGGCACCGCATCCCCTGGGAAATGCAGACTCTCAGGCCCCACCCCAGACCTCCTGACTAACCATTTGCACTTTAACAAGTTCTCGGGTGATGCACATGTATATGAAGTGTGAGATGCCCTGCTTTACCAGTGCCTCAATCTAAAAAAAAAAAAAAAAAAAAAAAAGAAAGAAAGAAAGAAATGTGTGACACACGGTATCTCTGGTCTTTGTGATAGTCTTACAATTTTCTGTTAGTTTGAAAACTGTAACAAAATAGTTACAAAACAGACAAGGAAAGTGAAGGTAAGCACCCACTGGGTGAAAGTAAGTGTCTAGAGCTTGTGGCCGGGTTACTGGTAGACATGAAGTGACAAGAGAACTGCTCTGGAAGGGAGGCAGAGGTCTGGGGTGACATCTGGGGCCCTGGGGGTGCCCACCAACCAGCAGGGGCCTGAGAAGCAGGAAACGGTGTGACGGCCACAGTGGGCTGTCGTGGCAGAGATGAAGGGGTCCAGAAGACGCCACTATGGCAGAGAAACGATTTTGAATAGTTCAACTATTTTGAATAGTTCAACTATTTTGAATAGTTGGAATTATTTTGAAACTATTTGAACTCCAGAAATTTCTCACCTGCCTAAAAGCACAGCCACCTAGAGCTCAAGTGCCATAAAACCCTCCCTGGGGGCAACAAAGGGAGGCGTCTCTTCTTACTGGACATGAGAAGTATCCACCGCACCCCCAACCAGATGCTGCCATAGCACTATCAGATCTCCCATCCAGTCCCCAAAGGGCCCATTTAACCTTCCCAAAAGTCATTTGTTTTCCCATACACGCCCTTCTCCACCTCCTCTTCTCTATTTAAGACGGCATAGAAGCCCTCTGAGTCATGTTCTTCGGCGACCTCCCATACACACATGACCACATCTGTCTTTTCTAGTTTAATTTGCATGCCCCCAAGGAAAGCACATAAGAGGGTAGAGGAAGACTTGTTCCTTCCCAGTAGAGACCAGCAGGGAAGAGCACCCTTTGTGGGGTGGGGCGAGAGGATGGAGAGCCTGGCTCTAGACTGCCCTTGCCCTCTTCTTCCTCGAGGAGCGTGGGACTCCGGAACCTGCTATGGGAAGGGCTGTGAGAGCACGCAAGGAGAGCTTGTGTTCTGGTCTGCCGCTAACCTGTTTAGATTTCATTTTGTCTCAGCACATTCCGCCCCAGCTAAGCCACTTGCTGGGCTCAGTGCTCATATATTTATTTCCTCCACAGCCATTTTAGGATCGTGCCGGTAGCCAGTGGTCGTTTTTTCTGTAGAGACCGTGATGATTACGGAAACTACCAGAGACCAGGAAGAAGTCCAAACACTATCTGTCACTGCCAGAACCAAAGAGGAAGACAACTTAACAACGTTCCCGTCAGTTTCCACCACTGATAAGCCATTCGACGGTCACACGGGGAGGCCAGACATGCACACGCGCTGTATGCTGACGGCCCACATCTACGCACAGCGCTGGGCCAAAGGACCAGGGCGCCAGCACTCACCACTGATCCCGGGAGAATGAGATGATGAAGCGAATGCCGGCAGGGAGTGGAGCCATTTACGCCACACTGACCACGGAGCTCTGGTCAGAAGAGAGGACGCTTCATGGACAGGTTATCACCCTGGCTCTCCAACTATTTCTCTCTGGCCCCTGCAGCTCACACGAACCACAAAGTGCGTCGAGGTGTCCTGCTGGGTCTCGCTTGCCCTCTTCCTTCCGGCAGAGGCTCGGCTCTCTACGAGGAGAAGGAGGGGTGAGAGGTCAGGTGTTCTGACAAGGGCGCGGTTCGAGTGACATCCTGGGCGGGTGTCAGCCAGCCCCGACCAAAGCTGGACTTTCAGCACAACCCGAATTCCCAGCACGAGAGCTACGAAGTAGAAGCAGAGCATCTACCCTCGGGAAGCTTGTTCAAAGATCACAGAAATGACTTCCACATGGAGTTCTGATGACGGATATACAGACCCAGGGTCCACCTCCACCTGGGAGGCATCTACAGACCAACCCATTCGCTCTTGACCGCAATACTCTGCGGAGCCAACGTCAGTATTCACGTGAAGCCAGTATGTGCCCAGTGGTCACGTCCTGTGCTCAGTTACCAGAGTGTGTCCAGGGAACTGCACTTGCTCGATTCCACCCACTGTCGACCGGGCCACCTCCGAGCTGCACGAGCAGAGAAGCACACACATCTGGATGAGGTGGCAGGTCATTAAACCAATCATTTAATCGTGGTCTTGGAACCAAATTGAAATGCACCTAATGTGACGGGAAGGAGCCTGACTGTGTGTCTGCCTCTCCATGTCTCCTCTCCTGTGCCCACCTCAGAGGCCATGGAAAATGACCCCATTCCGAAGTTAGGACTGAAGGCAGAGCAAGACAGGAAGGAAGGGGCGGGGGGAGGTCTGAGATCGTCAAGGATGCCCAGCACACCAGGCAGGCCTGTCCTGTCCCAAAGCCAACCTCGTGGCGTGTTGTCAGTCTATCCTCTATGCTTGGCAACAAGGACTCTTTTGGACCGATGTGTTAGGTAACACGGGACCTGGTGCGTGCAGGGGCATGGCTTGTTGTGTCTTAACACTTACTGAAAATTCACTGGTTTAAAAGAAAGCTACTTTTGGGCAGCCTACGTGGCTCAGTGGTTTAGCACCGCCTTCAGCCCAGGGTGTGATCCTGGAGACCCGGGATCAAGTCCCACATTGGGCTCCTTGTGTGGAGCCTGCTTCTCCCTCTGCCCGTGTCTCTGCCTCTCTCTCTGTCTCTCATTAATAAATAAATAAAATCTTAAAAAAAAAAAAAGAAAGCTACTTTTGAGTAAACGTTAATCTCAGTTTTAAGCAGCTGAAATTTATTTAACGTCTTCAAACAACTTCCTTGGGGTTACGGGCAAGCAAAGCAAACAGTTCAGTGGGAAGGCTCCAGCTAAATTCTTTCGAGCCCGGGCCCTTCACACGCTGCACCTTCTTCAAGGGTCTCCCTGCACGCTTTTAGTCAAAAATTAAAAATCCTTGCTGCGTTTAAATCCCAGGACCCCGGCCCTGATCCCTCCATCTCTCTCAGGGGGCAAGGGAGAGGCTGTGCCTGCTCCAGCCAGAACTACACCTTTGCTTCCTCCAGCCCACCAGCCTGCTGCCGGCCCCCTTCTCCCCGGACCCACCGCAGCTGACCTCGGGCTGTGTGATCCCAGGTTCACCACCAACTGTCTGCTCCCCTGCTTGGCTAAAAAATAGGGATGATAGCACCTATGTTTTAGGGTTCTTATGAAGAGGAAAGGAGCTCATCCCAGGAAAGCCCTTAGCACCAGGCCTGGTGTGTGGAAGATGCTCAGTAAAAGGCTCCATAAGAAGGAGCCACGACTACAAGTGGCTGCCCCATTCCCATGACTTAGGTTCAAACTTAACGCCCAGCAAGTGCTCAAGAGATGTGTTAAACCGATCTCCACAAATGCTTCAAAAAAATGTTTTTGTTCAAAACCTAGCTTTAAAAACTATTTTACTAAAATTCCATTCAAAATGAATGGACTCTCGTTTGGGCCTCAATATGCTTTGAGAAACAGATTTTGTGACAATGACTTCAGAGTAAAGGATCTGATTTAAATTTTATAATGTCTGAAAATGGATGGTCAGAGTCCACTTTCTCCCTCTGTCCAAACACTGCTTATCTAGGCCTGGCGTGTCGAGGAGTATTCTATTGCCATCTGAATCAATCAGTCAATAAATCTCATTTCTGATAAAACCTGTAATTTAAAATAAAATCCAGAAGGCACAGGAAATCAGCAGAGGATTTCCTTTTTTCCTCAGAAAATCTGAATTTTTTTTCTAAATAAATGCTGGTTCTTCCCCTGTAAAATAGGTGAAAGCAAGTGCTATACTTCTCATGGTAAGTGCAGTTCATCTGTGGAAAGGCAGAAATTTTACATGTATGATGTTAAGGGCTCAATTTAATGAGGCTCCTTGCTCAGAGCCCAGGGGGCCCTCTGAGGTCCCCCGTGAGGCATGGTGCTCCCTCCCAACGAGGCCAGGTGGCTCGCCCAGGGGGTTCAGGTCCACCTTCTCTCAGCCCCATCCTCCTTCCCACCTCTTTTCCTCTGGCCTGGCCTGTCCCCTCCCGAAGAGCACAGGAGAACGAGGCAGGGCACTAGCTGGACACCCTGTGTTCGGCATAAAGCCCAATTCCATAGAAAGAAGACATATTCTTTCTGCCAGTTGCTCTTTATAGGCGCCCCTGGAACTCACTCCAGGGGAGAAGTCAGACCCCCGGTGTCACTCTGCCATTAAGGACGATGACCTCAGAACCCTCCCAGACAGCTCTGTCAAAATCTGTTAACTGGCACGTATACCCATCTTCTGAAGGAGCCCAAACCAGGCAACTAGAAAGGAATGACCGGAGGGAAACACGCATGACCGAGCCGCGCCCTCGGGGGTCCGCGGGTGACCGGCCGCCCGAGCAACTTTGAGTCTCCCAGACAAGACAAAGCCCGAAAGAAACTAACGGAACAAGTAAGGGCCTTTCCAGAACGGAGCGCTGCTGTAAATCATCTAAGCAGCCCTGTGCAGACTTTAAATAATCTGCTTAAAGACAAAGTTTTCAGAGTGGATCTTATTCTAAGGCAAAGATGGGGAGGGAGGTGCATGTCCCCCCCCCCCAAAGTTTTTTTTTTTTTTTTTCTGGAAAGAGAGAGAAGGGGGGGCGGGAATGAATACAGCTTCCTTTCCAGAGACAATACTTTCTATGGTTTGCCCTTTCAAGGCTCTATTTCACAGTAAGATCAAGGACAGCGGCCACCACCTCTTGCTGTGGTTTAGACCCCAAAGGCCCGTCCCTCCCGACCTGCAGCTTCCCCACCACCGAGCCCGCCCGAGGTCAAAGGCGACGCTCGCCGGAGAACCTGCAGAGGCGGCCGGACGCACCGTGAGACGCCAAGGTCGGGGTCGTGGCCCGGGAAGGAGCCGGGGGCAGAATCCAACCGGCCACCAACTCAGGCAACTTCCCAGGATTTGTGGTGCCGGGCGGGCGGCCTCGGGATTCCTCCCTCCGCTGCACATGCAAACCCGCGGCCGCGGCCGCCGCCTCCCCGAGCCGCGCTCAGACGCTAGTCGGGAGGGGCCGCGGGGTGCGGGGCCGGGGCCGGGCCGGGCCGGGGCCGGCGGGTCGGAGGCGGCGGCGGGGCTGAGCGGCTGTGCCCGGCCCGCGGCTCCGCGGGCAGCTCCTCCCCGGCGGCACGCCCACGTCCCGGCGGCGGCCCCCGCGGCCCAGCCCGGCGGGGAGGGGCCCGCAGGACCGCTCGGCCCGCCCGGATCCCGGATCCCGGATCCCGCGCCGCCGGCCCCGGAGCCGCGGAGGGAGGCGAGCCGGCCGGGCCGAGGCGCAGGCCCAGCACAAAGGCCGGCGGGCGGGCGGGCGGGCGGGGCGCAGGGACCGGGACCGCCGCGGCAGGTGCGCGCCGAGCCCGAGGAGCCCGCGGAGCCCGCGGAGCCCGAGGAGCCCGAGGAGCCCGCGGAGCCCGCGGAGCCCGAGGAGCCCGAGGAGCCCGCGGAGCCCGAGGAGCCCGAGGCCGGCGGCGCAGGGGGCGCAGGGGTGCGCTCGGCCCCGCTCGGCCCCGCGCCGCCCTCCCCGCCCTCCCCGCGCGCGCCTCACCTGCCGCCCGACCCGCCGCGGGCGCTTCCTGCTCGCGACTTCCTGGGGCGGCGCGCGGAGGCCCCGCCGGCCCGGCCGCCCCTTTCACTGTGCGGCCCGCGGGGCGCCGGCCCGGCCCTCCCCTCCCCCTCCTCCCAGCCGCCCCGCCCCCCCCCTCCCCCGGGCGCGCCCGGGTCCCCAAGGCGCCTCCCGCCGCCGCCGCCACCGCGCCCCGGGGCGACCCCGCTCCGCCCGCGTCCTTGCACCTGCCGGCGCCCTTGGCCCCAGGGTGGTCTCCCCAAGGCCCCCCCCCCCCCCCGGAGGCCGCGCTGCAGAGGGCTCCTGGGACTACGGGCCTTCATGCCGCTGCCCCTCCTCAGGCTCCGAAGCATGGAACTGGAGGAAGTGAAAGGGGCCCGCGGTCGCTGTGCTGAGCCTCTCAGTCACGCCTGTGCGCGCAGGACGCGCAGCTCAGACGCTTGGGCTGGAGGAGCCTGACTCTGGTCACCTGCGCCCCTGGCACCTCGCAGGTGCCCTCACGGACCCTTCCATTCCACCCAGAACAGTTGTTCCCTACCCCGCTCTCACCTCCGGCCCACAACTGACCAAGGGCCCGATTATATTCCTACAGGCACCCCCACAGCGCCCTAACTGGGCCCCGGAGCCCAGCTCCCAGAAGAGCACCTCCCAGGAAGAGCAAAGTGAAGCAGAAAACACATTTTGCAGATGAAATTCCAGGAAGGCGGCTGCCCCTGGTTAACACAATGCTTATGGCTAAAAGCAATCCAAGGCCCCGCGCTAAGTGCCCAGAGGTCTGCAGGGACAGTGGGTCTGGGCACAGCGACCTGCCCCGCCCCACATCTCCCTTGAGCCAGGAGGTTTCCTCCTCCCCTGCCAGGCCTCACAGTTTCCCCTGGGGCCCTGTTCTGTTTCTAGAACACTCTGCTATCCTCACTTGTGTAGAGTGCACCACTTCTCTATTGTTTTTTTGCTGGTTTTTTTGAGAGTGCATGGGGGTGGAGGGGTGGGGGGAAGGGGGGACGGGGTGGGCAGAGGGAGGGAGAGAATTCTAAGCAGACTCTTCCGCTGACCGGGAGCCAGATGCTGTGCGGTGCTCCCTACCACAACCCTGAGACTGAGACCATGAGCCAAAATCAAGAGTTAGACACTTAACTGACAGCCACACGAACGCCCCCATTGGCTTTTGAGAAGTGCTCTCGATGCAGAAAGGAAACCTGACAGCCTCAAGTGGCCCCAAGGTTTAGCCACAGGACACCAGCTGGGCCCCCTCTTCCACCAAGTGAGACAGCCCCAGGCCTCTCAACTTCTCTCTCCCTTTGGCTGGGTCTCTGTGGGCCAGTTCCTTCCTTTCCTGAGTCTCCGTCCTTGGTGATCCCCAGAGCAGCCCAGTCTGGCTCCCATCTCTCCCCCAGCCACCCCTGCTCTGGTTCTCCCACCTACTAGGTAGGTTCTACTAGGGCTCCCGGCCTCTCACGGAAAGTGTGCACCAGCCCCCCACCCCACCTCCAAGCTCTCCCTCAGGCACCCTCTCCACAGCTGCCTCACTGCCCTCCTGAAGCAGCTGGGACCCTGTCCTTCCTGATGGAAACCCTTCCCGATGCCCCCTGGCCCGCAGGAACAAGACCTGGTCCCTTGGTAGCTGGACAAGGCCTGACCCCACTCCTGCGGCTTCCTGCCCAAGCGTCAGGGCAGCTCTGTGGCTTCCAGGAGGCGTGCTTTCTCACACACTGACGTTTCTGCCCTGCCTGCCCCACCTCAGCCTTTCCTCCTGGGCTCAAATATCTCTGTCCTCTCAGGCAGCCCGTACTGCGTTTCCTGGGTGCCGCAGAAACCAGTTTATCCTGACTTGTCACAGTGACTCGGTACTAGTTATTTCTAAATCTAGCTGGAGAGAGATACTCAGGGTCTTGCCCTGACTCAGAAGGCAGTGGCCCCTGTACATGAGCTGCCTCAGAGGAAATGGTGTTTGTATGGCACACTGTGGACAACCAGAGGGGGCCGGGGGGCCTGTATGATATTTGTTGAAAATATTAGTCTTTTAATTTTAAGAGGATTAAAATATGAATCGTTCATAAAGTATTAAGCTTCTATACGATGATAAGAGACACCTAAGGTGTTTACCTAAGGTGACTGGCTGGCTCAGTCAGTGAAGTGTCTGCCTTTTGGCTCAGGTCATGATCCTGGGGTCCTGGGATCGAGTCCTGCACTGGGCTCCCTGCTCAGCAGGGAGCTTGCTTCTCCCTCTCCCCTTGCTTGTGCACTCTCTCTGTCAAATAAATAAATTCAATCTTTAAAAAAAAAAAAAAACTAAAAAAGTAGTAGAGCAAATACCACAATTTTTAAAACTTTCCAAATAAAACAGTTCACATTTGAAACGAGAACCTGTGGTTGCTTCAATGAACATACCAGGTTTGGTGATTAAGGCAGCTGCAGGGAGGCTCAGGACAGAGGGGATAGCTCAGATGTCACCACGGAGACGCTTGCTCTGGGCCACTGATAACTTTTTAAAAAATGTCTTAAGATATTATTAATGTATTTGAGAGAAAGAGAGAGACAGTGCAGGGAGCGGCAGAGAAAGGAGGAGAGAAGAAATCTGAAGCAGATTCCCTGCTGAACTCAGGAGTCCAAAGCGGTGCTTGATCTCACGACCCTGAGATCATGACCCCGAGATGACGACCTGAGCAGAAATCAAGAGTCGGACGCTCCACCGACAGAGCCACCCAGGTGCCCTGGGTAACGTTAGAGCCATTTTTTTTTTTTTACAATCATAAGTTGTACAATAGTAGAAATTATGAAGAATCTAACAGCTCTTCCTTTTCTTTCATTACCACATAGTACGGAAGTTTCTTGTGAGGGTAGAATGACTTCCAATCCAGTGGAACTTTTCAAATCCAGCGTTTCAGAATCATGACGAGGTGTGCAAGGCCAGAAGTGGTGTGTCCTCCGGCTGCCACAGACCCACCCCAGGGTTCCCGGTGGATGAACCCACGGGGGCCCAGCGGGGGCTGTCAGCCGAATGCTCCCGGCCTGGTGGGGCCTCTGCTCTAACCCTAACCCGGAGCTTCTGTGCTTGCTTTGAATTTGTTCTGATGTAACTTCAGTAAAGGGAACAGACCAAGTCAGAGGCACGTTCGTTTTTAGCCAACAGGTGTTTACCGCCTGCCGACAGGGGCCTGCCCCGTGCCAGGCTCAGGAGGCCCGAGTCAGCAAGAGGCCTCAACGGAGCAAAAGACGTAGCAGGAATAGGCCGATCCCCTCAAGATGAGATGCATGTGAGCGGGAGGAAGGGGCTCACATTCACGTCTTGGTGCAGCCGTGACAAAGCCCCTCAAACTGGGCAACTTCCAGGTGTTGCTGGCAATCCTTGGTGCTCCCTGGCTTGTAGATGCACGGCTCCCGTCTGCCTGTGTCATCACACTGGGTCTCCGCGTGTCTGTGTCTCCCCTCCTACCAGGACACCTGTCACACTGGATTGGGGCACACCCTGCTCCAACAGGACCTCGGCTTCATGGCTCGATTACATCTGCGGCCACCCTATTTCCAAATAAGGTCACGTTCTGAGGTACTGAGCAGGACAAGAATTTGTGGGGCGGAGGCGGTGTGGAACCGGCCTGTGCAGGGTGTAGGGAGGGTAACAGGAGCTGAGGCTGCGGCTGGACAGGAGGGGCCCTGGGAAGGGATGTGGCTGCTCTCAGGCGCTGGCCTTACAGGGAGGGTCACCTCATCTAGACCAGCTGATCACAGGAGGGGACATCTCAGGAGCACACAAGGGGTTGGCCAAGAGAAGGGACGCGGTCCATGCAGAGGGAAGTTGGCATGCACGAGAGCCCAGGAAGCAAGGCAGGAGGCTGGTCTAGGAAGCAGTGTCTACCCAGGCCCACGGGGATATGGTCGCCAGGGAGCACGGGCTGGAGAAAGGTCTAGGAGGCCAGAGCAAGGGGGCAAGGAGAAAAAGGAGCCAGGGCTGGCCCCCAGGTGTCAGGCTTGGGCAGCTACGGGAATGATAGTCTCCATGGAGAGGGACACAGAACATACAGACTTGGGGGGGCAGGTGGGAGAGGAATTTATTTGCACTTTGGAGCATTTGTTCCCAGGGGACCTCTCAGTGGAGATGCTGACTGGAGCTGGAGGTGTGGTTTAGAGTTTCTGGAAGAAACCCAGGCTGGTGAGGGAGGCAGCAGGGTATGGACAGCCATGGACGCAGGGAGGAGAAGCTGGCCCAGGCAGGAGGCGGACACTGAAGCCAGGGGTGCCCGCACTTAGGGGCCGGGCAGAGGGAGGAGAGGCTGGAAGCCGCAGACAGAGTAGTGGGAGAGGCCGGAACAGGGCCATGTCCAAGGGCCCAAGGAGGGCGGTTTCCAGGAGGGGATGGAAGGGGCCGCAGAGTCAGGCTGCACAGCAGTCAGGGTTCACAGGCTTTGCCTAGAAAGGGGGGACTGAAGCTTCCATGGGGGCGGGCAGGCCGCTGTGGGGGAGGACTGAGTAGGGAGGAAGAGGAGGCAGCATGAGCAGACGAGCCTTTCAGAAAGGTTGGCCGAGCCTGAGGAGGGCAGAAGGGGGGCACAAAGCTGGGGAGCAGGAAGCAGGCCTTAAACGTCTGGGCATTTTCAAGCAGGTGCAGAAGTTGAGAGAACACTAGGACGGAGCCCCAGGTACCCGTCACTCAATCTCAACTACCAGTATGTGGCCAAGCACGTTTCCTCCGTTCGACCCCCTTCCTGCCCCAGGAATCGCGAACGTTATTTTGTCTGTAAATTTTCGGAATGTATCTCTAAAAGACGTGGTTTTAAACATCACCACAACCCAATCATCACGGCTTGTCCCAACATGAATAATCCTGGAAGAGCATCAAATACCCAGCCTCTGCTCTCGGCCTCCCCGACTGTCCTACGAATGTTCTCGCCCTCTATATGGTTTGTTTTTATTTTTTATTTATTTTTTTAATTTTTTTTATTTTTTTAATTTTTATTTATTTGTGATAGTCACAGAGAGAGAGAGAGAATGAGGCAGAGACACAGGCAGAGGGAGAAGCAGGCTCCATGCACCGGGAGCCCGATGTGGGATTCGATCCTGGGTCTCCAGGATCGCGCCCTGGGCCAAAGGCAGGCGCCAAACCGCTGCGCCACCCAGGGATCCCTATGGTTTGTTTTTAAATGGGGATCCAAGCAGATCACACACATATTGCCCTGATGTGTCCCCCAGCTCTCCCCATCTGGACACCCGCCCTGCGCCTCTCTCTCTGCCCCTGCCACTTTGTTCCCGTGGTTGCAGAGGCCGGGCCATTTGTCCTGCGGTTTCCCACACTCTGTGCGGTGCTGGCTCCGTCTTCACGATGGGATCTAGCATGTTCCTCCCCCCACCCCACCCCGCCCTTCCTGAACTCGGCCGTGAGATCTGGAGGCGCGGTTAGATTTGGGCAGCGAGGACACGGCAGGGGCGATGGAGAGGTCTCGTGCCGAAGTCCATTCTTCACTGGAAGTTAGAATCCCAGAAGTTGTGAAGCGATGTCACAGAAGTGCTGTCCTAATTCCGCGAGTTCTCCTTATTTATTCGTAGCACACCTCCAGAGACAGACCTCTTACCAATTACTTAGCTAACTAATTAGCTGCCTGTGAGGTGCGGTGCAGGCAGGGAAGGCAGGATGAAGGCGGGATTCCTTCATCTGCCACTTGCTAAAATAATATCTTGATTTTTTAGCATTTTTTGAAAGTTATCAGTTTCCTTTCATGTTGTTTTGCCTTTTTTGTTATATGCACTAATGTCATTTGCCCATCTGGCAGGTAAGAGCCTCTTTTTCTTCTCTTTTTAGAGATTTATTTGAGGAAAAGAGAGAGCAGGGGGCAGGGGCAGCGGGAGACAGAGCCTAAACAGACTCTGCGCTGAGCACAGAGTCTGAAGCGGGGCTCAGTCTCCCGACTGTGAGATCCTGATCTGACACCAAGAGTTAGACGCTCAACCGACCGCACCACCCTGGAGCCTCCTCTAATTGGTTCCTGAGACCTTCTGCCTCCACCTGGTGCTTTATTAACATCCTCGCTTTCCAGTGAGACAGGATGTTCTGAGCTCGTCTCACACATGTGCCCAGACCTGGAACCAGGCATCTCTCTGGGGAGGCGCCAGAGAGAGGACAGGGTCGGTGTGCACGGGAAAGAGGGCTGTCAGCTCGAAGGACACACGTCCCTCCAGAGGCAGAAAGACAAGGAGTCCACACCAGAAAAATGAGCCCCGGGATGGAGAAGGGACAATGAAAAGGACATACGTAGACACAGGTCATTTTGTAGGTGAGTGCGCATGAGCTGAGGGTTCTTATCTACGTTCCTTTGGCGCAGAAGGTAAGGTCAGCTGCTCAAAGTGAAGAGGGACCGACCTCTGGTGTTTGAGAAAAATGAAGAGGGTTTAAGGGAATCTGCAGGGAACACAGCCTGGAGGGCAGCAGGTGCTGCTGGCCGTCAGGAGGAGAGTAATGAGATCATTAATTTCTATCAGTGTCCATCTGTGTGTGCGACAGAGTGGGTGTGTCTGTGGCCCGAGTGACACCGATAGAGGACAAAGGTGGGTGGCCCCAACCTGAAGGGTTAGGTTTTGCCCCCAACCCCTGCACCCAGATTTGCATGGAGGAGTCACTCCTTCCCCCTGGTATTGAGAAAGGGGCAACTCGGACACCTTCTGGAAGGTTCGCTTGTTCATGAGAAAGAACCTCCTGTGTGCAAAAGCAGCCCCATGCTCGGAGCTGGGATTGCAACGAGAAGTAAGGTTTAAAGCAAGGACCTTGTGTCCGAGAGCCCGGTGTCTGCAGGGCACCAGGAGGCGAGGCCGGGTGCATCTGGGAGAGGAGCAGACACCTGGGAGGGCCTCCCTGGAGGGAGCTCAGCGAGTCTGGACTTCAGAGCCTGGAAATGCCGCAGCTTAGAAAGCATAAGAGCATTAAGCATCATTCGGGACGTGCTGGGATGTGGGCTCTGCGAGGGCAGAGATTTTTTTACCTGTTTGTCCATGGGGTGAATGCTTGTCACCTAGAATCGAGCCTGGCACACAGGAGCCACCTGATAAACCCTGGCTGCTGAGTCCCTGGTCCCAGGTGTGCGGTGGCTGCTCCAAACCCCCCTCCCCCCCAGAAAGGCACAGCAGGTGGACGTGAATGTGTAATAACTTGTGGTCAAGCCCTGGGCACCAGGGTAAAAGGGAACTACAGAGTCCCTTTCTGCAGCATAGGTGGTTGGTCTGTCATTTTCTTCTAAAAAGAGAACTTGAGGGACGCCTGGGTGGCTCAGTGGTTGGGCATCTGCCTTCAGCTCAGGTCGTGACCCTGGGGTCCTGGGATCGAGTCCCACATCAGGCTTTCTGCATGGAGCCTGCTTCTCCCTCTGCCTGTGTCTCTGCCTCTCTCTCCACGTCTTTCATGAATAAATAAAATGTCTTAAAAAATAAAACACCTTTCAAAAAATAAAAATGGAGTTTGATTTCCCGCCCTTACCCTTAATATAAATCCTGTTAAGGTTTGGTTAAATGGCATAAAGCTAACAGGTTTTAAACCCAAATGTGCCTACAAAGTTCCTATGGATCACATCACTGCCCCCCTCCTGCTGGCAAACTCAGGAGCGTCTGCGAGGGGACAGGTGCTACCAGGTCAGGAGAGGGGACCCAAGTGGCTTGGCTGCCTGTGCCCACAGTCTCCCCACAAGGGTGCTGCCTGAGGTCCTTGCAGCACTTTCTCAGTATGTCACCCTGGAATGCTCCTGAACCTCTTTATGCCTCAGCGTCTCCTCTAACGTAGTGTCGCTGAGCACTTGGCTCCGTAAGACACCGACCGTGTTACCAACAGAACCCGGCCGGGTGCCATCCTCAGGGAGCTCACCGTCCATCTAGTTGGTACGAAACCACAGAGAGCTTCCAGCCACAAAACTCCCCCCGCCCCAAAGCCTTAAACATGTTACAAGTTCTCTGGTTTCAACTTAAACAATCTAAAAACTCTTTTAGAAAAAACATCACGTATTTTGGGGGTATTGTAACTTCTGAGAATCAAACAATACTTCAAACGTACTAAGAAACTAGTCAAAGGAACGCACTGGTGAGATGGAGCTATCTTCACCTAACTGACCTTGCTCAGTAAACGTGGATTTTTACCTTTCTATTCTTCTTCAATGGGGAACCTTTTAGGGTCCCTACACCGAGACTCTGCACCCAGTGCCAGAAACAAATCGCACTGAGCTCGTGGGTGGTCGCCATGCCCGGAGGTGGCAGCCCTGGGCCCAGTGTGGCCCAAAGTGGGTGCCAGCCTGGTTCTGAGTGCCAAGTTTCAGTGTTTGGATGGTGTGGACGCCAGTCCTGGGAAGCCTTCAACCACCAGCCCCGCTTAAAACCTTCCGGGCTCTGTTCCTTGTGGAGGAGGAAGGATTCCTGCAGCTCTCCCGACTACTCTATTTGGTCCCCAACTGCTTGGAGGTTTGCCCTGGCAGCCGGTCATTAAAAACCAGGTCGGGGGAGGAGAGACAGACACACACATCCCGGGGTACCAGAGCCATAAGGAGAGGAGCGGCAGGCACCTAGAGCTGAGGAAGTGCTTCTGTGGCTATCGAACAGTAGGGGTGAATGACGTACCCAGAGAAGACCCTGAAATGGTATCCTCTTAATAACGTAAAGGAGCACAATCTCCTTAAACGACGCTCCCTACATCCTTCAAGTCTGCATTAAACACTTCCATTTGTTCATCAAACTGGATTGAATCAAAATAGTTCTGACATATTCTCAAGATGAAATACAGTTCGATCATTTAACCCCTCCCCCCCCTTTAAACACTTCTGAAGAAGTTCTGGCGTGTCCACCGTGTGATAGTACCTCCTAACGGCAAGCGATAGACGAAACCATTCCAGTTAAATACAAGCATGTATGCATTTAGATGGCCTGGAAGGGGGACGCTCGGGTGGCCCAGTGGTTGAGCGTCTGCCTTCAGCCCAGGGTGTAATCCTGGAGTCCTGGGATCGAGTCCCACATCCCGCTCCCTGCAGGGAGCCTGCTTCTCCCTCTGCCTGTGTCTCTCATGAATAAATAAAAAATCTTTAAAAAAAATAGAAGGCCTGAAAGGATTCATGTCTGAACACCGATAGCAGCCCTCCCAGGAGATGAGGTTACGGGTGTTCTTCACCTTCTTCTTTATACTTCACTGCGTTTTACCAATTTTGCCAAAAGCACTTAGTACTGTTTACTAACCTGAGCCTTAACTTGGGGTCAGGCTCTGTGCTGGGCCGCGGGGCCAAGGCCCTGGGGCACGTGGGGACACGGAAGCACAAGTCACAAGTACGCCAGGAGTGCAGCAGAAGCAGAGGGAAGGGGACGTACCAGGGGCTCGAAGCACATAGGAAAGCGTCCCCCTAGGGGGTTACATCGGGTGAGGTGTGCAAGGAGAACTGCGCACCAGGTAGAGAAACTGAGAGTCGCGTTTCAGAAAGACAATGGCATTCGCTGAGCTAGGACAGTGTCCTGAGGAAAAACGATCTAAGTAATTATATACAGTTAATGTAGGGGAAGAATAAGCCGTGGGGAAAAGTGCTCATCCTCACAAACGATCCAGGAAATACAAAGTAAAGTCACCACGAGATGCTGTTTGCCCATCGAATTAGACAAGAAAAACAACTTACAGCAGGCGAGGGATTGGGGGCATCAATCACTCGGCTGGAGAGCGGCGTGGGCCGGCCATCCTAGGTGGCAACACGGAGAAGCACACATTTAGTCTCCCTGCTTCTCCTGCTGGCCCAGTAACCCTCCACCCCCACGAGGCTGAGTGCTGCACAGTGGATGTGAGGTGGGGACAGAGCTCTTTGCACTCAGGTGTGCCCAGTGATGCTGGTCATCCCTTCATTCGCTTCTTGGTTTCGGGGAGCGGGCTCACGGGTGTTCATCGCGGGTCTCTGCTGCGTCACAGACACAGGGAAACACGCATTCTGTGCAGATCCAGTGCTATGGGGTCAAGGATTTAAAACCCCGAGGTAAGTGTACATGTTCCATTTCTACAGCATGTGGCCTTTCCAGAGCATTTCATTCTCGTGAACTCATTTGATCCTCATGACCTTCCTGTAAGGTGCACAGGGCGAGCCCTACCCTGGGAAACGTCACTCGGCTGGCGGGCTCCTGCCCTGCAGCTGCCTCAGAGAACCTGATGCGTCCTCAGGTGCTGGAAGGTGCAGGCCCTTGTACCGCTTGGGAGGCATCTCCCTCCACCACCACTGACCCTGCAAGGTCTTCTGTACCAGCAGGAGATCCAGCCTCACATCCCCACTAGTAGGGAAGAACGACGTCCCATCTAGAGTAAGGGACCAAGAGAGCCACAGGGGATCAAGATTTAGATACATTTTTTAATAGCGTGGACTAATGCTGACTTTGTCCCAAACGGGTTTGTAAATTTTTCTCATTTCCTCAGAGTCCCTAGTATACAACCCAGGGGTTCAGCACACGCTCAGTGACAACTACTTAACCCGTGTATTCACAGAACCTTCGGAAAATCCAATCTGACTTAAGAATAAAGAAAGGAAGACCCTAAAGCAGATGAAAAAGGAATTAAAAAATGGACACGCTCTACTCTTTTGTCTTTCCCAAGCATCGCCTAAAATCACTGTGCTGCAGCAAAGCGATCCGTGGTGTGCAATGTGAGCAGCGTGTGTTGACCGGACGCTTCCTCTGTGCAGTGCCGGGAGAGGCTGCAGGCTCTTCCCTTGAGCTGCCGGGCTGCGGGCCAACATCAAACGGAGCAGCCGGATTCCCAGGCACCGGTCCCCGCGCGGCCGACTGCCACTGGCCTCCCCGCCTGGCTGGTTGTGTCGTAGTACTGGATGGTTTCATGACCGGAGCGGACGAGGACTGGTGGTGTCCTCCCATGCACCTCACGTGCACCTCGCATGCACCTCGCGTCCACCTGCCGTGCACCTTGCGTTCGCCTGCCGTGCACCTCGCGTCCGCCTGCCGTGCACCTCGCGTTCAGCCTCCCGTGCGCTTTGCCTGTACCTCGCGTCCGCCTCCTGTGTACCTCGCGTCCACCTCCCGTGCACCTCGCATGCACCTCCCGTCCACCTCGCATCCACCTCGCGTGCACCTCGCGTCCACCTCCCGTGTACCTCGCGTCCATCTCACGTCCACCTCGCATGCACCTCGCGTCCACCTCACGTGCACCTCGCGTCCGCCTCGCGTGCACCTCGCGTCCACCTCCCGTGCACCTTGCGTCTGCCTCCCGTGCACCTCGTGTGCACCTCGCATCCACCTCCCGTGCACCTTGCGTCCACGTCCCGTGCACCTCGTGTGCACCTCGCATCCACCTCCTGTGTACCTCACGTCCACCTCCCGTGCACCTTGCATGCACCTCGCGTCCACCTCACTTCCACCTCCTGTGCACCTCGCGTCCACCTCCCGTGCACCTCGCGTCCACCTCCCGTGCACCTCGCGTGCACCTGACATACACCTCTTGTGCACCTCGCGTCCACCTCCCGTGCACCTCGCATCCACCTCCCGTGCACCTCGTGTCCACCTCCTGTGTACCTCGCATGCACCTCGCGTCCACCTGCCGTGCACCTTGCGTTCGCCTGCCGTGCACCTCGCGTCCGCCTGCCGTGCACCTCGCGTTCAGCCTCCCGTGCGCTTTGCCTGTACCTCGCGTCCGCCTCCTGTGTACCTCGCGTCCACCTCCCGTGCACCTCGCATGCACCTCCCGTCCACCTCGCATCCACCTCGCGTGCACCTCGCGTCCACCTCCCGTGTACCTCGCGTCCATCTCACGTCCACCTCGCATGCACCTCGCGTCCACCTCACGTGCACCTCGCGTCCGCCTCGCGTGCACCTCGCGTCCACCTCCCGTGCACCTTGCGTCTGCCTCCCGTGCACCTCGTGTGCACCTCGCATCCACCTCCCGTGCACCTTGCGTCCACGTCCCGTGCACCTCGTGTGCACCTCGCATCCACCTCCTGTGTACCTCACGTCCACCTCCCGTGCACCTTGCATGCACCTCGCGTCCACCTCACTTCCACCTCCCGTGCACCTCGCGTCCACCTCCCGTGCACCTCGCGTCCACCTCCCGTGCACCTCGCGTGCACCTGACATACACCTCTTGTGCACCTCGCGTCCACCTCCCGTGCACCTCGCATCCACCTCCCGTGCACCTCGTGTCCACCTCCTGTGTACCTCGCATGCACCTCGCGTCCACCTCCCGTGCACTTCGCGTCCAACTCCCATCCACCTCGAGTCCTCCGCCCATGCACTTCGCGTCCACCTCCCATCCACCTCGAGTCCTCCGCCCATGCACCTCGCGTCCACCTGCCGTGCACCTCGCGTGCACCTCCCGTGCCCTCCCCCGTGCACCTCCTGTCCACCGCAGGATGGGCGTCTGCGCGCCGGCGGCTTCCTGTGTTGGCCGCCTCGAGCGCGGGAGGCGCAGCTTCACACTGGTCCCGCGCAGGCTGCCCGCCCGCGTCCGTGGCGCCGACGAGCCCGAGTCTTCACGACACCGACGCTCACAAGCGGCCGCCTGGCCGACGCACGTCTGCAGCCGGAGCGCCTTCAGGAAGACCCGGCGACTGAAGGGGCGGAGGATCCCTGAGTCCACAGCGCCCCCGAGGCCTGGCGGAAGGTGCACCGGGAGCGGGCCCCGCCGAGGGCTCCACCGCCGTCCGCACGCCGCAGCCCCGCGGGGCGGCCACTCTCCCTCCACCGTAGACACGCGCCCGCGGATTCGGGGGAGGAAAGCCGCCCGGAGGCCAGCCCGCCCGGCCCGCAGCGCCCGCCGCCGTCACAGCTCCACCCAAGGAGGCCGCAGTGCTGCTTCGAAACGTCCACCTGCTCGGCCCCCTGCACGTGCGGCGGCGCCGGCGCTCGCGTCCCTCACCCGCTGCTGAGCCGAGCCGTCGCCGCCGCCCCAACGAGGCAGATCAGGCCCGGGCGCCCTCTCCGGGGCTCCCCAGGGACAGGCTCGGACGCCGCCGGTCGCCATGGCAACTGCCGCCCCCCAGCCCCCTGCGGCAGGCGGTCAGGGAGGGGTGCAGTGGGGGCAGGCCCGCCCCGCCCCCCCCCCCCCCAGCCATCCCGAGCCGCAGGGGGCCCTCAGCGGCCTGGCCAGCCCGGCCCGGGCTCCCTCCACTCAGCCTCCTCGCAGGAGGGCGGCGGGTCTCCGTCACTCACACTCCGGGAAGGCGCGACGATAAGTTCTTTCTGGGGACACGAACCGGCGGAACTGTAGGCCCCCGCCCGCACTCACGCGACGCCCCGCCGCCTCGGCGCTCCCGCCTTCTCCGAGGGCTGCCTCTGCGCAGGCGTGCACTGGGGGCGGATGGGAAGGGCCGCTGGGCGTGATGGGAAGGGCCCGCTGGGGGTGGTGGGAGGGCTCCCTGGGGGATGATGGGAGGGCTCGCTGGTGGATGATGGGAGGGCTCGCTGGGGGTGATGGGAGGGCTCGCTGGGGGTGATGGGAAGGGCTCGCTGGTGGATGATGGGAGGGCTCGCTGGTGGATGATGGGAGGGCTCGCTGGGGGTGATGGGAGGGCTCTCTGGGAGTGATGGGCTGGCTCGCTGGGGGTGATGGGAGGGCTCGCTGGGGGTGATGGGAAGGGCTCGCTGGTGGATGATGGGAGGGCTCGCTGGGGGTGATGGGAGGGCTCGCTGGGGGTGATGGGAAGGGCCCGCTGGGGGTGATGGGAGGGCTCGCTGGGCATGATGGGAGACCTTGCAGGTGGATGATGGGCAGCATGTCCCTCTAGAGGTCCTTCGGGGGTGAAGAGGATTTCGTCCCTCTTTGCGGGGAAGAAAAGCCTTTCTGGTCGTGGGGAGGGCGCCCTCGCTTGGCCCCTCAAGCCTCCGAGGAGAGGAGGAGGAAGCCTTCGGAGTATGAGAGGCGGCTGTGCCCCCGGCGCTCGGGTCTCCCGGGAGGGAGGGCCCAGGTGCGTCGGGCTCCGTGCCGGCTGCCGGTGCAGCCCTCCTGGGACCGGCCGTGGCCGGGAGCGCCTGCCCTGAGCTGTCCTGCGGGGAGGGGTTCAGGGCAGGTCTGTGCTGCTGCGAGGGACGGGGCCGCCCGTTGTCCCCGTTCTTGCCTTATCTGGACAGTGGAGATGGGAGGGGAGAGCAGCCTGCGTGGGGCATCGGTCAGGTAGGGCTCGGAGGGGCCGGGCACCCGGCCGCCCGCTAGCGTGGGGTCCACGCCAGGCTTTGCTTGGAGCCGCTTCTGGCTTCCTCAGCCTAGAGCTCGAGGGTGCGCCGGGGGCTCAGCGGTGGAGCGCCTGCCCTCGGCCCAGGACGTGGCCCGGGGTCCTGGGATGCGGTCCCCCATCGGGCTCCCTGCAGGGAGCCTGCCTCCCCTCTGCCTGTGTCTCTGTCTCTCTGTCTCTGCGTCTCTCATGAATAAGTAAAATCTTAGAAAAAAAAATAGAGCTCACTGAGCCAGTGGTTCTCTGCTTGGTAGGTGCTTTTAAGGCCACCCCCTGGACACCGCAGCTGCTCCTTGGAGTCAGAGATTTGGAAGGCAGGGGGGTGTCACGAGGAACAGCAATGGCTGTGACCCCGCCGATTCTATGAACCTGAGCAATGACTTCACCCCCCTGGGGCTTCTCTCCCTTAGCTGTACAGTGTGTGTGTGTGTGTGTGTGTGTGTGTGGGGGGGGTGATGGGATGCAACAACACGATCCATATGAAGCTCTTAAAACACTGCAGCACACAGTCAGAACTTAGCAAACCTTAGTTACTGTCATTGATAGACCAAATCATTCTCACGTGCAAAAAAAAAAAAAAAAAAAAAAAAGCTAAGACATACTTGAATTATCATCACTGTTCCAGATTTCTGATCTCTAAAATATTTTTGACATTTTATTATAAAGACATGTTCAGTTGTAGTGAATGTGACGACATTTATAAAGAAGTATAAGGAAGATCATGATCACCCGTGTCCCAAAGACCTCACTCTTCCCCACAAGAAAAACTGTTAAGTTTTGTTACTTACGATCTTTTTTTCTTTGCATCTAACGAATAATGCTAGTTGTAGGTTTTTGGATGTTAATTTGCTTGTATTTTCTTTCTTTCTTTCTTTCTTTCTTTCTTTCTTTCTTTCTTTCTTTCTCTCTTTCTTCCCTTTCTTCTCTTTCTTTCTTTCTTTCTTTCTTTCTTTCTTTCTTTCTTTCTTTCTTTCTTTCTTTCTTTCTTTCTTTCTTTCTTTCTTTCTTTCTTTCTTTCTTTCTTTCTTTCCTTTTTTTGTAAGTGATGCCTAAGATTTGGGCCTGAGATTTGGTTAAGATCATTACCGTCCACTACGTCATTGTTTCCAAGGGAAAGGTTGCAGAGTATGAGTGCTCAGGAAGATCTGGGGGGCTTCCTCTCATGGGTTTGGCATCTGTAAGGTGGTTGGCAAGATCAAACTCTTATTTCCTCGCTACTCCTCCCCTTACCTCCAGGGCAACAACAAACAACATACCTTGGGATGGGTATGGGAGGAACTTTCTATTAATGATACGTGATTTCTTTGTAATATTTTTATTGTTAATATTAGGTAGCTATCATAATAATGCATTGATAAAATATTATCTTTGATTCCTATGGCAGCTCTTTGAGATCAGAAGAGCTTATTCTCCCCAATTTACAAAATAGGAATCCGAAAAAAACCCCAAAAACCAAAAACAAACAAAAAACAAAATAGGAATCCGAAGCTCAGAGGGCAGATGAATTGCCAGAGGTCACCAAGCCCATGGGGCCCAGAATTAGAACTTAGGCATTCTGGCTCTAGGAGAGTAATGTTTTTATTGAACAATGATGACTTTAAGACCCGTTTCCCTCCCATTTAGGTCAATTTTTTGAATACTTAAATATTACGTTTAAAGAAATAAGATGATTGGGTTATTGTTATTGTTCAAGGTTTTAAAATTCAAAAACCAACAATATGTAGATTTGAGAAGACACAGTTATTTGTGTGATTTTCAAAAACACATTAGAAATCAGGGTATACAAATGTACAATGGCCAAACCATATAGAAAAACAGAACTCTGACCCACAAGCCACAGCCTAAGAAACCAACCCATTATCTATAGGAACCGCCCAGGGAGCTGATGTGCTGTAAGTCAGACTTGTAGGAAGTCGGTCTGATCTAGGAGCAAACAACTGCCCTAGAAGCAAACAATAACCCCCATGACAATTGGCCAGGACTTGATTAATAGCTGAGTGGTCTCCACTTCCAGCTTAAGACCAACCAGAGAAGGTTCAGTCTGCTAGCCAATCACCTAGCATGTCCCACTTCTAGTTAGCTGGGCCAACAGCCCCCAGGTGAGGCACACCTGGCGCCTCCCCTCTCTTCCACTGCAAGCTCTGCCCCCCTGTGAATCTCTGCCAAAATGCAAGTGATGGCAGCTGACTCCCTGGCTATAGCAAGCTCTGAATAAATGGCCTTTGCTTGTTCATTTGAGTGGTCTTTATTGACACAAACAAAATAGAGATTCTTTTAAGTACCATTAAAAGAAAGACCTCTACCATGTTTTCATCTCACCAGGGATCTAAAGGCCCAGATGGACTGGATCTCACTGGCTTGGCTGAGCATCTACTGTGTGAAAAACCCTTTTCTAGGTGCTGTGGGGGTTGATGGCTAGCTGGATGGATGGTGGGTGGATGACAAGCAGGTGGATGATGCGTGGAGTTCAAGTCCTTTCCTCCTTGAGACATAGAGGAGACTGGACTCATCATGTTTGAGGTGGAGGAGGGGTGTCAAACCCCGAAGCGAATCAGTGTGGACGCGCCTCTGCTAAGAGGTTAGAGCTGACTCCCTGCGTCAGGAGGGGATGTTTATAAACAAGAGGAAGGCTGTCAGCGGACACGTTTCTCTGGACTGTCCACACTGGTCAGGAGAGCCCAGAAAGGCGAGGAGGAGAGGGCAGGGCCCGCGGAGGGACCCAAGAGGCCAAGGGAGGGGTCGAGAGGGGCAGCACTCAGCGGCGGGCAGAGGGGAGGCCCTGTCCAGAGCTGGCCTCTGTGCGTCTTCTGTGCACCCCCTCTTCACGGCCCTGACCCAAAGGTGCCTCCTCGTTACAGCATCATCCAGCAGCCGACGGCGGGATCCCGGCCAGCCCAGGGTGTCCAGGTCAGAGAGCTGGTGCGTACCAAGTCCGCCCCGAGCCCCGCCCCCTCCCTCTTCCCGGGCGGCGATTGGTGGAGCCCCTCCCGTTGCTATGACAGCACCCGGACGCGGCCAGTGGCTCCCGCTCCAGGCCACGCCCCCCTCCATTCCCGAGTCCCGCCCCCTCCCTCTCCCCGGGCGGCGATTGGTGGAGCCCCTCCCGTTGCTATGACAGCACCCGGACGCGGCCAGTGGCTCCCGCTCCAGGCCACGCCCCCTCTCCATTCCCGAGTCCCGCCCCCTCCCTCTTCCCGAGCAGCGATTGGTGGAGCCCCTCCTGTTGCTATGGCAGCACCCGGACGCGGCCAGTGGCTCCGCCCCGCGCCGGCGGAGGGGGCGGGGCAGGCCGCGTCTCCATGGCGACGGCAGACGCGGCGGTGCAGGCGGCGGGGACCTACAGAGACGCGCTGGTGGCGGCGAGGACCCAGACCCGGGCGAGGCCATGTCGGACCTGGGCTCGGAGGAGCTGGAGGAGGAGGGAGAGAATGATATTGGGGTGAGAGCTGGGTGAGGGGTGGGGGCTCCCCGGGCGCACCCCCGGAGGCCAGTGCGGCCAAAGCAGCGCCCAGTCCTGGAAGCTGGCGGTGAAAGGAGAACAGCTGACGTCTTCTCGCCACATCCCTTGTCGCCGCTGCCTTCCCTCCCGTCTCCTCCCCATCCGCCCTCCCGTGTTCCGAGGCAGCCTCTGGAGCGTCCCCCGCCTGCCATGCCCGCCAGGTGGAGCATCCTCTGCTGCCGCTCCATGCCCGCGGTGTCTGTGGCTGGCAGGGCCACCCCTCCTGCCGGGCGGCGATGAACAGTCATTCCTGCAGCGGAGCTCAGCTCCTCGGGATCAGGGGGACGGAGGACAGCTGCTTGGCCAGCCTTCAAGAGATGCTGAAGGCTGAACGCTTCCCCAAGGCATGCCCTAGAGGCCTGGAAGGACTAATGCTTCTCTGGGAGCTGAGCCAAGTCGTAGGACTCATCCCCTGGTGTAGACAGACAGTGGCGAGGCGGTGCCGGGTGCACCTTATCCAGTGGTGTGAGCTGGGCGCCGTGTGCACATAAACATGTAATCACAGATGAATCACTCTAGCCCAGAGGGTGCCATTTCTTGGCTGACAGTTGGGAACCCCAGCCATGGTGTGTGTGTGTTCAGGGTACAGAGTTGAGATGGTTTCCGAATTATTATTATTATTATTATTATTATTATTATTATTTTATGGTTTCCGAATTAACTGAAAAATCTGTCACCTCTTGCTGTGACCGATGGGTCGGTGCCTGCTGGGGCCTTCTTGGCAGCTCTGTGCGCCCGTCTCCCAGCTTCTGCCCTAGTTACTGCTCAAGACTAGCACCTCTACGAAGCAGAGCCGCCCGGCCGGCGGGCAGAGCCAGAAGCCCGGGATCTGCGTGCTCTCAGGACTGCCAGCCGCTCGTGCTTAAAAAGCAGGACAAACTGCAGTGATTTACACCCCAGAATCCCCTGTGCAACGAGGCCGAGTCTGGGACGTCTCCAGACATTCTCATGCTCCTCTTCCATATCTGTTTCCCCCTCCCATTTATTGATTTCCCGGGGAGCACTTTAAAAAAAAATCACTTGCTCAGGGTCTGCTTCTGGGGGAACCCGACCTACGACATCTGCCCAGGAAGACTTCAAGTTTGTCTCCTAGGATGGCCCTAGTGATTCGTAACTTTTTTGTTGCCCATAAATCCACAGCTGGGGTCGTTTTAAAGGGTTCCCTTCTATTCAGTCACCCCAGTGGCTCAGCATTGGGTGCACTGGGAGGGCTTCTGAGCGAGGGTGGGGGGAAGCTTTTATACATTGTGATTTAGATCTGTAAAGCCACACATTTTTACCTTCTGCTCTGAGCAAGGATTTCTGGGCTAGATCGTGCGAGGCAAGGGCAGACCCCAGAAGCATTTGTTTCCAAAGTCCTAGTGGCGTGTTTGAGCCTGTGTTGCAATAAGTCTTTGCAGATCCAACTCCACGTGAAATCATTACTCTGTGCCCCGGCCCTTTTATTATTTATTCTGTGCACTCTGCGCTCACGACGAGGTGCTTGAGGAATGTTTGTTTTGTGAAGGGTAAGGAGAAAAGAGGTGAATTACAAGCTTGTGTTAGGTTCTTTTTTTTTTATTGACCTACTTTTAAGATATGTAATTATTTCTGTCTTACCGTATTAGTCCATGAGTGTTTGAAACTCTCTTGATAAAGAGTTTAAACTTGATAAGGAGATGAGCTAAGTGGAGTTGGGGACTCTTGAGACAACTGAGCCCCGGTGACTCCTCAGTTCCCCCATGTGGCTTCCCCTCCCCCTGACACCTCCTGAGGCTGAAAGCTGTCCTGACATCTCAGGCACCCAGGAATCCAGGAATCCTTGAAGGAAGAGTTGGGTGGGGGTTTTTTTTTGTTTTTTTTTTGTTTTGTTTTTTTGTTTTTTTTTTTTTCATTTGAAGTCCTGGATTACTGGCGGCAGCAACAGGGAGGTATTTGTGTGGCTTGAGACCTATTCCCCCTGCATGTATTACTTCACATCCGTCCCCATAAAGAACACAATTTGGAATGCCTCTCGTTTTCCACAATTTGTTGGCTTCATTTACAATGTGAAGGATTATCATGATAAATTACCAGCTCAGATACCGGAGACAGCGAGTGAGGCTCCCGCCAGTGACAGGCACTAGGTGTGTCCCCTTGGACCAATGCTTCATGTCGCCCAGGTGTGGTTGCCTACCTCACCTGTAAGATGGGGCTGGGGATTGGGAGGGATTCAATGAAATACTCTTTTATGTAAAGATGCTTAAGACATCCTTAGTGACGAATACACAGTAGCTGTAATTATCCCTGTCTCCTCTGCCCAGGAATACGACGGGGAACGGAATGAGGCAGGCGAACGACACGGACACGGGAAGGCAAGACTGCCCAACGGGGACACGTATGAAGGGAACTACGAGCACGGTAAAAGACACGGCCAGGTCAGAATGGTGCCGCCGGGAGGTAGCTTATTCCAGTCAGTGCGCCAGCGGCGAGCACCGCAGGGCTGAGCACGTATCAGGAATGATATGAATCGTATATAATCAATGTATTTCAGGGGATCTACAAATTTAAAAGCGGCGCTCGGTACATCGGAGAGTACGTTAAAAATAAAAAGCATGGTCACGGCACTTTTATATACCCAGATGGATCAAGATACGAAGGTAAAACGTGCTCACAGAGCAGATTTCTGGGCCGTAAGCTCTTGTTTGGGGACCGAACTTGTCTGTGGATGCTGGGCCGTACGAGGGAGCTCCAAGTTCTCCAGGTCGGTCAGGCACTCTGCAAACACGGGCTGTGCTCCTGTGTTCTCAGGGCTGACGCAGAAACCAGGAAGCCCTGAGACTCACAAATTGGCCCCTGGTGCGGGGGGGGGGGGGGGGGGGGGGGATATGACTCTCCCTCGTGAGCCCATATGCTGAGCAGCAAAAGCAAGGGATGCCCTGGGGGAGCGCAGAGCCTCGTGGAGTCAGGAAACAGGTGCTCTGTGGTGCTCCTGCCCTTGAAGCTGATTTTGCTGTTTCTCTCTCTGACCCACCCTCTCTTCATGAACATGCGTGGTTTCTTTAGACTTGGGGGTTCCTTCGTTGAACGCTTCTGGTCGGGGGAAGATGTTCGGCCTCGTTAAGCTGGCATTCCTCTGCCTGCCACGATTTCTTGCCTGCCAGTGTCATGTCTCAGGAGGATCGTTGTTCCCTGGTTTCCGAGAATGCCCCCTGCTGTCCCCGCACACCGTCATCGCCCGGTGTGACTGCCGTGCTGGTCTGATCCCCATCAGGGGTGAACCTGGGAGGAGAGACAAGTGGGAAGTGGGTGTGAGGCCACCACACAGAACCATGCAGGGTTCTGTGTTCTGGACTTTTCCTGGGAAGAATTTATCCAGTTTGGGTCAGATTTCCCAGGAGGTCTGTGACTGCAACCCTGGAGCTATGGTGACAAGAGGTGGGCCCTCCTGCAGGGAGCCTCCCCACTCGCTGGCCTGGCTCTCTGGTCCGCAGATGAGGATGGTACCCTGGGCACCGTGCCTGGCAGGTGGCGAGCGCTCAGGATGGGCTGCCCGGGCAGCGCCGTGGTAGCGTGGCTTCCTGATGAGGATGTGTCCTTCGGGTGCAAGGCGGAGCTGCCTCTCTGGTTGCTAAATGGAAGTGGAACCAAGGAATTGCAAACCAGGTGTACTGCCAGGGTCCGAGGCCCCGGGGGAGGGTGCCAATGCCGTTGCTGTTAAGAGAAGAAGTTGCGGCTCCTTTTCATCGTTCTCAGAGCAATTATTCCAGAAGGAGCACCATCTGCTTTTTAAATGAACTTCAGACAATTTAATTTAGAGTTTGATTTAATGCCTTCCAGACGGTTATGACCCTAATCTCATTGTTGCCATGTTTTATCTTAGTCTAGATGTCAATACAAGCCGAACAACATGTGCATATATATAAAGGACGCAGGGGCAGCCCGGGTGGCTCAGCGGTTTAGCACCTGCCTTCCACCCAGGGTGTGACCCTGGAGTCCCGGGATCGAGTCCCACGTCGGGCTCCCTGCATGGAGCCTGCTTCTCCCTCTGCCTGTGTCTCTGCCTCTCTCTCTCTCTCTCTTTCTCTGTGTCTCTCATGAATGAATAAATAAAATCTTAAAAAAAAATAAAAAGGATGCTCAGAACAAGGGGTGGAAGGAGTTTTTAACGTGCAGGTTAGCCAACACACAGACCTTTGGAAACAGCCGTGAGTTTTCGCGTCTCCGAGTGGCTCTGTATCTTAAAGGGTGCAGGGTGTGGTCACTACTCAGAGGTTTCTTCTCCCGGGTCAGAAGCCACAATGTTAATTTTAGCTCCCGAGGTGAACCGGAGCTAAAGCTCTAAGTTGACATGAGGCTGACTTCTTTAAAACCCTGTGTTGCCCGGCTGCCATCCTAAGGGACGTGCAGAGTGGTTTCCTGCAGGGTAGCTACTGCGCTCGGCCCCAGCCCGAGGTGTGGGGTGCATTGGTGATCTCCCAGACAGGAGGTGGGCCCGGTGGGGGAGCCCAGGGATGAGCGGACACCCCTGCTGTGAGGGCCCCTTGGGCAGAGGCAGGGAGGCAGGGGTGCTTGGCGGAGCAGGGGATGAGGTTGGAGGGGAGCGGAGGGGGCCAGGCTTCGGAGGGGCATGTGGACCACCTCTGCAGACGGCCAGGTGTGGAGATGGAGGGCCGATGAGGCCTGGGAAAGGAGAGGGAGCACCCCTCTCCAGCACCCCTCTCCCATGTTGGCCCTGTTGCCAGCTGCAAGGGGTGAATGGAGATGAAGATGTTGAGTAAGGACATTGTGGAGAAATAAGATAATAGGATGGCTTGAAGCTGGCTATTCTGGAAGCTCTTGGGGGCAGGAGCCAAAAGAAGGCATGAACACTTGGCCCTTGGGGGTGCTTGTGAAGAGGGCATGGGGTTGGAGCCAGAGAAACCCAGATTTTTGTTTCGGTCCTGCTGTGCGGCCTTGGGCAATGTGCGTGGGTCCCTCTGGTTTTGGGTGTTGTCTCTGTAAAAATGTGTTGCGGTTATTACGTGTCCCAGCGGAGGTGGCCAGTGCAAAGCCCGTCGCTGTTGGGAACCAGCACGGGGGTGATTCCCCACCAGTGTCAGCTCCCGTCTCTCCGTGTCTATAGCTGACCCAGCAGCGGAGGGAGCCAGCAGGGCAGACAGTGACTAACCTGCATGTTAGTGGAAGAGAGCTTCTTGAAAGAGCATTTCATTTTCTTTTTATTTTTTTATTTTTTAAAGATTTTATTTATTTACTTACTTATTCATTTGAGAAAGAGAGAGAGCCCATGTGCATGAGCGGGGGTGAGAGGGCAGAGGGAGAGGGAGAGAGAGTCCCTCTGCCTTCGGCTCAGGGCGTGACCCCAGGGGTCCTGGGATCGAGTCCCTCATCGGGCTCCCTGCAGGGACCCTGCTTCTCACTCTGCCTGCGTCTCTGCTTCTCTCTCTGTGTCTCTCATGAATGAATAAATAAAATCTTTAAAAAAGAAAACAAGAGTCAGATGCTTAACTGACGGAGCCACCCAGATGCCGCAGAGCATTTCATTTTACATGGTCTTTCATCCCCAGAGCTCCAGACCGGGGAGCCCTGGAAGCCCTGGGGACCATGGTGGGGTGAACACCCGTGGGGAGCTTTGTAAGGGGACCGTGCGCCCCTGGGGGAAAACCAACCCGGATCACAGCCAACCGACCTGAACAGAAGTGTATGAGGATTTCTCCTGAACAGAAGTGTTAAAAATCCACGTCTGACGTGCCTGCAGCACGCCTCTTCCTTACCTTTCTAGCTCGTAATGGAGTGTCTATCTGACAACAATTTTGCGATGTCCCTTTCTATGGAGAAAATAGAGAATCCTGTCTTTGATCAAAGACATATCAAATTAGTTTTTAAAAATTATTCACAGTCTAGAAAAGTGTGATTCAGGGTAATAACTTGTTCTTAGCGGTGCCATGTGATTTTTTAAGGATAGTCATCAACTTTGGAAACCTCTATCAAGTTTCTTCCATTTGGGAGCTGTAAGATTGGAGGACGCCCTAAGTCTCCTGGTACAGGGATCAACCTTCAAGAATTGACAACATTCACTAAGCAGATTGCTGTTGTCATTACGGTAGAGGTGTTAGGAATTTTATGGTACCTTTGCCAATTCCAGTGTTTCTTAGGAAGCTTGCAGGAGATTAGCAGGACCCTGCGTGGAGGTGCATAGGCAGGGACCGTCAGGGAGGAGTCCAAGCAGAGGCCGTGGTTGGGAACCGTGCGGCGTCCACGTGCGTGGAGCTGGTGTGCAGGTGGGACACCCGGGGCGTCCAGGCCGGGAAGGTGTGCGGGAGCCAGGTGATGAAGTGGGAAATAGTGTGAGCTGTCGGCAAGAGGCTGAGGAGGGATCATCAAGCTTCGAAGTTGTTACTGGATCACTAAACACATGCAAGCAGCAAGGGTATGGGGTAGGGAGACCAAAGCCTGATCTGAATCCTAGCTCTGCCCGTGGCCAACTGTGATGCCTGCTGGTAGCGCGCACAAGTGACTGTGGCCCACCTGCATACACCTGCCCGGACCTGCCCCCAGTGAGCTCTTGACTCAGCTTCCCTTAACTAGCCCTCCCCCCACCAATGCCATGCCATTGAGCCAGAGGGGCAGGGGGACAGAGGGGAGTCACAGAGGGAGGAGGCAGCAGATGAAGGCCATCTCGTGCCTCTCACCCGGGCCTGCTTTTGTGTCGTCCCTTCCAGGTGAGTGGGCCGATGACCTAAGGCACGGCTATGGTGTGTACTACTACGTCAATAATGATACCTACACTGGAGAGTGGTTTGCTCACCAAAGGTTTGCGTTCTCTCTTCCGTTCTGTAGACCTATTTATGTAATGGGAATAGGATGATGCCTTAGCATGAAGCACAATCATGACAAAAGCCCACTAGCCAGCTTTGCCAGGCAGCTGCACCCCTTCATGGCTTGAAGATGAGCATGCCAGAGGTGACATTGCCAGGCAGGTGCAGACTTGCTGGGACAATACATGGTCCTTGGCTCAAGAGCCCCCATGGCAACGAGCCCACCGAAGAACCCTCCTGGGGACAGGGCCACAGCTCCCAGGAGCACCGCCTCTGACCCCCACACCCCCCGTGGCCTGGCTGATGTGCAGAGAGGCAGTCGCTGTGTGTGGGCACACAGAGCAGGAGCGTGCTCTGGTGGGGCAAAGACAGAGAAGCCAAGTGTAGACACCCTCCATTTAAATGTCTGTCTTACAGACCCGGAAGATTTTCCACTGTGTCGGAACAAAATGCACTCTCCTCTCTGTCTTAACCAGGCACGGGCAAGGCACCTATTTCTACGCAGAGACGGGCAGCAAGTATGTAGGTACCTGGGTGAATGGGCAGCAAGAGGGAGCAGCCGAGCTCATTCACTTGAACCACAGGTACCAGGGCAAGTTCTTGAACAAAAACGTAAGTCAGCGGGAAACAATGTGCGCCAATGAAATGCACGATAGCCTCTCCCCCCAGTCTCTGTAAATATGTGAATGAGGAATACCAAAAATCCAGAGAACCGCCCCCCCAAATACAGAGGGTGGGCAGCCATGCGTCTCCCCAGGTCTCTGATGCTGGCAAAGGGCGGCGTGTAGGGCACTTGCTTCTCTTCTCCGCATGTCAGCGACATCCCCACCCTCCCTGGGCTGCCATCCATCCCGTTGCTATAACGTGGGGGCATCCTGCCTCTCATAGGTGCTCCTCGTCGTAGGTAGATCGGCCGTGAAACATCTGCAGGTTGAGCATGTGTGTGTTTGGACTTTCTTTGCCCTGGGAGGCATGGGGCTGGGGCCCTGGGGAGGCCGACCCACGAGCTTCTTGCTGCAGGCCTGCCCACCCACCCTGGGCGTGGGCTTGGGTGTCACAGGTGTCCAGTCCGCGGTGCCCACGATTGGTCATTTCTGTGTGGCGGGCTCTACGGCTGTGCCAAGCCCTGCCGGGATGCAGAGAAGCCCTGCATAACTCAGCCCCACCTCGCTGGCACTCCTCGTGGCTTCGAGCTGGGGTTGGGCAGAAACTTCCCCTGAAGAGTTTGACGAGCAAATTAGAGGCTTTAGGAGGTGACATGGAGGGGGGCGCTTGGGTAGCTCAGTGGGTTAAGCCTCCGACTCCTGGTTTTGGCTCAGGTTGTGACCTCAGGGTCGTGTGCTCAGCTGTCTCTCCCTCTGCCCCTCCTCCACTTTCACTCTCTCTCTCTTAAATAAATAAATAAATAAATATTAAAAAAAAACAAAACAAAACCCAAGTTGGCATAGCGAATTTTGAACTGATCTAATGAAGTCGCCTCAGACTCTCTTAAAACTCAGTTTCCATTTATGTAGAATTCATGCCCCAATTAACAGATTCTACTCTCAAGTCTTTGTAAAGCAGCACATCCCCCACCCCCAAATCTATAAATTGCACGTGTAATTCCCAGCAAAATTCTCCTGGGGAGCTGTGTGGAGGGAAAGAGAATTTGGCAAAAGTGAATCTGGAAGCACCGATGAAGGCGGCGAGCCTACACTAACCTAGTTCTGCGAGTTAGTGAAAGCTATGCACATGACACGCAGGTACAGTTGACCCCTGAAGAAGGCAGGGGTCAGGGGCGCTGACCCCCGGGCAAAGATCCACATGGGATTTTGACTCCCCTGAAACTTAACTGCTGACGGCATGCCGTCGACTGGAAGCCTTACTGATCACATAAAGAGTCGATTCACACATGCTCTGTATGTTATGGGTATCACACACGTTATTCTTACAATAAAATAAGCCACATACTTTGTATATGTATTATATGCTGAACTCTTATAATAAAGTAAGCTAGAGGAAAGGAAATGTCATTAAGAAAATCATAAGGAAGCCGAGCACCTGGGAGCTCAGGGGTTTAGGCGTCTGCCTTCGGCTCAGGTCATGATCCCAGGGTCCTGGGATCGAGTCCTGCATCGGGCTCCCTGCTCAGCGGGGAGCCTACTTCTCCCTCTCCGTCTGCCCACCCCCCAGCTCGTGCTCTCTCTCTCTCTGTCATATAAATTAATAAAATCTTTAAAAAATTATGAAAAAAAAGAGAAAATCATAAGGAAGAGAAAATAAATTCACAGCACTGGTCTGTATTTATTGAAAAAAAAAAATCTGCCTATAAGTGGACCTGTGCAGTGTAGACCGGAGCTGTTGAAGGGTCGGCTGTCTCCAGGCACCCGGCCCTCCACCGCCCACCTGAGCTCCAGCCTTCCCTTCTCCCCCTGCTTCTTCCCCGCCGTGGCGTGTGACCCCGCCACGTTCTTCTGTGCAGCACGTCTGCACACACATGCAGCACGGGGCTTGTCACTATGTAAATAGGATCACGTTACATCAGGATATGAAAACACAGAGACACCTATCTTTTTGCGCATTTGGAATATTTACGTAGGTTAGATATCGCAATTGCTGAGTCTACAAATATTGACATTTTGAATCATGATTGCTATTGCCAACTGCCCTAAGAAGCTGTGCCAGTTCACATTCTGGCCAATAGACTCCGAGAGCCTCTGTTATACATTCTGCAACGTTGTACATCACTAGTCTTTAATTTTTTTTGCGAATCCAATGGATAAAAAAAAAAAAGCCTGGTTTTAGTGTGCATTTCCTGATTCCTAGTGAAGTCCAGCATCTTTACACACTTCTGCTACTGGTTTGACTTTCTTCCTCAGGGAATTGCCTTTTCAAATCCTTACCGACAAGTTGTTAAAAGACACTTTAAATAAAGCTTGATAATTAAAACTGAGATACCAGGATGGAGAAATACAGATCAGTGAAGCAGATTAGAAAGTCTAGGGACAGATTCACATGCATACGGTGACTCAGCTCCTGAAAAGGGGAGAAGTCGAGGAGTGATGTTCAGACAACTTGATAGCCGTTTTGGGAGAAAAATGAAGTCAGCATTCGTTGTCCATCATTAGATGAAGACACGCACTAGAGGGAGTAAAAGTTTAGATGTAAAAAAAAAAATTACAGATAAAATGCTCATTAACTTTAAAATGAGGAAAGAAAGAGGACTTTATTTTTTTTCAATTATTATTTATTCAATTATTTATTTATTATTTCAATTATTTATTTATTATTATTATTATTTTTGAAAGAGGACTTTCTAAACAGAAGCGTAAAGGAAAACCCAATAGATTTGGGTTGTTTTATTTAGATAAAAAAATCTATATTTTTTAATCTAAAATATCATATTGGGTCATTTGGGTTATTATTTTTAGATAAAAATAATACCTTGTAGATTAGAACACGTTATAAAGAAAATTTAAGACATAAATGACCAATGGGGTTAGGATATTTGTAACGTTACGTATAAATGTATAAAGCACTTGCGTCAATCAATGATTTAGTAGCTTAAAGATGTGACTTAATGATGAGATCCTGTTTTTCATATTTTTTAAAAAATGTAAAGATAGGACAAAATGTTAATGCCCAGGAAAGACAAGGGTTTGAATACAAGGGGCTCTTAAGTGATGTTGTGGGAAGGAAAATTATTAGAGCCTCATTGTCATCAATACATAAAAAAAGAGTGTGTCTATATATTTTGTGTACACATTGTGTGTTTGTGTATGTGCCAGAAATTCCACCTGTGAAAACTTCCCTGAGGAAAATCTCACAAGTGTACATAAGAGGGGACTCCGAATGTGTCTCCTGCAGGGGTCTTGGTCAAAGAATAACACCAGCACACCGAATATTAATGATAGTAAATGGGTAAAATAGATTATAACTCTCAAATGAGAGAAAATACCAGGCTGACAGATTGGTATCATGTACAATGATTTGCAAATATGGGAATTCATTTATGCCACGTTTCTAAGTAAAAATAGAGTGTATGAGTCAGTGTACGTAATTATGGTCCAACCTTTTTTTTAAAAAAAAGATTTTATTTGTTTACTCATGAGAGACACAGAGAGAGGCAGAGACAGACACAGGCAGAGGGAGAAGCAGGGCTCCCTGCAGGGAGCCCAACGTGGGACTCAATCCCAGGACCTCAGGGTCATGGCCCTGAAGGCAGAGGCCCAACTGCTGAGCCACCCAGGTGTCCCATGGTCAAACTTTTATTTAGAAAAATCTATATACTAGAAATAAGGAATAAGGTCTTAAAGAATATGTCACAATATTTTTTTATTTTATTTATTTATTTATGATAGTCACAGAGAGAGAGAGAGAGAGAGAGAGAGAGGCAGAGACATGCGATGGGACAGCTCCAGCACCGGGACGCCTGATGTGGGATTCGATCCCGGGTCTCCAGTATCGCGCCCTGGGCCAAAGGCAGGCGCCAAACCGCTGCGCCACCCAGGGATCCCACAATATTTTTTTTAAAAAGATTTTACTTCTTTGTGTATTTATTTAGAGTGTGGTGGCGAGGGGCAGAGGGAGAAAGAGAGAATCTCAAGCAGACTTCCCGTGAGCACGGAGCTGGGGGGGTGGGGCCCGATCCCATGACCCCGAGATCACGACCTGAGCCAGAATCACGAGTCAGACACTTAACCGACCGAGCCATCCGGGTGCCCCAAGACCATGTCACAGTATTATTAGCACTCCTGTCTAGCTTGTTAGCCTGTGGGTGACATTTTTGTAATGAACGCATCCTTTTTATTGAGATAAAACTAAAGCTTAAATAACAAACCAAACAGGCCCTATACTTGGCAATTCCATCAGCCGTTGGTTCCTAAAAGCTTTCTTTAACACACATGGGATGTCCCCCCTCCCTGACCCTGGGCAGGTGTTTCTGGAGGTGACATCTCCGCAGCATTTTGCGCGCTCCGGTGGGGTGGGGAACGCAAGGAGTGACGCGCTGCTTGGCTTCTCTTTGCTCGTAGCCTGTCGGCCCTGGAAAGTACGTGTTTGACATCGGATGTGAACAGCATGGGGAGTACCGCCTCACGGACGTGGTGAGTGGCGGGGCCACAGGCGGTTCCCTGTATCCGTGGGTCGGAGGGCTGCCTGGGATGTCGAGCCCCCCGATCCGAGGTCACACGGCTCTCGGCAGCCTCCCTGCCGTCATCCTCCTGTGCGCGCGGGCCGTAGTTTAGACCTGGATTTCCAGAACTAAACGGTATCGTTCACGGTTGCTGCTGGAGCCTACACGTAGCTTCGGCCAAGAGGAGCCAGCTGGCCCCGAGTCGGAGGGCTCTGGGCGGCGTCCAGCTCCGGAGTCGGAGGCCGTGGTGCCACCAGGTTTGTCCAGCAACAGCGCTTTAGGTGTGCGGCTTGCGCTGTGCGTGGTTTTTTTGCCTTTTTGTTCCAGCATGTGACGTCAACGTGAATACTCGCTCGGTGCTTCCCGGTTAGTATGAAGGGATCCCGATCTGCAGGCGATGGAGTGAAATAGCTCAGCACCCTCTGCCTCCCCCGGGCCTCCCCGGGCACCTCCTCCCAGGACACCCCCAGGCCCAGGCCTGCCCTCCGCCCCTCCTTTCCTGCTCCCCGTCCTCTTGCATTCCTTTGGTCGCTCTGCCAGGGGCCCTCTGTTCCCCGAAACAGCCTGTGATTCCCCGAGGTCCTCCTCCTCTGCCATGGCCAGAATGGCCCATGGGCTCCCGGTGGCCTGTCCCCTGGCCTTATGCCGCCTGCTTGTCTGCACCGTCCCTTCGGACCAGCTGCCGTGGACTGTGGCGAGGGTCGGTTTCTTAGCTAGCTACCCAATTTGAAGTGGCCAAATGCTTGACTCTGTCGCTAAAAATAGGCCCACCCCACCCCCCAGGATCGTTTCTGCCCGGATCCCGGGACGTGTAGTCTGAGTGAGAGGGGCTCCCAGAGGCCATGCATCTGGAGGAATTTGATGGGTCTCCCCTGCTCGGGTGACTGCTCCCCGCATTCCCCCTCGGGAGGGCTCCGCACACATAGTTGGGAACCGCAAACACGGTCGACTGCTGCGTTGTTAGATTGTGACAGCGCCTAGGGAGTCCTTGCTGGGCTCTCCCTGGGGCTGGCACGCCCCTACTGGGCCCTGAAGCAACCTGCTGGCTACACTTATTGCACTTCCCCCACCCCACCCCCCAAATCTGGCCATTAGGGTCTCGTTAGAGATTGAGCTGCTATTGTGATTTGTGAAGTGACAAGAGCTAAAACAGCAGAGTAGTGGGCAGTTTTAGTCTGACCTGGGCCAAGTTCTTAGAAGTGAGTGTTTCGGGATGCAGGGGAGAGAGTAGAAAGAACATCCTGACACCTAACGGGGGGGATATGGCCATAAGCCCCCAGCACTGCTCCCGTTCAGGAATGAGCCTGCGAAGCACCACATACCCTAAGGACCTAGTTCTGAGCACTGGTGCTTTCCGGGAGGACAACCGGGGTCGTGCTACGCAGATATACCGAGGGTCACACGCACAGAGGAAGTGAGACGGCAGGTGGTCGGGGGGCGGTTCTCCAGGTGTGGTCCTGGGCCTGCAGCATTCCACAGCACCGGGGCACTGGCTAGAAGTGATAGGCCCCCCCGCCCGACATCCAGACGCAGGAGCTCAGACCTGTGTTTCCACAAGTCCCCCGGGGGCTCTGCTGCGGTCCTAGGGCACTGGTGTCCCCTCGTGGGGGACGGAGCTCAGAAACTTTGAAACCGAGTCATCTATTTCTAAGTGACTCAGTGGAAGTAATAGGTGGGTCTCTGTCACTGTCGGACATATGATCCTCGACGTGACAGTGACATCTTCCTTATTTGTGGGATTGATGTTCAGATCTTTGGAATTTGGGGACAGTTATGAGATTGGGGATTAGGCCCCTATGCTGGGCCAAATGGGCACGTGCCGGCTGCTGGCTGTTGCCGAAGTTAGACTCTTACGAAAGATCCCCCAGTTAGAGGTGATCGACTCTCACTCTGCTTTTGTGGGATCTCGTCTTCCCCCCATAATCGTTGATTCTAGGGCGTTAGTTTCCAGGCCCTTCTAAGCTACATGGCCATCCTAGGATGTTTTCAGCCCTTTCTTCAGACCTGGAAAACATGACTGAGCAACTGAAAGCCACACGCAGCCTTGGTCACTGCTTAATGGCTCCAGAAGGCTGGGGATGTCAAGCCTGGATGCCGTTCACGGCATGAGCAGGGAGCGTGTGGGTGCCGCGCGGCGATGCCCGTCCGCGCCTCCTCTTGGTGCTCAAAGACACACCTTCAAGCCCAGATCATACCAGGGACAGCTGACAACTGGGCTGTCACAGTGCCCGAATGTCCCCTCGCTGTGAACATCCCGCGCCGAGATGTTGGTAATTTGACACACATGTTGGTAATTTGACATTTTTAAACTTAAAATAGGAAAGAGGAGAAGAGGAGGAGGAGGAAGAGACGACGATGATGACTCTGGTTCCAAAATGGAAAGCCACCAAAATCACGGAACTGGCTCTGTGGACCCCGACCCTCCCTGAGGAGCATCCACCTGCAGAGGCACCTGGCCCAGAAGAGGTTCTAGGAGCCGAGGGTATGGGCGCTTCTGGGGTATGGGGCACTTCTGAGGTGGGGTGCTGGGCATTTTCTCTTTGTGGGCCGCTAGTAGGTAGGGCTCTGGGAATTAGACTCTGGGCCTGTTTTGTGTGCAGGATATTGTCAGGGTCGGTTGCGGGGGGGCCCTAGGGAGGGGGTCAGAGCCTCGGGGAGGGGGGTGGAAGGAGGGGTGGGCAGTGGGACTGACTGGTTGATGGACAACCTTATTGGTCCCATGGGAAGCCCTGCAGCTAAAAGCCCGCTCACCTTGGTCAGTGATGGGCTGTGGGCGTAAGTTGGGGCCAGGGCTCAGAGCAGCCTGGTGACAAGTCCTTCCTAAGACGTGGCGGTAGCTCTCCATCCCCATCCCACTGGGCCTCCTGAGACGTAGCCCAGGCTCCATGGAGTCCTTGCATCGTGAGTGATTGAAAGCCAACTCAAACTGGCTCAAGTGAAATAATGCTAACTTATTGGGGTTCCTCCAGCTGGAGAGGTCGGGGTGGAGACAGCCCCAGGCAGGGCAGGGCTCTCCGGTCTCTGCATGTGGGCATTCCTTCCCTTTGGAGAGCAATGCTCTTCGACTTTATGCAGTAGAGCTGCCCCACCTGAACCCGTCGCCGAGCCAGGGGACAGCTCTCCAGATCTGGGCTGGACTGGGTGACTTCAAGCAGGGAAGGTGGTCCCCGGAGGGAGGCCTATCAGCAGGAGGGAGGGGCGCTGGCAGTGAGGAAGCAGCCGCCGGAGACCCAGGCCTGCGGGCTACGTGATAGCAGTTCCCGTGGCTTCATCGCAGGTGACGGGGAGCTCATGGAGGAGGGCCAGGCTCTGGCGGACATTTCCGAAGGGGAGACTGACTCCTTGAGGCCTGGGGAGGATGACGGAGATTCCACCAGGGAGGACAGCCGGGAGTACGGCCGGGACGATTACCGATATGACACCACCGACCAGGGTGAGCACGCAAGGGCCGGGGCGGGAGGCAGGTGCACACTGGGAAGGGCTCTTGGATTCTCCTGCCTTTGTCCTCGGCCTCCTTGGACCGTCCCAGGGACTGGGACGAGATCTCAGGGGCTGGCTGAGGACTTGCATGGGGCTGTGGGGATGTTGCTGTCTCAGGCCCTCCGACAAACCCCTTGACTGTAGCGGGGACAACTTGCTGCCCCGCGTGGCCTCTCTCTTCCTGTCATGTGCTAATTATTTCCATTTTTACCAAAAGAACAGCCTCAGGCTGCAGTCTCACTAGAGATTTATAACATGCCTTTTTTTTTTTTTAACCTGATTTTACCATGGTCAGATCACAGGAGTATGATTAGAGGTTAGAGGCCAGCGGTGCTGGGAATCAGCCCCTGTTAAGTGGGCTTGAATGTACCATTAATCTAGAAGCCTCTGCACCTGCAGGTCACAGGCCAGGGATTGACCTTCTGTCTGCTTGGGGCTTCAGGTTCCTAGAATCTTCTAAAACCTTCCAAGTGCTGTGGGTACCACAAGGAAGTTCGGAGAGGGCTTTCTTCTTGAAACCCAGTTTCTTACGTCTGGTTTAAGGCTGGTATCTTGGTGGTGAGGGAACCAGTGGTCTGGGAACAGCTGGCTCCAGACAGTGGTTGCTGGGTCAGGGACCCCGTGCCACTTGGTTTGTCTCTATTGCAAATTAAGAGCAAATCTCTTGTTTGAAGGTTCGTACTCAGCATTGTTTTGAAGATAATATCTGAAATAATCAACTCCTGTAAAACAGGTTACAAACTAAATGCTTTAGGTGCACATAGAATTATGGTTTTGTTGGCCAGTGGTTCTGACTACCCTAGTGGTGCAGCGCAGAAACTCGTGCCGGGAGCTGGGTGGCCTGTGGCTGAGAGCGCAGGGGCCAGACACCAGGCTTTCCCGTTAGCACCCGGATGGCCTCTTTCTCATACTCCCTGCATCCTGCTTCTGTATCATGTGCCCTGAGATCCGTGAGGATGGAGGATGCCTGCATCTGCAGAGCATTTAAATGGCACACGAATGCTCCATACGTGGAGGCGTTGGCTGAGGCGGGGCACTTCCGACAGGTGGAGCTGTGCTTGCCTGGCTGGGGGGAATTGGGAGGCACCAAGGGCCTGATGGGAAGTGAGTGGAGAATCAGTGACTTGACTGCGGTGTGCCTGCTGTGTGCCCACTGTGTTCCTGCTGTGTGCCCACTATGTGCCTGCTGTATGAGCACTATGTGCCTGCTGTGTGTTTGCTGTGTGACTACTATGTGACTGCTGTGTGCCTGCTGTGTGGCCACTGTGTGCCTGCTGTGTGCTCACTACGTGTGTGCCTGGTGACCACTATGTGCCCACTGTGTACCTGCTGTGTGAGCGCTATGTGCCTGCTGTGTGACCACTATGTGCCTGCTGTGTGCCTGCTGTGTGAGTACAGTGTGCCTGCTGTGTGCCCACTATGTGCCTGCTGTATGAGCATTATGTGCCTGCTGTGTGACCACTATGTGACTGCTGTGTGCCTGTTGTGTGCCTGCTGTGTGACTGTTGCTGACTGCTGTGTATAGGAAGGTGCAAGGAGCAACTGGGGCAGCAGCAGAGGTATTTCTGAGAGGACATACCTCAGGCGAGTTGCAAGGCTGGAGTGGTGCGAAGGGAGCAACCAGAGGGAAATCCCCCCAGGGGAGAGTGCAAGTCTGAGGACAGGGGGGGGGGTATGGGGAGCAGGGCAGGTCACTTGGCCAAGAAAGTGAGGAGATAAACCTCTTTCTGATGGACTTTTCTTTGAGGGCTCACCATGGCATTGGACTTGACCCTGAGTGCAGTGAAGGGGGCCAGTGGGGATGGGTGCCTGGGGGCCAGGCAGGCAGGAGGCAGGGGCTCCCTCGGGAGGTGAGGCCTTAGCACCCAGAAGCCATAGGGGTGGGAGCAGAAGGAGGGGACAGGCAGGAGCAGTACTGAGGATGAGAGTCTCTGGGGCCTGGCTGGGAAACTGGGCCGAGTCCACGCCCTCAGGACCAGCTGGCACCTGAGCTGCGGACTCGTGATTCAGCCCCGGGCAAAGGGGCGTTTCCTTTAGCTCCCGGGCTGTGTCCTTGGGGGACACTTGGCTCTGTCTGGAGACTTGGGGGCTGGGCAGGGCAGTGGGCAGAGGGGAGGGACAGTGCTACTGGCACCTTCCAGGTAGGCGCCAACATGTCAGAGTGCCTTAAATGAAAAACGGGCCTAAGTAAACAGTGGGCCTGGGTAGCAAACATCGCATGAGAATCACAAAAACTCAAGATTTAACAGGATTCCTATATTATGTCTGAGGTTCACCCTACTGATCTCTTTTCATCGCCAGCAGTGAGAGTTACAGAGTTTGCTTCACAAGAAAAAAATAACTCTGAATTTCATGATACTTTTGAGATAGTGTCTTATCAGAACGTAGCCAGTCCCTGCCTTTCTTTTCGTTGACGCGAGGGCCGCCCGGTGACGCCTCGCGTTTGTAAAGCTGGTCCTATTTGGACAGCGTGTGCAGGCAAAGGTGCTTACTGAGCTCACTCTCACACGAATATCCTCAGCAGTTTCTTCGGAGAAAGCTTCTTCTTCGGAGAAAGTTTGTTGCTGGTGTCGCAGGATTTGTGACCCCTTAGCCCCGGGGTTCTTGGTCACATCACTTCAGAGAATGAAGGGGTAGACGGGACGAAGAGTGCTGGGCAGCAAAGCAAAGTTTATTGAGCAAGAGTATAAAGCTCCCGGAGAGGGAAGGGGACCCGAGAGAGTTGCCCTTGGAGTTCCTAAGTTGAGGGGTGTTCATGAGCTCTTTTGAGGAGCTATCTCAAACATCAGGGTGTGCTGAGTCGTACCTACCTAAGCTAATGTCCATGTGCTTATGGTTTTATTATTATTATTATTATTATTATTATTATTATTATTATTATTATTATTTTGCTACGTTTGGGGGCTTAGGTCTTAATTGCCCCTTACCTGTGATATTGACAAATGATTTGTGGTTAATTGTCTTATTTTAGGACTTTTGCAGAAGTCACTTCTGCAAAGGCTGCAGAGCAGAATGCTAGTCTGGTCCCGTCTAAGCTACAAAATAGGATGTCGGTGCCGTTTTATCTTAGCTGTCCTGACTCCGTATTTTCTTGTTGGGGACCCTGGCCCTGACTCCCTGACTGCCCAACGAACTCCTAACTCTGGTACCAAAGAAAAACTACGAAAGTCTGTATAAGATAAAATTCAACGTTGTATTTTTTGGCCCCATAAGTGCTTAGTATTTATAATATTATTCATTGCAAAAGATTTGTTAGCACACAGAATTTCAAAAGAGAAAATTCTGGAATATACTCATGGTTCTTTTCTCCCCTTAGGCATTGTTAGTTTTGAAGAAGAGGAAAGTAAACAATCAGAGCTGCCAGAGTGAGGTGAAGGAAGCGGGAATAATAGGAGATCGTATCACAAAAACGCTCTGTTATTTGGCTAGTTTATGCTAATCCATTATTATTCTTTCTTTTTAGTTGTTAAGTAGTGTATGATATGAATAAATTTCTTCCTCATCCTTTGTTTATGGATGAGCCTCTGTGGGTTCCTTAAGCTGGAAGTCTCCAGGTTATTCGGCTGTGGTTGTGCAGCCCTGTTTTCTCCTGGGATAAAGAAAGAGGTCACGTACCCCCCGTACCCCCAACTCTGCGGGAGGTGGCTCATGGGAGTGACCTTCTGGCTGTGCTGGTAGAGTAACTACTGACTAAAGCTTCTCTCAAATCTGCCTCGAGAGAGCTACAAAGACACCCAGAAAGTAATTCTGTTTTTAATGTGCACAGAACACAGCAAGGTAGGTAGACTTTGGGTGGGGCACCTGCGGGGGCTCAGTTGGTTGACTATCTGACTCTTGATTTCAGTTCAGGTCATGATCTCAGGGTCGTGGAACCAAACCTCACGTAAGGCTCTATGCTCAGTATGGAGTCTGCTTATCCCTCTGCTCCTCCCTCCTCAGCTCTCTCTCTTTCTCTCTCTCTCTCTCTCTCTGAGGAAGGAAGGAAGGAAGGAAGGAAGGAAGGAAGGAAAGAAGAAAGGAAGTCTTAAAAAAATAAACTTTAGGCTTGGGAAAGAAACCATCAGCTGCTATTGGAGGGGGCGCTCCTGCCCATTCCTTTGGCTTCAACATCCTAGCGTGGATTTCAGGGGTCCCTGCAGATGGTTGAGGGGCAGGGCTACCCAAGGCATGGCTCTGCTCTGGGGTGCACACCCTTCAGGTCCCCCGATGGGTGGGGGGCTGACACCTAGTCCACACCCACACTGTCTGGGTCCCTCCTGGCTCTCCCAGCACCACTGTGAAGCCACACACTTCTGGAAGAGCCCTTTCCCACGTCTCCCATCTCCCCAGCTTCACATCACCCATCCTCCTCCATCCCCAGAGTCACTTGGAGGGCGGTGTCTTCAGTTCACGCAAAATGCTCTCTGTAGTTGACATGCCCAGCACCATACTCTGCATCTGGTCATTAGGTCCCCAAACATGGGCCCCCTTTAAGAACAATGCGTTATGATCCAGGCCTCTGTACAAAAACGCACAGAGCATTATGAATATAAAATTGCATTAAGACACTCTTTTAGAACTAGAAATTCCAAAAAAAATTTCACACTAAAAAAAAAAAAAGCTGGCAAATCCACAGATAGCACATGTAGAAAACTATTAGAATATTGATATTCTAACACTTGTACTTTTTTTTTGTCAGCATACTCTTGCCTCTTCCTATGACAATAATTTTGCAAGATTTCCCATAGGGAGGGGATCCCTGGGTGGCTCAGGGGTTTAGAGCTGCCTTCAGCCCGGGGCATGATCCTAGAGACCCAGGATCGAGTCCCACATCAGGCTCCCTGCGTGGAGCCTGCTTCTCCCTCTGCCTGTGTCTCTGCCTCTCTCTTTCTCTGTGTGTGTGTGTGTCTCCCATGAATAAATAAATAACATCTTTAAAAAATAAAGATTTCCCATAGGGAGATTAGTGAGGTCATCACAGCTGTTCCTTTAGTGTGGATTATAATTACTGACCTTCGAGGGGGATAAAGCATTGACCTTCACATCCCACATCTCGGGGCTCATGAAACTGCCTCAGGATTGTGCACCACCAACATACAGTCTGATAAAATCCTATTGTGTGTGATTTGCACCAATATTGTACATGCTGCATCATCACGTTCCGGACAGGAGAGAGTCCAACTTTATGTGTCTGGTGATTGAAGTAATATGCACAGAATAGAGCCTGGAGCTGTGCTCCTCAAACTTCAAACCTCGTTCCTCCACTCCCACAGATGTGGGGCTGGCCCCACGGGACAAAGGGAGATGGAGGTCTGACCATACTTAACTTACTTCACCATACTTACGTGTCGGAAGGCTGGGCAAGTCACCAAAATGGGTGGCAGGAGTATTTCTGGGAGCTATTTCCAGAGCAGGTGGCAAGAACTGAGTTACATGTGGAAGTTACTACAAACCAGGAACATACATATATTCTGGAAACCCACACGGTCAAACCCATCCCCAACTCAACTGACAAGGCACGGCCTTGGCGTGTTCCAAAAGTACCATCTCAGGACCCTTGGTGAAGACTAGAACTCTGTCTAGACTCTGTTCTATACATACATACACATAAGAAGGTTTAACTTATAACCCAGGCACCGTAAGAGATTAGCAATAGTAACTAATAACCACGTGGAACAATTATAACAACATAGCATGAGGAAAGTTGCGTGAATGTGGTCTCTGTCGCACGTAATATCTTACTGCACTGAGCTCACCCTTCTTGTGACGGCGGGAGATAATAAGATGCCCGTGCGTCGGGGCGAAGCCAGGTGAATGAGGTACATCCTGTGACCTGGGGTGAGGCTACTTTTGACCTTCCAATGACACGTCATCTGCTTCTGGATGGTGTTTGGCTGTGTCGACACAAGGTGAGCAAACCTTTTAGAATCTCTAAAAGAAAGAAGAGTTTTCTTCGAGCCCAGGTTAGGACAGCTGCCTAGGAAACACGCTCTTTGCACAGAAGAAATGAGAATGGACAGTTTTTACAGGGTTATGTGCTTTTTTTTTTTTTTTTTTCATCCTGTAAACTCTCAAAATTCATAGTTTCGCATACAGGCAGGAATCACGCGTTTTATCGTAAAGGAATGCGGGAGCAGGAGCATCGATAGGTATCTCAAGGACAAGATGGTTTTCCTTTCGCTTATTCACAGAGCAAGTGCACGATGCGTGGGCGGCGCACCGGAAGTCAGGCTTTTAGTTTGAACAAGATGTACGTACAGTCATGCTGACTTCGAAAGAAATCTAAGGGACGCCTGGGTGGCTCAGTGGTTGAGCGTCTGCCTTTGGCTCAGGGCGTGACCCCGGGGTCCTGGGATCGAGTCCTGCATCGGGCTCCCTGCATGGAGCCTGCTTCTCCCTCTGCCTGGGTCTCTGCCTCTGTCTCTCTCTGTGTCTCTTATGAATAAATAAATAAAATCTTTAAAAAAAGAAAGAAAGGAATCTAAGCTGGTGTTAAGCTCAGGCTTCAGAGGGTTTTTCTCTCAACTGCAGTAACTGCTGCAGAACTGGGTAGAACCACGGGGGAGGCGGGCTATGGTAGATGGTACGTTCTGCAGAATCATTTGAGGGTAAGATACGCCCAAGTGTTTCAGGGTATATTTTATGAAAATAGGAACATCCTCGTACGAGATCACCGTGTAAGCAAAATCGGGAAATCCCACACTGATATGATTTGATGGAATTCCCTCACTCCACACATCTTTATTCAGGTTTTGTCAGTCGCGTCCCCCTTGCCCTTTTCAGCTAACGCAAGTGATACTGCGCGTTCATGCACGTGCTTTTGGGGTGTTTACATGTCATGCTTTGTGAAACGTCTGTTCAAATACTGTTCCGGTTTTTAAATGGCTTGTCTTACGTTTTGGATTGTAAAGATCTTTATTCTGGAAATAGGTCCCCCACCAGAGGCGTGTTTTCAGTCATTCACTGGCTCGCCTCGGTTTTCTTGGTCGGAGTCCTTGATGAGCAGAACCTCGAAGTCTGGTCCATCGAATCGGGCAGATGTATCCATAGGATTTGAGTGTCTTCCTTTCTGGGTTTTTCTGCTCCTTAGATTCTGTGCTCATTTTCCGGGGCTGCGGCTGCCCCTTCGGGCCGGGCGGGGGCCGTGGAGGCTGGGATCGCTCTGTGCGGCTGCAGGCTGCGTTCGCAGGAATGGAAGTCCCGCTTACCAGCTTTTCCAGCAGCTCTCTTCTAGAAGCTGGCTGCCCTTTGTTCCCTCTCCACTGGCATCAGGGCCTTGTTTTGTAACTTCTGCGGACTGCATAGCTGTTCCCCAGGAGGGCTGGGTCCAGAAGGAGCTCACCAGGTGCGGAGCCTGCCGTGTGTGTGTGATGTTGGGGACAGCAGACTTCTGTTCGCCAAATGTCTTTGTCTCAAATGAAATGATTATGACATTCCTCTTGACCCCAACGTGGAAATGGTTCATATTCCAGGATTTCCAAGGCCGAAGGCAGTCCCCTGGCCTCCACCAGCCCCGTGGCTTTGTCTCCTTGGCCTTGGTTTCCTCAGAGCTGTTCCCTCCACTGGAGCCGTCCTGGCAGCTACATCCCTGCCCTGCATGATTGCCTTCCTGGGTGAGGAGGCTCTTGGGGCCCCATCTCAGACAAGCTCTTCCACCCGCCCATTCTTCTCTCCACCAACCCAGAGGGATGGCCTGGAGCCTGTCTAAGCACCCTTCTTTCTAACCAGGGATCCGGCCTCTCAGGGCTCTCCTGCCAGGTGCCCAGATGCCAGTTCTTGCTTGCTGATTTGGTTTGGTCTCAGTTCTGGGCCATCCGGGAGCCATCCCGAGCCACCTTGTTAGAACAAGAGATGCTCCTATCACCCAGAAACCCCCAGGAGATCTAGGAGCTTCGTGCCAGGAACCAGGGTCATACACCAAATATCTCCTATCACCTACGACATCACAAGGATTTTAGGATGATAAAAGAACAAAAAGTCAACCAAATTTGAAGGTCTAATGGGCTTTGTTGGAGGATTCACGATCAGGGCTGCATCCCACCTGACAAACGCAAGGGAGCTCCGAGGAGTTGTACAGAATGGAAGGCTTCTGTCGGCAGAAACGGACGGGACAAGGAAGTTATTGGAGAAAGATGAAGAGTCGTTTCAGGCAAGGTCACCTTCCCGCGCGAGGGCCGTGGGTCTCGTCATGCCGGCCGCCCACTAGCGCCGATCAGGGAGTTCCAGGCTGAGGTGGGAAAGCCCACCGCTGGGGAAGGCGGCAACTCTAATCAGCTTGGTATGAAATCTTGGCGGGGCACAGCTATGATTTTGCATAATTTACCTCTTGGTAAGTACAAGGTAAAGGTGACCTATGCTCATCATTTTTATTTTATCAAGACAGAGTCTATAATCAAGCTGAAGCTTTCACTGTGTACTTTGAATTTGGGTTTCTGTTTTACCTGGACTGTCTTGGGGTGGCTTTTCTTTGTCCCCTTGTCCTCGGGTAAGGAGAGCTTCCTAATGTATTTATTGTTATCATGGCCTGTGGAACGACTACTGTCCCCATGGGAATGGAAGTTGTCCTCAGACTGGGATCCGAGCAGGACACAGATGACACTCCCAACACAGGGCAACTCCTGGTGAAGTGTCTCCCCGTGAGACGTGTGAACAGGGTGTAGGAAACTGGCTTAGGTCTGGGATCTGGGAAGGAGTCACCGGTCAGGTTCCTTGTTGGCCGACCAGGGCTTCTCACACCTCAACAGGTCACACGGCGTTTTGCAGGCATCTCCTTCGTGTTCGGGGACCCTGTGAGCAAGGAGACAGCAGCACACGTGCCAGTGCGTCAAGATGCTGTTGCCTTGCTCTCCATGCGCCTTCTCGAGGGGTTCGGCTGGCCTGGTCTCTGGTGGCTGGTGGGGCGGGGGCACTGCTCCCCCTCTGGGATCCCATTATTCCTGCTGAGATCAGAATTTGGTGCCAGCCCTGTGCCCCCCAGCATCCCCTCCAGGCTGCAGAGGACCACCGCCCAGGGCTCTGTAAGGACTCCCCTGCAATCTTCTTGTCCTCTGGGCCCCCGCAGGGGTGAAGCTATGAGTCGCTCCCAAAGAACGGATCCATTTCCATACTTCTGTGTCCCCGAGCCTTTGACTTCTGTCCCAAACGGCAGGCCAGCGCCTCAAAGAGCTTGACCTCATTGACTCTATACAGTCTTTGTTCAGGTCTCAGGTAGTCAACCTGGTAACTTATTACCTGCACCTTCAGGTCTGTAAATCCCAACATGGGAATCCAGGCCAAGGCACCTGTGTCAGACACTTCAGCGAATCTCAGCTCCTTCCATCCCATCTGGTCTGGCACTTGCTCCCGGGTTTCTGCTGGTGGGTGTCCTGAGAACTGGCACCAGATCTGAGGCAGCCTCCCCAGGAGCAGGTGTGGGAAGGCTTTTGGGGGAGGGCAGTGGAGGGAAGCAGAGGAGAGAGGGAGGAGGGAGAGGAGAGGAAGGGAAGAGAGAGGGGAGAGGGGAGGGGATGCCCCTTTGCAGACAGTGGGGCTTCAGGGGAATTTGCTTTTCCAAATCTTCAGCCTCTTCCTCCATTTCTGCTCAAATGTCTCCACTGCGTGTCCACACCTTTCACTCTCTTCCTCCAGTACCCTCCCCTGGAAGTGCTCTGATGGGATGGAGCACCCCATTGGCCCTCGGCTCTGCCTCCTTTAAAATCAATCAGACCCATGCTTGGTCCTCAGCTCCTCTGCCGGGTGACCAGTGGAGGAGCACCGCTGACTCCCCACGCTTGGTCTTGTTTCTGTATCCACGGTTTTGGGTTTCTCTCTCCCTGGGTGTGTGCCTCCATGGCCCCAAGAGGCCCGGTGGCCACACAGTCTGGGTTATTACTAGTTGCTATGGTAACAGAGCCACAGACAGGGGTGCCCCCATCCCTTGCCACCACCAGTGCCACTGTGAGCAAGAGGGGTGCTACGCACGCTGTGGGGGACCTACACCCTCCCCCAAGCAGCAGGGAGATGACCACGTACCCGTTGCACGTGTGAGTAATCCAGGATCTGATAATGGGAGGGACTGTTTCTTGAGCCTCTCTTGTCCGGATGACAAGGTCGCAGCAGGAAGGAGCACACCCAGGTGAGGACAGTTTGGAAGGAACTATTTACAAAGATGAGGGAAACCTCACAAGGGAGCGAGCTGTGGAAATGGATCCCACTGCCCTCCTCCTCCACGCCATCCGCCCTGTGCTCCCCATCAGCCCAGAGGGGTGGGAGCCTGGCTGATGTGTCCAGACGGGTCAGCCTGAGGGCAGAGAGGCGACTGGAAGGCATCCAGCTCGGCCACAGCATATATAGCCCTTGGCACAGAGCCTGGCACAGTGTAGATGCTCCACAACTACAGCTAAAGGAACGTTTCTGGGAGGTAGAGTCTGGGGGGCGGCTGCCAGGTTCGTGAGCCCACCCTGTGCCCGCTGCATCGCTCAGGCCCAGCCCGAGCCGCGCCGTGCGTGCACCCTTGGGGCACCTCTCCACTGCCTGAGCCCTGTCGCTGGATGCACGTCCGTCCAGCGGTCCTCTTCCCCGGCCGTCGGGAGGACGGAATGACCACCAGGTGAAACCGTATCCACGCCCCTAGCTACCCCGTAGTTGGGATTTTACTGAGTAACAAACTGAAGGGAGGTAAGCAGTTTGCTTGGGATGAACCCAGGCAGCCCCACTTGCCAGGGCACCCCTGGGAGTCGCAGCCTGGACGCCCGCCGCTGGGACCTTGGCCCACCCCGGCCCAGTCCTGTGAGAGCGGAGCAGGCCGCCGTGGGCAGAGGCGCGCCCCCCACATCGCCTGTGGGGGAATGATGTGGTTTTTCCCCCACATCTGGATTGGGGCAGCAAGAGCTTGGGCTCAGAGCTCACGGTGCTAGAATGCAGCCTCTGGTCCAGCGGGCCGGTGAGAGGCCTGGGCCTCTGCATTCCTAACAAGCTCCCAGCTGATGCCCAACGGAGCACGAGTGTTTGAGAAGCAAGATAGTGAATGACTTATTTGGGGGTTTCCTTACCTTTCCCCAGGGCTGGTTATAGTTCCCCGGGTAAGGTGCTCTGGGGGCCCCTGCTGCTGAACCAGGGCACACGCTCAGGCCTTGCTCGCCGTGCCCAGATCAAGGACAGCAAAGGGGATCCCTGGGTGGCGCAGCAGGTTTGGCGCCTGCCTTTGGCCCAGGGCGTGATCCTGGAGACCCGGGATCGAATCCCATGTCGGGCTCCCGGTGCATGGAGCCTGCTTCTCTCTCTGCCTCTTTCTCTCTCTCTCTCTGTGTGTGTGACTATCATAAATAAAAAAAAAAAAAAAAAAAAAAAAAAAAAAGGACAGCAAAGCGGTCCAAGGACCCCTGAACCCCTGAGGGCAAATAAGATGCACATGTTCCAAAATCCGTCACTAACCTGGACTGCGCTGCCCTTCTGGGAGGCTTTTGGGGTGGGGGGGGCCCCCGGCAGCTGGCCGGCTCACGGGCATTTCTCCTTTGGGGTTTAGGTTGGTTTTGTGCGGTAGCTTCTTTGGAAACTACTTTGGTTTATTGCACTGAGGGAGTTTTCACCTCCCTAAGGATGGCACGCCATGAAAGATCAATGAGTTCAGGCGAAGAAACACACTTTTGGGGAGAGAAGGAGAAACCGGGTACTTGGAGATCGTTCATTTTCCGAATGTCTTCTTAGAGAGCTTCTTTGTTTGCAGCCTTCGCTATGAAGATGGTGTGTGTGTGTGTGTGTGTGTGTGTGTGTGTGTGTGTGATTCTTAGCTTATTCTGGGGAGCTTAAGTTTTAGGAGCAAATGGTTCTCAACAGCTGGAAGTGGCATTTGCTTGGAAGCAAACTGGGCTGAAATGTTCTGCAGCAACTTGCGAACACCTTTTGACACAGCTGGGTCCCGGTTACACGTGCGATGGAGCGTCTGTAAAATCCCCCAAGTCTCTCATAATTCAGCCGGACGCCCGCCTGCAAATTTGCTCCCAGCGTCCAGCGTGCTGGGTTCGTGGGGTTTCCTGATGTGGCAGAGCCAAGGGGGCTAGTAGAGGCAGAGGCGTCCCGTTGAACAGAGAAGCTGGGGAGACGATCGGGGGGGTTCCCTCCCAGGCATGGTCCAGGCGCCAGAGGCGCGGGCCGGGCAGGGAGCTTGGAGGGACCCCAGGATCGAACCGTCTGTCCAGACCCCAGCCTTTCCCCTGTGACCCGCACCCCCGCCCCAGCTCTGCTTCCCTCCTGGCTCCAGTGTCCCCCGTCGCTCCTCTCCTGACCCTGCCCGGGGCTCACATCTCGCTCCTTCTTCCCCCCTCTTCGCCGGGGAGACTGTGGTTTCCTTGGCAGGAGGCGAGCAGAGCCTGCAGTGCCCGCTGTGGGGGTCCCGGACCGGCCCGCCCCGGCGTCTCCTCCCCAAGGAACAACGCCCGTGCCTGCTGGCAGCCGTGGGCTCTGCTAGCAGCTCACCAAGGCTGATTTCCACATTTCCAAGCATTTTGGGAATCAGTTGTTGAAACGTCGGCGGCGGAGAATCAGCCCTGGAAAGCAGCACACCCCACAAACACGCTCACTGCTCGCTGCTTGGGCCACAACCCTTCCTCGGCTGTCGCCAGGCCCGCAGACGTCCTGCCTAAGGTCACGGCGGGCAAGAGAAAGAATGGGGCCACACTCGGGGCTCCCGAGGCCCGACGCAGCTCCTTTGAACACTTCTCTCGTCGGTGTTCATATACGTTGACCGATGAATGTCTCCTTTGTTAATGGAAACTACTTGTCGGGAGTCCACCCACCCGCGTGCGTGCACCATGTGTGGGCCCGTGGGACGCGTGGGAGGCGCAGGACGGGGACGCCTCTGCGTAGTGTTCAGCTGTGCTGGGATCAGGCCCCGGCCCCGGCCCGAGGACTCTGCAGCCTTCTGATGTTGGAGGCACACTTTCCAGATCTAGAAGCTGGGAGGTGTGTGTGTGTTGCGGGGGTGGGGTGGGGTTGGTCACACGGACAAAAATGCCACCAACAAGGCTCGTCTGTCATCGGATGCCGCAGAACGGCAGGCCCCGCAGACTCTTGCTGGGCTTGGCGCCCCGGCCCCCCACGCGTCCCCACCCAGGCTCGCGTCTGCACCGGCAGCTTCCGAAGGCCGGGTTCGTGTGCCTGGATGTCCCGTGTCCTCATTTCACAGAGCCGTGCCCTTCGGAGCATCACGCCCTCAAGATCGACATACAGCGTGCACACTCCGCAAGGCTGTGAAGGAGTTAGGCCAGCTCCCCCCGCACCCCTGTGCTGTCACGTGCGCCCAAGGGCTGGGACCAGGGCCCAGGGAACTCGTCAGGGGTTTTCGATGGGCACGATTTTGCTCCCCAGGGCGTGTTTGGCAAGATCTGGAGACATTTCTGGTTATTAGTGTTAACTGTCAAAGGGGCATCTTCCTGGGTCAAGGCCAGGGGTGCTGCTGAACACCCCACAGGGCACCCCCCTCCCCCCGCAGCACAGAATTACTGTCCCCAGACGTCCGCAGTGCTGAGGTCTTGAACCCCGGGACACACAGCTGTGCAACGAGTCATGGGCACCCAGGAGGCCTCGGTGAGCATTTTGTGGATTAATGTGGGGCCGTGTCCCCCTTACTGTGCTTGTCCAACCAGACCGGTCTCCTCTGTGCCCCACGATGGCACGTTTCTGTTCTCAGGCGTCTTCCATTCAAACGTCCTGGGCATTTCATGTCCTGATGTCGCTGCCGTGTACATGGGATGTCATCTGTCACCATGTCTCCTGATGATGCTGGTGTACATGAAACCCATCGACGTCTGAGCTTCATCTTGGAGCTCAGGCGCTTACTGGATGCTCTTCTTGTGGTCCTAGGATTTCGGTTGATTTTCTTGGGGCTCCAGGTCTGTGATCCTGGCATCTGCGGGTACTGATGGCTTGCTGTCAGTGTCTAAGCTGCAGGGAGGGGGCTCTGCTCTCTGTGCTCCCCACCTCTACCCTCCGTGGCTCCTTGGACTGAGCTGGGGGCCTGTAGGATGGAGGTGCCAGCTAGGGCTGTCTGTAGGGTTTTGTGAGCCCCTGAAACCAGGTGACAGAGTGGCTCAGGGTGGAGAAGAACCCCTGCCCCCGCTCCGCCCAGCTTGGCCCTGCAGAGGAGACAGCAGCTCTGGGAACACTGGGTGGTGACCCCAGGTGGGTACCTGGTCTTGCTCCCAATGGGCAGGTTGGCAAAGCCTCCATACTCGAGTACTGAGAAAGGCAGTGGGCTCTCTTCCATGAGGAAGCTTGGGGGCTGTGTGACCCCTGAGCACCTGCGAGCCCCTGAGGCTCCCAGAACACCCAGTGGCGGGGGGCAGAGGAGCCCACAGAGCCCAGCAGTAAGGCTCCTCCCCAACGCCGGGAGCAGGAGGGCGCCTGGGGGGCCCGCGTTCCTGCCTTTACTCCTCACACCGACCTAACTCGCCCACGGGAGGTCAGACTTTTATGTTTAATGCTTAAAAATAAGTCCAAAAAGGAAGGAAAACAAGAAAAGGTCAGGAGAGGAAGCGCGTGGAGGTGGGTATTTAACCTGTTGGGTGATGGAGCCGTTGCCGCACACCTTACGCCGAGCTGCACGATGTGGCCGGTGCCCAGCCAGCTGTTCAGAGGCTTGTATTTTGTGGTGTTTATGCCAACGTGTTTAATGCACTGTGTTGTCCTAGGGCTGCTGTGACGAAGGAGCACGACAGGAACGCGTCATCTCACAGTCCGGAGGCTGGAGGTCCGAGACCCAGGCGTGGGCTTCTCCCGAGGCCTCTCTCCCGGGCATGTGACGCCGTCTTCCCCATGTCCTCACTGGTTGTCCCATGCGTGTGTCCTGATCTCTTCTCATAGGGACACCGGTCAGATTGCGTCTGGCCACCCCGCTTCCCCTTACCCACCTCTTAAGAGACCCAGCCTCCAAATAAGGCTACATTCTGAGGAGCTGGGGGTGTGGACTTCAACTTAGGGATTCTGGGGACACACAATTTAACCCATAAAAGTCACCAACGTGGACCAGACCCCCCCCCCAGAAAAAACCCCAAATCTCAAATTTGGTTCTAAAATAATACTTGCTTCAGTGGGAAATTACGATGGTTGTTTCTCAGCACAGAGAGAGGGTGTTTCCAGGCGATGGTGGCCCCAGACCTGCGACCACAGACGTGTCCCCTGGAGGCTCCAGATTCCCCATCAGCCCGGGCTCAGGCTCCCGAATCCTTGGCTGCCTGGCCCCAAGGGCATCCCCCATCCCTTCCATCTTCTGAAAGAGCAGGTGGGGAGTCCGGGAGAGGCCTCCCTCCCTGCGCCACAGGCTCGGGGACACAAATGAGGGGAGGCAAGCAGGTGCCAACCGAGGACAGGTCCTTTCCAGGCCTGGTTTTCAGCCCCAGGGGAGGGAAGCAGAGATGCTGCGCGGCCGGGCGGCCCGAGCGTGTGCAGGCCCGTCAGCAGGGGGCAGGGCAGCCTCACCAGTCTTGGGCCCTGCACGCCCGGAGCCGCCGACCTTTGTTTCTGGGCTTCCCACTTGCTGGAAAAATTGAAAACTTGCACCAACCAGAGATGAACCCCAACCCTCCCTTTCCCCAACGCGGCTCTGATGCTCTGATCGCAGGGCCCCCTCCTTACAGGGAGGCCCATCCTGGGAGCTAAAAGGGACAGGACCGGGCTTTCCCTCCCTTGCGTCAGAATGGAGGGGCTGGTCAGACCCAGAATCACAGAATATAAAGAAAATGGAGCTTCTTGCTCTCCTGACCTTGGCATCTGAGATTCGAACCCATCTCGTCGTCTCTTGCAAGACCCCATCAGCAGCCCAGCAAGGAGGGTGGGCCCCCCTTCATTCCCCGGGGGGGCATGTGACCTCTGCAGCCTCACCCCCCACGGGGTGAACCAGGCACCCGGGGACCACCCCCCACGAAGGGGCCACTATCTAAACTCCACTTGCTTGAAAAAGTGAAGTTTTTATTCATCGTCCTGATTAGTGATGTTGGGGAGAACATGGGAGCCTTGCTCCCCACCTTGCACCTGCTGCAGAAAAGGGGCAGCTGTCCAGGTGCTCGGAGGCAGGTGCGGCCTCCGTGGGAGGGGCTGCCCTCCCCAGCCCCAGGGCCCGTTTGCTTCCTGGCAGCACCTGCTGGGAGGCAGGCAGGGTTATTTCCCTAAGCCTGTGACGTGATGGGGACCAGATGTGGGAGCCTGTGAGTGGGCTGTCCCCTGCTCTCGTTCTGTGTCACCTGCAGACTCCTTTACATTCAGAGCCAGAAACATGACATCACGAGTGAAGTGAAATAAGGGACGGACACTCTGTCTTTCTCCCAGGGTGTGGGACTCCAAAGCCAAGAGCTTTTGCGTGGCCTGTGTGTTCTTTGTAACGTGGCTGCTTCCCCGTCTGGATTCTGGGGTCCACCCTCTCTGCTCCTCATGAGCTCCCTGGACCCCGTGCCCCCAGCCTCGCCTGGGAGACAGCAGGGGGCAAGGCCCGCACTTCCCGCCAGCCTCCATCCTTGCTCTGTGAGCGGCCAGGCACAGGTCAACCACGGTCCCAAACCATGACAATGCAGCCATAGGCCTAGAGCACAGCGGGAGAGGAGGAAGGCCAGTCGGGGGTTCACTGGGCCGTGGTGGGATTTTGTCTGGGACGCATTGGTGGTCGGGACAGGTGTGACCAGCAGGGGGCAGGCGGGGGAGGACGCCACGGGAGAGACTCCCCCATCACCCACCTGGGCCAACTGTCCGAGACTCAGAGGCACCACTGGATTGACGGTATCCAGGCAGGTGTCCCCGTGCTGGTGGGTCTCTCCTGTGAATCAGGGCAGGACATGCTCCCCCCACTTGCAAAGCCACCTCCCTCTCCACTGGACCAAAACGGGGAAAGGGAGAAGCTGGGGCAGGCCTGCACTGAGGGCGCGGGGGTGTCTCACATCCTTATACTGGGGCCCCGGTACAAGCAGCCCAACGTGTGGGGCAAGGGGGATGGAGTTGGCCCCAAAGCCATATCCATCCTTATCCCAGACCTGTGATCGTGTCCCTTACAGGGCAAAGGGGGGGACCGTGCCAATGGGATTCAGCTGTGGATCTAGAGATGGAAGACTGGCCTCCTGTAATCCCAAGAGACCTTACAAAAGGGGGACGGGGTCGGAGGCAGAAGGTCACGTGGTGGTGGAAGCGAAGGGGGTTGGTGCTTGCAGATGCTGCTGCTTCGGAAGGAGGCAGGAGGGCAAGGGGCAAGGGGCCAGACGCCCCCACCTGCCAGGGCCTCTGGGAGGAAGGCAGCCCCCGACCTGTCTTTTCCTGACCCCTCCCCCCCCAGAGCTGTAACAGAACTCAGCTGTGCACGTGTTTTTAAAACTGTGTGTCATCCCTAATGGCTGCTCCGTGGTGATTTGTCCCCGCCGCAATGAGACACTAGTACCAAGGAGCGGACACCGAGCAGCGGTTCCCCGATTTCCAGCAGGGAGGTGGTTTCCTGTTGCATTTTATTGACTTCCATACCCCCTTGGGCCCGTGTGGAGGGAGCCAGAAGGTGATGAGAATAGAACAAGGACATCGACGGGGCACATCCATCCGGTCCCCCGTGGAGGGTCACGGTGGCTCCTTCCCTCCGGGCCACGCGGCAGGTCCCCAGGATACGAGGGCTGCGCTCACAGGGTGACAGTCCACCAGTGGCAGCTGCAACGGTGACCGCCGAAGGCAAACATCCGGGGATCTAAAAGTGCATTTCGTGCATCAACAAATCACATCGAGGGAGCGTCGGACACCGTCGGATGCCGGCACCGCCCGGGCTCCGCCAAGAGCTTGGTGCGCTCACGGCGGCACCGAGCGGAGCGTGGACGCGGCGCCTAGCGGCCCACCAGCCAGTTCCGCCAGTTAAACGCCGAGTTCGAGCCGTGGGTCAGCGTCTTCACGGGAGGGTTCACCAATTCCCATTTGCCTTCCTCTTTATTTTCTTCACAGAAGCACATGCCCAGAGAAGGAATCTAGGACGGAGTTTTTAATCACTTGTTAATATTTCATGGCAGGTCAATCGATTTTACGGTCACTCTAAAGCCACGCGGCAGGTCCTGCTGGGCCAGGAGGCGGGCGTGATGGGTCCACGCTGGCAGTGCTGCCTTAGCCACATGCCCGCGGCTCCCGCAGCCGTCCTGGGGCGGCCCCCTCCCATGGACGGGGAAACGCCTGCCGACGTTATTGTTGGTCGCACTGGGGTGCTGCTGGCAGGGGCAGAGGCCAGGGATCCCGCTAACAGCCTGCAGCGCTCAGGAAGGCCGTGCCCCCCGACACGGAAGCACCTGCCGGAAGCTCAGCAGGGCCCAGGCTGAGAAGCCCAGGCCTGAGGACTGACTTGCTTTCTCAAATTTAGCATCACAGAAAGGTACCGGCATTACGTTCAGAGCCCGGAAAAAAACCAGTAAATGAAACTTCAGACCTCAAGCTCTTCATCTGCAAAATGAAAGTGTTCGTGTAGATTTTTTTTCCTAAGGCTTTTTGTTTGCAGTTTGCATGTTTTGTTTTCTTTTTTTGTCTTCTCTCTTTTGATGCCTGGAAATTCCTTGGTGAGAGAAAGTTTGCAGAAATTCCAGCAAGCAGGGCCGTCCGTGGAGGCTGGTAGTGACTCAGGACGCTCTCTCCTGCTTAGAGAGACTGTGTGTGTGTGCACATGTGTATACATGTATGTGTGTATGCACGCACATGTATGTACAATTATGTGTGCATGTGTGTATGTACATACACGTGCTCAGGTGTGCATGCATGCACTGTGCACATGTGTGAATGTTTGTGTGCACGTGTGTCTATGTGTGTGCATGTGTGTAATGTGTATGCATGCACGTACATGTATGTATGGATGGCTGTGTGCACTTATATATGTGCACATGTGTGTATGTGTGCACGTGGGTATGTATGTGTGCAAGCATGTATGTGCCTGCATGTATACGTGCACACGTGTGAATGTGTCTATGTGTGCACGTGTGTGTGCGTGTGTACATGTGGGGGCAGCACCGTGTGGTAGGCAAGGGACAGTTGTGAACAGTCTGTTTCCACCTGCCCTTGGTTTGAAGGTCGGTGGTTCCCAGGGCCCCTTGGTAAATTTCTGGTACGTGCAGTAAGTCCAGCTTATTTGGAGGTGGGGGTGTGTGGACACCAAACCGTCAGGACAAGAAAGTCGTGGGAATTTGGAAATTCAAGGCTGGCATCTTGAGAAGCGGAGGCCAAGGACTGGGGGAGAGGGTGGAAATCTGGCCACAAAGACTAATGGGGTTTTGCAATAGCACCAGATTTGCCATTCTGTCAGCAACTGGCACATGCAGGGTGGCCGTCATGCAGGTGACCTGAAGCCCCAGGGGACCCTGGGGAAGGGTGCAGGATCAGGAGCGTGCAGCGTGGGAACACACGGAGGGAGACAGTGAGCTCCGCAGGGGCGAGAGCAACACTTGGGGAGCAGATGGTGCGGGGGCCACCAGGAGAACCCCCAGAAAAATCCATCGTCACCCAGCATGGCCTGGAGGCTTGAGCCCTATATTCAGTTGGTGGCCCAGGACCCCGAAGGGCTTGGGAATATCTGGGTCACATTTGGGAAGCCCCACCTTGGAGATACTTTGGAGGGGACTCATGCTTCCACTCAGGGCCAGAGGAAGCTGAACGAGAAGAGGGAAGGTGCATGCAGGTAGGGTGCTCTGACTCACCCCCCACGTGAGGGGGGGCATCGGGCTTTCACTGGCAGGCAGGGCCGGGCTCTGCACAGGCACAGAGCCCGTGTTGGCTGGCGGGGCCTGGGGTCTGTCCCTCTGCAAACAAGCGGTGGCCGCTCATGATCCTGTGACGATGTTGCCCAAGGAACCAGCTCAGGGACCCATGTCCCATCACAGCTGTTGTCTGTACCGCTGCACTCCCAGCCTCAAGATCATCAGTCAATTGATTTAAAAAGGGCAAGGACAGTAGGCTCCGTCTGGCCCTGAGTAGATGCTCAGGGCAGGAGCAGGGGGTGGGGCTGAGCCGCTCGTGTCTCTGCCTTAATTCATCTCTGGGCGATGGTCATCCAGCTGGTGCAAAGTTCCCACTGTCCTCTACATGCGGGTCACCCGTAAGTATCTGCGTAGCCCTGCCCGGCCCGGGGAACGCGGGCTCCTGCAAGGCCTGTGTGTTCCATGGTGGCCTGACTCCGAAGGCAAGAGGGTGTGGCTTCCTCTCTGTCCTCCAGCCCCCGGCCCTCGAGTCCCCAGAACAAGCCAGGCCAGCAGCTGTCCTTTCTCTTGGCGTCCACATGGCTTACTCCTCACTGGACCATTTGTTCAACTACTTCCAGGGATCACCAGGTCTTATTATATATATATATATATTTTTTTTAATTTTTTATATTATGTGGGCAGCAAATGGCCCAAGTTGCCATAATGATGTTAAAGATGATAAACAGCTCCCGTCAGCCCCCTGCTCAGGGCTGCAGAAGAGCAGGTGCGCACGTTCTCAGGAGACAGGGCGGGTGGGGTGGTCCCTGCTGCCCTGGGTGGGCCCGACTCCTGTTTTCACTCTGAGTAGGAAGCACGATGACCCTGTGTGCTCGGGGTGCCGGACTTCCTGGGCCAAAGAGGAAGGGGGCAGGCACGTACCTTTCTCACTAGCTGGGCGAAGTCTCCACTGTCCCGGGGCGGCAGCCCAAGGAGCGGGCGCGTGCAGGAGTCCAGCGCCGAGCCGTGGCTCACAATCAGGATGACGCCCACTGGAGAGAGAGAACACCTTGGGGTCACACGAGGCACATGGAGTGCCTTTTTCTTTTTGTTTTCTTTTTTTTATAAAAAAAACGAGGGTCCCCAGAGTTGTCAGGGGAAACACCTTGTGGCACACAAAGCCTTGAGAGGCCCCGGGTAGGAGGCAGTGTGGCAGGCAGTCTGGGGCGTAGTCTGGGGCACATCACATCCTCGGGCACGGTCTGGGGGTGTCGGCGCCTGCCGTGAGCTTCAGGGGTGGGACTGCACCGAGATCTAGGCTGCTGCCTCTTGCAGGACGCAGCGGTGGCTGCTGGCCGGGCCGGGTCCCTTAGCTAGACAGTGGGCAGCCAGGTGGCCACCATGAGCCTGCTGATGCCTCACGCTTGAGTCCACGGGTGGAGCGAGTCTCCGGCCGGGGGGACCCACTGGATCCACCTGGGGGACGGGGTCGGGGCCGGGCCTCCACGGCAGGCTAGGGTGGACGCAGAACAATCCGTTCACGCTGCCTGCCTCCTAACTCGACTCCAAGTTCTCCAACGTGGCCAAAGCCCTGATGTGTTTTCCTGTTCATTCCTGTAGCCTCGGCCTCCGAAGTCACGGTGCGGTGGCCAAGATGCCGTCTGGGGCGGGGACGCACAGCTTGGACCAGCTTGGACTCTCAGTGACTTGGGCAGGCGGGCTTCAGCCTTCCGGGCTTCCGAGTCACGAGGGTCACTGTCTGCTCAGGGCGGTGCGCAGTTAGCAGGTGACGTCTGGGAAGGGCCCCCTGCGCGGGGACCCGTAGGTGTTGGCTTTCACCCTCCAGCCCACCTCAGTTTTCCATTCCCCCTCCGCCGCCTGCCACACCGGTCCCCCTCCCGCCTTGCTCACGCGCTCCCCTCTGGGGCGCTGTTTGCTTCCAAATCCTGCTCGTCCTCCCCGTCGGGCACGGGGGCCAGAGGGGCCGTGTTCCCCGCGCAGGTGAGCAGCACCCACACGGGGCCCCGCGGGCGCCGGAGCTGCTAGAGCAGATCCCCGCGCGTGTTCCGGAAGGCTTGCCCCTCTAGGGGGTCCTCAGGGGGGCAGAGCATCCTGGGGACACCAAATCTCAGCTCAGGACAGGCTTGGAGTCATCAGCTGGAGGGTGTCGGGCCGAGGCGAGGCCCCGGCCAGGCGGGGACGGCTCTGGCATCATCTTTGTCCTGTGGTGCCTCGACGTGGTCACGGGGATGAACGGGACGTTGGTAACCAACCAAATGCCACTGAGATGTGGTTTCCGATAGTAGCCTTCCCAGGGTGCCAGCCAGGCAAAATTGGGGGCGCCGGCTACGGCGAGGTTCGGGTGCCTCCCCGCAGGGAGTCTGGGAGCGCGTCCCCCAGGGGTGCCAGCGGCTCTCCGGGGAGGCCAGGTGCTCTGCTGTCCCTGAGAGCCCAGACGGTCGCCCCCTGCCAACGACACCTCCGCCTGCATCTTGGGGTGAGGGGTGGGCAGGGGAGGCGGGCCCGGCGGCCTCTTACCGCCTACCAGACGCTTCTTCACGTTCTTCAAAATTCCTAATATTCCAGATGTTGTGCTCCTTTTCCTAACAATAAATATTCGGACTCCCCGAGGGGAGTGCGTGCGCCCCCTCCACGTAGGTTTTCCCCATGGTGTTGCATCTGCTGTCCGACTCATCGCTGACCAACCAGACACGCTTGCCAACTTACATTTTTTTAAGGGTTAGTTTTCAACTTTTTTTTTTTTTTTACTATGGACACTTCCGAAGATCCCCAGAGAGGCCCGAAGGTGGGCCCGAGGCATCCTGGAGCCGCACGCTGTGACATTCGCGCGTCGCCCACCATCCAAGTGCGCCCCTGCCCTGGCCCTTCCACATGAGGACTGCCCCCCCCCCAACACCTAACAGGATCCACTCGGTTTCTTGGGTATTCCCACACTCAGATTCCACATTGAAATTTTTCTGATGGTCCCAACCATCTGCGCGTACCGACGCCCTGTGCCAAGCGGCATTCAAACACGACCTGACACCTGGCTCTTCCATCCTTAGGCTCTCATTCCCTAGGAAGCAGATGTGCGTGGTTTGTGCTGACCCACTGTCCCGGGTCCCGTCGGCTCTCAGTCTTGGAATCGGGTCCCCGGGGCGGCACGGGACATGTGTCTACGCGCCCCGCTCCTGCAGAGGCCGCCACGCAACACGGTCGGGGCGGGGGGCGAGGAGGAGGTGGGGGGCATTCCTAGGTGCGTAAAATGGGCCAGTGCCTGGGGGGGGGGTTGCTGGCCCTGCCGGGGACGGGGAGGCACTTACCGTCCCGTGGGCAGGTGCTGATGATGTGCTGTACGCTCACCGCGCACCTGTCCACATACTCGTCGTAGCTCTCGGCTGGCAGGAGGGAGGCGAGAGGAAACGCAGGCCTGAGGAGGAGAGAGAGGAGCCTGCCACGCCGTGGCCCGCGTGCCCGCGGCCCCTGGAGAAGGAGAAGCCCGGCCCGGGGGCCCCACCTCGAGGCAGGGTGTGCAGCCGGGCGGCGTGTCCCCAACCCGCAAAGCGCCGGCGTCCGATCTCCAGCAGCGCCCTCCCCGAGTGCCAGGAGGGTTTTGTGATGGCAAAGAGTCGGCGACGGGCAGAGGATGAGGGAACTTGGCTCCCTGACCGCACCCCAGCCAGGCTCCTGGAGCCCGCGTCTCCCGGGCCCGCGGCTGGGCTTCCGTGTCCAACCGTGTAGACTCAGTAGCAAGACTCCAGCGAACACCGTGAAACCGGAGCCCCCCTCCCCATGGTATGGGCTCCCCCCCTCCATACCTGAGCAACCCCCCCGCCGTGCCCCGCCACCCCCAGGTGATGTCCCGGCACTCCCTGCACTCTGGCCTGCCTTCTGCAAGCTGCTGCTGGGGCAGTTTATGGAGCGATCCCCCCGCAATACCTTTGCACCCCCCACCCCGCTCTTCTGCTAACACCCCCACTCGTCCTCGTTATGCTGCAGCCGGTCCCATTCTGCTCCCCCGTGCAGCGCCCTCCCCTCCAATACAGGCTTCCTTACCATCTTTAACAAGTGGTGTGAATATGCCTTCTTGAACGAGACCCAGAGAAGCACCCCCGCCCCGGGCAGAAAGCGAGGGGACGGCTTACCTATAATCCGTGCTCACGTTGAAATCCGCCTCTTTCAGCTCATCCAGGGTCATGAGGGTCGGGGTGGTTTTGCCGGACTCCCACTTTGTCCACTCAAAGATTCCGGGTTCCACTCTTATCTTAATTTTTTTCTCCAGTTTGAGCTCTGTGGCCAACAGAATACGAGTGTTTGTCACCTTCCAAGTTCAGTTTGCTTTTCACGTGAGTCTCTTCTTATACCCATTTAAAAAAAAAGTGGGTTTTTTTGGGGGGTGAGGGGGCACCTGGGTGGGTCAGTCAGTTAAGCATCTGACTCTTTTTTTTAAAAAAAATTATTTATTTATTCATGACAGGCACAGAGAGAGGCAGAGACACAGGCAGAGGGAGAAGCAGGCTCCATGCAGGGGGCCCGACGTGGGACTCGATCCCGGGTCTCCAGGATCACGCCCTGAACCAAAGGGAGATGCTCAACCATGGAGCCACCCAGGGATCCCAAGCATCTCACTCTTGATTTTGGCTCAGGTCATGGTCTCAGGGTCATGAGACTGAGCCCCACATTGTGCTCCACACTCGGGGGTGGGGGTCCGCTTGAGATTCTCTCTCTCTGCCCCTCCCTCTCCCCAAATAAATAAATAAATCTTTTTTAAAAAGTGGCATTTTTTTTCTTTCTTGGCAAGTATTGTTCTGTGATTACTCACAGCCAAGCTATTTATTTATGTATTTTTTTGACTTTTAAATTTTATTTATTTATTTAGCCATGCTATTTCTGAGTCAAAACCCACCGGGCTGTTGGAAGGTATCCGAGGAGCGGTGATGCCTGTCCGTCAGGAAGGGACCAGGACTGCGAGCCACCACCAGCGCTGGGCTCACCCTGGTGCTCACCTTGATGGTCCAATACAACTCTACAGCCAGACCAGCACCGGGTCCGGTCCTCGGCCAAAAGCGAGAGCACACCACATTGGCCAACCCAATAATCCATGGAAAATATTGGGGAGCACATTAGTCACATTGAGGCACCACTTTGACAAACAGCCCAGACTGTGCAGAAGGCGAAGGTCCCTCGGGACACCTGACTTCTCCCAGCTACCCCTCCTGAGCATTTCATACCTCGACTAGGAGAAGACCTGTGATGTAAGGCCAGCTCTGTGAGCAGGGCCTATGAGGAAGACCTGAATGTTTTCATTTCAAGTGGAGCAAATGTCATTAAGCTCAACTGTTGGGAATAAAATCTGTTCCCAAATTGCATCCCAGGTCCGTGGAGCAGGTTCCTTTGCCAGACAGAGCACGCTTAGGTAGGGAGCTCCATGGTCTAACTGGACTCCTGAGCTCTCTCTAGCCTGTGGAGCACCCGTGTCCACCGTGAATAGGTCACGTGAAGGAACAGTGGGAGAAGTTCCCAGATGGATGTGGCCACCCCTTCTGGGGAGCCACCTTGCAGCCAGAGTGGGTCATGCTTTGGGAAACGGTCCATCCGGACGGCCACTGACACAGCGTTGAAATTAAGGGTAGCAGGTTAGCATCTCACACGTCCTGATGCTTCCAGGACCCGGGAAGAAGGCTGAGCGCCCTCCTCTTTCTGAAAGGACGTGGGCTTTACAAGCTGGTGACTCCCTTGGGCATCATGACAACAACAAGGACTCAGAGTCCATCGGGGATCCTATTAGAGGCGTTGACGTCATCCCCATCAGGGAATATTTCTAGGAGCTTCTCATCGCACTTCTCAAGCCCGCCCGTCATGAGATCCAGCTGTCCACCTGCCCCCCACATCTGTGCCCGCAGGAAAGCCCCAGGCCCAGCTGGTGGGTGGGTCTCCATGTAAAGTCGTGCTCGCTGACCTCGGTGGGCCCTTCGTCGGGCCACCCGGTGGCCATCCTCCATCTCTCCACCGTGACCTGATAGGTATGTCATAGCACCTCGGCGCCCCAAACCTCCAGAAGGCCTTCCCATCCTCACTTCCGGCTGCTGGCCCGACTCCCTCTGCCTCTGAGGAAGTGGAGAGAAGCCCCCTCCCCACCTTTGCACACCTGCTGCGTCTGTGTCCACCTGCTTTGCCTTCCGTCCCACCGTTGTGGAGCAGTGGCCTGTGCTACTGCCCTGTGAACTACACCACGCCCCCCCCTTCCCCACACAAGAGGGCAGGGCAGGGGTCCAGCAGGAGGTGCAGAACCAAGGCCCCCAGAACAGGCTGCCCTTCTCTGGCAAGAAATGTCTTTTTTCCTGAAGGCCGAAGCTGCAGGAGGCCTGCCGGTGGCTTCCCAATGGACACCAGCCTTTGATGGTGCTGGGCAGCTCCCAGTAGCCGATCCCCTTGCCCTGGCAAGAGCCATGGGCTTTGGCCTCAGAAGGCACCATAGCCATTCCCAGAACTCTGGGTTCTGACTGCCCCTCCTCAGATTTTTTTTTTTTTTAACACATATGGCAGATGCAGGCCCAAGGTGGACAGCGTGATGACAGGCTCCTGGCACTCAGTTACAATCCTGGCATTCCAGAAAGGTTGACAGGCTCAGTGCCTGCCAACAGCTCCTGGAGGGCTGCTCCATGACCCTCTTGTGCCCTACATGGCCACACGTCGCCACTCATCCAAATCTTACCCCATTCACTCCCCTCTGCCCGTGGAGAATAACCACAAGGTCAAGGCTACATGAGAGCTCCCTGCAGTTCTCACCGACCTTCCAGGATGTGCTTGGCTGTCTGCACACAGCGGAGGGCTGGGGAGGTGAAGACGGAGGTGACTCTGATGCCACTGTCCAGTAGTGCTTCCCCTGGAAAACAGCAGGTGGGGAAACACCTCTTCATAACTGTAGCCTCCCATGGGTGGCTCATACCTGCGGTAGGCAGGACCTTAAGTGGCCCCAGGAGTCCCACCCCCTGGTGTGCACAACCCCGTCAGCCCCTTGAGTGTGGCTGGAAGCTGTGAATGAGATGAAGTGGCACTGCTGGGTCTGCATTGTGTCATTTGGCAGGAGGGGGTTGTCACCATTCAGGTGAGCTCATTAAAAGCAGAGATTTTCCTCAGGCTGTCACAGAAGAGAAGCCAGAGAGATTCAGAAGTACAGGGATTTGAGGGGTGCCTGGGTGGCTCAGTCAATTAGGAATCTGACTCTTGATTTCGGCTCAAGTCATGATGTCAGGGTCATGAGATCGAGCCCCGTGTCAGGGGCTCCATACTCAGCAGGGAGTCTGCTTAAGATTCTATCTCTCCCTCTCCTTCTCCAAAGGAAAAAAAATACGGGTATCCGACATGCAAGAGATTCCCTATTGCTGGCCTCAGAGATGGAGGGGGCAGGCAGCAGGGAACGTGGAGGGTACCGGGTGCCGGGTGCTGAGTGCTGCCCTTTGCCGACAGCCGGCAGGGGAATGAGACCTTCAGTCCTACAGCCCCACAGAACAGGATCCCCCCCGACAACCTTTTGGGAGAAACTGGAAGTGCTTCCAGGAGCCTCCAGATGGTAGCTCAGCCCAGCTGACAGCTGGCTCTCAGGCTGGGAGATCCCGAGTGGACAACCCAGCCACGCCGTGCCCAGGCTCCCACCCTACAGAGCTGTGAGCCGACAGGTAGGTGCTGTTTTAAGGTTGTGGTAATCGGTGCTGCAGCAACGGGGAACTCAGACTACTCGAGGCTCATGGAAGGACAAGCTTGGAGGCCACATTCCATGTCACAAAATTAGAGGGCCCTATTCTTGGGAAAGAAGGGGATCTTCTTAGTAGGATATATGCACGGAGCCAAGGGCAGTGTGGCTGTAGAGGAAGCTGTCACGGGCTGGCCTGTGTTGCCACAAATTCACATGCTGGGGTCCTCCCCGTGTGACCTTCTTCGGTGTCTTCCTAATGGTGGTCAAGTTGCAGTGAGGTCCCTAGGGGGACTCTAATCCACACACCAAGGTGAAGGGCCTGGAGCGGATGCCCTCACGGCCTCAGGAGCAACTTGGACTTCCAGAACCTCGAGAGAATAAATCTCTGCTGGTGAAGCCGCTCCCCTTTGGCACTCTGTTAAGGAACCAAGGAGAGGCCGACCACCATCCGCAGGGACACGGGGGCGCAGGTCCTGGGCTCCATCAGCAGGCCCGTGCAGGCCCACACACCTTCCTCTCTTCCTCATTCATTAAAGGAAGCCTGGATGAATTCATTGGCTTCTTTGGCCCAAAAAGCCGCTCATGTGGAACCAGAAGCCCAGACATAAAGCACAAGCCCAAACTGACAGATTTTGAAATAAAATCAAAGAGAGGATGTGCTTTTTAAATTTTTAAACTGACATCCATAGTGTACGCAGTGGTCGTTGGTTTTTCTCCCCACTCTCGTTCCTTCCGTGCCTGTCCTTTGTTCCTCCTGACTTCCCTTGGGTCCAATCCCTGCACTTCCACTCGCTGGCTACGTGACCTGGGGCAACTGACTTAACCTCTCTGTGCCTCAGCGTCCTCATCAGCAGAGTGGGGATGAAGCTAACACTGGCCTCTGTGGGCCTGTCGCCAGGGCCCGGTAGGCATTGGTGATGATCGTCGCTGTGATCACTGTTACCACCTCCCCGCTAGCATGACCCCCACACATACCCGCCATCCTGGACTGGAAAATCCCACACGATGATAACGGAGGGTCATTTTCAAAATCTTTGATACCGTTGCTCCTTCTGGGCAGACTGTAGGGGAAGTTCAGGTCTGGTCGGTAGTATTTCCCTGCAGCATAAATAAACACCGGGCGTTCAGATCCGTGCATCAACCTAGGGCACATTTAAACCCCCATAAGATCCAGACCTATATCGTAAGCAGGACTATCGCTTTCACTTAAATTGTTGTCAACTGTGTGTGTGTGTGTGTGTGTTTAAAGGTTTTATTTATTTATTTATTCATGAGACACACGGAGAGAGAGGCAGAGACACAGGCAGAGGGAGAAGCAGGCTCCACGCAGGGAGCCCGACGTGGGACTCGATCCCAGGACCCTGGGATCACACCCTGGGCCCAAGGCAGATGCTCAACTGCTGAGCCACTCAGGCGTCCCTCAACTGTGTTTTTTCTCGCATGTGCTCTGTGAGGTGGATTCAACTGGTGAGATATTGGTGCTTTCCTGAGCACACGTTTCTTCAAATACAGAAAACACAGGTTTTAGCCTCCGGAAACACGACGCCCTCTTTGTCCCCTGGTGACGCCTCCCAAAGACTCACTCAATACAATTTTTCCTGATTAAGAATGGAGTGTCTCCATTACTGATTTAGCTTAACTTGACAGGAATCCCAAGTTGCCATTAATTGCGGAGGCGAAATTCTAATGACCCCCAGAGCCGACAGTGTGTCATATTGTCTCCGGGGACCGAGTACACAGGGCCGGGATGCTCCTGCGTTGTGCGTTATTGAGCCGATTGCTGAGGCACACCTGGAAATCAGGAGCCTCTGCAGGGACTCCCCCCCCCCCCCCCCCCCATCTAGAGGCTGCAGAGGTTCACTCTGTGTTTGACCTTGAGCTCCACGACGTGACAGTCTGGTGCAAATCCTGGCACCATCAGTTACTAGTTGTGTGATTAGAGGCAACTGACTGAATCTCCCTTATCAGTGAAGAGGGGAAATGATAAGGCTGTTACAATGAATCACTGTGATAATGCCCGGACCCTAGGGCCTAGCTCAGGGGAAGTGGTCAACAAGTGGTAAGCCTGAGCTCACCGTTATTATCCATCACCCCTGCAGAGGACGCTATACTATGTCCAGCTCTCACGTCCTCCCAAGCAATCCCAAGCCTCCTGGCGGCCAGCAGATTCTAGCAACCGAGTCATCTTTTTCTGAGACCTGCTGTATATCCGGGGAAGGCCCTGTCGCATGCCCCGCCTGGAGCATGCCAGCCCAGCCCTTCACGAACACAGGGAGGCAGCCTGCTACTTTGAACGCCTTGGTTTTTCTAGTCCATGCACGATTTTCCTGAAAGCTCCCTCCCTGGAACTTCCATTGGCAGAGATGTTGTTCGAAGAAAGGCCTTCATTAAATGCCAAAATATACATCGTGTTTGCTGGGAAAAGTGATTTTTTTTTTCCAAGAGAAGGTCAGTCAACTGTGTGATATTCTCAAAGGCATCTATGATCCACAAAAGGTGAACCAGTGCCATGTGGGTATCTTGTTCTCATTGACTCTATCCATGAGAGGCAGAGAAAGCCCAGAAGAAAACAAGGACCTGGAGCAACGTTAGATTCTGATGGTGTAGAGCTTACAGGTGTGGGGGGTGACCTGGCCATGCAAGGTGTGGGTACGTGGCCCAGAAGTGAGCAGAAATGAGGAGGCTCAGAGGAGAGGCTGGAAGCACCCCCAAACATCCCATTGTAATGGATTAAACATGTGATATGTAGGATTCGGACAAATTAGGCTGTCAGTATTCACTGCATCAAGGGCAGCTTTGACTGGTACAAAGAGCCACCAAGAGCCTCTTTCAAGCTGGGATTCTCTGTTACCTTAAAATATCTCCCCTGGAGGTGACTCAGTCTTTTGTCTGAAGGACCAATATTCTTCCTCTTTCCATGACGTCCCATAACTGCTTCGGGGGCTGGTTGTTTCATGTGGGTTCTCACCCCACCACCACACGCACGCTGACGTGAGGTGCCATTTCAGTCTGCGGTTTCAACCATTGTCCTACAAGAAAGTTTCTTCTAACTGCATGTGTGAATGCCAGTTCACCTCATATCCACCTCTTGTCCTATTGTTTCTATCCTGAGCCTTTGTGTCTCTGATTGATCTTGTTTTACAGAGACAACCAGAGCATCACTTCATGGGTCCTTGCAGATACGTTTGGTCATGATGTAATCTTTTTAAAAAAAATATTTTTATTTACTTATTTATTATCTCCAACAACTATGCTTTATATTTTATTTTATTTTATTTATTTTTATTTTATTATTGAGGTATTGACATACAATGTTATATTACTTTCAGGTGAACAACATAATGATCTAACAATTAGCTACATTACTCAGTGCTCACTAAGATAAGTATAGTCACCATTAGTCATTCTACAACATTATTATAATATTGTTGGCTATATTTTCTATGCTGCAGCATTTATCTCCATGACTTTTTTGTTTTATACCTGGAAGTTTATGCCTCTTAATCCCCTTCCTATGGTATTTGTCTTTGACTGGCTTATTTCATTTAGCATTATACTTTCTAGCTCTATCCATGTTGCTGCGAATGGCAAGAATTCATTCCTTTTTATGGCTGAATTCATAGGTATACCTGCACCCCAATGTTTATAGCTGTATCTACAATAGCCAAATTATGCAAGGAGACAAGAGTTCATTGACTGGTGAATGGATAAGGAAGTGGGATATATATAAAACATGGGATATATATATTACTCCAGCCCTCAAAAAGAATGAAATCTTGCCATTTGCAGTGACACGGATGGAGCTAGAGTATTGTGCTGTTAGAGAAAGATATACCGTATGACTTCACTCTCACATTTAATTTAAGAAACAAAACAAAGGAGCAAAGGGAAGAAAACAGAGAGATGCAAACCAACCAACAGACTCTTTGCTATAGAGAACAATCTGTTTGTTACACAGCCTGTTTCCACAGGGAAACACTACCAAAAGTAAACTATTAGGACTACATCATGGTGAAATTTTCTGCACAGCAAAGGAAACAACCAACAGAATTAAAAGCATCCTACTGAGTGAGAGAAGGGATTTGCAAATGATATATCCAATAGAATAGGTATCCAAATATCTAAGAACTTCTAGAACTCAACACAAAAAGACCCAAGTTAAAAAATGGGCAAAAGACATGAACAGACATTTATCCAAAGAAGACATCCAGATGGCCAACAGACACATGAAAAGATGCTCAACATCACTCATCAGCAGGGACATTCAAAGTAAAATCACAATGAGATACCACCTCACACCTGTCAGAATGGCTAACGTCAAAAACTCAACAAACAATCGTTGGCAAGGATGCATAGAAATAGGAACCCTCATGCACTCTTGTTGGGAACGCAAACTGGTGGAAGTTTCACTGCTACTGTGAAAGACAGTATGGATGTTCCTCACAAAATAAAAAATAGAACTACCTATGATCCAGTAATTGCTCTACTGAGTATTTATTTATCTCCAAAACACAAAAACACTAAGTTGAGGGGATACATGCACCCTAATGTTTATTGCAGCATTATTTACAACAACCAAATTATGGCAGCAGCCTAACTATCCATTGATAGGTGAATGGATAAAGATGAAGTGGTATCATACATATTTTTATTTATTTATTCATGAGAGACACAGCAAGAGAGAGAGGCAGAGACATAGGCTGAGGGAGAAGCAGGCTCCATGTAGGGAGCCCGACGTGGGACTCGATCCCGGGTCTCCAGGATCATGCCCTGGGCCAAAGGTAGACACTCAACCTCTGAGCTACCCAGGCGTCCCGGTCATGATGTAATCTGCTCAGAATTTTCCTGCTGTGGGCTGAGCACCTGGCAATGGTTTTCCCTAAGCATTTCCCCTTCTTCTCGGCCTACTGGGCTCTGGGAGGAATTCCAAAAGAGCTGAGCTAGCCCAGCTACTGCGAATCTCACTATGCTCATTCAGTATCTTCATTTATACAGTTAGCTATGGCTTAGAAATAGTGGCGTGCTGGGCTTTCCATTAAGGGAAGTGCATTGGCACAGATGTGGCTCATTGGTAGAGACGGCTTGTGGGTTCGCTGTATTCACAAGCACGGTCCCTACTGAGTTCTCGGCATCCGGGGGGTGAAGTTGCATGTTCAGAATATGTCCGTGAGTTGAGTGGGACAGTTAAATATTGTAGACAAGTGACCGCAGCAGTGCAGCAATGAGCCTGGGAGATAGGGTCGTGCCAGCAGGTGAGTTCAGAGACTGCAGGGCACAGTGACATGCTCTCAATGCTGCTCTCACAAACCACTACCACTATGTGTGCATCCAGAATAAAGGTGACCGTCCGTGCGTCACACCAGCAGGCTGCTTCCTATCGGTAACCATTCTTCCATCTTCCACAAAGCATTTGCAGTAAGGTGCTTACAGACGGCGTACACACTCAGCGCACATGGACAACGCCCGTGGCGAAAGATGGAGCACGTACCCCTCCCACATACATTAGCTCTGCGGAGTCGCTCTCAAGAATGGTGCCATGGGAGATCCGGCTCAGGAGGCCGAGAAGGGGTGCCATTTGTTAGATCCATCTACTTCCTGGGTTTAGACTCTTCCAGGACGTTACCTACCGTCAGGAGTGGAGCACTGCTGTAGCCACGACTTCCCGAAGATTTGATCCACTCTCTCCCCGTGGCGCACCACCAGAACGCTCCTCCTCGCTATCGTGGCCTGAGGTGGTGGAAGGAAAGACATGTGCAATTTTACATCTGCATTTTTCGACTTAATTCAGTGGGCACCTCCCCCTCACCATCCGACAGGTGGCCTAGAAACGGGATCTCTTCCTTCCTTCCTCAGTGGCTACAGCCCATTTCACCAAAGGAATTGCAATGAAAGAAGATTAGGAATTGCAGGTGGAACTCTCTTTCATTTCTAGCAACTTTGTATTTCCTGGGCATCATGACACTACCAAGGAAATGACAGGCGATAGGAACATCCCATAGCATACAGAGTCCATCAACTTTTCTACCTTTCTGTTTCTTCCAAGTCCTTACCGCTGTCCTAGTCCCTCCATGCTGCTGTAACAGAACACTACAGACTGGGTCTCGTAAATGACAGACGTTATTTCTTACAGTTCTAAAGACTGGAAATCTGAGATTAGGGTGTTGACATGATTGGGCGAGGGGCCTCTTCTGGGCCAACTTCTTGCTGGGTCTTTACAGGGTAGAAGGGGCAAGGGACCTCTGTGGGGTCCCTGTATAAGGGCACTAATCCCATCATGGGGGCTCTACCCTCCTGGTCCCCACCTCCTAATGCTAGTACACTGCTGGTTAGGATCTCAAAATATGAATTTTGGGGGGACACAAAACATTCATCCCTCCATGGTGATGTCTTGGAACATTTTCTATTTCTATACACATTTATTGTTGTATAATAGATATTACATATTTTCTCTCTCTATAGATACTGCTGTTCGTATCCTGGGGCCCAGAATACTGGGAGCAAGCATATCAGAGGCTGGGACACAAGCTTCAGCTCACAGACTCCCCACTTAGAGAGCTTCAGGGCTCACCGGGACCAAAGGACAAACATGGAAAGATGAGTCATAGAGGAGGATGAGAGACAGCTGACGGTACCTGTCACAGGAGGTGGGCTGGGAGGACTTCAGGTGGGACGTGGAACTTGGTCATGCCTGGAGCCAAGGTCACCAGGGAAGGACAGACCAAGGTCACCAAGATGGACAGGCCAAGGTCAGCGGGATGGATGGTCACAGTAAGCAGGGGTGGGCTGGCCAAGCTCACCAAGGAGGGCTGGAATGGGAAGGGCATCTGGGCAGGAGGGAGCTCTAGCTGGTGCTCTGCTTGTCCTTGCCCAGCTCCTTTTCCTCAGGTGGACCCTTTTCTCCCGCTCCCCACCCCTGGCCTCACAGCTCTTTGAGGCCGGGCTTAGGGTGAAAATGAAGGAGCTGATATTTTGTCCGTCTTTGCTGCTGAGTGAGGTAAGAAAGGGAGGTGGCAAGACATGGCCCTCCTCAGCATGGAACCCCATCTGCCTGCTTTCTCCCGCACTTCCCCGAGTTTGTTGGCAGGATAAGGTGGGACATCACCTGCCTCATGGTGTTCGTGGGGCCAACATCCCCCGTAGCTCCACAGCCATCTGGGCGAGTCAGTCTCCAGCGGCTTAACCCACTCATTGTTCTTGGTGGGTCTGACCACATGCCGACGTGTGCCTGAAATGTGCTTCTCAGGCTGTGGGACCTTCCAAGTCCCCATGCACAGTTTCTCGGGGCCTTGGGGCCGATTCTCCAAAATGGACATACGGTCAAGGCAAAGCAAATCTTCTGATGGTCCCTTAATACGGTGTGCAGATGCTTGGTTCCGGAGGCAAACACACACCTTCTAGGGTAGAGCTCCAAAGGGAAGTTTGTCTTGTTGTCTTCTAATAGCAAAGTATGGTCGATGCTTATGGGCACCAGGATGCCTTTCCCCAGGAGAACGAACATTAAAATATCTCATCCCCTGCCCCTGTCAAGGGCCGATCTGCAAGCAGATTGCAGGGCACGCATGGGCTCCCAGGCCTAGTCTGCTTACTGACGGTCTCCACGTACCGTCGATGCTTTGGGCTGAGGTTTTGAATTTAGAACATTTTCTTCCCTGGAGGAGCTGAGAGCATTTGAATTTTGAAATGCAAAGCCCTCTTTGCAACAGGAATATTCAGATAAAGTGCAAGGTCCACGAGGGAGTGGAATGGCCTAGCTCCTGGGGTCTAGGGGACACCAGGTCTGCATTGCCTCTTAGCACATGAGGTGCCCGGGGCTGCTGTAGCAAAGCAGAAGACATGGGTTCGTTCGCAGATTGGAGGCCAGTATTCCAAAATCACGGTGTCAGCAGGGCCACCCCCCCCTAAGGTTCTAGGGAGCGATCCCTCCTGGCTTCCTCAGCTCCTGGAGCCTCAGCAGTCCTTGGCCTTGGGGGAGACACTGCAGTCTGTGCCCCGACGCTCACAAGGCCTCCTCCTCCGTGTATCTGTGTGCTTGCTTCTTCCGTCTGGATCAGACACCCTGTTTGTCTCTGTAAGCGGCAGCTGTGATTGGATTTAGGGCCCGTGGGATACTCCCCATCAGGACCCTTAGCTCAGCCCCACAGGCAAAGACACTTCTTCCTGCTAAGAGAACACGCGCAGGTTCCAGGGACTGGGTAGGACTTCATGTTTGGGGCCATTCTTCAGCCTGCTAGTGCCCGTGTCTCAAAGCGGATGCCAGCTTTATTTTCCTAGCACATGGAGGAGGGGGCTCACACCAGGCGAGGAGGGTCCGGCTCGCGGGGAGATGTCTGCTAGGCTTTCACCCACTTAAAGCTGCAGCGAGGGATCCCTGGGTGGCGCAGTGGTTTAGCGCCTGCCTTTGGCCCAGGGCGCGATCCTGGAGATCCGGGATCGAATCCCACGTCAGGCTCCCGGTGCATGGAGCCTGCTTCTCCCTCTGCCTGTGTCTCTGCCTCTCTCTCTCTCTCTGTGACTATCATAAATAAATAAAAATTAAAAAAAAAAATAAAAATAAAGCTGCAGCGAGTTCAGACTCTGGCTGAGCTATGACCCTTCCCTTCCAGCTTCCTGTCCTCCGTCTGGAAAGGGGGGGGCACAGCCTCAGGGAGCCCCAACCCAGTCTATGCCTGCTCTCCTGAACCCCACTACGGGGAGCGAGTCCAGCCTCCGCCGTGCCTTCCAGAGTCTGGCCAGTCCGTGTAGGGGAGCCCCGTTTTTGTCTGTCTCGGGCTCCCGGCCAGCAGCTGCTGTGCCCAGGCTGTTCCCTCCAACTGAAGGCCTGTCTAATGGGGATGCTCCATGGCCTTCCCAGCACCCAGTATCCTATGCTCAGTGCTCTTCTGGACCAAGCCCCCCCCCCGCCAGGAGGGGCTGGTGGCTTCTTGGGGAACAAGGGTGAGCTCTGGATTTAGGGGGATTCACTCATGAGCCCCCGTCAGGGCCTTCATTAGGTCATTCCGTGATTCGTCCAGTGAGATTTACCAACCAGGCCCAGAGCCAGGTGCTGGGGACTCAGGGGGGCGTCAGACATCACGGCCCTGCCCTCCGCACAGGAACAGACCCTCAGCACTGGGGGCCAGGCCTGCTGTGGGCGCCTTGTCCCATGGAATCCTCCAACAGCCAAGTTCGGGGGTGCTTAGGTGTCTGAGCGCCCCACACAAGCTTCTCGTCTCCTCCATAAGTCTCAGTCTCCGGACCTGTAAAATGGGGAGTAACATCTCCCACGCAGCTGGGGGTGGCAAGGATGAAGTCCTAACTCGATGTGGGGGCAGAGGAGGCAGGATGTGGAGGTGCCGCTGGGGAAACTACGCAGGTCCGAGAGGCATCTCCCCTGAAGTGGGCGGTGGTCAGGGGCTAGTTGCAGGAGCTGCCCTGCCCCCTGGGGTTCCTGGGTAAGCGGCCCGAGGGCCAGCCTGCCCATCACCCTGACAGTGCCAGGGATTCCGTGTCACCTGTTCGCCTCTGGGGAGGGACTGTCTTCTCCGTGGAGGCCCTGCGGGGAGGCTTCACTCCTGGATGTGCCCCTCGCAGGTGGCGGGGCTCACGTGTCCCTGCTGGGCCCCTGAGCCTGGCCCTGTGGCGGCTGGCCCTCCGGGTTACCAAGTACCAGCCCCTTCCTCTCTCTGAGCACTGACTTGAGAGACCCCCATCTTTCAGTGCCCTGGGGGAGGCGAACCCCTCAGGGTCACACAGCTGGCCCATGAGAGATTGGTGCAGGAGTCTGGGATTCTGGGCAGGGCTGTGTCCCCGCATCTTCCCTGCCCCTGTCCTGGCGCCGTGACCCCCCGAGTTACAGGCACATGCTGCATGTTCTTGCGATGCCCAGGAGGCTGCCTGCAGGGGCCCACAGCATGGGGCGGCCTCCCCTCTGCCCAGGGTGGACAGAGCAGCGCGGCCAGGCCCTCAGCACTGCAGGGCATGGCTCTTGCCGAGCCACCCGGGGCTGGGGCTGTACCCGAGGGGCCGAGTCTACCACGGAGTTAATATAAAGTGTGGTTTCCCTTCGTTCATCTTACAAAACAGAGAATTCCATCACCTGTAAGGCCTGGATGCTGCTAATGCCCCTTGGCATCTGTGAAGCGTGGAGTTCCCCGTTTCGCCGGCCGCTGGCCTCACCGTCCTTTCTGGAGATCAGGTCCATGGCCAGGCTGAAGGTGTATGTCCTGTGGGAGAAGAAACTAGTGTGCTGTTGTCTTCAAGACATTGGGAAGCAACCGTCTGCATCTGGTCATGCGTGTGCGTGGGAACACACATGACGAGATGGGCAGGGAAGGTCACTGTTGGGGACAAAACGCAGCAGTGTGTTCGAAGAGCCCAGTGCTCAGCACATAACAACTCCTGAGTAAATCTCGTTATGGGCTGAACCATGGCCCCTCGACATCTAGAGTCTTGGCCCCAGGACCTCAGAGTATGAATACTGGAAACAGGGTCTTTAAAGAGGTAATTAAGGTAAGATGAGGCCAGCAGGGTGGCCCAATTCAATCTTATAAGGAGAGTAGGAGGCACAGAGGAACACCAAGGATGCTGGCCCCGAGGAAAGACCATGAAAAGGCACCAGGAAGGTGGCCGACTACTCACCAAGGAGAGGCCTCTGGAGAAACTAGCCCTGCCCACACCCCGATCTTGGACTTGCAGCCTGAGACCTTGAGAGGAGAGATGTCTGTTGTTTAAGCCCCTGGCTGGGGTACATGGTCCAGTAACCCAGGCAAACTAGTGCACCATCCTTGTAGGTTCACCTCCTAAGACAGCAAAGGCGTGAAGATGGATGTGGCTGGGATACAAGAGTGAAGGAGCCGTGAAAAGAGACATTAAGATGTAGGGAAACACACAGGAAGGGGGGTGCCTCTCGTGCATGCTGGGGAAAACAGTACCCAAGGAGCTGCAGGTGGTGAGGAAACTGCCACTTGTTCAATGAACCAAGAATGATGCCACGAGGTGGGCACAGAATCAGGGGACCTGGAGAGGATGGAGGGGAAAGATCTTAGCTAACTAGAGTAGTATGAACTCCAGGACAGGAGGGCGGTCATGGCAGGTGCTCCAAGTGAGTGTGTCTGGAAGGAACAGGGAGAGGGGCCAGAGGAGGAGAGGGAACAGTCACTACATCCTCCAAGAACAAGCAAATGGCTAAGTATCCCAGGGGAAATTCATTTCATGAAAGGGGAGATCATCTTTATAAGTTCTACTTTAAAATGATCTGTAACCAACACCCAAAAAACAAAAAATCCAGTTAAAAATGGGCAGAAGACGTGAACGGACGTTTCTCCAAAGAAGACATCCAGATGGCCAACAGACACATGAAGAGTTGCTCAGCATCACTCATCATCTGGGAAACGCAAATCAAAACCACCATGAGATCCCACGTCCCACCTGTCAGACTGGCTAAAATCAACACCACAAGAAACAAGTGTTGATGAGGGTGTAGAGAAAGGGGAGCCCTCGTGCACTGTGGATGGGGACGCAAGCTGGTGCAGCCGCTCTGGAAAACAGTAGGGAGGTTCTTCAGAAGCTTAAAAATAGAACTACCCAACGACCCAACAATTGCATTGCTAGGTATTTACCCAAAGGATACAAAAATTCGGATTCAAAGGGGCCCGTGCACCCCAATGGTTATAGCAGCATTATTTACAATAGCCAAGACATGGAAGCGGCCCAAGTGTCCATCGACGGATGAGTAGATAAAGAAGATGTGGTCTATACATACAAGGGACTATTATCCAGGCATGAAAAAGAACAAAATATTGCCAACGACATGGCTGGAGCTACAGAGTATTATTCTGAACGAAATAAGTCAGTCAGAGAAAGATAAATACCGTGTGGCCTCACTCATGTGGGGAATTTTAGAAAACAAACAAGCAAAGAGAAAAAGAGAGAAACAAATCAAGAAACAGACTCTTAACAGAAGAAAACAAACTGCTGATCACCAGAGGGAAGGTGGGTGAGGGATGGGTTAAATGGGGTTTTTTTTGTTGTTTCTAATTGCTGAGGAAAGTTCCACCGTACACATAGACCACATCTTCTTTATCCATCATCTGTCGATGGACACCGAGGCTCCTTCCACAGTTTGGCTATTGTGGACATTGCTGCTAGAAACATCGGGGTGCAGGTGTCCCTGCGTTTCATTCCATCTGAATCTTTGGGGTAAATCCCCAACAGTGCAATTGCTGGCAGGTCTATTTTTATCTCCTTGAGGATCCTCCACACAGTTTTCCAGAGTGGCTGCACCAGTTCACATTCCCACCAACAGTGCAAGAGGTGGGACCCGCATCCTCCGCATCCTCTCCAACATTTGTGGTTTCCTGCCTTGTTAATTTGCCCCATTCTCACTGGTGTGAGGTGGTATCTCATTGTGGTTCTGATTTGTATTTCCCTGATGGCAAGTGATGTGGAGCATTTTCTCATGTGCATGTTGGCCATGTCTATGTCTTCCTCCGTGAGATTTCTGTTCGTGTCTTTTGCCCATTTCATGATTGGATTGTTTGTTTCTTTGGTGTTGAGTTTAATAAGTTCTTTATAGATCTTGGAAACTAGCCCTTTATCTAATACGTCATTTGCAAATATCTTCTCCCATTCTGTAGGTTGTCTTTGAGTTTTGTTGACTGTATCCTTTGCTGTGCAAAAGCTTCTTATCTTGATGAAGTCCCAGTAGTTCATTTTTGCTTTTGTTTCTTTTGCCTTCGTGGATGAATCTTGCAAGAAGTTACTGTGGCCAAGTTCAAAAAGGGTGTTGCCTGTGTTCTCCTCTAGGATTTTGATGGAATCTTGTCTCACATTTAGATCTTTCATCCATTTTGAGTTTATCTTTGTGTCTGGTGCAAGAGAGTGGTCTAGTTTCATTCTTCTGCATGTGGATGTCCAATGTTCCCAGCACCATCTATTGAAGAGACTGTCTTTCTTCCAGTGGATGGTCTTTCCTCCTTTATCGAATATTAGTTGACCATAAAGTTGAGGGTCCACTTCTGGGTTCTCTATCCTGTTCCATTGATCTAAGTGTCTGTTTTTGTGCCAGGACCACACTGTCTTGATGACCACAACCTTGTAGTACAACCTGAAATCTGGCATTGTGATGCCCCCAGATATGGTTTTCTTTTTTAAAATCCCCCTGGCTATTCAGGGTCTTTTCTGGTTCCACACAAATCTTAAGATGATTTGTTCCAACTCTCTGAAGAAAGTCCATGGTATTTTGATAGGGATTGCATTAAATGTGTAAATTGCCCTGGGTAGCATTGACATTTTCACAATATTAATTTTCCCAATCCATGAGCATGGAACTGGAGGGTATTATGCTGAGTGAAATAAGTCAATCAGAGAAGGACAAACATTATATGGTCTCATTCATTTGGGGAATATAAAAAATAGTGAAAGGGAATAAAGGGGGAAGGAGAGAAAATGAGTGGGAAATATCAGAGAGGGAGACAGAACATGAGAGACTCCTAACTCTGGGAAACGAACAAGGGGTGGTGGAAAGGGAGGTGGGCGGGGGGTGGGGGGAAATGGGTGATGGGCACTGAGGGGGGCGCTTGATGGGATGAGCACTGGGAGTTATGCTATATGTTGGCAAATTGAACTCCAATTTAAAAAAAAGGAAAAAATAAATGTTTTTTTTTTTTTTACTTATGATGAAAAAATTTAAAAATACATAAAAATCTTTAAAAATCTACCATCGGAGCAAAGGAGCAGTAGCTAGACAGGGAAAAATAAAGGGTTTGTTTGTTTGAGTCTGTTTTTAAGATAACTGCATGCTGCCAGTGGGAACGATGGGGGGAAGTCAGGAATGGCAGATGGTGCTGGCGCGGAGCCCTTGGAGGGCATGGGATGCCCGGGGGCTGGGCTGTGAGGCACTGTGGGCCGGTGGCCCTGGGCGGGAGCTCAGACCACACAGCACAGTCTGATGGGGGAGAGGGGCACGTGGCCCGAGGCTGCAGGTGGGCGGCCTGGTGGCCGGAGCTGGTTGGGCAACCTTCTGACTTCACCTGTCACAGTGGACGGGACTGATGAATCCGGTAGGTGGCGTCTTGGTGAAGTGCAAACATCTCACACAAATCCACTGGAGGGCAGAAGCTCCCAGGCCATAGCTGGTGGGAGGATCGGAAGGGGAGGTAATGCGCTCACACTCACCGGGGTGACTGGTAAGGGCACACTGCCCTCACTCCTGCGTTTTGTCTTGTTTTTAAAGATTTTATTTATTTATTCATGAGAGACACATAGAGAGAGAGGCAGAGACACAGGCAGAAGGAGAAGCAGGCTCCCTGCGGGGACCCTGATGCGGGACTCGATCCCGGGACCCCAGGATCACGACCTGAGCCAAAGGCAGGTGCTCAACGACTGAGCCACCCAGGCGTCCCTCACTCTGTGTTCTGAAGAGCATTATTCTCCTCCTGCTCTTCCAATAGTAGGCTACTTTATGGTTTTCAACACCCAGAAACCTTAAATTCTAAGCATTTGATAGTCACTATTAAAGACCGATCTGTCAAGTGTCTGAAGAAGACTCCTTCCGTCACTTCTATGCTTTCAAAGCTCTCCTCAGTCCAGAAATCAGAAATAAATTCACTTCAAGTGCCTTCCACTTTATATGATTTTCTGTTTCCATTTAATTCCTGGGTTGAGTTCCATATATGAGGTGAGGCCACCCCCAGGACCCCTCATTGATACCCTTTCCTCTCCCTCTGATGCGTCAGCAGGTGTGAAGAGGCCAGGCCTCCCGCTCTGGTATCAGCTCTGCTCCACGGATCTGCTTTCCCTCCTTCTCCCAAGCCAGGACCGTATCATCGGTTTATAACAGCTTTTTTAATATGTGTAGGGTAGCCAGCTCCTCTCGTTACTTTTTTTTACTTTTCAAGGTTTCTTGAGTTTCTCTCCCATTCATTCTTCCATATACACTTTTCGATCATCCAGTGAAGTTTCAGCAAATGATCCTATTGAGATTTTTCTGGAATTTCATTAAACCTGAAGGCTCATGAGGAATTGATACCAATCATGATTCATGATTCGTCTTCCTCTATCATAGATGCGGTGTGTTTCTGCACCCTCGGCCCGTGTGTGAATGTTTGCATTTCCCCCCAGGGACCTCATGTCCTCCATTCCCCCACAACTACCGCTAGTCCCCACGTGTCCATGCTGAGACCTGACCAAAGCCAGAGCGGGGGGCGGGGGCTCCTTGGGAGCGTTTCCCCTGCACCCCAGCTCCGGCCACCAGCCTTCCACCACCACCGCCCCGGACCGTTTGTGCCCATGTGGTGTTTCAACTGGCGAACACACTTCTCAAAATTGTGCAGTTCTGCAAGTTGTACCTTCTATTTTCAGGTTGTTGCCCTCCTGTTTTGTTCTGGAAACTCCCATTGGAGCTAGATCCTTTGCTTACATACTCTCAGGGTCAGAGGCAAGCTCCCAAGAGGTGAGGGCTGAAGTTGGCCGTAAGTGGACGGAGAGCACAGGTATCCATGCCCAAACCATTGACAGCTCCCTCCTCCCATCGCCGAGGCCCCATTTACGGTCTCCAATTGACAAAGGAAACGTCGGTGGGTTTCCTCTTCCTGAGGATGAGGCGGGGCCTGCACCCTGCTCGTGCCTCCCCACGTGTGCACAGCAGAGCCTCCTTATCTATAAATAACATCTGTGAAGCCTGCAGTTGGAGAGAAAACCAAATTGTTTTTTTCGCTTGTCTTTCAAATGAAATATAATCAAGATTACAATGAGAGGTGAAAGGAAAGAACTTGGCATTTAAATATTTCTGATCTTCTCTTGGGAGAACTACTTAATGGTCAACCCAGACCACAGAAGTAGATGGGTTGACATTCTCCCTGGCTTTTAAAAGGGGCGTAGCTGCAGCCTGTGGGGCTGTATGGACCACATTCCCTATTAGATTCCTGGGGCAGCCGTAACAAGGCACCACAGACTGGGCGGCTGAAATGACAGACATTTATTGTCCCCGTCCTAGGGTCCAAGTTCTGGGATCCAGGAGTGGACAGGGTTGGTTCTTCCCGAGGTCCTGCTGGGCCCGTGGACACTGTCCTCTCCCCCTGTCCTCATGCCGTCCCCCTCTGTGTGCATCTGTGTCTTGATCTCATAGAGACACTGGTCAGATTGCATCAGGTCCACCCTGGTGACCTCCTCCTCCCTTAATCACCTCTGTAAAGACCCCATCTCTACTGTCCCATTCTGGGGCGCTGGGAGCCAGGACTTCAACACAGGAATCTGAGGCAGATAGAATTCAGCCCACAATAGCACCTTTATTACATCCGAGGTACTTGCCACCAACGCGCTCTGTGGTTTTGGAAATTACTGGGTGGATATGGCTTCAGTGTTGAAAATCCTCTCATCTTGGCCAGAAGACAAACTGTTCTCCAAGCTCTAACACTCCCGGCCTCTCCGCTCTTTGTTCTGGATTATGTGACATACATTTTCTATGTGGAGCGTTGAGAGCCACTTTGATTCCTGAAGACACTCCCCCATCGTATCAAGCTGGTCACCTCTCGTCTCCTTCAAGGTCACCAACAGGTTTCGGGGTGTGATTTTGTCGTGCAGTGATTCCAAAGACTCCCAGGACCGTAGCAAGAAGGCTGAAGTTGAATTGGTGACGGGCGGTGGATGTTTCAGTGGCCAAGCAGAACCGCATGGCTGCAAATTCATACCTGGAAAGGTGTGCCCTCTGGCAGGTAGGGGCTGCTCCAGGGTAGGTGCACATCTGTTCTTGGGCACATCCGTAAGGCCAGCAGGTGACACATGCCAAGTACCAGTCCTGCAGCCCACGCAGGGGGAGGTATGTACCTGTGTGTCCACAAGCTAGCTTTTGGATGGTGCCACCAGACCACATTTCCCTCTACTCAACAGATTAGTGATTTGTCCAGTCATTCAAGGATCATCTTCTAATTTAAATAGACTTCGGTGTTTAATAAGGTACACTTTTGGCAGTTCTAAGCGACTTTGCCAGAATGACAGAGTCTGACAGCAGTGCTAGGGATCTGCCATCGGGCCTGTAATCACATGTCACAGTGTGTCAGCATGTCTTGCCCTCCTCCAGGGAGGATGGGGATGCTTCCAAAACATGGCCAGTCAGACACCCCACGGGGGAGCCCACTACTTAGCTTTCTCTCTTTTTGTTGCAATTTTTCTTAGTGTTTATTAATTCATAAGGAAAACTTGTCTTTAGGAAGAATAGTCCCAGAAATGTCAGGCTTAATTGGTTATGTTGGTCACAGGTGGTTGACTGATTGCGAAGCAAAACATATGATGGCCACACACTTGTCTTCTACAGAGTCTTCACTGTGTAGTTCTAGAAACATCTGGGTTTGCCAATTGCCCCATGGCAGTGAGGCTCTCCCATCCTGAGCGGGGAGTGGAAGACCTGTCCCGCTCCTCCTGGAACTCAGACAGCGGTGGGGGCGTGACCAGCATTTCCCAATTTGCTTAAAGCATTGATGAGACCTGGTGATGGACGGAGCTGGTTCTCAAGGAAAACAGGTGCTTCCTTAGTTGTGTGACACCATCCGGCCTCCCCACTTTCCCGGGCCGGAGCGTTCTCCGCTCTCCAGGTCAGGGGGCTGTATTGGATTAGCTCTGCAGTCCCACGGGGCACCAGTGTGACTTCGAGGTAGCCCACAGGACCCATGGCCATGTCCACCCTGGCAAAATAGTGCTTCTCCCAAATGACTGGTCTACTGCATCTGGAATGGCCGAGATCATTTGGTGGAAACCGTATCCCTTTCTGCATCGGGTGTGGGACGGCGGGGATCTCCCGGCATGCATGGCGTGTGCAACCCCAGCTCTGGATTTGACTGACTTCTCCCATTTATTCTCTCTCTGACCCAATGTGTTTCTATTCTTTTATTTAAGTTTAAAATGGGGTGAATTTATATTTTGAATAAGTAATGCACACATATGGTTCAAATATTTACAAATCACGGGAGGTAGAGAGCAAAGTCTCCTTCCCAAGTCTTCTTCCTTCTCCCAGACCTTCCCCTAACCCCCAGGGGACCTCTGTTAGAAGTTTCTAGAGATGCTCCTTTCCAGGGAACTTTTAGACACAGGCATGCATAGAAATACATATCACACACATACATGTGCAGACAGTTGTGTTCCACTTCACCCTTCCCCGCAAATAGTTCTGTGCTACACACAGTTCAGCAACCTGTCTTGGATTTTTTCATATCAGCACATAAAATATGATATGAATTTTATTCATTTGACCTTTTTTTAAGCACTGCGAGTATTCTATATGGATGTATCACAACTTATTTCACTAATACCTTATTTCATAATTTCATGATCCCTTTTACCGACAGTTTAGGTCATGGTGGAAAGCACACGCGCACCTTTTCCCAGTTATCCCATCAAACGCTAAGCTGCGTGCTGCTGTGCAGAGATTTCGCAGATGCTCTTAAAGACCCTGGTCATCTGGCTTTAAGTTAATCAAAAGGGAGATTATCTTGTATGGGCCTGACTTATTCAGTTGGAAGGTCTTTAAAAAAAGGCTTACGGCTTCTCTGACCCTAAGAGGTTCCAAGTAGCATCTGTGTCTGCAACTGCTCCCTGTCTGCCTGGGGTGTCCGTCCTGATTGTCACACCGAGACAAGCACTTCGATCACCATGGTTTCCAGAGGTTATGTGGTTTCCATGGTTTCCTTCACTCCCTCCCTTCTTGCCTGCCTGCCCCTGTGGAGCTAACTCCAAGAGTCACACACGGCACTGCCTTGTAATAAATCCTTAAATGGATGAGTATATGTGCGGTGCGTAACATATACATGTATCATAACATAAATAATATGACATAAATAGAAACTATTATATTATCAATACATAATTTTCATGTATTAACTATAAAATATATATGTATAAATATATTTATATTACATATGTACAAAACATATACAATAATACATGTACATTTATACATATATAATATATATATAAATTACTATTCTGTTCTACTTCTCTGGCTAAACCTTAACTGAATTTGGGGGACCTTTAGCATGTAGTGGCGAAAAGCTGAGTGACATTGTTGGTGGAAAGCAGAAGCTAGAAGCAGTGCAGTTGGTCGTGTAGCACAGAATATCTCCAAGCACAGTGTTAAAAGCGTGGCCCGTTTTCTTCTTGTTGCTCATAGTGACGCATGTGAGGAGAGAGATTAATTGAGGGAAGAGAATTGGACAAAAGGAACCAATACCTGATAATTCCAATCAACCTCAGCCTCTCCAGATGATGCTAAAAATGCTCAAGTGAAGAGATTCTCCAGCTGAACGTGAAGAAGCAAGCCACCAGGAGGCCTATAGCTTCTAGGAAATGAGTTTTGCCAACACCATGTGAGCTCAGGAGAGGACCCCGAGCTTCAGATGAGACCCTAGCCCTGGCCCAAATCTGGGAGACCCCAAGCTGAGGCATGCTCAGACTCCCGATGCATGAAAACTAGGAGATATTGAATGTGCGTTGCTTTAGCTGATAAGTTCATGGTCGTCTGCGTAGAGCAATAGACTTCACAGTTGACACACTGAGCAGGAGGAAAATAAAGCCAAGTTTAGGATCTCTGAGTATGATCTCTTATGTCCATAATAAGGAAGTTGTTTTTGTAGTCATTTTGGGATTATGATGTCAAAAGACAAAGAGAGTAATTCATGTTTTCTGAACACCATCCTCAGAAAACCATGAATTGACCAAGATATGTACTGTATACCTGCAGGGATAATGTCGCCAGCATGGAGAAAGCAATTTTTTACCAACGATGGAATGATCTAGAAGCATACAAATAAGGCAACCACTGTTTTCAGAAGGACATTCTTGGGCATTAACTCAGGGAGAGATGTCTGGGGTGTCGCTGGAGGCAGCACTCACCTGTGCTTAACCCAGGTGTCAGACTCGCTGGCTTGCTCTGTGTAGTTCTCGGGTAGGAAGCCCCGGCAGCCCGTCCGCTGGGAGATCCCAATCACCCAGCCCTTGCTGGCTTCCTCCTGCTGAGTGGGGTCCACGAAGATGTAGTCGCCGGGACTTAGTGTCAGCTCGTCCACGTTCTGAGGTTTGTACTGGAAGAGGGCCCTGAGGGTCTGGAAAAGAGGCAAGTGTTTTCCTGTCTCAAGCAAGGACTTGTGCGGAGAAAGATGGTATCAGGAGAAGGATGACAGGGGCCTCTTGCCTCTAGGCTTCCGTGATGAGTTCTAAGACTCCAAGGCACTGTCCCGGCCTTTGGTGATAAATGGTGACAGAGGGTACCCGAACGTGGCACAGGATTCTTGGGATAGGTTTGGAAATGAATTCTGGTGTCTACCTATCTGTTATCTATCTATCTCTTATCACTATTTACTTATCTCTAATATGAAAAATCTTAGAGCATAATTAGACTTTCACATCCACCTTCCTTGGCATGAGTTTATTTATGATTTCTCATACAACATGGAACACGGTGGATTCATTCATACTAATTCCACGGGCCTGAAAGGAGCCCGGCACACTTTCTATTTAAGCCAATCAATGTAGGAAGTCCTGCAATAAGGCTTCATTGAAATCATCATTTAAACGAATTAATCAGCGATACGATACATTCGTAGATTTTTGCAGTAGTCCGTTTTTTATTGCCAGAATTGCTACCATTCTTTTTTCAATTTTTTTTGTGTGTGTGTCTGCACTCATATGTAAAAGAACGAGAGTTCCAAATTGCACAGATGAGAAAATGATTTAAAAAACCCAACCAAAAAAAAAAAAAAAAAGACCCCAACCATAAATGGTCTTCGTTTTCCTGAAATGCCTCCAGAGGAGGGCTCCTGGGGGTAAGCTCTCCGTCGGGTGGGCAACCATTGGTTCCCATGGGGAGGCGGCTCTGGCTGAGGCTCCCAGGCCCGGGTTTGCTCACCTGGTAGTGCACGAAGCGCATGTCTCGGGAGTAAAGTGCGGCAGTCCACTGGCAGCTGAGGCTTGGGTGGATGGCTCTGGCCAGCTGCTCCAGGGTCCTCTGGTGGTGGGGGTAGAACTTGTGGGCCAGGGTCAGGTGCAGCTGCTTGGTGCAAGGCTTCACGGTGCAGTCTGTGAAGTCCGGGGAACACAGGGTTGAAGGGCGCTCTTACCCACACCGCTAGCTCTGCTCCTAGGACAGCCCCACAGCCCGGGTGGAGGGGCAAGGCCTTTCTGCATGGTGCCTCCTGCCTCTGCCCTCTCCTTCCCCCTGGGCACCGGGGCTTTGTTGGTAAGGCCAGGACGCCCTCCAGACTGCACCATCTCCTGAGTTCAGCTTATAGGGGAAGTGGTGGGGTACTGCAGATTTTACAAGGAGTAGGGAAGAGGAGGGGTAGAGATATGGGTTGGGGTGTTTGGAGCCTATCGATTGGCAAGCTAGTTGCCCAAACAGTTGGTTAAAGTGGACGCAGTGGACAGTTTCTCCTTCAATCCCCGGGGTGTGCACATCTCTCAGCCCTCAGAGTCAGCCACGCAGAGTCAGGCCCTCTCCATCAGTGGGTTCGGGTTCAGCCACAGAGTCTCAGGAAGAAAGCACCACAGGCCGCTCAACTGTGTCAAACATGACAGGATCGCTAGTATTTTGCTCACTTTGGTGAAGCAGGAAGCCCTCGGAGTGGCCAACCCTGGTCTTTTTGGGTGGCCTCTGCCCTGGTGGCCCCGGCCCTCCCGGTCCTCATTCCAGGGCCCTGGCGTCAGCCAGGATCTGCTTTCAACTGGGCCACAAAGGAGTTTATGTTCTGGGGAGGCGGCGATGGACAGGAGCACCCAGACTGTGGTATCACATAGGCCTCCTCTGCTCCTTCTGGAACGGTGACCTTGGGAGCATCTCGATCTGACTCAGCTTTCGTTTTGACAGTAACAGCTTGGAGACAGTGACAGCCACCTGCTGGGGCTGCATCGAAACCATTCCCTTAATTCGCGTCCCCGGGGAGTCATTTAGTCAATACCAGCTACCTGCCACCTCTCCCGGGGGCAGCACACACAAGCAGGTAGGATGTGTTCTCCCCTGGAAAACATCACGATGTTGCCATTGCTTCCTGGACCCACCTGGTGTCTCCCCTACACGAGCCTTTTAGCAGCAACTAAGAAACTGTCGAGGGGAGAAGCCGAAGTTGCGATGGTGTGTGGGTGGTGCGGAAATTCCTTTCTTAGGTGTTTCAGCACCGCGGTGGGGAGGACGGCCTTGCCACGTGAGTCAGCGTGGCCTGGGAAAGACCCATGCTAATTGTCATCGGTGTGATCAGTGAACCACACACCGCTTCTGAATGGGCCCTCATCTGCTCTCCGCAGCCCCTGCCTACGGGGGCGTTCCACTGGGTGGGGACAGAGGGGGACACACTTTGCCCTGAGAGGGGCCCAGGATACGCTGAAGCCCATGGGCCCTTCCCCAACCCTCGGGGTCGGGCCCAGGGCAAGGCAAGGCACTCCACGTCACAGCCGCTCTGTTGGAGCGCAGGGCTGGTCGGTGAGGACCCCAGGGGGACCGGATGAGACAGGACTGGACCCCTGTTCCAGCTCCGACCACTGCTTAGAGGACACTGTCTCTTTTCTGGGTCTCTTTTCACAAATGGCCACGGACGAGGGGGACTTGAACCAGCAGAAATGCATTCTCTCACAGCCAGGAGGCCAGACCTCTGAAATCCAGGGGTGGCCTGGGCCGGCCTCCCTCTGAAGCCTCCGGGCAGGGTCCTTCCTGCCGTGTCGGGCTCCCAGGGCTCCTGGTGCTCCTTGCCTCGTGGCCACGTCCCCACATCTCTGCTGCCCTCCTCCCATGGCCTCCTCCCCGTGCCTCTGGGTGTCCTCTCCTCTCTCAGAGGGACCCCAGTCACTGAATGTAGCGCCCGCCCAACTCCCATCTGGCCACATTTTAACTAATCATGCCTGCAGAGACTTTTCCCAAATAAAGTCTTTTTCTAAGGTTCTGGGTGGACAGGAATTTTAGGGAACTCCTTTACCCCATGACAGTGACCTCTGGCCGACATGCTACTTACTCTTCACAGGCCTCAGTGTCTTCATTTTAAGAATAGGGCATGCGAGACCCATTTTTTTGGGGGGTTGCAAAGCATAAGAGAGGTGCCGTGCCTGTTCTGGGGCCACAGGGCAGGGCTGGATGAGACCGCGCTGTCCTCTGGAGGCAAGGAGGTCAAAGAGCCATCACTTGACTCTTGTTTCTATAAAAGACGCCAATCTGCAAAGGCTCAGGGTAAGCTGATAATCATGCAGCAAATAGGACCCCAGAGTCCAGAGGCCAGGCTCCAAGTGGAAATCCAGGATGCAGGGACCTCCTCACATGGCCAGATCTGCGTCCAGGCACATCTGAAACCAGGGGTCACGACACTGAGCACCTCCGTGTGCCAGGACCGACGGGGAGCTCCACAGAAACAGGCAGTGATGTTTGAAGGCCCAGAGGCCTCGCCACCGTGCAGAGAGACAGGAGCGACTCCAGGGGCTGATGCGGCCCGAGGAAGCCCTAGCGCTGACCAGAGACTCGGGAGGAGCTCTCGTCCTCTGAGGTCCCTCCTGCGGGTCCCGCCAGAGCCCGACTCCCCACCAGCGCAGGTCCAGGGGGGGATGGGAGGGATGCAGATGCTCCCAGTGAATCTAGACCGTCCTTCCCCAAGAGGTGAAGGAGAAAAGACTCGCTCCTCCCTAAACATTAGCAACAACCACCTAGGACTTGCGTTTTCCACACAGCACTGGCCCCAGGAGGGGATCTGCCCAAGGTGGGTGTGGGGCTGGGGGCGGCCCCGATCCCCCAACATGGGCACCCGCCTGCAATCCACTGTCTTCATGTGGCCACTCGAAGCCCCTGGAGGGACAGTTGCCCAGGCAGCTGGAACGTGCCAAATGTTTGCAAAAACCACACTGATGGAGACAAAGGTATTCCCACTTAGGGAAAAGGTGTCCACGGGGTCTCAGAGTCTGCGTTCCTTTTGAGGGCCGTCCCGGCTCATTAGGTTTAGCTCCGGCTGAACTGTTCAGCCTCAGACTAAGGCCCCGTCCGAGGAGCTGGCTGCAAAGGGAGCGGTGGGGGTGGAATCGCCCCCGACCGGGGCGCATGTGTGCAAGCGAGGAGCAGCTTGCACCCCTTCCCTGCAGCTGGGCTTCTGCCCCAGGAGCAAGCACGGCCCCGGACACAGAGTGATGGGTCCCTATTAACCGTGCTCCTCGTGTGCACCTGGCCAGGGTCGCCACCCACCTGCTAAGACAGATGCTTCCGTGGCGAACATCATGGCGAATTCCCGGATGACGTCCGCAGGGCTGTCGCTCACGAAGAAGCCTAGATAGCTGATGGAAGAGTAGAGGACCAGAGGGACCGTCGGGGGGAAGGAACCCAGGATCCTGTCCCCAGCTTTCTTTAGAGCCTCATACAGACATTCCACCTTGTGGTCTTCACACTGAGGGAGAAGAGAGACAGAGGACGTGCGACGGTTAGCGTAGTTGATAAGAAACCAGGCAGCCAACTGGGCCTGTTTTGGGTCACGATGCCGGAATATGACTTATCTCATCCAACTGTTTGGGGTCATGGAGATTTGTTCTACACCCGGTGCTCAGTTTCTTTCTTTCTTTTCCTTTCTTTTTTTTTTTTTTAAGATTTTATTTATTTATTCATGATAGACACAGAGAGAGAGAGAGAGGCAGAGACACAGGCAGAGGGAGAAGCAGGCTCCTTGCAGGGAGCCCGATGTGGGACTCGATCCCGGGTCTCCAGGATCACGCCCTGGGCTGAAGGCAGGTGCTAAACCACTGAGCCCCCCAGGGATCCTGCGGTGCTCAGTTTCTTAGACATTCACATCAAATTCCTTTTGGAATGGAATATCCTTTAAGTGTCTAGGCTGGAAGTCTCTTGTCACCCTCGCTAACTCCCTTCCCTCTGTGTCATGTCTAGTCGACCCACAGCTGTGGTCAACCCACATGTGGCATCATGTGGCCTCTGGAGGTTTCCCTGAACCACGGGCATGCAGTGCTCAGAGCTCATGGCAAGGACGGCAGTGGCCGAAGCCCCCGGCATCCGGCCACACTCCCGCAGTGGCCGAGCCCGTCACGGCCCCTGACGCTGGTTTCCATGGAGGTGACTCGGGGCCCCCAGGCTCCCTGTCAGCCCTCTGTCCTTCTCCTTCCTTCACAGGTGCTTCTCCCCAAATAAATCTCTTGCAATCGCACTTGGGGTCGCACGTCTAACTCCACCTCGGGGTCTGCTCCTTGGGAGAGCGTGAACCAATGCAGGCTCCCAACCGGTCTCCCCGCTGCCCCCCAATTCACTGCACACATTTTAGCCTGACCGCTCTACCTAATGCTGTGTCCCTGCCATGCCACCCCCCACCCCAAAGCGGCAGGTGCGCCCCCGGTCACCTGCAGAGTTCTGTCTACACCCGCTCAGCCTGAGTGCCAGCTCTGTCCAAGCCACTTCCTGGGCTTGGAGACCTTCCTCCATGTGGAAGACTCACGTGAAGCCACAGTGAACCCCAGACCCGTGCCCTCCCACTCCCCACCCCCACCCCGGCAGGAAATCAGCGCCAGCCCTGCTCTTCCCTCTGAATTTCCCACGGCTCCTTTCATCCTCTGAGGAGTCAACCACCTTCTAGTTTTCATATGCATTTTTACGTCCCTTCGTCTGCCTATTGCATCTCTGCGGCCCTCGCGGGGCCTGGGAAAGCGCGTGATGCGTGGAGGGTATAACCTTGAACCTGAGTGTGCACACTGTGATCACGCGGCCGCAGGTACATGGTCTGGAAGCGCCGAGTCGGACTGAAGCAGAGCTGCGGTGGGACCTCTGCCCGTGGAGGCTGAATGTTTTCCTTCTGCAGCATCAAGGGCAGAGACCCAGTCCCTCTGGCACCCATCTGCCAGGAAGGGCGCCCGGCCAGCCGAGGCGGCGTTGGACGTGGGCCGGGGGTTAGTGGGACGGCCGACGTGGGAAGGGGAGGGTGTGTGTGCGCATATCTAAGTCGTGTCTGTGTGGACGTGTGGGTGCCGGGTGCTGGGTGCAGCCCCGGGGGCTTGGGAAGAGGAGCTGGAGGCCCGGGTGCCCCCCCCCGCCCGGCTGCCGCGATGAAGCACGCCCGTTTCTGAGGCTGTTTTCATCGCTGCCTTTGGCTGCCTTCTTCCCCTGATGAGCTCCCAGGACAAGCCGGAAAGGAGTTTCTGACCGGCACAAGTGCTGTTGCTGGAGGGTGACCAGCTCACCCCAGTTTGCCCGGGATTTTCCTAGTTTTGGCACCGAAAAGCTCTGTGCCTTGGGACCGCGTCCCCCCAGCTCCCGGGGTGGGGGGAGGTGTGCTGGGAACAGCCCGTGCAGAGGCTTGCGGCCCCTTCCCATGCACGCTGTGGAGCCTGAGACGGACTCGTCCTTGGGCCCCGTGGGATTCCTGAATCGGGTGGAACCCTAAGAGCCTGGGGACAGCAGAGGGGGGCCGGCCGGGGTGTGTCCTCCCCTGGTTCCTCTGGTGGGGAGCCACAGAGGAAGTGGCAGCCTGTCCCTCCCCGCCTCCCTCCCTCTCGTGCCTGCGTCTTCTCCTCTGAGCCGGCCCAGGTCCCTCTTGCCCTCCCGGGACCCCCGTGAGGCTGCCTGTTGGACCGTTTTCTGAGTCAGGGCCGGTTCCTGAAGCAGGGAAAGTCCTGCATCCGTGACGGGCCAGCAGTGAAAGTTCTCCAGCTCATCCAGCCCACGGTTCTGAAACACCTGCTCCGAGGCCCTGTGCTAGTCTGAGGGCACGGAAGCAAGGGCAGCATCTACCTTCTCGGGAGGGATTCAGTCTCGTGAGGGGCGCAGGGCGGCACCAGACACATGGGCGGAGCCGTGGACAGTGCCACCAGAGATACTAGCAAACAGGTGGGTGGTGGGAGCGCAGAGGGCGGCGGGGGAGACAACCGGGGGGGGGGGATAAGTGAGCGGGGCTCTGAGGGATGCATAGGAGTCGCCCAGCTGAGGCCGAGGAGAAACGTGAAGGGTGTCCCACACCAGGAGGCCCGCTGGTGTGACAACTGCAGCCCCCACCTCCCACACCGGTGACAACTGATCACGTGGCTCCCCTGGGTCACATCCAGCGTCGCTGGACATCACGGGGAAGTGCCTCCGGCGGCGTGTCGGTGAGCACTAGGGGCTCGCGGGCCCGACTCACCGTGAAGAAGTCACAGAGCGTGATGTGCGGGAAGACCTCGTGAGCCCGGTTCTTGGCGCACTGGCGCTTGCTGTCTTTCCAGAACTCTTCGAGTTTCTCCAGCAGGGGCCCCGTGGGGCAGAGGAAAAGAGCGTACTCCTGGGGGATGGGATCGTCCAGAGAGGGGTCATTGCGATGACAGCGCAGCCTGCAAGAGAACAGGCCGCTTTCAGCCGGCGCCCCGACGGCAGGGCCGTCCCCGCGTGGAGAGGGCAGCGAGCAGAAGAGGCCGCGCTGTGCATGGGCGGTGTCCACGCTGCACAAAGTCACTGCCGGCCCCTCTCGGCAAGGCTCAGCGGGCCCGGGGCCGGTGTGGCCGCGGAGCAGCGCTGGGTCCCCCTCCACCCCGTCCCCCCGGGGCTCTGCCCCACGTTAGTGTGATTCCCGGGCCAAAGACAAAGACAGTGAGAGAAGGTGACCTGGTCTTCAGACCATCTCTGGGGAGCCAGCTATCTCGGTAGTGGTGGAAAAAATTTTTTTAAAAGATTTTATTTATTCGTTTGAAAGAGAGAGACAGAAAGAGCCCAAGCAGGGGGAGAAGCAGACAGAGAAGGAGCAGCAGACTCCCCGCCGAGCTGGGAGCCCAACGTGGGGCTCGAGCCCAGGACCCTGAGATCACGACCTGAACCGAAGGCAGACGCTTACCCATCTGGGCCACCCAGGCGCCCCAGAGTTGAAAAAAATCTGTAGAAAACACTCACACTTCATTTTATCTGACTTCAAACTGAGTGTAAAAGTCAAAACTCCAAAAAAAAAAAAAAAAAAAAAAACCCTAAAAACCCAAAACATAGACAAAACATAGGTAGTTATTATATATTTTCCTCTGTATTCAGAAGGTTATTTTAAGGACAAGGAGAAATGTTATACGACCTCAAATTCAAGCTCATTCTCACTGATGGAAGAAACAAGAATGAAGACAACCACAAGGCGTCATTTTCTCGCCCGTCAGATGAGAACGATGTGTTTGAAACGAAAAAAAAAAAAAAAAAAAGGTTATGCTCAACTGTGTCAAAGGTGCAGCGGGTTCGTGCAACGTCTGTATAAAAGCAAATTGCCAGGAGGCGCCAAGAGCTTTTGGATACCCTTCCCGTCCAAACCGACAATTCCGCTTCCAGAAATTTCTCCAAAGGCGAAAACAAGTAACACGGCACATCTGACGTGCTTTATGGCAGGGTTATTTGTAACAGGTGAAAGACGCAGAGACGAGATAAGTGACAGTAGGTTTATTTATCATCTGTTCACTGGGAGTCATGGGTTTTTTATTTTTTTATTTTTTAAATTTTTTTTTGGGGGGGGAGTCATGGTTTTGAAGAATTTCTGGGGATGCAGGGAAGTGTCCGAGTTATTTTTTGTTTGTTTTTTTTTTTTTTTTGTTTGGTTGGTTTTTAATGGATTTAATAGGTGCCAGTAAACCATAATGACCAGTGGCATTGTACACATTCTTTTTCTATGTATTTTTTTAAATTGGAGTTTGATTTGCCAGCGCGGATGGAACTGGAGGGTACCCACCCACCCGAGTTGTAATCCTGAGTTTAGCGGGCGGCCCGCAGCCCCTTGAGGCAGGAGCTGTGCTGGAGGGAGTCGCCCTAAGAGTGAAACACCATCAGAGGGCGCTCTGACCCTTCATCCTGAGCACTCCCTCCCATGTAGACGCATCCTTCCCCATCCTTCCCCATCCTTCCCCATCCTTCCCCATCCTTCCTTCCCCATCATTCCCCATCCTAGCCCCAACCTTCTCCACCCTAGCCCCAACCTTCCCCATCCTTCCCCGATGAGCCCGGATAAGCCAGAAAGGAATCTCTGACTGTCACAAATGCTGTTGCTGGGGGGTGACCGGTTTCTCCCAGAAACTTAAGCAACGAACCCATAGATGACACTTGGCGCGTGTTTTATATAAACCATTAGCCATTGCTTAACTCATGCTGCAGATTGCTGGGGCCACGCCAGGGTCCTGCAGATTTATCCATGCTGATGGGTGGGCACCCGGCTAAGGGAGTCCGAGCGACCCTTCCAAGGGCCCTGCGAGCTCCTCCCCCGTGTGCGAGGTATCTTACTCATCCATTCCACTGGTCAGATGCTTAAATTGGTTTCTTTTTGCCCAATTTCATAGCACGGGAATCGCGAGCTTTGTCTAGGTCCCTAAGGCACAGACCTGGCCGTGGAAGTGCCGGCTGGGCCGCCGCGTGGATCACACCGGGACTGCAGCCAGGGCAGGGAGAGACCGCCCCTTGTCTTCACCCACGTGGACGCTTGAAGTTGCCTTTGGGTTCTACTGGCATCTTACTTGGCACTTCCCCTGATTGGCTAGGGTTGGCCCACTCCAGGTGGAGCCTAGGGGACCCCACCGTCTCCCCGGTGCCTCGGTGGGACTTGTGGTCTGCGCAGCTGAGTTGGAACTAGAAGGAAGCCACCACGGCCCTCGAGGCTGTGGGTTTCATTTGAAATTCAAATTTGGCAACTGACTTTAGACTTAGCCCAGCCCGGAGGATTCTGGGCATTTCCCTTTGTCTGGTAGAGGGATTGCCTATCCTGCCACTGGCCTAGCGTTTTGGGGTGAAGAAGGGGATTTCCAGGGAGGACACGCTGGCCACTCAAAGCCCCACAATCAGTGGTTGCCATCCTGCTCCGGGAGGGTGCCCCAGTGGGTCAAGGCCTGGGTTTTATTGTTTGATTTTCACTGCGGTTTTCCAGAGCAGAGCGTGAGGGGACTTCCCACCTAGGGACAGAGTGACGGCAGCATGGCACTTTCAGGCGGGCCTGGGGGGTTCAGGAGTGGGGTGATCGCAGAGCACAAAGCCGAGGCCTGCAGGAGTGGGCGGCTTGCAGGCTGGCTGACGGATAGCAGAGCCCCCTGGAACCCCGAGTTCCACCCCCGGCCCCCCCCCCCACCTGGCACCTGAGGCCTCAGAGGGCATCCAGGACCAACCAGTAAACTCTCTCCCCATCATAGGTAGCCTGAGACAGTGGCAACCTCTATTTTCTATCTTTCCTATTTACTCAACAGATCGCGTGGATTTCTTTCTTCCTTGAGAGTCACGTTTGGATAAACTCAGATTTTTAAGTGCAGAAAGGCTTGTTCACAGTTCGATCTCTCTCCTCTGTCTCCCATTTTAAATGCGGGTTCTTTTTCTTCCTTCCCTTTGGTGCCTGGCCGCCCGGCGTGTGTGGGGTGCTGCCCGTGGCCACCCCGCCGAGCTCTCAGAGCCAAGTACTCAGCACCCCTGCGGAGACTGCCCTACTCACCAATCTGATGCCTCTTCCGCTGTCTTTCTTCCAGTGGCTGCCAACGCCTTCAGCCTGCAGGAGAGCAGAACGAGAGGAGCATTCAGGGGCGCCCGGGGGGCTCAGCGGTGGAGCGGCTGCCTTCGGCCCAGGGCGTGATCCCCGGGGTCGAGGATGGGGTCCCACATCGGGCTCCCTGTGTGGAGCCTGCTTCTCCCTCTGCCTGTGACTCTGCCTCTCTCTCTCTCTCTCTCATGAATAAATAAATAAAAAAATCTTAAAAAAAAAAAAGAAAGAGAGGAGCATTCAAGAGCCCTGGCTTCCATTCTCTGGGGAAGCAGAGGAGAGGCAGGGGCAGCCCTGCAGCACAGGACACCTGTGTGTGTGTGTGTGTGTGTGTGTGTGTGTGTGTGTGTGTGTAGGGGGTGCCTACGAGGGCCTGGACTGCTACACTTTGCAGCTGGGTGCACTGCCCAGGCCTCAGTCTCCATGTGGCATCACTGTGATTTCTGAAAACGCCAACCTGCTCACACCTCCTCTGCTCATTCTCCTTCAGGGGCTCCCACTCCCGTCCTGGGCACCGGCTCCCACCACACCTGCCATCTTGCCAGCCCCTCCACCCTGCGCTAAAGCCAGGGGACCCCACTCTTGCATCCTCAGGTTGGCTGTGAAGGGCCAAATCCCTGGCCTGCACACGCGCCCTCCTACCAAAATGCAGCCCCGTGCCAACATGCCCTCGGAGAAATGACCCCGATCCTTCCAAGCATGGCTCACATGCCCTTCCTCCAGGGAAACGTCCCCAACCACACGTTCAGTCACTGGGCTTCATCTCTATAAACCTGCGTCTGTTTGCCTCCTCCACCAGCCTGCAAGGTCCGTGAGGTCCAACGGTGTCGTACTCGCCATTATAACCCAGGATGTATAGACACTGAATTAAATTTAGCTGAATGGGACCAAATTGGATGGGATGGAATAGGGCTAAGGTAACTCGCTCAGGAGTTCAGCCTGGAAGTAGCTGGAGTTGAAGAGCAAACCGACAGGGTGCTGTCCTGTGCTGCTGTTGGCGAATGCCGACGGGGATGATACTAGACCACAAGGAATTCTGAGCCTGAGTCTCCATCCAACGTCAGTAGCGTAATAAGGGATGGGGTTTAGTGGGGCCAAGAGTGGGGTCCTGCCCTGCCACTGCCTGTGCTCTCTGGCTTCCGTGACCCTGGCTGGGGTCTGGCACATGGTTCCACTGCTGATTTCAACCAGTGTCTTATCAACATAAAGGTGACAACGTTCTGAGTTGGGTTAGAAAAGAAAAGAGTGCAGCTTCCAAGCGATTTCAGCCAATTTCAAGGGTTTTGTTATAATGTTTAGGGAAACTTTGGTCCCTTCTCCAATCCAAAGTCACTTAAAGGGACTTCTGATGCATTTTCCCACGTGAATCAGCCTGAGAAAAATTAGGACCGCATGTCCCTATCATAGCTTGTTTTTTTTTGGGGGGGGACTTCTCTCTCTGACACAGTGGCTCCTAAGGTTAACATTTTCTATATGGGAACCTTTGCCTTGGGTAAGCAGGACTGGGTCAACACAGTTCTGGCACCTTCTTAACCATCTCTTTCAATGATCAGACAATGAAGAGATTTCCCCTACAGATAAATGGTTTCTCGGCATCATTTAGAAATACATTCCTGTTGGTAGTTCTTTCAACAGCTCCCCTCCACTTAGAGTTTAAGGTACCCCGGGTGTCATCTCAGTCACTGAACTGCAGAGAGGATACACCCAGGCCCAAGCTCCTCCAAATCCTAAAGATGGGGGTGCCCCAGTAGCACACGGCTTCCCAAGTTTTACAAATTTCAGGATCCCTCTACCAACCAACCAGCCAGCCAGCCAGCCCAGTTTGTCTTTAAAGAGCAAAGAACATGTCATTTATAAAAAGTAGAAAAGGGCCTTATTTTGCGACAGTATCTAACACTGCGAGATGCCCCTCTCCGGCAGGAAGTAAGTGCTCTGAGCTGCCTGTAGTTCTGCAGCACAGGCCAGAAGGGTTGAGACACACACCCAGGGGCCAGCGGCGGGACAGTACTCACGCGGTGTGTGCCGGGAAGCCCATTCCCAGCAGGGTGTCCAGGAGTGAGGGGGTGCTGCGGCCCTTGTGCTTGTTGGAGACCTTTGCGTAGAGCTGAGTCTCCCCCGCTGCCATCTCTTCCTGCCTCTGTGGACAGAAATGAATAGATAAAACCAGAGAGAGAGAAAGAGACAGGCGAGGCTGTCTGAGGGTGTCAAGAAAAACCTCAAGCCCTTTTGATCTTTCTGACAAAAGCTAATATCCTGTTTGCATGAGATGTTGGTTTTCAGAATTCTTTTTTTTCGGGGTGCTGGGGGGTATAGCATCCACTAGCCCTGTTTCCACATGAGGTTTAAGGTCCAGAGGTCCAACACACTTACCAGAAGAGCAAAGATTGGAAAGACCGACAATACTAAATTTTGACAGGCTGTGGAATAATTGGAACTCTTATTCGTTGCTCAGCCATTTTGGATAACATTTGGACAGTTTCTTATATAGTTCAGCATAAATTTGCTATATGACTGATTTATTCTTAGCTGTCTCCCAAGGAGAAATGAAAATGTGTGACCATGATTTGTATATGAATGTTCGTAATAGCTTTATTCACAGGAGACCAAAACCAGAAAGAATCCAAATAAATATTCCAAATAAATCCAAATAAATTTATTTAAATAAATAAATCCAAATTTAAATAAATAAATAATCCAAATAAATCCACTGGTGAATGCATACATAAATTATGGTGTATTTGATCAATGATTTAGCCCTCATTGATGACAAATACACACTACTGTTTCATGAGACAGCATGGATGAATTCAAGCAGTATTATTTTGATTAAAAGAAGCCAGAATCAAGATAATACACACTGTATGATTCTATTTCAATGAAATTCTATTTTTAAAAAGATTTTATTTATTTACTCATGAGAGAGAAGGCAGAGGGAGAAGCAGGCTCCAGACAGGGATCCTAATGTGGGACTTGATCCCAGGACCCCAGGATCATGCCTTGAGCTGAAGGCAGATGCTCAACCTCTGAGCCATCCAGAGGTCCCTTACAAGAAATTCTAAAATGAGGTAAAACTAAACTATAGAGATAGAAAACAGATAAGTTGCTGCCTGAGGCCAAGTTCTGAGGGAGTTTTGGGGGTGGTGGAAATGTTCTATATCCTGATATGGGTGTACAGTTCTTCAAAATTGACTAAATCAAACACTCATATTGGGTGCATTTTAAAGTGTGTAAACTAAGCTTCAATAAAATTTATTTTTAGAAAGGAAAGGGAAGGAATACTTAGAACAATCATAACAGTGTGCTAATTTTCAACAAAAACAGGCCTGCTGGGATTTTGTTGGGGATTATATTGAATCTATAGGTCAGTTTTAATAATATCAAGTCTTCGGAGCACCTGGGTGGCTCAGTGGTTGAGCATCTGCCTTTGGATCAGGTCGTAATCCCAGGGTCCTGAGATCGAGTCCCGCATCAGGCTCCCTACGTGGAGCCTGCTTCTCCCTCTGCCTGTGTCTCTGCCTCTCTCTCTGTATCTCTTATGAATAAATAAATACAATCTAAAAACAAAACCAAAAAAACAATATCGAGTCTTCCATTCCATGAACATGGTATATCTCTCTATTTACTTTCTCTCAGTAGTGTTTTGTAGTTTCACAGTCTTGTATTTCTGTCATTAAGTTTATTTCTATGTGTTGCTATAGCTTAAAAATAATTTCTATTTCCATTTGTTGCTGATATATAGAAATGCAATTGATTCTTATATATTGACATCATAGCCCTCTTGGCACAGTGGGCAGTGCATCAGTCTCATATATATTGACATCACATCCAATAATCTGGCCGAGATCACTTATTAACTCTATTATTTTGTAGATTCTTTTTGATTTTCTTTTTTTTTTAAATATATTTTTTTAAATTTTTATTTATTTGTGATAGTCACAGAGAGAGAGAGAGAGAATGAGGCAGAGACACAGGCAGAGGGAGAAGCAGGCTCCATGCACCGGGACCCTGACGTGGGATTCGATCCCGGGTCTCCAGGATCGCGCCCTGGGCCAAAGGCAGGCGCCAAACCGCTGCGCCACCCAGGGATCCCCTCTTTTTGATTTTCTATGTACATCATCATGTGCTCTTCAAATAATGTCAGGTTCTCCTTTCCTTTCCAATAATTGTGAGCTTTATTTCCTCTCCTTGCCATATAGTGACAAAGGCCTCCAGTGCCATGTTGGATAAAAGTTTATGATAGGTACCCTTTATCAGATTGAATAATTTTTTTCACTACTAATTCACTGAAGTGTTTTAAAAAAATAATGGGTATTGAATTTTATCAAAAGCTTTTTCTGCATCTATTGAGATGATCATAGTGTTTTCCTTCTTATTCAGTGAATGAGGTAGCTTATGCCAGTGGGCTTTTGAATGTTAAATCAATCTTGTGTTTCTAAGATAAAACCTTGGTAATTATATGTTATGTTTTATATATATTAATGTGTTAATACTTTGTTTAGAATTTTTTGCTCTGTGTTTGTGAATTAGCTTGGCCTGTTTTTCCTTTCTTATAATTTCCTTCTCAGGTTTTGGTGTCAGTAGAGTGATCAGCTCATTTTGGTATTCTTGAGACTTCCTGGTTACAGCACGGTAAGATCTCCTTCCAGGACACCCCTCAGCCTTTGGCAAATGAGGATAGTTGGTCTCCCTAAGAGTCAAGTGTTATTCTGATCTCAGATATGAATTGGGAAATATTTCCTCTTCCCTGATTCTCTGAGTTTTTGTAAGATTGGTATAACTTTTTGCTTTAATGTTCAAAAAAGATTTGTCAGTAAAGTCTCCTGGGCCTAGAATTTTCTTGGAAAGTTTTAAACTATAGATTTAATTAATTTAACAGCTACAGGAGTATTCTTCTTGTGTCGGTTTCATTAAGTTGTTTTTCAAGGAACTTGATCATTTTTTCTAAGTTGTTAAATTTCCTGGCATAGAGTTGCCAGATTTTCTTTCAATTCTGTTGCATAATTTTCTGTGTAGAAGTCTTGCATATTAGTTGTTGTTAGGTATTTGATAATTTTTGATGCCACTGTAAGTTATCTTTTTAAAATGTCATATTCATACTCTTTGTTGCTGGTAATTCAAATGCTATTGATTCACATTATTTTACATTTGAACTTATATCTAAATGTCTTGTTTGACTTGCTTATTAATTCTAATAATTAATCTCTAGAATTTAAAAAATAATTCTAGATACAAAAAGAATTGTGTCTATAAATAATATTTTTATTTATTTTTTACCAGTACATATTCTTTACTTTAAAATTTTTTCTTTCTCTTTTTTCTTTCTTTCTTTTTTCTTTCTCTTCTTTTTTCTCCTCCTCTTCTTTCTTCTTCCCTTTTTCTCCTTCTTCTTCCTCTTCCTTTTCCTCTTCTTCTTTTATTGCACTGGCTTGACTCCAAATGTTGAACAGAAATGGTATATATCTATATAGTGCATGTCCTTGTGGTGTTCTCCATTTCAGAGTAAAATGCTTCCATATTTCATCTTTAAATGTAAGTTTATTGTGTTTTTAAATATCTTTTTCTTTGAGGAATTAAAAAAATGAAATAATTTCATAACCAAATGAATTAAATATCTTAAAATTGAAAGCCTCAAAATATAAAACGCATTGTTACCTAGAAGAAAAAAAAAGTAGATTTTGGGTCTGAGATACAGCCTCTACTCAAATACATCTTTCTTTTCTCAATAGTAAACCACTTTTGGAGCAATTGTGCTTATAAGATATTAAAATATGAATTTTTAAAAAAAATCTTATTTAGCAAACCAGAAAATGTCAAATCATCTCTTTTCCTTATTTTTAAAAGTTATCTCCCAAGACCATCAGTGACAGATGAAAGTTTCTTAAGTTGCACGTTTTCCTGTGGGTGATGCCCAAAGCTTTCCTGCTCTCACTAATGGGATCAAGGTGGAGACTGAGACCATGCTTGGAACTCAATCTGTGTGCAAATAGTTATGAAAACTTCACAGCTCCTAGAGGACCCATCAGGGTAAGGTGCCCCTCAGATCTCCAAGCCAAGACCATGCAAGACACTGCCTTGGTGAATATCAGATGCCAGCCCTAGATATGCTGATTTCTATTTCTTTAAAGTTTTATTTTGAGATTGATGGAATTGATTTGTAGGTAAATTTTCTGAGAGGCTACTATATGGTGGTGGAAGTTTAACCACCATGATCGGTCATCTGCTATAACCTGGCAAATTGACCTCATTTGACACACAAGCCAAGATACTAACATGGTAATATATTAATATGACATATGTGAATTCATGATTGCTTCTGGTCTTCTTCATGTCTACTCAGTATTGTTCCACCACCTTAGTTTATGATCAGCTCATCTATATACCTAGAGCCTCATCACACACTCATCACAGTGCCAGGGGCTTTGAGAATACATTCTAGACTGCCCTCTGAGATTGGTAATCCACCAGAGCACCACCTACAGCACTGTGGTGCAAACAAAGGAATATCCCTGTCTTTGAGGGCAAATGTTTGTTCCAGAACTAGAGAGAGTAGTTAGGAAAGATGTAAAGGAAGGGTGTAGGAGCTTGAAGGATTCCTGGTCTTAAATCCAAAAACATTGAGAGGTGTGTGGGCAGGTGCTGGGAGGCAGGAAAACGAGACTGAGTTAAATCACAATTGGCTGAATATATCTCTCTGGCTATTGTTGCCATTGGCAAATCCTGCCAACTCTATCTTTAAAATCATTTCCAAATCCAGCTTTTGCTCTCTATTTGTACCACCAGCATCTTGGTCTAAGTCACCGCCATTATGGCCCCGGTTTTCAGTAGCGTCCTCCTGCCTTTCTGTGAATTCACCTCTGTCGCTACACTGTACACATGCATAGATCCAACTTTGCCCTATTCAGCTCTTTGGTGGCTTTCCATCACATAAAAACCAAACCAGCGTCCTTCCAGTGGCGCAGGTCTTCCATGATCTGCCGATCTCCAAGCACATAGGCTTTCTGGGGCTCCCCAAACATCCACAGCTCATGTTCTCCAGGCCTTTGGAGTCTATGGTCTTGTGCTTGGAACAATCTCTCCTCTTAGCTCATAAGACCTACTTTATCCCACCACTGAGGTTTCCACTAAAATACCACTCTTTCCTAGAAGTCTTCCTCCACCACCCTGTCTGATCACTTGCTGATCCCTCTCCTTCATCTCTTTCCAGCATTTGTCATCAGCTGAGACCACAGGTGAGTGCTTTGTCCCCTCTGCCATCTGCTCTGAGTCTAGATGCCTGGCTCATGGCAGATGGCCCATAAATATTTGGTGAATAAACGAATGCATGATTCACATCTAGCTCTACTCCACTAGACTTCCAAAGGGGCTCAGTCCCCTGCCCATGGCAGCAGGGCTATGTTCTCTCCTGATAAAACATCTTAAAGCTGTATTGTGTGCAGAAACCCCTTGAGACGTAGAGGCCCCTCACCGAATGGAGTGTGAAGTGTCTCTATAGAGTGCTCACTGTGAGAACACCTTCAGGTTCCCTCCCTTTTGTCTGCAGAGCAGCTGTGAGTCTAAACTCAGACTCAGTCACATGGAAGGATAGAAACCCCTGCCAAAGCGTTTTGCCTGCCCCTCTTGATGTGCTTGCTCAGCACCGGGCAGGACCTATCTGTTCTTTTATAAAAGGAGCGTCTGTGTTCCGAAAACTCTCTTATGCAAAGTTTCTGAAAAGGTTTGCTTACCTTACTTACTAATTAAAGGCAAGTCACATTTTTCCCCTCCCTGGACTCTGCAGTCATACAACCGATGGCCACTTGATAGCCACATCCAGATCGAGTTACAAAGATAACCTGCGATAATGCCATTTGCTGTGATGATTGAGTCGACAAGGCTGAGTGACTTGGTGCAAGTATTTCCCGATTGGACGAACCTGTTGGCAGCCTGCTTACCATCACGCTTGCTTTTATAATGAAAAAGGAAATTATTTCTGCTTTTAATGATGGCGGCCCCAGAAATGGTGAGTAAAGTGGGTGGGGGAGACACAACGCTTCTGAAAGAGAATTTCTCAACGTTGCTCAGTGTTGTGAAACCGGCCACCGATGGCTTGTTTGGGAAGGGACTTCCGTGTCTAGGTTCAAGGTTTCAGAAAGCATTTTACCACTTGTTCTTATTCTGATCATAAAGTTAAGCTGCATAATTTGCCACCTGCTGATAGTACGAGGCAGGTATCAGCAAGAATCAAAAGCAAAAATGCCTGATGTGGATTTATTAGTTTTCTAAGACGCTCTCCAGAGCCACTCCTGAGATGGAAACGAAATAAATATTTTTAGTGTAGAGTTCCTGCTTCGATTTTCCTAAGGCCACATGAAACAGCATGAAGACAGAGTTTGCGTTAAATGGCTTAATAGTTTCTTTTTGAATCTCAAACACCACAGCCAGTGAGCAGAAATCTAAAATGGTTGATTTAAGTATCTATGTTTATGTGCCTGTTGGAACCACCTCTGAGACTGATGCCTGGGAAGGTGAGCCGGGATTGAGTTGGGAACATTCCGCCATTTCCTTGCTCACTCCGCCCCTCATAGAGTTGCAGGAATGACTTCCAGAGGCTTCTGACCTCTCTGGCTTTGTGATAGGTGGAATTTTCTTGGAGGAAACAGAGCCCTAGTGTAGCTGCTGCAAGCCAGCGTCCCCAGCCGCTCCTCCCTTTGCCATGTGGGGGACCGGGCACCCAGAGGGCAGGGATACTTTCATCCTTAACTAGGTCATGCCCGGCCGAGCCAGGGAAGCACGGTGTTTACGGGAAACTACAAATATTGTGGGTGAGTGTCCCCTCCCTGGTGCCATCTACATTTTGGGGGCATGGACATTATGTGAGTATAAAAAACTTCTTATGGTTATGATAGGTGTCCCACAGGTGTAGGCAAAGGATTGAGTTTATGTAGGACAAAGAACAATGACAAAAAAGAGAAGGAAAGTGCTTTGAAAGGGATTTATCTTCTGAAAAACAATGATGTAGTAATTTCTAATCATAAAAGGGCACGTCTCTAAAGATGGCTAGTCAATTGATTTTAAGATTGATAGAATACAGAGTGAAGAAGTCATTAATTTAAGCAGAATTAAGTTCGTAGTTTTTCATTAACTCTGAAAGTTTCTCTGTTACTGGCTGAGGCTCACAAAAAAAATTGTGTCTCATTGGATGAATAGTTTTACTGAATGCGCTTGATGTGGATGGTCAGATGTCAAAGATTTAACACGACAAAGATGCATTTGACGCTAAAATTGTAAATAGAGAAGCAAGTGCTTCTTTCTGTTCTTCCTGGCGAAGGAGGTGGAGGTGGAGGTGGAGCCGAATCTCAGAGGTCCTGAAATAGTCACCATGGGGGAAAATGACCCGCCTGCAGCTGAGGCCCCTTTCTCCTTCAGATCGCTTTTTGGACTTGACGATTTGAAAATAAGTCCTGTCGTACCAGGTAGGTGGAACCAGGTGTGATTTCTGGGGAAGTACCTCGCCAGGATTTCTCACACCCAAAAGCTGGATGCTTGCACTTCCTTGGGTTTATAGAACCCTGGAGAGGAGGGGACACTAGAGAGGGCATCACCTCGGTCAGGCCCTTGCCAACACCCGGAGACAGAAGTTAGCATTCTCCGGATGGATGTTTTCAGAAATTGAGGCTCCAGTTGTCCCGCCAGAAAAATCTCTGAGCCCCCCAGCAAATCCTGAGAACCAGTACCTATCAGCTCTTCCAGGAAACTAAAAGTGTTCGGGCATTGCTGGGCATTGCTGGGTGTTGCCAAAGGTATTTGCTGCCTAGATTAAAACCGAACAGCAGGAGACAGGAACTGCTCTGAGCGACAAGGAAAGTTGGTTTTGTAAATAGGTCTCAAATACAGAACTTGCCACAGTGAGATGTGGCTTGCTGGTCCCGGGTGCAGTCAGGAATGTTGACATCTGGGGCTGGGAAGGGAGACACCTGGGGGCTCTGGCTGAGGTTCCAGAAAGCATGGAGTGGGGGCTGTCCTGTGATTCCTTTTAAAGCCTCTGGGCAATTGAGGTTGGATGGTAGTGGAGAAGATAGGAGGTGGGGGGAACAGGTTTCAAGTAAGGGTAAGGATACATAATTCAAAAATACAGCTCAAAAAATGAGCATAAATGTTAATTTTAAAAGTACCTTCTTATCACCTGACCCCCAAGATTTACCTGGCTTTTATGTTGGCCTTCATTCTCTTCCTGTTGTTGCCCGCAAGTGCGCATTCACGTACAGTGTAGGTATAGACAGGTGTTTCCCCATGTGCTACTTCGTTTTTATAAATGCTCTTTGTTTATAACATCATGACATCCTATCAAGTAGATGTTCAATTTACATAGTTCTTTAAATCATCATTTGACAAATAATTATTTCTAATATTTCTATAGTACAAATAAGATGAGCATGAGTAATGCTATGCATATTTGCCTCTGCTAATTTTGCTTATTTTTTCATAATTGATTTCTAGTAGTGAGAATTTAGTAGTGCTTTACATAAATAAGCAATTGTATTGTTCATCATAAAAATTTAGAAAATACAGTTAATCAAAAAGATTTTTTAAAGTCACCCACGATTTTACCGTTATTCAGAGGTAGCCCTCTTTGTGCTTTAGTATTGGATTTCTTGTCTTTTTCTGATATACATATCTGCATTTTCCTTTGGAAGTGGCATATACTATGTTGAAGCTTTTTTTGTTTTCAAGTGAAATAATATCATGTTCTTCTTTCCACGGTGTTAAATGATTAAATATTCTTTAAGGATTGGCAAACTATGGCCATGGACCAAATATGGCCCACAACTTGGTTTTATAAATAAAGTTTTATTGGGACACAGATACATTCATTTATTCACCTATTGTCTACAGCTGCCTTCATGGCACAGTAAAGTTGAGCAGTTGCAACAGAGACCATAAGGCCCATAAAATTTAAAATATTTACTATCCGGTCCTTTACAGAGGAGGTTTGCCCGCCCCCTTTCCCTATCATGGAACCAACTCTATTCATTTGTCCTGTTACCTCTTCCTTCTGATGTGCATTCGGGCTGTTTCCCATGCATCAGTATGATACATGCCACCTCTCCAAGTGTCCATGTAGGTAGAAATGCATGTGCATCAATGAAGACATCTTAAGATAAATTCCTGGGAAGTGGTTTTACTAGGTCAAAAGAAAAATTCCGCCCATGTTTAAGGCTTTTGGTTTGTATTTCCAATCTGACTCTCAAAAAGCTTACACAATGTATATATTGACTGCAAGTGGAAATCCATTTCCCTTCGCTCTGGACTGCAGTGAGGGTGCTATAATAGCAATCACCAGGGATCCCTGGGTGGCGCAGCGGTTTAGCGCCTGCCTTTGGCCCAGGGCGCGATCCTGGAGACCCTGGATTGAATCCCACGTCGGGCTCCAGGTGCATGGAGCCTGCTTCTCCCTCTGCCTGTGTCTCTGCCTCTCTCTCTCTCTCTCTCTCTCTCTGTGACTATCATAAATAAATAAAAATTAAAAAAAATCTTTAAAAAAAAATAGCAATCATCATAAATATTGCAAGGTCGGTATGAAGTTACATTTGATTTGCAGTTTTTCAAATTTCCAGAGAGGTTGAAGCTTTTTCTTCATGCTTGTTGATCATTTGCATTTCTTTTTGGGGGAGGTGCTATGCATTTTGCTTTGTACTCCAGGCACGCCCTCAAAGACAGGACAAGGAGGTGGAGTGAGGCCACAGTAGTGTCCATAGGGCACCATGGTGGAGGAGCTGTAAAGGGGCAACTGTGAACAGATACGAAGCTTCTAACTGAGCAGCAATCTTTGAGTCTATAATTAGGATGAATTTTCTAAATCTAACTCTTAGACCCAGAGCAACTAGAATGATAAGAGGTCATCCTTGGGGTTCCTGCTGATTTTTAAAGTGTAAGTGGAGAGTGGGCTCTCATAAGGGGAAGTTATTAATTTGGTGCAGGTTTCTGGGGGTGGGGAAGGCTGAGGAGAGTCTGCTCTGCTAACTCAAGACCACAAACTGGTTGTCCTAAAAGGAATTGGTCTCCTATGCTGAGATAATACAACCTCCATTATCGTGATATCATTCATCCATCCAATCATCCATCCAATCATCCATCCATTCATCCATCCATTCATCCATCCATTCATCCACTCAATTTACTGATACAGTGGACCCTTGAATAACATAGAAGTAGAATTGAGTTGATGACTCCCCACCTAGCCCAAAATCCACTTATAACCTTTGGCTCCCCCAAAACTTAACTACTAATAGTCTACCATTGACCAGAAGCCTTGATGATCACAGCAACTCACTTAAGAAGTATGTAGCATGGTACATGTATTATATACACTGTGTTAGTGCAATAAAGTAAACTAGAGAAAAGAAAATGTTATTGAGAAAATCCTAAGGAAGAGATAATACATTTGAGGTACCACACTATAAAAAAATCCACCTGTAAGTGGACCCACACAGTTCAAACTTGTGTTGTTCAAGGGTCAGCTATATTCATCAAGGAACCCTGCATGCCAGGTGTTGGTCTAGGCCCTGAGAACACAGCTGCAGAGCAAACCACCTGCTCATCAAGACAGCGACCTTGCCCTCTGCCTCCCCTCCTTGTTCTGTATCCTTCAGGCCATGGAGTGTGTGCCTTTCCTTGTTCCCCTCAACCGCTTCCTTCTCCCCCTTCCCCATTCCTTCTCTTACTCTTCTCCTCCTATCCCATCTCTTCCACTCCCATTTTTGTCTTCAAATTCCCTCTCTCTCTTTTTTTTTTTAATTTTTTAAGATTTTATTTATTCATGAGAGACACACAGAGAGAGGCGGAGACACAGGCAGAAGGAGAAGCAGGCTCCCTGAGGGGAGCTCAATGTGGGACTCGATCCCGGGACCCCAAGATCACACCCTGAGCTGAAGGCAGATGCTCAACCACGGAGCCACCCGGGTGCCCACATTCTCTCTCTTTTTAAAGGATCCTTGAATGATATTGACCATTTTATAAGCACACTCTGTAGTGCCAGAGGGTGAAGCTCTGGGTTTCCAAAGACACGCAGGAGAGATCTTTGTGGCCTTTCCATGGGAAACCTCTCAGCTCAACATCTCTAGGACTGGGGTGTGAGAGGACCGGACAGTCTTGTCTTGAGTAACCGTGCGCCATGCAGAAGGCTGTCTCCCCTTCCCGCATTCCCACCCTCCTCAGTGTGAGTGGGGACAACTTCGGCTCAGATGTATTTTCAGGATCACTGAGGTAATGTGCATGGAGTGGCCTGTTCTCCTCGGAATCAAGGTGCCGATGGAGATTCTCCCGGTTGCCCAGAGAGGCTTGTCCTTCTGGGCATCATACCACTGGGGTGGCACATCCTCTTTTCCATCCAATGTACCTGGTTCTTTAGGCAAGAACTGGGACAGGTCTGGGGTTTACCCTACTTGCAAACTAACCAGTCAGTGCCCAGTGTGCTGGACGCTCCTAGAAGACAGGAGGCTCTCAGGTCGGACACGGAGGACGTTGTTACCCATGGCACAAGGGGCGCATATATCCTGCTCCAGTCAGTCACTAATGCCCGCCAAGTCCCACAATGGCGATGTCAACAGCCCAGGGATATGCCGAGTGCCCAGAGCATCTGTATCACACTAAGGAACCCAGGACCAAGGCAACTCGAATCCGTTATAATGCACTGTGAGCAGATCTGCACACGCTTTGTCCCCGAGGAAGACGTAGTATTTGTTAAGCCAGACAGTGAGTAAACCTGCTCCTTGGTCTGGAGAGAGACCTCGTCTCTCTCTTCTCAGGCTGCTCGCCCTGCCAGCCTCCTCAGAGAGATGGTCTGGGACAAGGCTGGAGGTGTCGCTGTGCACGAGGCTCTGGAAGAAGGGGCTACTACATCATCTGGTGACCCTCTCAGAGGTCCCAGCTCTCCCTCTCCTCAGAGCATCCGGTGTGGCTTTTCCACGTCACCGTCCTCCATGGGGGAAGCGTTTCTGGGGACCTGGGCTCCACCTGCCTTCTGTCCTGAGTTTCTTAGGGCTGCGGAGACAAAGTGCGACAAACTAGGTGGCTTAGAACGACACAGGTCTATTGTCTCATGGTTTTGGAAGTCTGAAGCCCAGGGGCCAGCAGGCCCGTGTTCTCTCCGAAACCCACGAGGACGCTTTCCTTGCCTCTTCCCAGCTTCTGGTGTTTGAGGATAACCTTTGGGGCTCCTTGGCCGACTTCGAGGTTTGTCACCCAAATCTCTGGCTGCATCTTCGCCTGCTGTCCTGCCTGTGTCCCTTGGCACCATTCCCTTCTATGCACGTCTGTTTCTGTGTTCACGTGCCCCCTTTTCAAAGGACACCAGTCAGATTAGATTAGACCCACATCATTACTTTATTTTATTATTATTTTTTAAGATTTTATTTATTTATTCCTGAGAGACACACAGAGAGAGGTAGAGACACAGGCAGAGGGAGAGGCAGGCTCCCTGCAGGGAGCCCGATGTGGGACTCGATCCCAGGACCCCGGGGTCACAACCAGAGCCAAAGGCAGAGACGCTCGACCCCTGAGCCACCCAGGCGCCCCGATGACTTTGTTTTAACTTGATGGCCTCTGTAAAAACTCTATTTCCAGATATGACAATAGTCTGGGGTGCTAGGGTCCAAATGCCCGCATACTGCAAGGGGGGCGGGGACACACTTCGGTCAGTAACACCATCCCTTAACCCGGGATGGACACAACGGGGTCAGGAGTGGAGACCATGGGGCCGGGCCTCTGGAGAATGTGTCCCCAGATCAGTGGCCTTTGTTCTAAGCTAAGGTGACTTTCTTTGGGCCAGAACATTCTCTGCTTTGAGGGGAGGGGGAACGGATAGCTGCATTTTAAGTTTTATTTTCGTTCGGATCGGCTGCTCTGTGGCTTTTTGCTCTTTCCCCCACCTTTGGGTTTTCAGACGCAGACGCGGTTGCGGCACAGATACTGTCTCTGCTGCCTCTGAAGTTCTTCGCCATCATCGTCATTGGGATCATCGCCTTGATACTAGCGCTGGCCATTGGTCTGGGCAGTGAGTACGATGCATTATTTAGCGGGCTCTCGAATGCCTATTCGGGCCTTGAAACTTTGATGAGCCCCCGGCTCGCGTGGGTGGGGCGCTGCCACCCAGCCTTGAAGAGTGGGGGCGACAGCCTTGGGGGCTTGCTGGCTCCGAGTGCTCGGCCCGCACGAGCCCGAGCCAGCCCGGGGCCCAGGAGGGGCTGTTGGCCACGCTCGGGGCTTTGTCACCAAGGAACCTGCCCAGTTAGAAGTGTCGAGAGGCAGCTGATGAAATAGGATTCCGCGGGCGGGAGGGGGCGAGGGGCCCGGAGGAGAAGACAAGGAGGCCATTCATGCCAGGCCAGGCGAACCTGCTATTTTTAAAAATGAGGCTCATGCGGCTTTTGAGAAAGTGAGTCATTTGGACGCGCTCTGATAGGGAACAGTATCTCAGCTTCTCTTTCAAATACGCGCCCCACCTGCTCGGCTGTGCGGTCCGCGGTCCCTTCTCTTCTCGCCCAGAGTTGGAGACAACAGGGGGGACGTGGGGGCCCCCGAGTCGTCCTCACGGAGCTCCTTGCTCAGCTGGCTCAGCCAGGCGGGCTGCAGCCATGCGCTTTCTCTCTTGACCTCGAGTCCTGTGGTTCAAGGCCGCAGGGCGAGACTAAGTGGGGGTGCCGCAGCCCCCACGCTCTGGAATTCGGAACAGAAACTAGGCTGAGGCAGACGGGCTGCAGTTTCGAAGCAGGTTTCATTACTGATGGCCAAGCTCAGGGCCACGTGGCCAGCGGATGGTTGTTGGTGCTGTGCCCTGAAGAAGCCAGCCCTTCCTTGACGCGCGTGTCCTCCCCTCTCCTCAGTCCACTTCGATTGCTCCGGAAAGTACAAGTGTCGCACGTCTTTTAAGTGCATTGAACTGACGGCTCGATGTGACGGGGTCTCAGACTGCAGGGACGGGGAGGACGAGTACCGGTGCGGTAAGGCCACGCTCCTCGCTGCAGAGGGACGGCCCAACCCTGACCTTGCCCATCTGCAGAGTGGGTCCAGATCCACTGGGTGCCAGCGTCAGGTCACGTCCTTAACTGGGATCCACGTGACATGCGTCCCCAGGGGTTGTGGAGCCGGGAGCAAGGGGAGGGCTATCTCTTGGGGCCCAAATGCAGTTTGGGGAGATCACAAGAACCGTAAGAAGAGGGTGCGGGGGGCACAGGGCGGGGATCCAGGCAGGAAGAGCTGCCTCCGGGTGGGGGTGCTGGGGGCGAGGTCTCGGGGTCCCCTGGCCGCTAACGAGCTGCTCTTCCCATGCGCCGGCCAGTCCGCGTGAGCGGCCAAAACGCGGTGCTCCAGGTGTTCGCAGCTGCTGCCTGGAGGACCGTGTGCTCTGACGACTGGAGAGGCCACCACGCCAACGTCGCCTGTGCCCAGCTGGGGTTTCCGAGGTAATTTACAGAACATTGACGCTGATGGGTGAAGTGTTCAGTGGGGGCGACCACGGGGACGGGGAGCTGCCTTTCAGCCGCCTCGCTCCACAGGGGCGCACACCAGGCCCCCAGGCCCCGCCGACGCTGAGTGGTTTGACCCAGGCCACACGGGACGGGGCACGTTTGGGGACAGGGCCCCAGATGCACACATGAAGCACGGAACTTCTGAGCCGAGACCAGGCCCCCAGGTCCTCAGGCACCTGCCCCCTGCCCCCCGCCTGGTGTTGGGGCCACGTGGACGTGCCCGCACACTCCCTAGGAGCCCAAAGAGCCAAGTCTGGAAAGTCAGCCGTTTAGTGAAAACAGTCACTTCCAACGGCTGTTTGGCGACATGCAGAAGGGCCAGCTCCTGTGGCGGGCGCCTCGCTCTTCCACATTTGGTTTTGTCTGTGTGACATTTGTGCTGAGGGGACGAGTTTCTCTCCTTGTCTCTCCGAGCCCTCCTCCGACCCCGGCACCACCATCCTCCGTGGCCGCCCCACAGGGCACTCCAACCCCCTCTGCCCTTGCCCCCGGGGTTGGAAGCAGGCCGGCCGCCTGAGTTCCCACGCTCCTGCGTGCTGGCCCCCGAGTCCCCGCGTCCTGGGCCCACTTCCCTGACTCGGGCGTTGCAGCCTAAAGCCCTGGAGCCCAGGGAGCCTGGTTCGTGTGTGGTGCTCCTCAGCTGCCGCCTCCAGCAACTGTGACACCCCAGTGTCCCAGCCTGTGTCCCCCAGACCGTGACCTTCTCACCTTGTGACAACCCGGGTGCCAGAGCCAGCTGCAGCTCAGCTCTGTGACAACAGCCACGTCACCCCACAAGTGCCTCCCAGGACAATGCAGCCTTCACCCCTCACGGACAGGGGGGCGGTCACACTGCTCACGTGTGAGCACACATACCACAGTGCACACACACCACACATGTCCACTGATACCACATACATACCACACGCACACACACCATAAATGTGCGTAGGTACCACGCCCACACCACAGTACACACACATACTGCACACTTAGCACACATGCACGCCAAATTTGCACACATACAACACACATTCCCATACACCACATGCACACACACCTCACACACATGCCATATGCACATGCACATACACACCATGTGTGCCACACAGCACACCCACACCATACACACTCCACCCCCCATGCACACACACACACACACATACACCGTGCATGCCACATACCACGTACAAACACACACAGACATGCACATACACTGCATCACATACCACACTGCACACACACATCACCCATACACCCCATCACACAGTGCACACACATTCACACAGTGCACACACATGCACACGCTCATGCACACACCACCACCACTGCAGACAGCGGAAAGCTTCCCCATGCAGGTCTGTTCCCTATGGAGGCGCTTCCGTGGCCTCCCAGGGGCGTCCCTCCCACCTCCCGGCCCCCCTCCCTCCCCTCCTGGAGTGCCTCCGCCGGCCCCCGAACCCCAAGGCCCCCCTCTACCATGCAGAAGGGCCCAGAGACCCCTTTCCCTCAGCTCCCCGGCCAGCCAGCCATGGTGAGATGGTCCTTCCTACCCATAGCGAGAGCCGTCAGGGGAAGGGAGCCCAGCCAATGCTACTTTCCCAGACTGCCCCTCGGCACAGCCCGTCTCCTTCGCTGTGCACCTGTTCTGCCCTCAGTTCCCAGATTCGCTTCCGTATCTTTCTGCCTTTCCTTCCTGCTTCTGTCCCTAGAGCCCGTCTTTGTTCTTCTCTGCTCAGCCGCGTCCCACGTCAGCCATCTGTGATGACAGAGAGAGGGGAGGCTGTCAAGCCGGACGGCCTGGGTTCGAATCTCCGTGTCGGCACCCCAGTTCCTTGACTCAGGCCTCAGAAACGGAGATAATAGTCGCGCCCACTTTTAGGGGTGGCGTGAAGTTCCGGTAGACACAGGCACATCCTGGGAGAGCTGGTAGCCGTGCTGGGTCCCGCCACCTGGACGCTGGGTGCTTGATGGGGATCCCGGGGTGGCTCTTGGGGGCCCCTTGCATCTCACAGACCGGCTGTGGCCAGCCTGCCTGCATCAGCCTCTCCGTGTCAGGTCAGGAGCTCACCACCCAGTGCCTGCCCCGTCGGCCACGGGGCCTCCTCGGGAGGCCTGGGAGCTCATTGCCCTCCAAACTCAAACCCGACTCACCTTCGCATTCCACACATAGTCCTGGCAGCCCGCAGCGCTTGCATCACCAGGTGCAATGCTGTTTGATCAACCGATGAGTGAAGCAGGCCGGCTGCTTCGGGTTTTGTCTGCTCCGTGGGAAAAGGGAGGGGGGTGGCCCTTCATTTACTACCCTCCACCTCACAACCCTGCAAACATTTGATTATTTTTTTTAAAAAAAGATCACATCTTTACCATGCTTCTCCAGAAAACCTGCTTCCCGGCACTTTAAACGTTTGCAGGCACCTGGGGCGCCCTGAGCCTCTTCCCTCCGTGCTCATCTCTCTCCGATGGGAGCCTGCACCGGCTCTCGCTTTCGATCTCCCCACCCGTGGCTCTCTTGGGTGCTCGGCATCCCCACTCAGGTCCCACCCGAAAATACTCCGCCTGCTTCCATGTTCTGCTGTCTCTGGGGCTGGCTGCGTCAAGGGGGGCTACTTGGCTACCCCAGGAAGTGGTCCTCCCCGGCACAAGGCCAGAGCCTGCGGGGGGGGGGTGCAGGGGCCGTGGGGCGGGGGTCCCAGACATTGTGAGATTTGGAATGCCTTCCTAAGCTAGCAAAGCTGTGGATGGTTTTGCGGGGGTTGGGGTGGGAAGTGACCCCCACCCCCAGTATGATCCATGCGGTATCCTGACTGGAGCACTGGTTGATTTGAACCGGGCCTCGTTTCCCATGTGCTTGCAGCTACGTGAGCTCAGACACCCTCAGGGTGGACTTGCTCGAGCAGCAGCTCCAGGAGGACTTTGCCTCCGTCAATCACCTCTTGCCCGATGACAAAGTGACTGCTCTGCACCACTCGGTGTATGTGAGGTATGTGCGGCCAGGTGGCGCTGCCGTCTGCGCTGTGTCAAGTCACCTGCTGGCTCCCCCGAGCTGTGCGCAGCCCCGCGAGGACACAGGAGACGTGAGAGTGTTTCTCCAAGTACAAGGCGAGGCCTAGCGGCCTCAGGGAGACTGGCTGGAGCCCCGGCTGGGGTGTAAGACCCCACCCCAAAGCAGGCAAATAGGGCCCGACGGGGAGGGGTGTAAGGAGGACCATCTCGGGCCAGCCGCTCTGGTCACGGGCACCAGGTGTGTGCGGAGCAGCGCAGGGGGACAGGGAACGAGGCAGAGGAGGCTCAGAAGCTCGAGTATTCTCTGTCTGCCATTCGGATTCCACATTTCCCTGGCAACTCTTGAGAAAGGTTAAAAAGTGAGATACCTGTAAATGACCATACCTGCAGCCTAGCGGGTCCCCTGCCTGGTCCCCTTCCTGGTCCCCTCCCTGGTCCCCTTCCTGGTCCCTCCCTAGTCCCTTCCCTGGTCCCCTGCCTGGTCCCTCCCTGGTCCCTCCCTGGTCTCCTCCCTGGTCCCTCCCTGGTCCCCTCCCTGGTCCCTCCCTGGTCCCCTCCCTGGTCCCCACCCTGGTCCCTCCCTGTTCCCTCCCTAGCCCCCTCCCTCGTCCCTCCCTTGTCCCTCCTTGGTCCCTCCCTGGCCCTCTCCCTGGTCCCTTCCTTGTCCCCTGCCTGGTCCCCTGCCTGGTCCCCTCCCTGGTCCCCTCCCTGGTCCCCTCCCTGTACAGCCAGGCAACTCCATACGCTCTTGCTGGTACTCTGGACCAAATCCCAGGAGCACGTTCTCCGCTCTGGGAAACATCAGCTTGTCGGCCAGTCCATCACATAATCGACAGTCACCCCGGGACCCACAGGCAATTCATGGGGACAGCTCATCTCTTAGATCCTTAAACCTTGGTCTGGTGACATCCCCTTTTCCTTGCATGAGCGGACTGCAGCGCGGGAGGTAGGGAAAGTCACAAGGGGACATGGGTGGATGGTGAGGAAGGCACCCTGGCTCCCACCCACGCAAGGGCGAGCGCGTGTCGTCCCTGGAGCAATCACAGCTCCGCTCTGGAGAGGGGGTGACCCAGGCTGCAAGGACCTGGTGCCAGGAGAGGCTGCCTCGCTGTCCTCGAGGGGCCAGCGGGGAACACCGGGCTGAAGCCGACCTGCAAACGACAGCAGCGTGTGCTCGTGTGAGAGAGCTCCTCCCGCGTCTCCTCTCATTAGCCGTCCGAAGCGTGGGGATGCTCATCACCTGTCACACGCACAATACTTCCTGCAGCCAAATGGTTCCGTATCAATGTGTCACCTCATACACATGTTTGTTTGTTTACTTTAATATGGACTAAAATTGCAATCTGTAATCAAGAGCAGGGGAACAGGGTCTTTTTCCCCTTTTACCCCAAGATTAAGTTTTTAAAAAGGGCTCATTTCGCAGGCCTCTGGCATTTACACAAGCCTCCTCTTTTCGTCCTTAGGGAGGGATGTGCCTCCGGTCGGGTGGTTACCTTGAAGTGCACAGGTAAGGGACCTACACGGCAGGCATAAGTGGAAACTAGCGCTCGCTCACAGACTCCTGTCTCCCCTCACCCCCCCACCCTCCTAAGACTGCTCCGGGTCCCCTCCTCCTGGGCGCCAGGTGGGAACTCTGCGGACCCCACCTGGAGGAGAGGAGGGCGGTGCCCATCCGCCTCAGCTGTTGGGTGGGGAGAGGCAGCCCAGAGCAACTTCTCAGCAGTGGACGGGACTGCGGGCACGATGCCCCGTCACCCACGGCCGCTCCAGCAGCCCAACTCACGCCCTCTCCTCCCCGCCGCCCCCTTCCCACCCACCTGCACAGGCTGGTCGGTGCCCCAGGCTCCCCGCCCCGCGGCAGGCGCCCCCGGCATCGGGGAGGGTTCAAGCCACAAGGGTTGGGTCTGGAGAAGTCAGGCAGGTGCACGCCAGCCCCGATTTGCTCAGGAGAGGGCTGCAGAAGGCTCCCGTGCTCCTGGAAGAGCCGGGGTCACTGCGGGGTCCTGGGCGTCACCGGGAGGGGTGCTGCCAGCACCAGCTCTTCCCACCGCACCCCCTCATCTTGGTGGCCTGCTCCCCGCTCTCGCCCTGTGGGCCCCTCCTGCCTCTCTTTCGGGGCTGGGAGCTCCGTGGGGGCAGCGGGATGTCAGGGAGAGGGGAGGGGGCCTGTGGCTGTGACAGCAGCTTCCCCAGAAAGGTCTGTGGGATTCAAGCCCCAGCCCTGCTCCCCTCTCTCTGCAGCCTGCGGTCTGCGAATGGGCTACAGCTCGCGCATCGTGGGTGGAAACGCGTCCTCGCTCACGCAGTGGCCCTGGCAGGCCAGCCTGCAGTTCCAGGGCTACCACTTGTGCGGGGGCTCCGTCATCACACCCGTGTGGGTTGTCACGGCTGCCCACTGCGTCTATGAGTGAGTGCTCCTCGCCCGCACGCCCCGGTCTCACTGAGCCACCATAGGATGGGGTGATTTCAGGGCTCGGCAGCAGGTCCAGAAAGCAGGCAAGCCGACCGGGTTGTCACAACGCAGTGTCCAATGGACGGGACCCGCCCCAGCCCTCACCGTGGCCCCTCACTGTCCCTGCTGGCTGTGCCTGGGGACCCTGAGCTCATTCTAAGGATTTCAGACCTGCAGCTCTTACAGAGAGAGTAGAAAGTTTGGAAGGAAACCCTCGTGCTGGAGGAAAACCGCCAACCTCCGTGTCGCTGAGCACGTTGCGGCCAAGAGGGCGAGAGGGACACAGGCTGGCGGGGGGGGGGGGGGGGGGGGGCGATGTGTCGCAGGGGAGGTGAGCACAGGAAAGAAACCACAGAAAGTCTTCCAAACACAGAGAATTCTCCCGGTTTTGTTTTCCGGTTTGGTTGCTGTGTGTTAGAGGACGGGCCCGACAGACGCTGAGTCCCGGGGGTGCAGGCGTCGAGGCTTCCCTGGCGGATGGACACACGGGGTGGGCCTGAGCTTCGGGGCCGAGCATGAGCAAGCAGGGAGCACCGTCGCCTCCGCCACCTGCGGGCCCCGGGTCTCCGGACCCCACATCCCCGGCCCAGGTCCGTGGGTTAAAGCGTTCGGGGCAGTCCTACTTGTTCTCTCCGACTTCTCATTTCAGCCTGTACGTCCCCAAGTCGTGGACCGTCCAGGTGGGGCTGGTTTCCCTGCTGGACAGCCCAGCCCCTTCCCATCTGGTGGAAAAAATCATCTACCACAGCAAGTATAAGCCCAAGAGGCTGGGCAACGACATTGCCCTCATGAAGCTGGCCGGGCCCGTCCCCTTCAACGGTACGTCTGCGGTCTTGGCTGCGCCGTTGCTTTCAGTTGTTTCGAGGGAGTTTGTAATCGCCTGTGGAGCCTTTCTATGACAGCCGCCTTGTGGTCCTTGCCAGGTCGTTCCAGGAGTTCATTCATTTTCCCCGCTGGCCACGGTTGATGATCTTTTCTCGTGAAACTTGTGATTTTCCTGGTTCTTGATCTAATGAGCAATTTTCAACAGCGTCCTGCACTGTGGGCTATCACAGCGTTGGGGATGCGGGGTCCACACACCTCTTCAACTTCGGCAGGTGGTCACCCCGGCCAGGTTCACTGCACGTGACTGGCCTACTCCTGTGGGCTGTGCTGAAGGTGTCTTTTGATTTTAGAGACTTCGCGGTTCTACTTTGGCCGACTGGTCTGGTGCCCCTGGGGCTCCCACTCGTGCCACTTGCTTCCTGCTGGAGCCGCCTGGAGATAAGAGGGACTTCCCCAGGCCAGGCCACGGGTGCCTCAAGGTGGCGGAAGGGGGTCTCTGAGCTCTTCCCCGCCGTCCCGGAGCTTGTTGAGATGAGGCCCCCAGCAAGGGCTGCCCAACCAGCCCCGCGTCTCAGTCTTGGCCTGGAGAGAGGGCACTTCCCCGGTCAGCCAGCTGGTTGTAGTGGGGTCGTCCTCGTGGCCACTTCTTTACCGGGCATCGTCAGCTCCCTGAAGCACTCTGGAAGTCTCTCCGCGGCGGCTGCTGAGTTCGGCAGGCCACGTTTCCAGGCGGGGAATACCTAGTCCTAACCTCTGAAAGTCACAGAAACACCCGAACACACAGGGTAGAACTTTCGAAAGTCTTGCAGACGCCAACCAAGGATTAGGGACCCACTCCTACATACATTAGAGCCCCTCCTCCTTCCCCAGCGCTCAGCCCGGGCCCGGGACCACCGTGTTGCTCATCACACCGCACATCTCATTCTCTACGTGTAATGCTCTGAAACAAATATTCCTGGAGACGCAAAGAGAAATTGTAACGGCGGCGTTCTTGTATCTTGATTGATGATACTCACTTAAGAAAAACGAGGTGCCGACACCTGCACTTTGAGAAAAATTAGCGAGTGCTCTTACGAGCTCTCTGCCTTTCCATTACTGTCCTGGGCGGAAAAGCTTAGTGCATCTCGAGCGTATTCACGGGACAGCCTCACGGCAGCCGTGATGCTGTCTCTGCTGGGGGTGACGGGACGCGTGTGACACAGCCTGCAGGGACAGGCAAGCTTCTTGCCCCCAGATGCACCGGGAGGGACCGTAATAGTCACGGAGGGATGTTTCCCAAGCCAACGTGCCCATGGTCCAGACCAGGAGTGGGCAGGTTAGGGCCCCGGGTCAGATCTGGCCCTTTGACTGTTTTTGTACATAAAGTTTCAGTGGGAACAGCTAGATCCGTTTGGGTACCGCCGTCTGTGGCTGCTTTCACGCCACTGAGGCGGCTGGTCTACACGGCCCATAAAGCCTCAGGTGTTAGCTATTCCGCGTGTCATGGAGGAAATGCCGCTCCCTGGCCCAGACCCAGTCACATTGCCACCGGCTAGGGTCGTTTAAAGGTTGACGGCTCTGCCCTGAGCTAGGAGCTTTCAGACCGACCAAGGCCTTGACGTTCCTTTGGGAGATGGCCTGAGCTCCCCAGAGAGGCGGACGCTGGGGAGACTCATGGTCTTCGTGGGCTGGGGCTGGCACTGAATTTAGGGTTGCTGTCTCCCCTTGCGACAGAGAGGATCCAGCCCGTCTGCCTACCCAACTCCGAAGAAAACTTTCCTGATGGAAAAATGTGCTGGACGTCCGGCTGGGGGGCCACGGAGGACGGAGGTCAGTCAATCATCTGAAATCAAGGTTCTGGGTCCAGGGAACCCAGAGCTGAGAGGCCGGGATGGACGCCCACGTGGCACGCTCCCGCCATCTCCGGGTCGTGGCGTCTCCCGTGCTCTCAGCAGTCTAGTTGTGGGTCAGGGTCACGGTTCCGTTTGTCTTGGGACGTGAAAATGGCAGACTCTGTTGGGAGAGAAATGAATTGAAAAGGAGGACCAGGGCAGCCCGGGTGGCTCAGCGGTTTAGCGCCGCCTTCGGCCCAGGGTGTGATCCTGGAGACCCGGGATCGAGTCCTGCGTCCGGCTCCCTGCATGGAGCCAGCTTCTCCCTCTGCCTGTGTCTCTGCCTCTCTCTCTCTAATAAATGAATAAATAATGTTTTTTTTTATTTAAAAAAAAAGAAAAGGAGGACCAGGAACACCCCTTGTTGGGGAGACCGTCCCCGAGTCATCAGGCGGTTCCCCTCCCTGCTCCCCACCACGCTCATAAAGCACGCAGGGAGTCCGTGGAGAACCCCTCCCAAGGCTTATCCAGAAGGGAGACATCTGTCACTGGTGAGGGATTTTCCTCTTGTGCGACTTTGGAAGACGTGTGATTTCATCAGAGGGCAGATGCATGGAAACTCACTGCTCTAGTCGTATCAGACATAGTCACCGTCGTGAGGACAGCGCATGCTAGCTGTCCTTCCATCGGGGTGGCACATGCATGTGCTCACACTCATAGGTTTTCCACCAATTGCTCTCGTTCTGGCAGGAGTTTCTTGGGGTCAGCGGCAGGGGGTGGGGGCTGTTACAACAAAGCTCTGTAAACAGAGAGGCTTGGACAGCAGAGACTCATCGCCTCCCAGCTCTGGAGGCCGAAGTCTGAGATCGAGGTGTCGTGGGGCCGGTTGAGGCTCTGAGGGTGAAGAACCTGCCCCGGCCTCTCTTCCAGCCTCTCTTCCAGCCCCTGCTGGCTGTAAACCATCCTTGGCGTCCTTGGCTCGTAGATTAATCACACTGCTCCAGTCTCTGCCCCATCTTCCTGCGCCCGCCGCCAACCCCGTGCCTCAAATCTCTCTCCCCTTTCTCTTAGATGGACGCCAGTCTTTGGACCTAAAGCCCACCCTAAATCCAGGACGATCTCACCTTGAGATTCTTATCCTATTACATCTACAAAGACCCTACTCCAAAGAAAGGCACATTCTTCTTCTTCTTCTTCTTTTTCTTTTTTGTTTTTTTTAAAGATTTTATTTATTTATTCATGAGTGATACAGAGAAAGGCAGAGATGCAGGCAGAGGGAGAAGCAGGATTTTTGCAAGGGAGCCCGATGGGGGACTGGATCCCGGGACCCCGGGGTCGCAACTTGAGCCCAAGGCAGATGTTCAACCGCTGAGCCACTCAGGTGTCCCAGAAGGGCACATTCTGAGGTTGCAAGTGAACATGGCTTTTGGGGGTGCAATTCACCCCAATTCACAGGAAGTTCAGTATTTTCCGCCTGAGGTTTATTAGTTGAGTCTGCCCCTCCCTGAGCGTCCAAGGCCCCCAGGGCCTACCCAGATCCCAAGGGTCCGTCCTCTTCCGCAGCGCGGGGTCTCATCCCCGTGGCTTGCCACGTCCTCCTGCCCATAATGGAAGCCTCCTCCGCAGACACGTCGAGCTGCGTTTCACCAGGTACCAGGTGCCGAGCTGGACGTCTCCAGGCCACCCTGTCTGCTCCTCGCAGCAGCCCTTCGGCGAGGAGGAGACGGGCTGAGGGCGGCTCACACGACTGGCTGGTGGGAGGTCTGGAATGCCGCGTCCACGCTCCCCCCACAGCCGTACTCACGCTGTTTCTCACGATGTGTGGCCTCAGAAGACTATTTCATTACTTTGCTAGAGCCTGGGGTTACATTTAGCGCCCCTCCCCCCTCCTGCCTGGGTAGCCCAGGATCGTGTGTCCCCGTCTCAGGGCCCTTCTGCCGTGGGAGGTGACATAGACACAGGGATTGAGAAGTGGACGCCTTTGGGAGGACACTTTTGTGCTGACCACACGACGGTTCTCCCCGACAGCTGTGTGTGATCTTCACGGGACTCAGTTTCCCTTCTGTAACCTGGACTGTTCTGAGGATCGAGCAGGCCCGTGTGGGTCGAGTGGTCCCCCAGGATCACCCGGGGGAGGTCCCTGCTGGCTACCGCTGCCCCACCTCCTCCTGCACCGGCCACTTTAGGGAAGACGGTGCCCGGTGCACGCCCCTGGGTTCCCAGCAGGGCCCCTCACTGTCGTTGCTCTGACACAGGCGACGCCTCCCCTGACCTCAACCATGCAGCTGTGCCTTTAATCTCCAACAAGATCTGCAACCACAGAGATGTGTACGGCGGCATCATCTCGCCCTCCATGCTCTGTGCCGGCTACCTGAAGGGCGGTGTGGACAGCTGTCAGGTAGGGGCCCTTGGTGACCTCTGGGGGCCACAGCGGCGGGCGAGGCTCGGGTACGGTGACCCAGCCTGTGGGATAGGCCGCTGCCAGCATTTCCCTGTGACTGACTGAAAAGCAAATTTACAGGGTGTGGGGAAGACGTTTGCTCAAGATATCACTCCCTTCCCTGGCCATCGGCCAAGTTTACCCGGCGCTCCCATTCTGCCGGGTCCCGGTGGCAGGAGGGGTCCCCAGGGTGCTCCCCACCCCAGCCCTGGTTCTCGGGGTTTGCAGGGGGCAGCAGGGGCAGCAGGCAGGTGGGAACCTGTGAACCAGGGCCTCCAGAGCCACAGCGAGCCAGGCTCCAGCCCGGCCAGGCAGGCCCCTCCCCTGGAGCTCTCCGCGGGCTGTGTCCAGCCGCCTTGACCTTCGCGGCTTCAGTGCATCTAGAATCTGGCAGGGGATGCCCCTCTGACAGCTGGGGGAGACCGTCCCGGGGGGACCAAGGACTCTAGCGTTGGGAGTGCCAGCGTCAGTTCTTGGAGGCCGGGGGTGTGAGCATCCCCACACTGAGTTTTGTGATACAAGGCGGGGGGGATCCTGGCTCTAAGACAAGGACACCCCCCACCTCAGTGCCTCTGTCTTTGCCATCCAGGGAGACAGCGGGGGGCCGCTGGTGTGCCAGGAGAGGAGGGTGTGGAAGTTGGTGGGAGCCACGAGCTTTGGCATCGGCTGTGCCGACGTGAACAAGCCTGGAGTCTACACGCGCATCACCTCCTTCCTGGACTGGATTCACGAGCAGATGGAGGTGGGTGCGGCTCACGCTGGTCCCTGTCCTCCGCCAGGTGGGGGAGGGAATGACCCCCCTCCAGCATCCTTTTCCGCAGCCCCAGTGCTGCTGGGCAGAGCCAGGGGTCGGTGCAGCAGGCAGCGCCCTGTGGCCTCTGGGCGTCGGAGTGAGCCCCACAGGCGAGGCCCTGCGTGGGTGTGATCCTAGGGGTGGGTGCACACATGGGCGGTGGCCATGGCCGGAGGTGTGAAGGACAAACTTCTTCCACGGAGTGAAGAACAGAAGAGGGGTGGCCGAGGATGAGCCCCTGGGGACGGATGAGTCCAGTGGGCACGTGTGGACAAGGTGCAGACAGCGGGTGAGGGGCTGGACCTACAGGCACCCGCCACCCACTGGAGAATTGGGACCTGCTGAGAGTCAGGGATGGGCTGGAGAGTCTCTGACCTCGGGGGGCCTGGGCAGCTCTGTGCTTTGGGGGAGCCTCCCTGCAGGGGTGGGAGGTGGGTCTGTGGGGCCGACTTGGCAGGAGAGGGGAGTGCCACAGGCAGACAGGAGGGACGTCCGCCCCTGGGGAGCGGGCCTGAGGGGCTGGGGGGACCCGACGCACGGGAGTCTCAGTAGCACAGCTTCTACCTTGTGGACACCCCGCAACTGTTTGCTGATGTCATCTCTGACTCTGTGCCCACATCATGCCTCGGGCTAGCTTCAAAGAACTTGAGTTTTTCCTTTTATTTTTAAAATTAAGGGCAAATATATGCACCATGAAATGAACCATTTTAAAGCGGACAATCCAGGGGCTTAACATCTTCACCTCGATGCTGGATGTTTGGTGTTCTGGAAGTTTCCGGGCTTGCACCGCAGCCTCATTGAGCAGTCGAGTGTCTCCCCCATCCCTCCATGCCCGCTCCTCCCTCCCCCCCACCCTCCCCCCCAGTCTCCAGCAACCTGCTTGTGTCCCTAGATCACAGGCCTTTCACAATGCTCCTTTAACTGGAAACAATTGCCTGAGAAAGCCAGCCAACGCCTGATGTGCCCTGGGCAGTCATTTCCACTTCCTCTGGGAGTTATTGCTTTGGAAGCAAGAGAACAGAGGTTTGCAAGAGCAGCCCCCCTGGTCACAGTGGCCTTGATGGCCTGGTGAGGGGGACCCCAGGGTGCAGATGGGGCCGCACATGGGCGTGGGGGACAGAAGGTGGGAAGGGGGGTCACCCACAGAGCCACAGAGATGCTCCCTCCAGGGAGCTGCACTCAGCCACCAATGGTCCATGCCACCAAGCTAGTTGTCACCAAAGTCAAGCTTGAAACAGGTGCCGATCCTAGAAGCCAACTCCTAGTCTTCAGGCTACGGAGGAGGGCTGGGGCCTGGTGGGGTCAGGCTTCCAAAATCCCTCTGGGATCCTCCAGCAATGGAGCTGGGTGATGTCTCGGCCCATTTCCCTCGGCACTGGCCTGGGTGGCAGGTCCCGGGACTGTCCCCATATTACGGGCGAGGACTCCTACACAAGGTCCCCCGCAGCTAGTGACAGCAGAGTGCGACTCGGGCCCCACACCCACCGTGGGCGTGCACAGGACTGTCCCTGGCAGGCCGCGCACACTGACTGTTCCCGGGACCCTTCTCTATAGTCTGATCAGGGGCTGTGGGGTGAGGGCCCTGGCACGTGGTCTCCAAGGGAAGACACTTCCAGACATCGTGCTGGCCCCGTGGCTCCCTGGGAGGGCCTTGCAAAGGGCTTCCGCCCTCCTCTGCCCCGACGAGCACATTCATGAGTGATGCATGGACGGCGCTGGACGGCCCCGCGGAGGTCTGAGACACCTTTGTCACCAGCTGCCTCGGGCCCACGGGGCTAGTCTCGCCCTCCTCAGGGGTCCCGGAGACGGGGCAGGGAGAGATCCAGAAGAAGCTTCCCTCCCCACGGGAGGTTTTCCAGAGGGGCTGCAGTTTCAGCTGTGTCTTTGAATATGCCCACGGGCCCTCCAAGGGCCCACACAGGCCGAGGGGAATGGGCCCGGTTGTCATCTCTGCTCTCCTCCCCGTCATCTGTACGGGGGCGTGAAACAGATCTGTTCTTTATTTTTTAATTTTTTTTTTTTTAATTTAAATTCAGTTTGCCATCCTGTAGCGCCCAGTGCTCCTTACATCCCGGGCCCTCCCCAGTGCCCGTCACACCTGTTCGGACTCAGAACTGGGACTCAGGAGCGCGACCCTAGGGCTGGGAGAGTCACGGGGGAGCCGGGGAAAGTGTCTGGGGTCAGGGACATGCGGCTTGGGGAGCTGTCTCACCCGCAGCGACCAGCCCACAGTCACTCGGGGCAAAATGCAGGCGCCGGCTGGGCCTCAGCGCTGGAGGCCGGCTTGATGTGCTGGAGAAGGTAACGGCTGCGTTTCCATTTCTAGAGGGACCTGAAAACCTGAGGAGCAGGGGTCGGGCCGCCGCCTTGAGTTCCTGCCGCGATGGAGACACCCGGTCCTTCCACGGGCGGGTCCCCGGGCGGGAACTTGCAACAGGAGCGAGGGCCTCGGTGTTCTTCCTTCTGGCACCCCCCGCAGAGCCAAAAGAAGGAGCACCGGCTCTGTCCTTGCGACCTGAACACCCTGCCTCAGCACCTCCACAAGCCGCCAGCCGGGGTGGTGGGTGAAAACGGCCTGCTGCTCCTTTGTGACCTTCACCCAGAACAGAAGCACGAACACACCTTCGGGTGCTACGTCGTCCCACGTGTCCATTCGGTTTTCTCTGCACGGGGCATTTGCCACTACGGATGGGACAGGCGAATCCCATACAAACACCCCAGGCGCTCAGTGGGGCTGCGCCGGCCCGGAGCCGCAGGGGTGGGGGTGGGGCATGCGGGGGGATGTCACCTTCTGCTCCTTTGTATCCCCAGGTGCCCAAAGCAACCCAGAACTTTCTACTTCCAAGATCCGTTTCCCCCCGTGGGAGCTCAGTCTACAAGTGCTTAGCCATGAGGTTTATTTCTCTTCTTTCTTCGTAGCATGTGGTGCTTGGTGCATTATTTGTCGTTGCTTCCAAAGGACACGGGCTCTCTTGACGCGTCCGTCGATCAGAGCTTGTCTGACTGCATCGTGCGCCTTGATTGCTTGTTGGAACAGGTTTCTCAGCTGAGCAGAGTTGTACTTAAAGCCTCAGAAGCAGAGTTAGATAAGAAGGTACTAGAAGAAGACAGGGCCACCTGGTCCCACCCAAGGGGTGCCGAAGGCGGCGTGGACACTCAGGTGTCCTCCAGAGGCTTCCCTGCCTCTCTGCGCGGCCCTGTTAACCTGGCCATGCGCCTGAGGCGTTAGAGACCCCTCCCGGTGACCCCCACACCCGCTGTGGCCCCCAAGCGCACACACAACAGGGGAAGAGTTAGCTTGCAGGCCAGCACTGCCCAGGGGCACTTAGCACAAATGAAGTTGCTTAGTTGGGCCGGTCGAAGGGACGATGGTGAGTTTCAAAGAGCGAGCAGGTGCCTGGGGAGGGAGAGGCTGCGGGGAGCCCCCGGGATGCGCAGGGAGAGAGGGGAGACCCAAGGCACGGTGGCCGCTTGGCAATGATGTCACCCCCCCCACAGACGGCTCGGACTCGCCACGCGGATGTCCACGTGTCAGAAAGTGACAAGACCGTTTTGCTCCTAGGTGGTTGTGCCCAGGCCTCCTCGGAAGTAGAGGTAGCTCATGTGTGGGTGATCTAAGTGTGAGCAAATGAAGGCTTCTGTGCGTGACACACCTCAGCTGAGAGCACTTGGCCGTGGGGCCGGCACACGAGCATTGCTGGCTGTCGTGAACGCGTTCTTCCTTAATTACTATTGAATGTGTTAGGAAATATTTGCTGTCTTATAATCTCTCAAAAGGTCTTGAGTAATGCTAATGGCAGGCAATTAATCAGCGTGGACCGTGTGCCTGGCACCACTCTACCACATTTCCTGTGTGCACTGCTTTATCGTCGCCACGACCCTGTGAGACAGGAATTCTCATTAGTCCCGTCCCACAGATACAGACACTCGGGTGTGAGCGGGATTGACGCTCCTGGGCCCACAGGTCAGGCCGGCGGGCATCAGGGGTTTGTCCCGGGCACATCATATCAGCAGGAATTAATGCAATTAACTATCTGCAAAGCCCCGCTCGCAGGCATCTGAATCTAAAGAGACTTCGCCCCACCAGTGTGAACCCACTGGAAACGTATCAATCATTCAAAGTCAACTGCTCCCTCCCCTGGAAATGTTTGGTCTTATTGGAGGCCTTCGGTGGCTCCAGCTGCGGGTTCATGGGTGGAGCTCTTTGCCATTTTGTTCCTTTTCTTCCTTGAATATGGCTTCGCATCTATGTCATGCCCCACAGCCAGGCTAGACTGGGAGCCAGGAGACAAAGTCCTGGCTGGAGCCTTGCTAACCTGCAGCCAGAGAAACAGCCAGGCGGACATGCCACGGGTGAGGAGTGGACCCACGGAAGCAAGTGTGGGGCATGTGTGTCATGGGTTAGCGATGAGGAGAGCCTTCACCTGCACCCGGATGTCCAGGACGGTGCCATGGGGATGGCTCCTTCTCTCTTCGGTCCTTCAGGTTTGATATGGCTAGATTTTAACATTTCAAAAAGCATTACAGAAGACCTAACATCATTCAGAATGTTTGGAAAAATGAGCATTATAAACCGGTCAGCCACCTAAATGCCAAGTTGGCCACAAAAATGGTGAACACGTGCCTCCCTCTTCCAAGAGGAGGGGTTCTGGATCCCAGGTTGCTCCCGGAAGTCTGATTTCTCCATCTCGCACGTGCAGAATTTGTCCACAGTGGGGCAGGAAACACAAATGAGGGGTGGGTGTGCAAACCTTTGCCCGGGACCCCGTGCTGGGCAAGGAGGGTTCAGGTGTGGGCGCAGCTGCCAGGGCCTCCAAGCCCAAGAGCCGGCTCAGCTGCAAGATGCCCAGAAGGACAACCCCGGGGGCTGGGCGCGTGTGAGGACTCCTTCCAGGGGGGCAGATGCCGATTCCCAGTCGGGCCGCCAGCAGCGGAGAGGCACAGGGTCTCCCCAGTGACACAGAGATGGAGTAATGACCAACCAAACAGACTTGCTACTGTGAAATCCTAAGCACAGGCTTCAAATCAATCTCTTTAGACAAATCTACTCATTGGGCCACCTCCCCCTTTCCCCCCTGACCCAGGGTGAGAGAAAGAGAAACCCTCCCTAAGCGTGCTGCCACCGTGATGGCGATGGCTTGGGGCATGAGGTCCCGTGTCTGTGCAGGCCGCCGGTCGAGCTCAGCGCTAAGATCGGTGGCTAAGCGGCTAGCCACTTCTGGGGACACCTGCGTTCCAGGTCACTTGCCCCTTCTGGGGTGCCTAGATGCTCTGGATATCCCCCCAGAGTCAGAGACCTACAGAGAGGTCATTCTTTGGGCTCCCATACTGCGTGGTGTGTGCATGCGTGCGTGTGTATTAGTTTGTGTGTGATTACACATGTATGGTGACACAGGCACAGGAAATCACTTGTTTCTGAGCCCAACTCTCTTTTCTAACTGGGGGCAGGGTCGTCTGTCCCCAGTGCATGCCCAGCACCCCCCTCCCCAACGTCATGCGCACAGGCCACACGAACAGACGGGTAACAGTGCTGAACGGACTTCATCTGAACCCCACCGCCCCACACACCAGCACATCCCCGGCTTGGGGGGCGGCGAGAACCAACCTGAAGAGGCATTCATGGTCCAAAATAGTGATTTACCCAAAAGATCCTCACAGTCTGTCCCTTGAAAGTACAAACACTGCTACTTGGTGTGTGAAACTTGAAACCCGCCACGTCGCGGTCCCTACCTGGTGCTCCGCTCTGCCTTGGAGGGATCAACGTCGTAAAAACTACGTCTTAAAAAGTCTTGTTCACAGAAGAGAGGGCAACGTGATGTCAGTAAGGGACGAGAAATCACAAAACGGAGGATTTTGGTAAAGAAGGAGGGAGCGATAGCGCCAGGTCTTTAAATCTACCCACGCAGCACTGACTTCACGGACACACTTTCTCCATCAGGTTCTTTCTGACTCTCCCCCTCCTTCCCTTTCATCCTATGTGCCTGCTGCAAGCTTCCACCTTCCCTGCTTTCTCTGGGACGCAGGGGAGCTGAGGGGTGCTGTCCCCCTGCGCATGCGCCTGCATCTGCCGCCCCTCCCCACGCGGCACCTGCACCTGTGCCTGCACCTGCCGAGCTCCGTCACTGTACCGCACACACCCCGCCCCGCCGTGGTCCCCAACACAGAATCTCAACTTCGTGCCCACTTCCTGGGAAGCAGAGGGAAAATCAAGGAAGGGGAAGGGACGGAAGCCGGGCACTGTCCCCGGGTCCAGGTGGCAACTGGTTAATCACTCTCCCCTTCAGAGAGCCTTCTTCTAGGGAGACCTGGAAACTCCCCAGGCCTGGCCACCAGGTGGGGCTCTGGGGAAGGCAGCCTTCCCGCATACTCCTTCTGGGCACTGGAAAATTCTAGAATCTTTCCCAGGCCCCAGGGCGGCTGCCTCCTGGCCTGACCTCGGTGACACATCTCACCTGCCTTCTGCCCGGTTGGAGGGCTGCTTGCGGCCAGACCAGAGCCAGAGCTGCTTCCTGCAACCACACCTGCGGGCTGCGTGTGACTCAGAGCTGGCCCCAGGGGAGGCGTGCCCCAGTCCCCAGGCAAGATCCCAGGGCCTGAACCCCTTTCATCCCCGTGGGAGTCAGACCTGCAGCTGTGAGGCTGTGGGGGCACGTCCGTGGCTCCCGCGCGCCCGCAGCCTTGGGCAGAGCCCCTCCGTGGGTCCCCCTGTGAGTGCACTGGGGAGGCCCCACTATCTCCCTGGTACCTCATGTCCTGGTGGGGACAGGGCTGGGCACCTTCCCACACCCCAGGAGAGGAGCCATTGCCCATCACTGGGGGGGCAGGGGGGCTTGACAAAAATAACCTTCAGAATGACTCTTAAAGTTTGGTTTGGTTACGAGGCCACAAAAACCATGATTTCAGAAACATTCTCATTGGACGATGCTTTTTTAATTGAAGATTTTATTGAGTTTATGATGCAATCACATGCAGTCATGGGAACCGTACAGAGGGGTCTCCTGCAATCCGCCCAGTTTTCACATTTCGTGAAACCACAGGACAGCAGCACGAGCAGGGTATGGACAGTGAGGAGGTGCCGTGATCTCACCCAGATTTCTTCAGTCTCATTTGTACCCTGTGTGTCTGTATGTGTGTGCTGTGTAAGTGTGTATATGTGTGTATGTGTGTGGTTGTGTGTGTATATGTGTGCGGTGTGTGTGTCTGTGTGGTGTGTGTATATGTGCATTGTGTGTACAAGTGTATACGTGTGTGGTGTGTGTGTAAATGTTTATGTGTACGTGGTATGGTGTGTGTTGTATGTGGGTGTGGTATGATGTGTGTCTGTGTGTATGCAGTGTATATGTGAGTGTCTGTGGTATGTGTGCAGCTGTGTATATGTGTGTGGTATGGTGTGTGTTGTATGTGTAAGTGTGCATGTGTGTGTCTATATGGGGTGTGTGTGTAACTATGTGCCTATGTGCGGTGTGCCTGTCTTACTATATGCCTGTGTGCGTGTGGGTCACGGTGCATACACGCGTGTGTGTGTGCATCTTGCTGTGTGCACCGTGTACAACCTGTGGTGGTTCGTGTGCCCACCGCCTCAGGGGAGATGCTGAGAGCTCCACTGCTGCAAGGACCCCCCACCCCATTACCCTTCAAAACCCCACCTCCCTCCCTCTTGCCACCCCCCACCCCGTCCTAAGCCCAGGGGGCCCTGATCTCCCTTCTAGGGACGCCTTCTGTGATACCACGTCCTGGGGCCGCGGGGTGAGCCCGTCCATGGAGCGGCACTGTGGTGCTCTTTCCCACGCTGCTCCCCCCATATTGCACCCCCACCAGAACCGCGGGAGGACCCCGGCTTTCCCAGCCGTTGTCAGCATCTGGGCTGTCACAGCTTCCCATTTCAGCCATGCTGATGGGTGAGCGCTGATAGCTCACTGTGGCCTTGACCCGCGTTTCCCTAGTGGCTGACGATGCCCCACGTCCTCTCCGCGCTCATCTGCTGCCCGCAGAGCCTCCTGGAGGAAGGTCTGTTCTTGTGTCTCGCCTGTTTTCTCATTGGATTGTTTTATTCTGTTGAGTTTTGAGAGTTCTTTATATATTTTGGAGACAAGCCCTTTGCTGGATATGTAGCCTGCAAATGTTTCCTCCCAGAGGTTAATTTGGGGGAGGTCCAGTTTTTCAATTTTTCTCTTTGGTGTAGTGTCCGTGGTGCCAACTTGCAGAACTCCTAGCCTAGTTCTAGGTCCAAAGATCTTCATGGTTTTTTTTTTTTCCCTAAAAGATTGATAGTTTGTGTTTTACATCTAATTATAGGATGAATTTTGAGTTAATTTGTGTGTGAAGATGTGAAGTTCGGTTCTAGGTTCATTTTTTCCCCCACCCAATGGACATCCGATTCCTCCAGCACCATTTATTGAAAAGGTCATCTTTTCTCTGTTGAATTGTTTTTACACCTTTGCCAAGAATCAGTTGGGCATATTCACGTGGGTCTATTTCTTGAGTCTCTGCTCTGTTCCCTTGATATCTAGGACAACACCACGCTGTCTTGATCACTGCAGCTACATAACAGTCTACATAATAGACTTATTATTAGGTATTCCTCTCCCTTTATTGTTCTTTTTCAAGATTATTTTAACTACACTAGGGCTTGTGCCTTCCATACGGATTGTATTTATTTCATTCATCTTTATTTTTCGAATTTTTAATTAAATTCTGGTCAGTTAACAAATAGCATAATAGTAGTTTCAGGAGTAGAATTCAGTGATTCATCACTTACATATACTACCCAGTGCTCGTCACAAGTGCCCTCCTTAATGCCCATTACCCATCTAGCCCATCTCCCCACCTCCCTCCCTCCATCAACCCTCAGTTTGTTTTATCGTTAAGAGTCTCTCATGTGTTGTTCTCCATCTCTCTCTCTTTTCCCTTTTCTCCCATATGTTAATCTGTTTTGTTTATTTCTATAATACACTAGTACACTCTGGCTCCATCCATATCATGGCAAATGGCAAGATTTCACCCTTTCTGATGGCTGAGCAATATTCCATTGTATATATAGACCACATCTTCTTTATCCATTTGTCAGTCGATGGACATCTGAACTGTTTCCACCATTTGGCTGTTGTTGATAATGCTACTATAAACACTGGGGTGCATGCGTCCCTTCAAATATGTGTTTTGGTATCCTTTGGGTAAATACCTCATAGTGCAATTGCTGGGTCACAAGTCCTAGCTCTATTTTTAACCTTTTGAGGAACCTCCATACTCTTTTCCAGAGTGGCTGCACCAGCTTGTATTTCCACCAACAGCATAAGAGGGTTTTCCCTTATTTTTAAAAATTTTTAAAAAGATTTTATTTATTTATTCATGAAAGACACAGACACAGACACACACACACACACACACACACAGGCAGAGGGAGAAGCAGGCTCCATGCAGGGAGCCTGATGTGGGACTTGATCCCAGGACTCCAGGATCACACCCTGGGCTGAAGGCAGGTGCTAAACCGCTGAGCCACCCAGGGAATCCCAGGGTTTTCCCTTCTTTACAATCTCACCAAAATCTGTTGTTTCCTGAGTGGTGAATTTTAGACATTCTGACTGGTGAGGTGGTATCTCACGGTAGTTTTGATTTGCATTTCCCTGATGATGTTGAACATTTTTTAATGTGCCTGTTGGCCATCTGTACATCTTCTTTGGAAACATGTCTATTCCTTCCAAACAAATTTCAAAATAAGCGTATCTATTACTACAGTAAAACTTACTGGGAATTTGAAAGCAATCGCATAAACCTATAGATCATTTGGGGGAGAACTGACATCCTTACTACATTGAGTATTCCAATCCATGAACATAGTATGTCTATTTATGAGATCTTCTTTGATTTCTTTCATCAGAATATTGTCATTTCCAGCACACAGATCCTCAAAATGTTTTGTTAAGTGTATGTATACGTAAGTAGCCGATTTTTGAGTGATTGTAAATGGTATTGTGTTTTTAATTTCAGTTTCTGCACGTTTACTGAAAGTATATACAAATATAATTGATTTTTGTGGCTGGTCTTGTATCCCATGGCTTTGTTGAAGTCTTTTATCATTTCTAAGAGTTTAGTTTGTGAGTTCATGAGTGTGTGTAGATTCCTTGGGATTTTAAACCTAGGGGATCATGCCATCTGCAAACAGATAGTTTCATTTCTTCCCTTCTCATTTGTATGCAATTTATTTCTTTTTTCTTCCCTGTTTCAGTGACTAGAACACCTAGGACTATTTCGAATAAGAGTGGTGAGAGTAGTCACCCTTGCCTGTTCATGCTTAGGCAGAAAGCATTCAGTCTTTATTTTAAGTATGACATCAGCTGTAGGTGTTCTGTAGATGCTTTTTTTTTTTTTTTTTTCAGGTTGAGATAATTCCCCACAGTTACTAACTTGCTAAGAATTTTTATCATGAATGGCTGTTGGATTTTTTCCAACAATTTGGATACTTTTTCCAAATCAAATGATATAATCATATGATTTTTTTCTTCTTTAGCTTGTTGATATGATGGATTACACTGGTTTTCTAATGTTGAACCAAATCACATAGCTGGAATACACCCTATTTGATTATGGTCATAATTCTTTTTTATATCTTGTTGAGTTAGGTTTGCTATTATTTCACTCAAGAATTTTGCATCTAAGTTTATGAGAGATATTGGTCTGTAGTTTGTGTGGGTGTGTATGTGTGTGTGTGCATGTGTGTGTTGTCTTTGGCTTTGGTATCAGGGTAATACTGACCTCATAAAATGAGTGGAGAAATGTTTATCCCTCTTTCATTTTCTGGAAGAGATTATGTAAATTGGCATTAATTCTTTTAAAACTAGGTGGAGGGGATCCCTGGGTGGCTCAGCAGTTTAGTGCCTGCCTGCAGACCAGGGCCTGATCCTGGAGACCTGGGATCGAGTCCCACGGCAGGCTCTCTGCATGGAGCTTGCTTCTCCCTCTGCCTGTGTCTCTGCCTCTCTCTCTCCCTCTCTCTCTTTCTCTCTGTGTGTGTCTTTCATGAATAAGTAAATAAAATCTTTAAAAATAAATAAATAAAACTAGGTGGAATTTTTTTTTCTTTTTAGAGATTTTAAACTGTGAATTCAAGCTCTCTGATTTCTTTTAAGATCTTACTTATTTACTCATGAGAGACACAGAGAGAGGCAGAGACACAGGCAGAGGGGGAAGCAGGCTCCCTCCAGGGAGCCCGATGTGGGACCAGATCCTAGGACCCCAGGATCACGCCCTGAGCTGAAGGCACTTTAACCCCTGAGCCACCCAGGTGTCCCAAGTTCTCTGATGTTTATAGGGCTATTCCAATTTATATTTAATATATTCTATTTCATCTTAGTTGAATCTAGTAGTTTGTGGTTTTTGAGAAACTAGTCCATTCTTCTGAGTGTTCACATTTATGATCATAAAGTTTTACATGGTGTTCCTTTACTATCCTTTAGATGATCGTAGGGTCTGTAGTTATATCCATGTCATTTCTGAGGTTACTTGTGCCTTCCTGCTTTTAACTTTTGTCACTTTTGCTATGTTTGTCAGTTTCATTGATTTTCCCAAAGAACTAGACTTTTGTTTCATTGATTTTTTTTTCTATTTTCTACTTTTAAATCCATGGATTTCTGAACTTCCTTCCTTCCTTCTCACTGCTTTGGATTTATTTAGCTCTTATTTTTCTAATTGTTTGAAGTAGAAACTCAAGTTTTTGATTTGAGGACTTTTCTCATTTCTAGTGTAAGTTAAATGTAACAGATCTCTGTCTAAACACGGCCTTAGCTGAGTCCCACATATTTTAATATGTCATGTATTTATGTTCATTCAGTTCTATGTACTTTTGAATTTCTTCTGAAACTTCCTTGTTGACCTGTGGATTATTTAGGAGCGTGTGATTTTACTTCTATGTGTTTAGAGATTTCTTGTCTGCCGTGGATTTCTCATTTGATTCCATTACAGGCAGAGAACATACCTCTGTGATTTTTTTAAAAAATTATTTTAGATTTGTTGGGATTTATCTTATGGCCCAGTACATGGTCTATCTTGGTGAATATACATGGACCCTTAGAAAACAGTGTGTACCTGCTATTGTTGGGTAGCATGTCCTGTAAGTACCAGCTGGTCCTGTTGGTGGGGTGTGGCTTGCTTCCCCCATCTCTGCTGATTCCCTGACCAGTAGTTCTATCAGTTGCCGGGTCTCAGGGTCCTCAATGATAACTGTGGGCAATCTATTTCTCCTTTCAAGCTCTATTGATTTTTGTTTCATTTATTACGGGTCTGTTTCTTGGTAAGAACTAAAACTTTTGAAATTTTAAAATGCCAAATAATATCTTAAAGCTACATAATTGCCATAAAAATTTAGAGAACACACACCGCATTTTAAAATCTGTGAAGCACTGTCAGCTTCCTCATCACACCGTCCTCAGTGCCGACTCTGGACAGTTCTCAGAAACCGACTTTCCTCTTTGACGTGTTTTTGAAATCTCTTTTCATTATGTCCTGATGTGGAATCATGAAGAAGGTGAAGGGTGGACCTGCAAGGCTACAGTCTAAACTTTCCATTGAAACACTTAAGAACCATGGATGTCTCCTTTTTGAAGCAAGGATTTAAAAATAGAACATCAGAGACAAGTGAGTGGATGTGAAGCCATCCCCTGCTTCCTGCGCAGGAGTGAGTTTCACACGAGGGACTTGGGCTGAGTGTGACCCTGAGCCCCATAACTCCACCACCACCTTTCCTCGCTCATGAAGAAAGCATCCAAGAATGTGGAGAAGAGACAAAAATATGGGGAGACCCTTGAATGGTTTCCCATTTATATTTTAAAAACGAAGTCGCTCATTTTGACATTGCTGGTGACACCATGGAGGAGGCCGAGCTGGCTCTCTCTTTATGTGGTTGTGTTTGGGAGTGTGACTGGCATCTGACGTCAGCTTCCGTGCTTCCGTGCGGCACCCCAGTGGTTGCCAGTGAACATCGAGGCAGCACCCTCGAGGAGGGGTACAGACAGGGCATGAGGGAGGGCTCCAGACCCTCCCCATCACTGCCCAACCAGGGGGCTCGGGTATTCTCTTCATCCACCTCGACCCCCCAGAACCCTCCCTTACAACCCACTTGGGCTAAATCTTAGGGTTGTCAGAAAAAGGAAACAGGATCCTTGCTGGCGGGGGTTGAGGGGCATTGCTTCTGTGGTTTGGTTTTGCATAAACTTCCAGTAACAACTGTAATGTGATGAAAGTGGTAAAATGTTTTCGGTTTGGTCTCCCACAGGTGTGAGGGGCTCACAGAAGATGGGACGCTGATGACTAGCTCAGAGGGGTGGCCTACCCCACAAGCCCTCCGACAGGTGCCAGATTGGAGTCAGGTCCCCCAGGTGCCACAAGGTTGAGCCCAGCAGGGACACGAGGACCAGGTAAAGACAGAACTAATGGGGAAGGACTTACTTGGTCCAAGAATCACAGTCCTTTATGCATCACAATCCAACCATTCCTGTGTGATCAGACCTGACTGAGTCATAGGGCCCAGCCCTCGGTAACCATACTTAGAAGAAGCAAATGACCAAGGGAAGACATAAATAAAAGGTATAAAATAGAAATAAAGTTTACTGAGGATCTTCAGACCAACTCCAGGGACTTTGTCCAGTAAATGAGTCTCCCTACCAGTCAGTCATGACTGGTCTCTGACCTATAGGACATTCTGGCCAATTCTTCATCCTGCCTTCATCTCTGAGAATTTTAAATAGTATAGGGCAGGAGCACCTGGGTGGCTCAGTGGTTGAGCGTCTGCCTTTGGCTCAGGGTGTGACCTGGGGTCCTGGGATCGAGTCCCGCATCGGGCTCCCCGCAGAGAGCCTGCTTCTCCCTCTGCCTGTGTCTCTGCCTCTCTCTGTGCCTCTCAAGAATAAAACAATAAAATCTTAAAAAAAAAACTATAAATAGCATAGAGCAATGGTCTCAGAGCAAAGCAGGGACCAGCCATCCTTGGGAAGCTCCACTAGCGTGAGTCACACGTAGCCCTCTCATTCCTTGCTCAGCAGGAGTGGACACTAGCAGTCCAGGCCAGATAGAAAATCCTCACATATGAAATAAAAAATGCGCCCACACACCTGAGTCTGGGGTGGGCATGGATTGAAACTGACGGGAGGGCTGTGTCACACAGGGCTCTGTCGGGGGCTGGTGGGAGGATGCTGGGCATCACATGGTGGATGGCGGGAGTGGGACCAACCAGCACTCGTGGTCACAGAGACACCGAGGCCTGAAGAGATGGAGTCCAGTAGGGCTTGCAGGAGGAAGGAAGGGGTGCAGTCAGCACCGCAGGAGGAGCTGGCCCCGTCTACTCACCAAAGGAACCGAGCTGCAGATGAATGGTGGAATGCCCAGTGTGCCCACTTCCCCCCACACTCCCTGGAACCTGGCAGAGGAACCAGCAGATGAATTCCAGACTCACCTGCGGGAGGAGCAGGGCTTTGTTCAGGTCTGATTGGTGCTGAGCTGCATGTGGGAGGTTCACGTGTAGCTTGGCTGCGACGGGAGGCTGGAGGGGTGGCTTGGATGTGACGGACCCTGCATCAGCTTCCCCATCTCTCACTGCTAGTTTTAAATTCCCAGGAGGCCGTGGTTGGGGCTGAATATTGGCGCTCGGAGCCCTGATCTATGGAAGGGGGTGCTTCCTTCCCTGGGGCTTGGTCTCTGAGAGCAGGATGGTGACAGCAGGAGTGGGGCCTCGGCAGGGAGTGCCAGTGGTCAAGCCAGTCACATTGTCAAAATTCAGTTTTTAATCAGAAAATGCAATGCTGCATTGGTGAATGGACAGCTAGGTCCAGAGTGAGTGGAAATGGGTATCACTTTTGTGGGAGTCAATGTGGTACTTTGCATCAAGAACCTCAGAAAAAGGGACACTGGGTGGCTCAGCGATTTAGTGCCTGCCTTTAGCCCAGGGTGTGATCCTGGAGTCCTAGTATCGAGTCCCATGTCAGGTTCCCCGCAGGGAGCCTGCTTATCCCTCTGCCTCTCTCTCTCTCTCTCTCTCTCTCTCTCTCATTCGTCTCTCATGAATACATAAAAATCTTAAAAAAAAAAAACAAACAACAACTCAGAAAGGGCACACTCTCAGACCTGGTAAATCTACCTTAGAGGACGCCCCAAAGAAAAAAATCCTTGGCACATGGAGATCATTTTGCACGAAGATATTCATGAAAGAGATCCTAGTAAGCATGAAAAATTGTAAACAACCCAGATTACCCATGGTGTAAAAATCATTAACAAAGCGTGGATGTAACGTGCAACGTAGCTGCGTGATGTAACATGCGGCCGTCACTAGTTTATTTTATGGATTTTGGAACAACACGGAGAATCTTCATGCTGTGGTGCTAAACCAAAAAGAACAAGATAAAAAGGTTTATGAACAACTCAATAGCAAAAAAGAAGAAAAAAGGAAAACGGCAGTGCGGATTATTGAGTGGTAAAAGGGTAAGTCCCATCGTTTCCTGGGATTCTTTCCTAGCCATTGAACTTTAAAAATTTTTATTTATTATTTATTCATGAGAGACAGAGAGAGGCAGAGACACAGGCAGAAGGAGAAGCAGGCTCCATGCTGGGAGCCCGACGCGGGACTCGATTCCGGGACCCTCGGATCATGACCTGAGCCAAAGGCAAATACTCAACCATGGAGCCACCCAGGCAACCCTGATTTTTTTTAAGATATATATTTTTTAATATATAAAAAAGCAGAGGGAGGAGGGCAGCAGGAGAGGGAGCATCTCAAGCAGACTCTCCAAGTTCAGGGAGGAGCCTGAGCTCATGACCTGAGCCACAATGAAGAATCAGATGCTTAAACCACTGAGCCCCCGGGCGCCCCCGAAGTGTGTCTATAATGAGTGTCACCAACTATAATAAAAAACACTGTGTTTTTATTAGTAAGCTGTAATGATTTTTGCTCTCCCCCAAAAGAAAGGGGAGTGCTCCTCTCCCCTCCCCCCAGTCATGCTGGGGTGGGGGTGGGTGGATGTTTGACCTTGGAGGGTTCCCTGCGGGCCACACCCCCACATGTTTGCCCTGACACCTACGTCCTCGCACCTTCCCTGAAGTCAAACACAGATCCGGGGCTGGTGTGAGGTGTCTGTTATCTTGCAGATTTCAATGGCCTCATGGTGCAAAGCCACCCATTCCCGTCCACTGCGTCCTCATCCCACCCCCCAAGTCCCAGGGGCTCATGCAGTGCATGCCAGGGAGACACAGGCCTGCCAGTGAAAGGAACAGAAAGGGTGAGAACGGGGAGCCTGTGCACGCTGTCCTCCCGGCCGTGGCCCCACTCCACCTGCCACCGCCCTGCTCTCAGAGACCAAGCACCCCGGAGCAGCACCCCCTTCCCCAGATCAGGGCTCCCAACACCAGTATCCAGCCCCAACCGTGGCCTCCTGGGAATTAAAACATTACAGTCATTTTAAATTATTTCTTTGATTACTTACTATTTTTTGCATCTTTCCTATAATTTTTAGGCCCTTACATCTTGCCTGCTAAGAATTTTGTGTTTGTGTTCTTTGCTTCTCTACGTAGCGGAGCTCCAGGGTTTTAAAATTCAGCTTAGGCCGTGACGTCCCCAAGCCTTTGTTCATCCTTTATACTATAAACTCTATGTTCTTAAAATATTTTTATATCCAAAGTTAAAAATATTTTCCATTGCCAAATTCGTTCTCAACCCACATACGTTATACACATTTAGATGATTTCTTGTTACGAGGTTTCGAGGCTTTGGAATACCTGAACCTTCCAGAAATTGGTTTAAGTATTTACCGACATTTTCTTTAATTTACACAAGAGGTAGCTGCTGCGTAGCTGCTTTGATTGTGGGTCAAGAGGTCAAGATCGGTGGTCATAGCTTCCTTCCCACTTCCTTTTCCTTTGTTACCGGCTCTCACTGCAGCTGGATATGGTTGTTCACCTGATATGGTGACTCACATCGTAAACATCTATAGGATACGGGTCCGAGTTCGAAAGCGGTCTTGCATGAACTGGGGTGCTTCCGTTTTCCCTTGAGGAAGCCCGGGGTGACAAAGTAGGAAGCCCCCGTGCCTCCCCAGACCCCACTGTGTGGCAAAGGCACTGTCTCCCTTGGCGATCAGGACCAGTCCCTCCTGTCGCTCCTCTTCCTCTGCCTGCTGGTTGCGGGGTGGGAAGAGGCCCAAGGCCAGCAGCCCCCATGGCCAGTCACGAGCACGTTTCTGACTGGAAGCCAGCCTGTCATGAGCAGCGGCACGCCCACCCACGAAGGCCACGGTCATGGGGATGGGAAGCAAAATTGCTTCCAGGATGACATCCTTTAGTCATAAGAAAAGCCACCCCTACTTCCATTGCTTGGAGGCTGGGCATGGGCACTTCAGTCGAGAAGGAGCCATGTAGGGGCACCCGGGTGGCCCAGTGGTTGAGCATCTGCCTTTGGCTCAGGGCGTGATCCTGGGGTCCTGGGATCAAGTCCTTGCAGGGAGCCTGCTTCTCCCTCTGCCTGTGTCTGTCCTTCTCTCTGTATCTTTCCTGAATAAATAAATAAAATCTTGGCACTTGATGGGATGAGCGCTGGGTGTTATGCTGTATGTTGGCAAATTGAACTCCAATTAAAAAAATATGTAAAAAAAAATAAAATATACATCTGGAAAAAAAAAACTAAAAAAAATAAAGGAACCACGTACTGCTCTGGTTTAAGGCACTCGGCGAAGCGCAGGCCGCCTGCTGGCTGCTGAGCACGTGATTCTACAATCTGTCAAGCCAACTGCTCCTGGCCATGTGGCAGCACCACTGAATTCCTTGCCCGTTGTTACATGTCCTCGCCCTAAAATGCATCGTGAGGTATCCCACGCGGTGGAGCATGCGTTCTGTAAGTTCACAAGCCTGGCGCGGCCAGTAGCTGCAGGCTCAGGGGGAAGGCACGTCCAGCCCCAGACCGTGTGAGTCTGTCCCTTCGTCACGGGTGGAATCAGCTTGGCATCGGGTTGCCGGGTGCCGCCAGCCTCATGCGTAGACAGGATGGGGACTCCGAGGCGGTGTCAGCCGCAGAGAGGGGAAGCTCGAGGTATGGATCCTGCGCTCGTCACTGCCGTCCCCGGACAGGGAAGGAAAAGCGAGGGTCACATTCACGAGATTTTTTTTTTTTAAGATTTTATTTTTATTCATGAGAGACACAGAGAGAGAGAGGCAGAGACACAGGCAGAGGGAGAAGCAGGCTCCATGCAGGGAGCCCGACGTGGGACTTGATCCGGGTCTCCAGGATCACGCCCTGGGCTGAAGGCGGCGCTAAACCACTGGGCCACCCGGGCTGCCCACATTCACGAGATTTTTGATTCCGCTGCCCAAATGGACCGTGGAGACCCCGAGCCCAAATATCTGACCCACAGAGACTGAGATAGTCAGTGTTTAGTTTCCAACCACTGAGCTTTGGGGTCATTTGTCACGTGGCAACTGAGAACGAACACGGATCGGTGCCGTTTCTGTCACTAGGATTCCCCAAAGATGCCGTACAGTATCCGCACCCGCCATCCGTGTTCCTCCGGCCATCCGGCCTCTGGGCGCATGTGCCAGGGTCATAGCCCAGAACCCACTTCCGAGAGGCACTTGCTATCCTGAACACCCCTCGAAACTGCAGAGTGGCAGCTCGGCAAATGGGCCAGAACAGTGTGTTCAAAGCTAGTGTATTTTACCACGAGCATTTATTGGGGTGAGCGGTACGAGGCGCAGAGACGTCGCTGCCCCCTTGGAGAGAATATTTCCGCTGCCACGTCTCCTAAACACCTCACCAACGGGGCCGGGGGGCGTCCTGAACCCTCCGACACACGTGTGCATCTTACACCTATTTTCTTGCATCCTATATTCCAGATCTGAGTACCCTAAGCTCGTGTCACGGATGTAACCGGCCAGCAGGGTGTTGAGCGATGTCCAAGGTCTCCCCGCAGCGTTGTGGGAGAGCAGGAGAGCCGCCAGGACCCCAGCCCTCTGCACCGTGAAGGTATATTGCAGCCCCGTGCCATGCAACAGCAAACTCCCGCTGATGGTCTTATCTAGGGGAAATGGGAGACGAGCAGAGACCTTCCAGGCTGCTGGAACATTCCATAGCTACGCCAGGAACCATACCCCGTCTAGAACCTCGGCGGCAGTTAAATTCATGGCACTGTCTCCACTGGGCCTCACAAAGTCTGGGGCCAAATCGTGCCTGTACCTGCAAAGTAAGACTGGGTTCTGTAGGTTTAAAGGGTTGTGAAAATAAAATAATAAAGATACGTGGCCGAGACCACAGGTGGCCCACGGAGCCTGATGTCTTTCCTGACTGGCCCTTTACAAAGAAAGCTACAGGCCTTGCCCCAGTCATCCTCGAGGGCTTTAGCGCCGGCTGGAGAGGCCGGGTCAACAGGTGTAGGCCGTGACCACCCCCGGGTCTTCCAAGTCCTTGGGGGTGGCTCTGATTTCTGCAGTTCCCTCCTCCACTGCCGCGCCGGAATCGGTTCAGTCTTGGCGAGGGATTCCTGCCATATTATCCTCACCCCAAGGACAGAGGCAATGTAGCTACGAAATCTATTCCTGCATGGTATGCGGGGTCGGCGGGGGGGGGGGGGTCCCCACGGGACCCACAATGAGACACACTTGGATCAAGGCTCCATCTCGTACCTGGAACCCACAGGCTCCCTCTTTGGTGGCCCACGTGGGCTTTGGGCCTCAGGATTAGTGTCAGTTCCGAGCTAATATTTAAAGACCATCAGAAAGTCTAAATACGTCCTTTCCCCGGTACCCGGTCACCCTGGGCGTGTTTGTTTGTCCGGGGCAGCTGTAGTGAATAAAGTACCACAAATTGAATTTACGACGGAAACTTATTGTTGTACCGTCTGGAGGCTAGAGGACTGAAGTCAAGGTGCCACCAGGGTTGGTTCCTTCCGAGAGTGACTCTGTCCCGGGTCCCTTACCTGGCTTCTGGAGCCTCAGGCACTCCGTGGCTTGTAGGTGGCATTCTCCCCGTGTGTTTACATCATCTCCTCCTGGGCACGTCTGTGTCCAAATGTCCCCTTTCATAGGACACCAGTCATACCGGGTGAGGGTCCTTGCTAATGGCCTCATGGTAACCTGGCCATCTGCGAAGATCTTATTTCCAAACAAGGCCCCCCTCACGGGTACAGGGGGTTTGGGTCTTCAACGTCTTTTGGTGGGGACACAGTTGAACCCATAGCACCGATCAGTGGCTCAGATGGCTCTGGAGAAGGCTCGGGGAAGGTTCGTCGTAGGCCATCATTTGTGGCCTGTGAGGTCCTTCCTCAAGGGAACCCGGCCTCCATTCCTGTGGAGGGACTGCCTCCCCCATCAGGTCTGGCCTACAAGGCTGGGGGGCCATGGCTCTCGTGAAGGCTGCTGGTGGTCCCTCTCCGAGGCATTTCTGAACCCCTGAGTGACGGGAGCACACTCGGGACATTCCCGATGTGGCTGAGAAGGGCGCACACGATAGATCCACTCGGGCACCTGAAGCCTCCTCCAGCCTGAGACCCCATCCCCTGCCGGAGCACCGGGCTTCCCACACCTTCTGTGCACGTGAAGCACCTGGGAACTTTCTAGAATGCATTTTGACTTTGTGAAGTCTGTGAGGGAGCAAGCCACCTTGAGTAGCAGCGCTGCCATGCGTTGGGATGCTCCAGCATGTCCACTGCGTGGGCTGTTGGCCACCTCCAAGCACAGGGCTCCGTCCCGCCCTCGAGATGGTCACAGCCTCCGTGTGCTTGTGCAGCTGCACCTGTCCTGCGTGCCGGATGGGGGTGACGACCGCAGTCCTCGGCGCTAGGTCCTTCATCCTCCAGGTGGTGACACCGCCTGACTCCACTCTCGACACCCCCTGATGCAGGTCTGGAGCTGCTCCGGGGCACAGGCTGTCCTCCCAGCAGGCCGTGGGCCGTGAGGGGTCTAAGCCTGGTGCACCTGGGAGCGGCGTCAGGAGTGGAACGGTCCTGAGGACAGTGGCACCCGTGCTGCCCTCTGTGAGCTGAAGCTCCGTGGGTAGGAGAGCTGCCCGCCTCCCACAGAGGCCCAGGGGTCGCCTCTGCTGCTGGAGAAGGTCCGGGGCTCCCAGCCTCACGTTCCTGCCCCCAGAGGTCCCAGCCGCATGTCCCGGGGTTTGACTCTTTGCTCTCGGCTGCCAGGGAGCTGGAGGGGCTGACGGGTAGCTGCTGCCACCAGGCCAGGAGAGGCCCCTGCTTGCCCCGTGGCTCCGGGAGCTGAGCCACCCCCCACCCGGTCCTCTCCTTTTCCTTACCGTGCAGGGCTGACCCCAAATCTTTATCACGCGACCTCACTTCACATGTCACCTCTCTGTTAGGCTGAGACGCTGTGATACTGCCCCCTGCCGTGGCCACCAGCGCCTGATTCCCCGCCAGCAGACGCTCTCGAGGGGCCAAGGCAGGGGCTCATTTCGACACTGTGTGAGCGGGGTCAGCGGGGTAGTGATTTCTAGGTCACGCAGAGGCCTGGCGGGAAGCAGGCCTGTCGCTCTCAGGCCAGGTAACTCCAGGAAGGTGGAAGGCGGAGACCGCAGAGTGCACCCCCAGCCTGGAGGAGCGTGGACAGGGGCCCTCACGGGCGCAGGGATGTGGTCGTGCGCCGTGACCCCGCAGGGAGGGACCAGGACGTAAAACCCAAGCTCCCTTCCTCCCGAGTACCACTCACAGCAGCCAGAGGCCAGAGAGCAGGCGGCGGGGGGCAGGGCCCACGTGGCTTCCCCCGCAGGGCACAGAGAGGGCGAAGGCCCATGGGGACACCCAGCCCCTGCCTCACACACTCACCCCTGCGCTGAAGACGGAGGTCCGCCTAAGGCACGGCATGACACTGGGGAGAGGGGCCCCCACGAGGGTCCCGCCCTGGCTGCGGAGCCCGAGCAGAGAGCAGCGCCTTAGATCAGGGCCATCGCGGGGTCAGGCGCTTCATTTTTCAGATTCTTGCACGATGTGACCCGGGCGACTCGTTCGTGGGCCGGCTCTCAACCCGCTGCGCCTTCTGCTCCACTAAACCGTCATTTAAGACAACCCCGGGGGCGCCTGGGTGGCTCAGGCAGTTAGGCCTCGGCCCCTTGATCTCAGCTCAGGTCTCGATCTCAGGGTCCTGAGTTCGAGCCCCACGTTGGGCTCCCTGCTGAGTGTGGAGTCTATGCAACAATATATATATATTTTTTTATTTATGATAGTCACAGAGAGAGAGAGAGAGAGAGAGAGAGAGAGAGGCAGAGACACAGGCAGAGGGAGAAGCAGGCTCCATGCACCGGAAGCCCGACGTGGGACTCGATCCCGGGTCTCCAGGATCGCGCCCTGGGCCAAAGGCAGGCACCAAACCGCTGCGCCACCCAGGGATCCCCTCTACGCAACAATGAAGCTGACTAGCCAGCCTGGGCGTATAGGGTAATCCTGTGACCTGGTGTTATTCCCGCCAGGAGTCCCGGCCTTACGCGGGGAGCACGGCCGCCACACCCCAGCGGTCACAGCACCCCGCCCTCAGCACGGGGGATGAGGCTACACACGCCCCCCACCCAGCCGTCCCCACGGAGCAGGAGGTCACTGCAAACACACACGACGACAGGATGGACACCCGCCAACCGCGTCTTCCTCCCTAGTGAGTGGACGTCCACCTTCCCACCTCACTTCCTTCAGATTTCCTTTCCCACGTCGGTGGCACTGATCCCATGTCGCTGTCCCCACATCCCAGATGTGCCCTTACCCGGGGGCAGCAGCCTCCCCCTGCGCCACCAGGCAGCCTCAGCTCCCGAAATGCAGCTGCGGGACGTCGGGCTGAGCGCCCTTCCCGCGCTTCCCCGCCAGCTTCCCTTCCTATGGTCATTCATTTCCGTTTCCTCACTCATTCACTCATTCATTCATTTCTTCATTTCCATCTTCTGCAGGGATGTAATGCACACGTGTGTGCTACACTCTTCCCCTTCTCCCTCCTCACACTCACTGATGATCATTATACTCCTTCCTCCCTCCTCCCTCCCTCCATCCTTCCTTCCTCCTTCCCTCCCTTCCTTCCTTCCTTCCTTCCTTCCTTTTTCCTTCCTCCCTCCCCCCTCCTTTCTTCCTTTTCCCTCCTTTCTTTCCCTCCTTATTTTCTTTCTCTTTCTTCCTTTTTTCCCCAGCTTCTCCATTTCTTCTTCCTTTTTAAAAAAAGGTATTACAGGGACACCTGGGTAGCTCAGTGGTTTAGCTCCTGCCTTTGGCTCAGGGCGGTCCTGGGATCGAGTCCCACATCGGGCTCTCCACAGGGAGCCTGCTTCTCCCTCTGCCTGGGTCTCTGCCTCTCTCTCTGTCTCTGTCTCAAATAAATAAATAAATAAATAAATAACTTAAAAACGGAGGTATTAGAGGCAATGCTGCAGAGATCATCCTTGCCTCCGTTTCCTTCTGCCTACATGTGGGGATTTATCTGGGGGACACAGCAGGCCCGGAACCGCTGGAATTGCTGGCCTCTAAGTCTGGCTGGCATCAACCCCATTGAAAGCCACACCCTCTTCTTCCACGTTGTTGTGCAATTTGCGTTTCCGTGTCTGAGAGCTCCAGTTCCAGTGCCGCTCTGAGAAATTAGTGGTGGTTTTACATGATCAGGAGCATCACTGCAGATCCAGCCCCCCCGCCCCGACACACCGTCTTTGGCAAACTAACCCCCCCACCACGGAGGACTCTGTGCCCTGCAGATCCACCCCCCACCCCCGAGTCCTGCACATGAAGCCCCTCCTGGAGACCCCGCTGTGCAGCCCGGGGGGAGGGGGCTGGGTTCAGAGTGCAGGGTACCAAGAAGGTGGCATCCCCAGTTCTGACCGGGGCTCCCCTGAGGAAAAAAATATTTCTCCTATTGCTCACTGATTCATTCATTCATCGCGTCATTCATTCTTTGATGGATGTTTATTGAATAAGAAGGCCTGGAGGTGCAGGGCCACCTGGAGGTACCGAGCAGTCGAAGCCCCCTGCCCTCACCCCTTTCCGTCCCCCGGGGGCAGTGCATGCTCCCCGCAGTGTGGCAGCAGCCTGCCCTGCGCACCGGGCACAGCAGGGCTCCGGGAGCCCAGAACCGGACCAGGCGGGGCCAGGGCAGGGCCGGCGGAGGTTGCCCTTGGAGCAGGAAGTCGAGGGGACCCTTACTGGGGGTCTGTGAGGGGGAGAGGGGTCCCCACCGCTGCTCGGTCAGTTCAGATGTCTGCTCCTCTGGACACAGCTTCATTTTTAAAAAATATTTATTTTATTTTATTTTTTTAAATAATAAATTTATTTTTTACTGGTGTTCAATTTGCCAACATACAGAATAACCCCCAGTGCTCATTCCCGTCAAGTGCCCCCCTCAGTGCCCGTCACCCATTCACCCTCACCCCCCACCCTCCTCCCTTCTACCACCCCTAGTTCGTTTCCCAGAGTTAGGAGTCTTTACGTTCTGTCTCCCTTTCTGATATTTCCCACTCATTTCTTCTCCCTTCCCTTATATTCCCTTTCACTATTATCTATATTCCCCAAATGAATGAGACCATATAATGTTTGTCCTTCTCCGATTGACTTATTTCACTCAGCATCATACCCTCCAGTTCCATTTTTAAAAGGACTCTGCTGCAGAGGAAAAAGAAAAGCAAAAAGTTAATTTAGGTAAACAAGTTAAAATACACAGTTCCTCTGAGTTGGATGTTAGACACTCTCAAATTTTCTTTTTTTTAGGGGGCAGTGGGGAGGAGTGGAGGGAGAGAGAACCTCAAGCAGACGCCCCACTGAGTGCAGAGCCCAATGCGGGGCTCGATCTCATGACCCTAAGATCACAACCTGAGCCAAAAGCAAGTGTCAGAAGCTCAACGGATGTGGCCACCTGGGCACCCCCATTCTCAATGTCAGGCCGCCTGGCGGGAGGCCCCTCTGCACGAGCCAGGTTCCCCCGTGAGGGACCCGATGGAGCTCTGCTGCCCTAGGACCTGGCCCTGGGCACGCCCCACAGACAGAACTCCAGGGAAAGATGAAGTCTGCAGACCGAGGGCCCTGGGGGAGGGGCGCCGGGGGTGCAGGCCTCCTCCTTTCCTGCCGCTCGTGCGCAGCCTCGGCTCCCCCCAGCCCTGGGGGTCGTTGGAGGTCACTGGCATGCCGACCTGGAGGGGATGGCCTGGCGGGCTGGGCCCTTGCTCCTTCTGCTGCCCGCACCCCCTCCCCCAAGGTCCGACCGCCCCGGAGGCGACCCCCTGAGCCACCGCTGACATGACTGTGCCTCTCTGCCAGCTCTCACATGACTCACCCTTCCGTGAGTGTGGTGTTGACATTCGCAGGAGGGCCCCCACTGCGGTTAGGAGCGCGATCGGGTCAGGCCCAGGGGGCAGGAGGGACGTTCTGAATCTCAGGTCCCTCGGCCAGGATGACGGTGCACCTCGGCGCTTGCCCGTATCAGCAAACCCGTTTTAATCAGTGGAGATTACCTGGAGCGGAGGACTGTGGGACCCTCCTTAGGCAAACGTTACCCAACACTCTTTGGGCAAACAGAGCCTGCGCATAAAACCAAGGGCCTGCCCACGGTCCCATCCCCGACTCGTGGTCTCCCCTGGAGCAGAGAGGACGCTCACGCCACCATGGAGCACAGGGTGATCTACGTCCTGGTGTTGGTCTGTGCACTGACCCTCAGCTCCCTGGCCCAGGGCCAGCAGGGTAAGTGGCCCTCCTCCCACCTCCCAGTGGTCACCAGGCCCTGGTCAGCCCCCCACCCCCGGGGGACCCTGGGCCACCACCCATGCATTTGAGCCAAGCGCTGTTCTGGGACCTGGGAGGATTTTAGGGGGTGAAGGTGGGCAGAGAGCACCAGCAGGGCGATGGCCACCGGAGCTCCGAGCGCTGCTGTGGGGATGCGGGCGCCCTGGTCACGGCTCGCTGTGTCCAGCACCCACCACTCCCAACACAGGACCTCGAAGAGAGGTCTTGGAGGGGGGGTGTGAGAACAACTACTCCCCCAGATGTCCAAACCGGACGCTGGTCAAAGCCGCCCAGATGCCCAAGTGCATTTTCCGCGGATGAATGTCCCCTGAGGACCCCTGTGGTCTCTAAATATTTTATTTTACTTTATTTTTTTTAATAATAAATTTATTTTTTATTGGTGTTCGATGTACGGGGTACATCTCCGTGGTGCCACAAGCCACGGAGTGCTCTGCCCCTTAAGCTACTGTCTCCGATCCTGGACCCTGGAGTGGGGCGTCGGCCACGGGGGCACAGGGTGGGGGGTGACGAGGGCTCCGGAGAGCACTTTGCCAGCTGCACTGTGCTCGATAAGTGTTACTCATTCTCGGCAGGTGCCGTGGCCAAAGGTTTCCCAGGATTTCCAGACAAGGGTTTCCATAGAGGTTTGAGGAGAGGGAGAGGAAACTATGGTTTCCATGCACCTTGGGGTGCCTTCTGAGGACCTGATGGAGAATGAAAAACAATGGGGTACACACATGTATGCACACACACACACACATGTGCACATGTGCACAGGCACATGTGCACATGCATACAGGCACATGTACACAGGCACACAGTGCACATGCACACATACACACGTGCACACACATGCACACACGTGCACATGCACACATACACAAGGCAGACATGCACACATGTGCATGCACACAGGCACACACATACACACATGCATATAGGCATACATGCACACAGGCATACAGGCACACATGCATATGCACACATACACAAGGCACACATGCACACACATGCACATGCACACAGGCACACACATGCATACAGGCATACATGCACACACATGCACACGCACATAGGCACACACATGCACATGCAACATACATAAGGCACACATGCGCATGCACACATATGCACATGCACACAGGCACACACGTACACACATGCACGCACACAAATGCACACACGTATGTATGTACGCACACATGCATACAAGCACACACACAGCTCCTCCTGACTTCACAAGCGCCCTGGGGGTAGGTAATGCCACCTGCAGAGGCCACCCTGCCAGTGAGAGGTGGCCCAGACCTTTCCCGCGAAGCCACAGACCCTTCCTTCAGAGACGGCTTGAGGCGGCCCGGGGAGGAGAGCACAGAAGCCCTGGGGGCAGCTCCCTCGTGGGCTCGCCTTCTCCATTAGGCCTTGCTGGGTTTAACAGAGGAACGGATGTGGGTTCAGCCCCTTCGGTTCTCCTGGGTAGACCTCAGGGAGCCCTGCCTCCCCGGCGCGTCTGCCCCACGCGTCCTCCGCCGTGCTGGCCTCCACCATCCTCAGGGGTCGAGGCTACAGAGCGCCTGCGGCACCCACACACCCTAGTCTCCGCGTCTTTCCTGCAAACGGACCTCCACCCCTGAAATACACCTTGCGCACGCTCTCTCCTCTCCTCTCTCTCCTCTCCTCTCTCTCTCTCTCGACTGCCTTTGAACACCTGTTCCCGCCGCAGGGTACACCCACTGCCCCATCCCCACCTGGTCAACCTCCTCCCACAGGAAGCCGTCCTTGCTTTGTTCAACCCTGTCCTTGTCCCTTCCGTACTCGCCCTCAGCGCCCTGGGATGCCCACCCTGCGCAGTTTCGGACATTTACTTGCTTTTCTCCTCCATTAGACGGTTAGTGTCTTAGCCACGACCTCTCTGTTTTTAATTTCTGGGTCCCCATCAGCTGGCGCAGGGCCCCGCACGCGCTCGATCCTCGGTGACCTTCACCGTCGACTCACGCTGCGCCGATTTCTGTTTCGAGCACGGGCGGCATTCGGGAGATATTTCCTGACTGAGTAACGTCAGAGTGTTGTTTGTGGAAGTAAATGAACGCGTGGATACGTTACGTCGGGAGGGGGAACGTCGACAAACCCTGGGCACCTTGCATTTGCCCTGCGCTGAAGGGTTTTCATGTCCGGAGATGGGGACAGGACGCCCCCTGTCCTCTGAGCCCCGAGTCCCCATCCGTGGCACCAGCTGGCTGCCTGCTGGTTCAGTTGGAGAAGGAAGGCCCGGGTCGGCTGGTTCTCAGCTGCCTCTTGCCTCTGCCCTTCCAGAGACGTGCACGGTGGCCCCTCACCACAGAGACAACTGCGGCTCTCCGGGCATCACGCCTTCCCAGTGTAAGGACAAGGGCTGCTGTTTCGACAACACAGTTCGTGGGGTCCCGTGGTGCTACTACCCTGTGGCCGTGGACAACCCTCCCGAAGGTATGGCCTCGGTGGCTCTGTGGGGTCTGAGGATGCAGAATCAGGGAGGAAACCCCATGGGGGCTCAGGGGTCCCCTTAGTCTGCACGGCCAGCCGTGCTTGCACCCACGAGGGGGGCCCCAGTGTGAGCGTGGTGGTGGGGGGTCCAGCCTGCATCAGGCTGACGTCGGGGTGGGGACCCAAAGACGAGGCTCAGAGAGCCGCTCAGCGAGGAGTCCGTGTTTGTCCCCGTTCGTCTTCGCGCCGCTGAGCGCAAGCCCGTGGAGAGTCCTGCTGGCACTTTCCGCCCCCTTGGGCGGGAGCCCAGAAAGTCACAACAAAGACATGAAGGGGGGCGCATTTTCTAAGAAATTTTCCCCCTGGGGCCTCCAAGGGGGGATCTCTGCGGTGATTTCGCAGCGAGCACACCCCAGGTTCTCACTGCCTGTGTCTCCTTCCCCCCCTCGCCCCTCAGAGGAGTGTCCCTTCTAGATGCCTGCGGCGGAGCATCGCCAGGAGCTGGGCGGCCTCGCTGGGCGCCCGGGAGCCCCGCCACCCCGTCCCCGTCCCCGGCAGCCACGCGGGGGCCCCCTCGCGCATCCGCACCTCGGCTCGCTGCATCGCCGGACTGCGCACAGCCCTGGACTCAAAATTGGCTTAAAAATTAAAAGAGATGAATGTTGCTCGTGCTTTCTGTTCTTTTTAAAGATTGCAAACGGCTGTCCTTTCTTTGCAAGGGGGGTGCGGCCTCCGTCCACGGGTCCCCCTGCCCCGGAGGGGGGAATGAGGCGCTCGCAGGGCCGCCCAGGCCGACCGGGTGTGGGCAGCGGGGGCAGCGCCCAAGGCCGCCAGACCGTCACGCGGCTGAGCATCCCGGGGGGCAGCGCCTGCGCCTGCCTCCCCACACCGCGTGGTCTAGAGCGTGACGTGGTGCTTCGGGCAGCCATTCTGTGCTCATGAGGAAAAGCCACAGGCCTAGAGCCCTGACGCCCGTGACCTGACGCATGTGACTCACTCGCCTTGAGACCTCGTGTTGAGCAAACCCAACGGTCCTGATGGGTCAAAACGCAACTACTGGGGTTTCTGTCGCTTGAGAACACGCCAGGGCCCCCCGTGAAGGTGCTTCGACTGAGTCCTCCAGGCTGGGCCGGTCCCTTCGTCCCCTCCTCCGCGCCTGGTGTCTTAGCCCGACCTCCCTCTAAGCCCCCCCCCCGCCCCGTGGGGCTCTCAGCCGAACATCGGGCTACGCATGGGGTGAGAGCAGCAGCAGGGGGAGGTGTGTGGGGACGCTCAAAAGGCACATCTTCATGTTTTCAAAACCAACTCCCTTCCAAGTGATACCTCATCCTGACCTTCGTGGCCCCGTAAGTGACGAGAAGGGGGCCGCGTGGGCCGACACGCTCCCGACCGGCCCCGCCACCCTCCTGAATCACGGGCCTACTGAGGATCTCAAGGGTGCAAGGAGGGGACGCAGGGGCGGGGAGGCTGGGACACCTGAGCAACCGCCCATGTTGTTCCTTCATGAGTCACACGCTCCCTCATGCACCGAATAGGTGAGGCCTCTAGTGGGGCCGACGCGGCGGGACATTAGGTCGGGAGGTGTCTCCCTCTAGCTCACGCCCCAGGGAACCGTGTGGCTCTGGGGACACTTCGCATGATGCACAGACCAGGGGCCCCGTGACTCGAGATGCTCCTGTGGCCTGGGGTGTCCAGCAGGGCCGGGTGACAGGGGTGACTGACTACGTGGGTCCCCGCCGCGGGAGGGAGGGGGCCGAGGGCCGGCGAGCAGCTCAGCTCGGCCTCCCAGCCTGGGACCTGGAGAGAAATCGGGTCCGCCGTCCACCTTGGACCGTCCAGGGTGTGTGGGTGCATGATCTTGGCTCTACCATCCGGACCGCAGACCTAGACAGAGCCGGGGGACGCCTGCTGGGGCGGCCCTGCCTCAGGTGGGTGGGGACACGCGTCCTTCTGTCCCTGTCTGGGAGGTGGGGACAGGGAGCGGTCTCCGCCACTCAGCCTTGCAGAAAGTCACAACCTCCCCAAGAATCCCCCGGGACTGAAGCCGAGGGGAGGCAGAGAAAACAGTCTGTGGCCAGTGTGGGGGCCTGACAGAGAGCTGATGGGGGTGCCCCGATAGCTCCAGGGACCCCGAGTTCCTCAGGGGATGCTCAGGGCAGATGGCCATGCACCTGCGCCTCATCCCTGGGTGGCCCCAGCTCCCTGAAGCTGTGTGGGCTGCGGAGCCCGAGGGGTGAGGGCTGAGGCTGCACGAGGGGGCGCAGGGGCCAGAGCTGGGGGCAGGGGCAGGGGGCAGGGGGCCCTGGGGACGTGCACCTTCCTCCTCGGGTTCAAGGAGACAGAGGAGGTGCCAGGCAGGACAGGGGCCCAGTGGCGATGTGAGGGGCTGTGTCCTCTGCGCGGGGAACACAGAGGAGTCACCGCAGCCCATGCAGTGGCCCCAGGCCACCCAGCAGGCCCCCTCCCGACCCCTTCCTGGCCTCCTTCCAGCACCCTACAGACTCCCCTCCTGGCCCCTCCTGCCCCCCTCCTGGCACCCTCCATGCATCCTTCCTGGCCCCCTCCCAGCACCCTGCAGACTCCCCTCCTGGCACCCTGCAGGCCCCCCTCCTGGCCCCTCCTGGCCCACTGCAAGCCCCCCTCCTGGCCCCCTCCCAGCACCCTGCAGACTCCCTTCCAGGCCTCCTTCTTGGCCCCCTCCTGGCCTGCTGCACGCTCCATCCTGGCACCCTCCAGGCACCTTGTAGACTCCCTTCCTGGCCCCGGTCCTGACACCATGCAGGCCCCCCTCCTGGCCCCTCTTGGCACCCTGCAGGCCCCCTTCCTGGCACCCTCCTGGCACCCTGCAGGCCCCCCTCCTGGCCCCCTCCTGGCATCCTGAAGACCCCCCTTCTGGCGCCCTCCTGGCACCCTGCAGACTCCCTTCTTGGCACCCTCCTAGCACCCTGCAGGCCTCCTTCCTGGCCCCCTCCTGGCACCCTGCAGGCCCCCCTCCTGGCACCCTCCTGGCATCCTATAGACCTGCTTCCTGGCCCCCTCCTGGCCCTCTGCACGCCCCCCTCCTGGCACCCTCCTGGCACCCTGCAGACTCCCTTCTTGGCCCCCTCCTAGCACCCTGCAGGCCTCCTTCCTGGCCCCCTCCCGGCACCCTGCAGACTCCCTTCCTGGCACCCTGCAGATCTGCTTCCTGGCCCCCTCCTGGCCCCCTGCATGCCCCTCTTAGCACCCTCTTGGCACCCTGTAGACTCCCTTCCTGGCACCCTGCAAACTTCCTTCCTGGCCCCCTCCTGGCACCCTGCAGCCTCCCTTCCTGGGCCCCTCCTGGCACCCTGCAGGCTCCCTTCCTGGGCCCCTCCTGGCACCCTGCAGATCCCCCTTCCTGGCCTACCTCCTGGCACCCTGCAGACTCCCTTCCTGGCACCCTGCAGGCCCCCCTCCTGGCATCCTGCAGGCTCCCTTCCTGGGCCTCTCCTGGCACCCTGCAGATCCCCCTTCCTGGCCTACCTCCTGGCACCCTGCAGACTCCCTTCCTGGCCCCCTCCTGGCACCCTGCAGGCTCCCCTCCCAGCCCTCTCCCAATACCTTCTAGGCTACCCTCCAGCCCCCCTCTCCCAGCAGCGAGAATTCAGGATGGCCAGTTCATGGCTGCCTGGGGCCCCTCGAGTCCTTGAGGTGCCTGGAGAGGGTGGGAAGCAGGCAGCTGTGACAACAAAGCACCTTCGTGGGAACAGTTCTGCTGATAAGGCACGAGGAAGGACGTGTCTCTCACACGCGTGCACACACACACGCATGCAAGCACGCACACAGACTCACATACATTCGGCTCTTAAAAGGCCCTGGGGAAACTGGGTGGAGGGTGGCCACTGGGGGTAAGCCTTCTGCACCCCACACCCCTGGATTCCATCAGAAGAGTGGAGGCTGCTTCTGATAATTTCTATATTTGAGTACAATGCTTGGCAGTGGAAAGTTTTTTATATTTTCTATTTTGTTTTTAGAAACAGGCCTTCTGGGGCTCCTGGGTGGCCCAGTGGTTGAGCATCTGCCTCGGGCTCAGGGCTTGATCCCAGGGATCCTGGGATTGAGTCCTGCGTCGGGCTCCCTGCAGGGAGTCTGCTTCTCCTCTGCCTGTGTCTCTGCCTCTCTCTGTGTGTCTCTCATGAATGAATAAATCTTTTAAAAAAAAGTCATGTTCTGACTACCAGGGGTCAAGACTTCAACATACAAATTTGATGGGGACACAACTCAGCCCATGACAGCTGGTGTCTGTTCCTTGCTACCAAGGAAGCCCTCATCGCTGCAAATCACCAAAGGGCAGGTGTCATGATCATCCGCTGCATTGGAGACTGGTCAATTTTTCTATAATGGTCCCCCTTCCAACAAGGGGGATCTGCAAAACTGAAAATGTGTCAAGTACAGACAGTGGGAAACCTGTGGCCTGTGAGATGTGGGTGGCGCTCCTAAGATATGTGACATGCAGGTAGTTGGTAACCTACAGGACATGACATAACAAAAAGGAAGGAATGAGCAGGGATGTTAGCATGGAGAGGCAGGGGTGGAAAGGCCAAGCCATGAGAAGCTGACCGTGCACGGCTAGGCTGACAGCTTTGACAATCCTAAATCAGGTACCATCAGTGACCCCTGTCATGGCCCAATTGGGTGCATTTGTCAAACACAGACTAATGTCACAGCTGCCCTGTGGGCCGCCGTGGGCTACAACTGGGCCAACAGTGCTTACCCTGAGCCTCTCCAATAAAGCCCCAGCATATGGTGGCCCCCATAGCATCCATTTGTTAGCCCCTTGCTCAATGTGTGGTCACCATGCACTGGTGGAAAGGCTGAGAGCAGGACAGGACATGACCCAGGATCCGGGTACGTGGTCCTTCCCCCCTCCACCTGCACCCCATGCAAAGCATTACCTGCCACTTTTCCTGCCTCTTGAATTTCACACGTGTTATACATCGACTTACCATAGTCTGTGGCTTTGATCCCTGAGCCTTTCTGTTCCATGGCTGGTCGTATACTTGGAGGCTGCCATTGTTTCTGGATAATTTCCACACAACAGGATTCTGTTCAGAAAATGTTATCTAAGGATCAGACCAGGAACCAGTTCTTGAAGCCAAATTGTGGTTTAAGGTCATATTTGTAGGGTCACTGGGAAGGTTATTGTGAGTTTAAGAAAACTCCCTCGCCTTTCTTTGCGAGTGTGGGGAGGGGCGGTCGGTGGAAACGTTCAATGCCTGTGACCCTGATAGGAAACATCAGCTAATAAGAGAGAGACACACTTGGCAAATCCAGCTTGGGAACGTAGGGGAAGGTATCAAAGGCTCTTAGGACATAGTTGCCTTTTTAAGGGTCTGAGCAGATGGAAGATTACAGTCAGTCACAGGAAGGGAAAGAAATAGTATTATTTTTTAAAGGATTTTATTTGGGGTGGGGGAAGAGGGAGTGCACAGGGGAGGGGCAGAGGGAGAGAGAGAGAGAGAAAATCTCAAGCAGACTCCCCATGTGGGGCTCGATCCCACAACCTAGTCATGACCTGAGCCCAAAATCAAGAGTCGGATGCCTAACCGACTGAGCCATCCAGGGGCCCCAGAAATAGTATTATTTTTAAAGGTATTTTTAAATTGTTCTTCTCAGCTCTTAACATTGCCCCTGAGCTGGGCATTCTGGAGGTAGCACAGTAAATCAGACAAAAACACACATCGCCACGTACACGTGTGGTGCAACGAGATTGAGTGAACTAATAAGTTGAGGGACGTGCATTCTAAAGGCAAATGTTGGGAGGACTTTCGGCCAGCGTGGGGAACTTGGGAGGGCTGAGTTTTGTCTCTTGGCAGCTGACAGACTGCCTGATGTTGGCAGAGGATAGGAGACTCCCGGTTCAGAGACAAAGAGCGTTATTACTTGTGGGACAGCCAGTGGCCTGGGCATCAGCATCTTTGCCCCCGAGTCCTCCTGGGGTGATGTGGGTGGGTCCGGGTGGATGCTGACACACACACAGTAGGTTGTAGTACGAGAAAGCAGCTCTGATCTCTTCGGGGGCTCAGATCTTTTGAGGGGCAGCAAGCCTTGCCTGCCTTTGCTCCGAGGGGGACACCGTATCTACCCTCCAAGGTTGTTTGCTGCACAAACCCTGGACCGCCGAGGCCAACAGCGGTTGATTAGTCCCATCTACGCACAGCCCAGGGGAGGAAGGCGTCACACCATGCAGGGCCACATGGGTTGTGCCCTGGGAACAGAGGGAACCACCGGGGCTGTGACACGAGGCTTTGTAGGGACAAGAGGGTGGAGTGCCCTCAGGAGGCTCCCACAGGAGAATGTGGTTGGCTTGTTTAAATAATTCTGTGGCTGGCTGGGGAGTGAAACCCACTGCTCAGGGGTGAGCAGGAACTGTGCCCGGCCCCCTGATAAGGAGGGTTGTTTGGCGAAGGGGTCATATCTGTGGGAGCAGAGCAGGGAGGGGAATTTGCGGTTAGGTGACTCGGAGCCCTCCAATTCCACCGGATGCAGGGCAGCATTTATCCCTGACCTTAATTGAGGCCCCATGCCCTGCAGATAGTTAATGCCTCATTCACGTGCACAAATGTGACAGATTCGGGGAGAATTGTCTCCCAACAACCAGTGTCCAAAACGTATTGTTTTCAGGACCAGATTACAGAAGACGAAAGAAAACATGGTGGCATGTTTCCAAACATTTTCTTAATAAATAAAATAAAATAGAAATATTTCTCTCCATCTTTATTTTTGAAATTCATGTTAGAGAGTTTCAAGACTACACTACAGGGGTATGCAGATTTTTTTGGCAACTACTCAGCTCTTCTATTGTAACTTAGAAGTAGCCATAAACAATACATAAATGAGTGGGTATGGCTGTCTTTTAATAAAATTTTATTTTAAAAAACAGGCAGTGAGCTTATGGGTCAGTGTTGCCGACTTTTATGATACCCTATTATTTTTCCTTAATCTGAATGGCTCAAATATTTTTAATTTTTTTAATTTTTTTATTTTTAAGTTTTAAGATTGGCCAGGTCAAGATGCCTGGGTGGCTCAGCGGTTGAGCATCTGCCTTTGGGGCAGGTCGTGACCCCGGGGTCCTGAGATCGAGTCCAACATCGGGTTCCCCGCAGGGAGCCTGCTCTTCCCTCTGCCTGTGTCTCTGCCTCCATTCTGTCTCATGAATAAATGAATAAAATCTTAAAAAAAAAAAAAGATTGGCCAGATCATGGCTTGTCTCAGCATGGTGCCAAATAAAACAAAACAAAGCACCCACTCAGACACCAAAGAGACATCTTAAAGTCATTTAAATCTTGGTAAAAATCAGAGAAGTTCAAGGAGGAATTTCATCGCACAGCACACTGAAAAATGTGTTAAAATTTATGTCTGTCCAATGATATCCCCCAAATATAACTTACTAAGACATCTCCAATGTCATCCCCTCCCAGATTGGGCATCAAAATTCTCATCGGCAATTGGTTGATTTGCTGATTTCTTCTCCCGGTTTTGGCCATGTTCTTTATTACATAGATAAATCTAGTCATGGGCTTTAAAAGATTCTGTTATTTAACCACCCTATTGACCAGCACAGCCAAACTGCAGAAACCAAACCAGAAACTTTACAATGCTGGGGAGAGAGGCGGGGGGGACCTCTGCCCTTCTGGATTTGGCGTGACTAGGCAAGTAAATGTTGGAAAGAAAAATATGTTTTCCCCTGACAATAGTGTAAAAATAAGATACCCTACTACTCAGGTTTTAGAAGACATGTGAGACTTTGAAAAGCTTTTTTTTTTTTTTTTAACATTTTATCTATTTGTTTATGAGAGACACAGAGGGAGAGGCAGAGACACAAACAGAGGGAGAAGCAGGCTCCCTGCGGGGAGCCCGATGTGGGACTTGATCCCAGGACCCTTGGATCACGCCCTGAGCCAAAAGCAGACACTCAACTGCTGAGCCATCCGGGCATCCCTGAAAAACGTTTAAAATTCCTCATTCCACCTCTCCTCTCATAGATGAGGATACCAATCAGGAGACAGGAGGAGGCTTGTCGGGTTTATTTGCATATATTCATATATATGCATAGATACTGTTGTATAGATTACAGAAGATAATTTGGGTCATGGAGAACGCTAGGTGGTATGTTTCTGCCTCAGCGTCCAGGTTGTGACCCACTTGTCCACCCCCTTACCGAGCACGGCTGCCAGGTGCACACCCTAGGTCAGGATCCTGTGTTATAGTGTGAGTGAGGTGAGGTCTCAATCTCACCCTCCATGTACTAGCTGTGTTATTTGGGCAAATCCTTTCACCTACACAGACCAGGAAATGGGAGTGAAATCTTAGCCCTCCCTTGAGATTGTTGCAGGGATTAAACGAGATACAGCATGTAAGATCCTTAGAAGATCCCCTGGCCCACGCCAGCCTGCAGTGAGTGTTAGCTGTTATTCATAAAGGAACCAAGAAGGTAAAAAAATGCACTTCACAGGGCGTCCAGGTGGCTCAGTAGGTTGAGGGTTTCAAGGTCTTGGATTAAGTCCCTCATTGGGTTCCCTGCTCGGTGAGGAGTTTGCTTCTCCCTCTCCCTCTGCCACTCCCCCCACTCACACGCGCTCTCTCTCGCTCTCTCAAATAAATAAATAAAATCTTAAAAAAATATCTACATCACATGCAGGTGTGGGCAGGTGTTGTGAACTAGGAGAACAAGGGTGTGCGTGTCCGGGTGGTGAAAGGTCCCTGTCTTCACTCAGGTGAAAGTGAATTCTTCTTCGAAGACTTGGCTCCTGAGTTAGGAGCTGAAGGATGGGCGGGTTGAACGGTCGGGGTGTGTCTAGACAAGCTCGAGTTGCTTACGCTGTCAGGGGCCCAGGAGCACAAGAGGGTGGTGGGGGCGTGTGGGTCCAGTTCCCACCGGGTCCTACATCTCACACGCAGGAAACCGTACTTGGTTTCTACCCTACAGGTTGTGGGGAGTGCGGAGTGGCAGGGGAGTGACATAGATAGATTTCCACCTTTTAAAGGTAACTAAGGAAGCAAACTTTTGCCCAGATTGGGCCCAAAATCTTGGTGGCTGAGACAGTAGATGGGAGACAGTTGCTGCAGAGCAAAGGAGAAGCCTCGCGGACGCGACCGGGCAGCACACGCACATGCACGCAGAGGCCAACAGGTGCCAGGCTGAACCAACCCAGCCAAGTGGGAAGTGGCTGCAGCCCCTGTGGGGACGCGTTGTGCTCTGTGTTAGGAGCCACCACAACCTCGGCCAGAAGAACGTCCTTGAAAGCTCCTCAGACAACAGGTTTGCAAGTGGCCGATTCTGTTGGCTTTTGTTTATCTACAAAGAAAAAAAAAAGGATTCTGAAATCACTGGGCTTTCTTCTGCTCGATTTTGCTGTGAATCCAGAACTGTTCTAAACATAAATAAATAAAATCCATGTTTTATTTTTATTTTTTTTTAAGATTTTATTTATTTATTCATGAGAGACGCAGAGAGAGAGGCAGAGACACAGGCAGAAGGAGAAGCAGGCTCCATGCAGGGAGCTCGATGTGGGACTCAATCCCAGGATCCCGGGATCATGACCTGAGCCAAAGGCAGACGCTAAACCACTGAACCTCCCAGGTGTCCCCAAATCCATGTTTTAAAAGAGGTTTCTGCCTCTATCATTGAGGGATACTCTCACTGAGTATAGAATTCTGACTTTATAATTTCTTTTCTTTCAGCACCTAAAAATCGTCGCTCTGTTCCTTCCAGCGTGCACCATTGCGGCAAGAAGTCAGCTGCGTTGCCCCATCCGCGGCGACTCCAGCTGCAGTAAGACTGCTTCCGATTGCTTGTTTTCAACAATGTGATCGTGCTTTGCCTGGATGTGCCTGGATGTGGTTCTCTTTGTATTTATCTTGCTTGGGGTTTATTGAGCCTCTAAGATCTATGGGTTTATGTTTTTCATCAAGTTTCCCCACAAAATTGTCCATTGTTTCTTCGAATGCTTTTTCTCTCCTCTCCTGCTGGCACGCCAATTACATGTCTGTTAGACCCCTTGATGCAGTCTCCGCAGCCACTGAGGTTCTGCTCATTTATTTTCATCCCCCTTTCTCACTCTGCTTCAGTCTGGAGAATTTATATTTCGATGGCTTCAGATGAATTAGCTGTTTCTTCCAGTAAAAATAAATAAATAAATAAATAAACAAACAAACAAATAAATAAATAAATAAATAATTTTTTTCTGGAAAACTTTTTTGTGCGTGATTTTATTTTATGTCTGGAATTTCATATTTGTTCATTTCTAATTTCTTTTTTAAAAAATATTTTATTTATTCATTCATGAGAGACACAGAGAGAGAGAGGCAGAGACATACACAGGCAGAGGGAGAAGCAGGCTCCATGCAGGGAGCCTGATGCAGGATTCGATCCAGGAACCTCAGGATCATGCCCTGGGCTGAAGGCAAATGCTCAACTGCTGAGCCACTGAGGCGTCCCTCATTTCTAGTTTCTATTCACCATTCAGATTTTAAATTTTAATGCAGCTCCTAGGTTACTTCTATTCACTGGTCTTTCTTATGATGATGGGTCATGTTTTCTTGCTTCTTCACACATCCAGTGATGTGTTGTGTTGAACACATCGTGGATGCAACGTCGTGTGTCTGGGTTTTATTGTCAGCCTTAATAAAATGCTGAGCTTTGTTCTGCTGGGCAGTTAATTTACTCACCAGGTGTATCTGATTCTTTTAAGGCCTGTTTGAAGTTCTGCTAGAATAAGCACGGGGTGCCTTCCCTCTGGGACTTGATCGAGCCTACTTTTATGGCATACTGTGAACTGGAAGTTTGTGTACCCCTAAAATTGGTCTGTAAAGATCCTAACACAGAATATGATTGTATTTGGAGGTGGGACCTTTGAGAGGGATAGTCTGGTACCAGTTTCTCCATTATAGTCAGAAGCAGAGGTCCACGCGGGTGGTGATATCTGAGGAAGTTCCCATTTTGTTGCTTTCTGTTTTCTCTGTGAACTGATAGACAATATCACCCCCGGATGCAGAATGGAAGTGAGAGGGGGTGGAGAAGGGTAGCTTCAAAGAAGAATTGCAATGCCAGTGAGTGCCAGGATCTGTCTGAGATCCTGCGTGGACAGGGGCCACAATCGGCAGCATGAGTCCAGGGAGCTCAGCTGGAAGAGAGGGCCTGGAGACAGTAAGCAGATGGGTGCAGTGCTGGGCACCAGGACAGTGGATGGAGCAGACAGAGTGGGGACGGTGGGGACCTGCCTGGGAAGGAGGGAGGGAGGAAGGGAGGGGCATCACAGTGCTCACACAGGGAAAGAGAGGGATGGAGGGAGTGAAGGGCCTTGGGATTTGAAGGACAGGTGTGGTGGGAGGAACAGAGAAAATCTTAGAAGTTTAGGACATTCTGGGGCACCTGGGTGGCTCAGTGGCTGAGCGTCTGCCTTCAGCTTGGGTTGTGATCCCAGGGTCCTGTGATCGGGCTCCCCGCAGGGAGCCTGCTTCTCCCTCTGCCTGAGTTTCTGCTTCTCTCTGTGTGTCTCTCATGAATAAATAAATAAATAAAATATTTATAAAGAAGCTTAGGATGTCCTGAACAGAAAGGATGTTAGCATGTCTTATTTCTGAGTGTGGTCATGGAGGACATGTAGCAGACCTGGAATAGGGTGTGACGTTTCTATAGATGAGGAGGAAACGAAAACCCAGGTGCCTAGGCATTTGGGTGAGCTATCCATTGGAATGCAGAGGCCAGCAGGGATGTTGCTAAGTCTTGGGGTGACAAGGGACACAGAGAACCCAGTGCTAAAATCCTTAACAGAAGTGACAGGCTGAAGGTCAGGAGATGACAGTAGGGCAGGGCCATGGGAAGTGGTGAGGTTCACACAGCCCGCATCTCCGAGGAAGCATGGTTTTGGCATGCACGTGGAGACACGGGGGTGCGAGGCCAGCGTCCAGCCCCCTAGGCCTGAGCCCACGTGACGGAAGTCATGGAGGTTGTGCTATGCACAGCTCCCCACTCAGGTAGGGCGCCGCTGATCCTGGACATATTGTATCTATTATCCTGATCTCCCCTCAGCGCCAAGTAACTTGTCTTGAAGCAAATGAGCCATTTTCTAACTTGTACAAAAGCACCGTGTGGGCGGAGAAGGGAGTGGGGTTGCTGAGCACCTCTCCTGGGATGAGCACAAGGGAAGCAAGTCCAGGAAGGCGCTGGCTTCTGCTAGTACCGGGGGTGGGTGAGAGATGGAGGGGCTTGGCCTGGATGGGCAAGTTCTGCACGGCTCCTGGAAGGGCCGAGATGGGGGCAGTGGGAAGAAGTGGGTATCGGTTCAGGGAGACAAAGCAGAGTGGGGACATGATGGTCCCTCAGGGGCCCTTATGTCTTGCTGGTGATCAAGGGTGGTGGGGACATGGGATTGGGGAAAGCTGAGTTTGCAAGGTTTCGAGGAATCTGGTGGTTGCCCGGTGGTGGGTCAGGGGCCTGGTCTGGAGGGACTGGATGGGGTCAAGCAGAAGCCCTGGAGCAGGAGGCCTGCTTTCTGAACCCCAAGAACGCTGGGATTTGGATTCTGTGTGTCTCTGGGTCCCTGGCTGCTCAACCCACGATTCCCAGATGGGTGCCCTCCTGCAAGGCCTCAGCCAGTGGGGGCTCGTGGCCTCCCTTTGCCCCAAATCTTGTCCCTTGGGGTGCCTCCGTCTCCCTTCTCCCCTCTCTCTTGGTTCCATCCACGGACTCTCTTCCCCGGAGCACGGGACCCCTGCACAGGGGCAGGCTTATGTCTCTAGGAAACACACAGAGCTCCCACGGAAGACAAATAGGCATTTCAGGGGTGCCGAAACCAGCTGCTGATTTTTTTTTTTTAATTTATTTATGATAGTCACAGAGAGAGAGAGAGAGAGGCAGAGACATAGGCAGAGGGAGAAGCAGGCTCCATGCACCGGGAGCCTGATGTGGGATTCGATCTTGGGTCTCCAGGATCACGCCCTGAGCCAAAGGCAGGCGCCAAACCGCTGCGCCACCCAGGGATCCCCAGCTGCTGATTTTTACACACCAGCCTCTCGTCCACGGGGAGCAGCCCCTGCCCAAGCAGGAGACAAGGAGACAGAAGACCAGAGGCTGGCAGAGGCATCGTGCTGCCCTCGAGGTGGGCTCTTCCCTAGGCCTCCGGCTGGCTCCCTCATTTTCCCCAGTAATCTTGGGCCTAATATTTAAAAAAAAAAAAAATCATGCGATAACCATGTACTTTATCAGGAGACATACATAGCTTATCCCTTCCTGGGTGTGACCCTGAGGGTGCCCAGTGCCAGACGTGCATGTGGCCGGTTTTCCACGTCGGCATCCTGGCGTGACCTGGCTCGTGGCCCCGGGGGGCAGGGGGAGGCCTGGCAGCAAGGCAGCCCCTGCCGGAAGCCTCGCCTGCAGGCACGGCTGCTCTGTCCCCTGCCCATCGGCCTATCTCAGCTTCTTTTCCTAACAAAGGACCCGAGGGGTTGGTGCCACAGGGGACACAGAAAAGTTATTTGCATTTGCTGAGCAAACAGAGAGGACATTATAAAACACCCGATGGCAGTGGGCAGTGCACCTTCTGCAGGCGGCCCTGGCGCGCAGCATGGACATGGGACCTCGAGGCCTCCAGCTGCTGGCGGTGCTCCTCGCCCTGGGGCTGTGTGCCCCGGCGGGGGCCCAGAAACCTTGTAAGTGAGCCCCCGTGAGTCGTGCCATGCGGCTCAGCGTCCTTGACCTGGCAACAGGGCAACGGGCCCGCGAGCCCAGGTAAACCCCAAATGCAGTGGGGTACGCGGGTCCCTGGCTTTCTGTGGTGCCCCCCTGGCCCTGGATGGGTCTCGGCTCTTGTTTGCCTTCCTCAGAGTTACAGGGCGGAATGATGGGTTCACCTGAGAGCAGAAGCAGCTCAAAAGGCATCCTGACACCTGTGATGTGCGCTGGGGGCATTGGTGCCTCCTTCCCTGCCATTTGGGGGGGGGGGCGCCCCCAGGGCTGGGAGAGGCCTCCTTCCTGGCAAAGGTCAAAGCAGCCACAGGTGCTGGGGGCCAGCTGGGTAGGGGGGGCTGAGGCAGGAGGCCCCCAGGGCACCTGGAGCCCACCTTGGTCACCTTTCATCTTGACTCTTCCTAGGCCCACTGCCTTTCCTAAATTTTTCCCTTATTTATTTATTATTATTATTATTTTTTTAAGTAGTCATTTCTGGGAAGCCCTGTTCACTCCTCAGGACATTGCATAGTTCAAATCCGGGCAAGAGGAGACTTTGCCGTTTCCCGGCGTGGCCACAGGGCCCGGGGAGGTGTCCGGACGTGGCCCCGGGAGCAAGCGGGGAGCGCAAGTGGGGACGGGCTGACCAGGGCTCTCTCCCCAGCCGCCTGCCAGTGCTCGCGGATCGAGGCCTCCCACAGGAAGAACTGTGGCTTCCCGGGCATCAGCGCCTGCCGAGTGCTTCAACACGGGCTGCTGCTTCGACTCCAGAGTCCCCAACGTCCCCTGGTGTTTCCATCCCCTCCCGAAGCAAGGTAACCGGCGCCTGGCCCACCCGAAGGACCCCCCTGTCCACCCCTGGACCCCCCCCAGGGCCAGCCCTACCTACTCCCCCTCCCGCACACACTTGCAAGAACCGGTCAGTTTTACTGTTAGAAGGAAGGACAGCTCCCGGGCCTCTCCTGGCTGCTGGGGAGCTGCTGGGGGACAGGAAGGCAGTCCCTGGGACATTATCCACCGAACTGCCCACCAGCCTCCAATGGTAGGAGACCCACTTAGGGCTTCCAGGGTTTTCTTCCGAGAACGAGTTTCACGGCGGCGCACGCCAGCCAGATAGAAGGGCGTTCGTCGCGAGGTGCGCGGGGAAGGAAGTTGCATGTGCAGAGCACGCGGCGCCAACGGAACTCGGCGCCCACGGCCGCCCGTCCACGCCCGCCAGTGACTGTGGGTCACAGGCTCCCGGGGCTCCGAAGGGGACGAGACAGATGGGTGGTTACGAGGCAGGGCTTCTTCTCTGGTGGAGGCATTGCTGGCTTTCAGGGCTCTAGCAAAATGCATCACCCGTTTAAAGGATGCTCACCGGCCCGTGCTCAGCAGGGTACGGGGGTCACCCCATTTTACAGACGGGAATATCGGATCCAGAGAGGCGAGCTGATTTTCCCAAGGCCCTGGAACCTCTGACCTGTGGCGTCTGTGCAGATCCAAGGGTGGCCAGCCGCTGGCTAAGGACCCTTAGACAGTCCTTGGGGGTCGTATACGGCAGCACCTCGCAACACGCTGAGGCTGCAGCTCGGTGGCACCCGCGTGTGAGGACAGGAATAGAGGTGCCAATTCCCGAGCTGCGCTAACTGAGTCTCCCTGTTGCTCCTTTCCTGGTGCCTGGGGATGCGTGGCCAGAGTCGGAGCAGTGTGTCATGGAAGTGGCGGCCCGCAAGAACTGTGGGTACCCGGGCATCAGCCCCCAGGAGTGTGCGTCTCGCAACTGCTGCTTCTCCGACACCATCCGCAACGTGCCCTGGTGCTTCTTCCCAATCCTCAATCAAGGTAACGTCCGTGCAGGACGGGGCGGGGTGGGGGTGTTGGGAGCCGGGCCCGGCCGACTCCAGGCCAGACCCCCGAGCGCAGCGGGGATCGTTTCAGGAGGAAGCAGCTCCGAGGGTCACTCTCCACAGTGACAGCAGCTTTGGGATGAGCCGAAAGCCACCAGGGTTCCCACTGGGGCTTGTGTGACGGCCGCAGGTCACCTCAGCCACGCCCCTGGGTCCCGGCCCAGCTGCCGGTGCCGCCCAGGCGACTGTCACGCAGCCCCTGGTTTGCACGGCCACTAAGTGCCATGCGCTGTGCCAGGTGCCGGGGAGGAGGATGTGGGCCTTGCTGTTCGCTCACGCGTGAGCACGATGGACCAGTTGGGCTCACGGAGGCCTGCTCAGGGCTGCCCCGGGAGGCTCCAGCCGCCCCATCCCCCTAACATACAGTGTGTCTCCTGACCTGAGTTTGGCAACACGTCCCCCAAAGCGGGCACCGTGCGCTTACCCATCTAGATGCTTTTCTTTCCCTGTTTCAGAACATCAGGGCGAGCCAAAGAGCGCAGCCTTCACGGGGACACTCCCGAGTGATTTTTTATGTGACCTAAGGGTCTCTCTGGACAATTGCCAGTTACTGGGGGAGGGGATGGACCCCCGAGAAGTGTCCTCCTTCCCTCCTCCAGGAGCGAGCTCCTTGGGCAGGAAGTCTGGCCAAGGGCCTGTTGATAGGAGCCCCAGGAGGCTGTCAGGGCGGGGTCCCTTGGTCCCCTGATGTTGTCACCCACCCCCTGGCATTTCATGTTTCCAGATTGTCATTATTAAGAGGAGTCCCTTCAGAGAACCCACCAGCCTCCCTGGGTGTTTGGAAATGAAGACCACTCACCGTCACATCTCAGGTCCCCCGAGTGCCGGGCTTTCCTTAATCTGCTTTTTATCCTTGTCACTGGTTCAACAAACAATTCCCTCAAATAAAGAAAACCTTGCTAAATTTCCTCTTGGCTTCATTGACACAGACGCGGAGAGACAGGCAGGGAGTGTGTGTGCATACAGACGTGAGTGTGCGTGGGGGGACGACTCCCCTCTCACACGCAGGCCACGCCAGCAGCAAGGGGGGGGGGATTCAGATTCCACGATCAGTCCCATCCCCCATCATTGGTGTAAGAACTCAAACCACCTTTGCCCCGAAAACCTCTCGGAGTCGCATCTGATTTCAGATTGCAATTACTAAATCGCTTCACTTTTACCACGTGCAGCCCAGGCCACGGCTTTTGCACGGAGTGCAGGGGACCCGCCATCTAGCCTCCCATGGGTGGGGCGGGCCGGGCCAGCTCCAGGGCCTCCACCAAGGCCAGGCCAGCCCGTGGGAGGGTCTTGGCACAAAACCTCCGCGAAGGGGTGCTGGCATTCTTCCGTCAGGGCTGGGGGTGCAGGGGGAGGAGCCGGGCCAGACTTTCTGTGGCTTCTCCCTCCTTCCTGACACCATCTCCAGCCTGAGCCCGATGGCTTAGCCAGGGTGTCACCCAATGGCCCGCCTGCCACCTTGAAAACCCAAGGGCTCCCCTGCCAGGGTGGGGAGGTGCCAGCTGGCTCTGCATTCGATTCCGAAGTGCATCCTTCAAGGAAGGACTCGGCCCACATCGGCTCTCAGGACTCTTGTTTTGAGTCAAGTCACTGTCGTGTCTTTGTCTGGCTCACAACACACTCATAAGCTCAATGAAACGAGGGCTCTCGTTGGACTCGGGGTCTCCGAGGCCGGACAGACGGCCAGTGGAGACAGACTCTGGTCCCCGTGATGCTATTCTCCACAGAGCATCCTGTCCCTGGCCGTGTAGTTCCCAGTGAGCATGGCCTGTGGAGAGGGTCTTTGACACACACCTTCTGGGACACGTGACTTGTTCGTCCCAACACCCCTGGACTGAGAGTTTGGAGGCACCCCCAGGACGGGTGCCGCGGCCGTCCGGCATGCTGGGCTGCGTGGAAACTCCTGGTTTCGTGGCCTCCTTGGGCGTATTCCCGTCTGCGGTCCCTGCCTTCAGGCTGTGGGGGCCCTGGGCGGGGGTCTCCCCGGTACGGTGCGCCCTAGCTTCTGAGCCGATCCTACGTTGCCTTCCTGATAAATGAGGGAGGAATCTTGAAGAGCTGCAAGGCCTTCCCCACGGCCCGGGGGCTCAGCAGATCTACTCTGTTTCAGATACTCTGTCCCCTGCTCACTCCACCACTGCTGCTTACAGGTCACTGTGTGGCCCCCATCGCGGCTGGGATCCTACTGCCCCCCACGTCCTCCTCTTCCATTCATGGGCCATCCGAGGGTCCTCATTGCCCCTGGAGCAACAGCTGGTGACATTCAAACCCACCACATCAGGAAAAACAACCTTCCATCCTCTTCCCACAATAAAGTAATTCCTTGGTGCCCTGTGGGGTGTCTACTTCCCTGTCCCTCTGTTTGGTCTCCTCCAGTGGGCCCCCCCCCCCGAGGTGGGGAGCAGGGAGGCTGGTGCAGAGGGTCCAGCAGGAGGAGGCAAAGGCCAGCTCTGCCCCTCAATCCCACCATCCTGGCCTCCTGGCTCCTTGGGATCACGCAGGCCCTTGTCTAGATGGTTCAGGACAGGGGACCGGCCAGCGTTTCGGCAGAGAGAACAACAGGATATGTCACAGTGCACATGTGGGTTGACATCCCAGGGTGACCTCAGGGAGGTTCTCTGATCTCTCAGACTTTCAGCCTTTCTGTTTGTAAAATATAGGTACTAATTACATCCCTAGCCGTGTTGTCCTGGGACTGAAAGCTGATCTTCATCCTCCGGGAGAGTCTGGACAGAGGTGACTCTCTGCTGTCTTGTGCTGACGAGACCAAGCGGGGTCGTGTCAAAAAGCCCCCTCCGTGGTGCGGAGCAGCCTGGCTGCGTCCAGAATGTGAGCAGAGCCTGACGAGCACGTGCTTACTCCTTATACGCACGACACCCTGTATACTGAACACGGGGACACTCAGTCCTCCACTCGAGGTAGTTATGTTCTATAAAGTCGTTGACACTGAGTCAGCAAACCCTGAGCCATTGAGGCTGGGAGAAACACACGGTCAGGAGACTGAGCGCCTCTGAACCAAATATTCAATGTTCAGTGCATGACCTTGGGGGCACCTGGGGGCCTCAGTGGGTTCGGCTCAGGTCATGACCTCAGGGTCCTGGGATGGAGCCCAGCATCGGGGGTCCCTGCTCTGGGGGGAGCCTGCTTCTCCCTCTGCCTATGTCTGTGCCTCTCTCTCTTGGTCTCCCATGAATAAATAAACAAAATCTTTAAAAAAAAATTTTTAGCGGGTAAGTGGATTTGCATATAGGGATCCACGAGTAATGAGGATCGGTTGTATATTCATCGTAGGTGTTGCGTATTCATTAATGTGTTTTGGAGACAGTGTGATACATACACACAAATACCCCCAGCTGTCGCTTTGGGGTCCAGGGGCCCAGCCCCTCTGAGCGGCCGCAGCACAATCTGAACCTCTGGAGCTGGGGTGTTGCCGTAAGAGCGTATGCATCGGATCTCCAAAATACAGACACTGCACTTACGTTCTAGATCTCTGCACGGAGCTCACTTCCCAGCTGTGTGACCTTGAGCAGGTTACTTAGATGTTCTGTGCCTAATTTTACCCATGTACGAAGTGGGGGTACTCACAGCATCGTTTCTTTAGAGGCCCGTCATGGGGATTCAATGAGTTAATTAATGAGACGGGCCGTCGACAGGGTCAGGCACACGGCGGGTGCTTGGTGAGCATGCAGCCAGTGCTCCTGGGGACATGGAAGTGTCCCCGCCGTCTCACGACACAGTTCTCAGACCCTCCAGGATCCTAGCTGCTGATGCAGGAAGGCCAGGCCCTGCCAAGTCCCCTCCCCAGGGCTCCTCCTTCTGACTCTGGCTGCGGCGCGGGTGGTCCCAGGGTGCTGTGCTCCTGTCTCGGGCTGGCAGGCTGCTGCTGCCCCCTCCTCAGGAAGGCCCTGGCCAGAAGCGTCCTAGTGAAAGGGGACTGTGTCAGCCCACCATCCTCCCCTTTGCACAGCCACCTGCCCCTTGCCCAAGGCTTGTCTGCATCAGTGCGAACAGTTGTGGGAGGCTTCCGGGGCACTCCCGGGACTTTCCTGAGCGTGCCTGAGCCCAGATGGACTGTGGTCCACAGCCCCTGAAGGAGCCTGATCCCTGCTCCGGCCCAGCCAGGCTCCCCGGGCAGCTCAGACACGGGTGTGCTGACACCAGGGCTCCCGGGCCGGGCCGGGTGACCAGCTTTCCACAAGGTCCTGTGGTGGCCTGTAATCCAAAGACAGCACAGAGTTCCCTAAGTGCTCCACCCTTCATCTGATTCAGTGAGAAATGTGGCTTCGAGGGAAGGACCAACGGTTCTGTGGTTCTGTTCGTGCTTCTGGGCCAGGTGGCTAAGGGGTGTGAGCACCTGCCCCGAGGATGCCCGGCCCTCCCGCGCCCTCTGCTGGCGGTCTGGGCGCCGCCTTCCCCGCCTTCACCTGCCGGGCGCCTGGGGTGTCGGTGGGTGCCCCCCGGGGCAGCAGAGACGCGGTGCCTGACTCTACTTAGCCCCTCAGCCCCCCAAAGTCAACAGAGTCCGTTCAACAACGATTGCAAGTTACTAAACTTATCACGGGAATCAGAGGGGGCCAGATGCACCGATGTGGGCTTGTCGCGACGTGGACACTTTGCATTCAGCAACGCGGCTCCCTTGTGGCTGGAAGACAGAGTGTGCCTCACATGGCCTTTCTTCTGTGTGCAAAAGGAGAGGCAGGGGGTGGAGGGAGGGAAGGAAGAAGAAGGGGAGGGAGAGAGGGGGCAGGACAGAGATCCAGTCTCTCCTATTGACAGTAATCCCATCAGATCGGGGTCCTACATGTATGACCTCATTTAAGCTTAATTACACCTGTAGAGGCCCCCCCCATGCCCCCACCCACTTGCCCCCTGCACCCCCACCCCTCCACCCTCTCTCCAAATACCATCAACCCGAGGGTCATGGCTTCTGTGTGTGGACTCGGGGGTCGTACCTCAGTCACAGCATCAGGAATCAGCTCACCGCCTTTGCACACTAATTAGTAACACTGGTAATGGTCACAGTTAAAATCTTGAAGGTTTTTAACTTTTTTAACTTAGCTCTATTGAGGTATAATTCAATATAATAAAATTTTCCTGCTTTAAGTGCATTGGTTCATTGAGTCTTGAGAAATGTCCACAGTCATGGAAACAGGACCCCAAGGAAGACGCAGACCTTCTGTCCTGCCTCCAGCGCCCTCCTCCCACCTCCAGCCCCCAGAGCCCCGTGATCCACTTTCTGTCACTACAGTTTATGACTCTTCTGGAATTTCATGCCAGTTAATCCAACGTGGGCCTGGCTTCTTTCACTCAGCACCGGGCTCCCGAGATGCACCAGATCTGTGCATGCAAGGGGGGCTCCCCTGCATCCTTCCCCGCCCCTCCCCTGCACTGCACCCCCTCTCTCCCCCTCCTCCATGCAGGAACATTTGACACCCACACGGCTCACCAGCTGATGGACGGCCCGCCAGGTTCCCAGTTGTTTGGTGTGAACCAAGTCGTAATGAATAATTACGTATTCATAATATGTATAATACCCTAATACGAATAATTACCCAGGTCTTCCTGGGCTTTGGGTAAATACCTTCCCTCACCGTAAAGGTCAGTGGGTGAGATGTCTGGGTGCATGGAGGTGTCATGCTTCACTCTGTAAGAATCTGACAAACCGTTCTCCAGAATAATCCTCCCGTGTTACCTCCCCAGCAACATATGAGGATGAGGATTGCAGGTGTTTTGTATCCCCTCCTGCCCTCGGTATCATTTGTTTTTCTTTTCTTTTCTTTTTAAAGATTTTATTCATGAGAGACACACAGAGAGGCAGAGACACAGGCAGAGGGAGAAGCAGGCTCCGTGCAGGGAGCCCGACGTGGGACTCGATCCCGGGTCTCCAGGATCACGCCCTGGGCTGAAGGTGGCGCTAAACCACTGAGCTACCCGGGCTGCCCTCATTTGTTTTTCAACTGTAGCCAGGCTAGGGTATGCGATACTGTATTTCATTTTAATTTTAATTTCTATTTCCCTAGCAGCTAGTGATAGGGAGTATCTTTTCCTGGGCTTCTCTTCTCCTTACATCTTCTCTGCTAGAGCCTCTGCCCAAATTTTTATATCATTTTACTCAGGGCCTTTGTCTTTTTCATACTGAGCCGTCAGGGCTCTTCATCTATTCTGCAAACAATTTCTTTCTTTTTTTTTTTTTTTTTAGAGAGATTTATTTATTTATTCATGAGAGACCCAAAGAGAGGCAGAGACACAGGGAGAGGGAGAAGCAGGCTCCCTACGGGGAGCCCGACACGAGACTCGAGACTCGATCCTGGGACCCCGGGGTCATGCCCTGGGCCAGCCAGGTTCCCCTTAGCAGTACCTTTCAAACAGCAGGTGTGTTTCATTTTGCTGAAGCCCACCTTCTTTGTGACTCACACTTTCTATGTCCCTCGCTTAAAAAAAAAAAAAATCTGCCTAATCCGAGGCCACAAAGATTTTTCTACTATATATTCTTCTAGAAGTCTTATAATTTCAGCACTTGCTGTTTGGGATTTATGACAGTTTTCAAGTTAATTTTTCAGTATGACTTAGGACATTCTCCTTTATCTTTTATTCTTGGAGACAATCTGCAGCAAGGGGACCATTTTCTGTTTGCAGCTTCTTCAGAATTTCCCTATGATCAGCTTTAGTAGAATAGGTATGGTTTCTTCTTTAAACGTTTGATAGAATTCCCCTGGGAAGCCATCTGGCCCTGGACTCTTGTGTCTTGGGAGGTTTTTGATGACTGCTTCAATTTCCTCCCTGGTTATTGGCCTGTTCAGGTTTTATATTTCTTCCTGTTCCAGTTTTGGTAGTTTGTGGCTTTCCAGGAATGCGTCCATTTCTTCTAGATTGCCTAATTTATTGACGTATAGCTGTTCATAATATGTTTTTAAAATCGTTTGTATTTCCTTGGTGTTGGTAGTGATCTCTCCTTTCTCATTCATGATTTTATTAATTTGAGTCTTCTCTCTCTTCTTTTTAATAAGGCTGGCTAATGGTTTATCTATCTTATTAATTCTTTCAAAGAACCAACTCCTGGTTCTGTTGATCTGTTCCACAGTTCTTCTGGTCTCGATTTTGTTGAGTTCTGCTCGAATCTTTATTAACTCCCTTCTTCTCCTGGGTGTAGGATCTATTTGCTGTTTTTTCTCTAGCTCCTTTATGTGTAAGGTTAGCTTTTGTATTTGAGTTCTTTCCAGTTTTTGAATGGATGCTTGTATTGCGATGTATTTCCCCCTCAGGACTGCTTTTGCTGTATCTCAAAGATTTTGAACGGTTGTATCTTCATTCTCATTAGTTTCCATGAATCTTTTTAATTCTTCCTTAATTTCCTGGTTGATCCTTTCATCTTTTAGCAGGATGGTCCTTAACCTCCACGTGCTTGAAATCCTTCCAAACTTCTTCTTGTGATTGAGTTCTAATTTCAAGGCATTATGGTCTGAGAATACGCAGGGGATGATCCCAATCTTTTGGTATCGGTTAAGACCTGATTTGTGACCCAGTATGTGGTCTATTCTGGAGAAAGTTCCATGTGCGCTTGAGAAGAATGTGTATTCAGTTGCGTTTGGATGTAAAGTTCTGTAGATATCTGTGAAATCCATCTGGTCCAGTGTATCATTTAAAGCTCTCATTTCTTTGGAGATGTTGTGCTTAGAAGACCTATCGAGGGTAGAAAGTGCTACATTGAAGTAACCAAGTATAAGTGTATTATTATCTAAGTATGTCTTAACTTTGGTTATTAATTGATTGATATATTTGGCAGCTCCCACATTCGAGACATATATATTGATGATTGTTAAGTCCTCTTCTTGGATAGATGCTTTAAGTTCGGAAAGATAGAAAGAGATGGAATACTTCCAAACTCGTTCTATGAGGCCAGCATCACCTAATTCCAAAACCAGACAAAGACCCCCCAAAAAGTAGAATTATAGACCAATATCCCCGATGAACATGGATGCAAAAATTCTCAACAAGATACTAGCCAATAGGATACAACAATACATTAAGAAGATTATTCACCATGACCAAGTAGGATTTATCCCCAGGATGCAAGGCTGGTTCAACACTCATAAAACAATCAGTGTTTTATGTTTTATGATTGATCATATCAGCAAGAGAAAAACCAAGAACCATATGATCCTCTCAACAGATGCAGAGAAAGCATTTGACAAAATACAGCATCCATTCCTGATCAAAACTCTTCAGTGTAGGGATAGAGGGAACATTCCTCAACATCTTAAAAGCCATCTACAAAAAGCCCACAGAAAATATCATTCTCACTGGGGAAGCACTGGGAGCCTTTCCCCTAAGATCAGGAACAAGACAGCAATGTCCACTCTCACCACTGCTATTCAACATAGTACTGGAAGTCCTAGCCTCAGCAATCAGGCAACAAAAAGACGTTAAAGGCATTCAAATTGGCAAAGAAGAAGTCAAACTCTCCCTCTTCGCCGATGACATGATACTCTACGTAGAAAACCCAAAAGACTCCACCCCAAGATTGCTAGAACTCATACAGCAATTCAACAGTGTGGCAGGATACACAATCAGTGCCCAGAAGTCAGTGGCATTTCTATACACTAACAATGAGACTGAAGAAAGAGAAATTAACGAGTCAATCCCATTTACAATTGCACCCAAAAGCATAAGATACCTAGGAATAAATCTAACCAAAGATGTAAAGGATATATACCCTAAAAACTACAGAACACTTCTGAAAGATATTGAGGAAGACACAAAGAGATGGAAAAATATTCCATGCTCATGGATTGGCAGAATTAATATTGTGAAAATGTCAATGCTACCCAGGGCAATATACACATTTAATGCAATCCCTATCAAAATACCATGGACTTGCTTCAGAGAGTTGGAACAAATCATCTTAAGATTTGTGTGGAATCAGAAAAGACCCCGAATAGCCAGGGGGATATTAAAAAAGAAAACCATATCTGGGGGCATCACAATGCCAGCTTTCAGGTTGTACTACAAGGTTGTTGTCATCAAGACAGTGTGGTACTGGCACAAAAACAGACACATAGATCAATGGAACAGGATAGAGAACCCAGAAGTGGACCCTCAACTTTATGGTCAACTAATATTCGATAAAGGAGGAAAGACTATCCACTGGAAGAAAGACAGTCTCTTCAATAAATGGTGCTGGGAACATTGGACATCCACATGCAGAAGAATGAAACTGGACCATTCTCTTTCACCATACACAAAGATGAACTCAAAATGGATGAAAGATCTAAGTGTGAGACAAGATTCCATCAAAATCCTAGAGGAGAACACAGGCAACACCCTTTTTGAACTTGGCCACAGTAACTTCTTGCAAGATACATCCACGAAGGCAAAAGAAACAAAAGCAAAAATGAACTATTGGGACTTCATCAAGATAAGAAGCTTTTGCACAGCAAAGGATACAGTCAACAAAACTCAAAGACAACCTACAGAATGGGAGAAGATATTTGCAAATGACGTATCAGATAAAGGGCTAGTTTCCAAGATCTATAAAGAACTTCTTAAACTCAACAGCAAAGAAACAAACAATCCAATCATGAAATGGGCAAAAGACATGAAGAAAAATCTCACAGAGGAAGACATAGACATGGCCAACACGCACATGAGAAAATGCTCTGCATCACTTGCCATCAGGGAAATACAAATCAGAACCACAATGAGATCCCACCTCACACCAGTGAGAATGGGGAAAATTAACAAGGCAGGAAACCACAAATGTTGGAGAGGATGCGGAGGAAGGGGAACCCTCATACACTGTTGGTGGGAATGTGAACTGGTGCAGCCACTCTGGAAAACTGTGTGGAGGTTCCTCAAAGCCTTAAAAATAGACCTGCCCTACGACCCAGCAATTGCACTGCTGGGGATTTACCCCAAAGATTCAGATGCAATGAAACGCCGGGACACCTGCACCCCGATGTTTCTAGCAGCAATGTCCACAATAGCCAAACTGTGGAAGGAGCCTCAGTGTCCATCGAAAGATGAATGGATAAAGAAGATGTGGTTTATGTATACAATGGAATATTCCTCAGCCATTAGAAACGATAAATACCCACCATTTGCTTCGACGTGGATGGAACTGGAGGGTATTATGCTGAGTGAAGTAAGTCAATCGGAGAAGGACAAACAGTGTATGTTCTCATTCATTTGGGGAATATAAAAAATAGTGAAAGGAGAAAAAATGTGTGGGAAATATCAGAAAGGGAGACGGAACATAAAGACTCCTAACTGGGAAATGAACTAGGGGTGGTGGAAGGAGAGAAGGGCGGGGGGTGGGGTGACTGGGTGACGGGCACTGAGGGGGGCACTTGATGGGATGAGCACTGGGTGTTATTCTATATGTTGGCAAATTGAACACCAATAAAAAATGAATTTATATAAAAAAAAAAAGAATTTCTCTATGAGGCCTCTGGGCATGAAGAATTTCACAGGTTTCCTAGTCTCCTGCGGTGTATTTGAGCTCCCTGTCTCTACCGGAGCAACTGTGGTGAGCTGTGCTTTTTCCTAGGGACTTAGCCATCTCATCTGGATTTTTCAACTTGCACAGAGTCGCATAAAGTTGTGTAGAGCAGCTTCATGTAATTTTTAAATTGTATGTTTTAATAGGTTGTTTCCCCTTTGTCAATCCTTATTTTGGACGTTGGGAGGTTTCTCTCATTTCCCTCTGTGATTAGGTTAGCTGCTGGTTTGAACTTTTAGGTTTGTTTTGTTTTTTAGAACAGAGATTTTGATTTGCTTAATTGTAAGCTTTTTCTCTTCACTCCTTCATCAATTGTTTTATTTGGGCTCTCGTTATTGCTTACTGGAAATTTAATCCACTTATCCTTGGTATGTATTTAAAGCTATACATTTTACTGCAATCAATATTTTAAACATTCTTCATAAATCCAGAAATATGGTATTTTTATTATGATTTTTTTTAATTCTGTATTCTCGTTTGTAGTTTATCTTTTAGCCAAGAGTGTTTACTTTATATTTATTTAAATATCCGTGTGCAAAAACCTTTAAAAAAATGTCCTGAGTCTCTAGTTCTGTTGCCTTTGATCACAGACCGATGTTGAGGCTTCTACTCTGTGCAACGTCCTCATGTTTTCTTTGTGAGCACGCATATGATGAAGCTTTGCGGGTCTTTATAGTGGGCACTTAAGAAGTTGTGTTGTCAGGACTTAAAGCCTGAGTGAGGTACGTGCATCTCTAAGACCTACCTTACTGATTATATTGCCGGAGTCTCTATTTTCTTACTTATTTTTTGCTCACGTGACTTGTCTTAGGCCTGGCATGGGGTCCCCAAAATGCATCAGTTCTGTTTTTTATCCATACCTGCCTGCACGACCCATTCTTGCCAGTTTGTAAGCAGAATGAATACCTTTGCCTCGCCTTTTGTTGGTACAGACATGTTTGTAACCGTCATATCCTCATGGTGGTTTGTGGCCTGTAAAGTGTCCTTCTTTGTCCCATGTAGGTGCTTCGGCCTGAATTCTATTTTGTCTGATTATTAAGAGGGCATCTCCTCCTCACTCGCTGTCCTACTAGATGAATCGCTTCTTACCATGAGTGCTTTAAAGTTGTACGCTCTTCGCATTATATTGATAAATTCCAACCATTATCATTTTCAAAGATTTTTTATTTTATTTGAGACAGAGAACACGAGTGGAGGGCAGAGGGAGAGGGAGAAGCAGACTCTCTGCTGAGCAGGGAGCCCGATATTGGGCTGAATCCCAGGACCCAGGGATCATGACCTGAGCTACAGGCAGATGCTCAACTGACTGAGTCACCCAGGCGCCCCTGTAATTTATAATCATGATGGCTATTGGTTAAAAGCAGAGAGTATATGAAATCCTGGTCAAGAAGTACAGGAAGTGAATGAGAGAATAATACAAATAATCACAATGAAAATCCATCTTCAGATCTTCAGATCTTCCCCAGATAAGTTATCCAGTTGGTGGATTGACCTAAAAATCTTGTCGTGAGAATCCACATTTCTCCAGAAAGTAAAAACAATGTTAAAAAAGAAGGAAATTACCAGAATATAAATGATTATGTTCTTAATGAAACACTTTTCAGAAGTAAAATATTTGTATATCGATTCACTTTACCGTATACCCTACAAAGTTACTGCTGATTATTTTTTGTAATTCCTACAAAAGGGTTTTCGGCCTTGCTTTCTCTGAGAACTGTCCACAGGCGGAAGGGTTGGGAAGCATTGCTCAATGTCTGCTTTTACACCGCCTACCACTCTTGATCTTCACAATAACTCATGAGTTATTTATTAGCTCTAGAATCTGAACTTTTCTGTTGTGTGGTTACTTTGTCCTGCAAAACATAACTTGGCGCACCAAGTGTATTGAATTACACTGGAATCCCACATAGGGTTCCGGTCAGCCTGCTCTCGGTTTGTTTTATCAAGGGTCCAGAAAACTGTGATGATGAGCAAATGCTCAGCCCCTGCTTCCCATTCATGGAGTAACCACTGGGTACTTACCTGGAGCAATGCAATTTGCTAAAACTAACTTCTGGCCTCGGGGTGCAGCATTTGTGTTACAGGGTCCCTCACCCTGAGCCTCAGGCCAGGGTCAACCTGTCTTACTCCCTTCTCTGATCCATCCTTCAGCCACAGATCCCCAAAAGCAGGGACTTCCATCCTCCACAGGTGGGAGCTGAGCAACAAGCAGCTTCCAACTCAGAAGAGTGGGAAGGTCAGCTGAAGCCAGACATGTGCTCCAGGAACAGTCAGCGGCTCTGGGCATAAAACTCAGGAGTCTGGTTAGTGAGTTAGACCAAACCCCATGGAACTGAGTCATGAAGGACCAAGGATGGCCCCCCAGATCATCCCAATAGTAACAAAGCAGTCACTGTATGGGTCTCTGTCACCAACTCCCGCTGTCAGCAAGCCAATGGCACCTTACCTGTTGCATTGTGCTGCCCGTTGCTGCTTGACTCACAGCATCTTGGAAGGTGTCATGGTCATCCGTCAGGAAACCACAGTTCAGGGGTCCAGGGACACCAAGGAAGCTTGAATCCCAGTCTCTGTCTCTAGACCCATCAGGGCCATCCTCTCTCAGCCTTCCCACCTCACATCAAAGATGAAGATGAAGGACCCAGGCCATGACCACTGTGCTTGGTTCTTGCCATCTGGAGGCCAAGCACCAGGGACCCTTCTGCTCTCTGCGTACCCAACGTGTCTTCCACCACATATTCAAGTCTCAGGATGTCTCACTCTGCTCTGATGTCCTGGAAAGAGGTGCCTTCTTGCTGCATCTTCTTCATATTTGAACAACACATCCCCATTGACTCGATGACATCCCTCCTGCCTTTCACAGCCCAGTACAGAGTATCCTCTTCCTCTATCACCATCTCCATTAGAAGAGAGATGCGCTAACGTTGATACCCAACGCCCACACATCTTCCCTCCTGCAGCCTGCGTGTGTGTTGGTGACCTCATTTTTGAAGTTAACATATTCATTCTGCTGGATCCTTCTCAGTGTGCTGAGCCACTGGAGGGCAGTCACTACAGTGTTGTGCAGGTGGCCAGGATCCCACAATGTGGTCTTTGACTTTATAATGCCCCCTCATGACAGCAGTTTTCTTATCAATGGTGACCACGTCATCCTCTTCCTTTATGACCTCCCACAGCACCTGGGCTGAAGCCCGGGCACACAAAGGATGTTTGGTAAATATTGACCGATTGTCCTTTGTTCAATAACTTATCCACCTAAAAAAAAATAAAATAAATAAATAACTTATCCACCTATAGGAGCTCGACAAATATTAATGCTTTTGTAAAACCTCTCAAGACATCCAAAACGAGATGTATGTATGAACGATCTACTAGTGAACCACAGTATTTAGCTTCTTGCCACTTGATATGCAAAACAGGGCCATCATGAGTCTTGAGACCAGGTGGGCACCTTTATAAGTAAGAACTACAGAGAGTCATTGGCCACCGAGGCCGGCTCTTGCCTGTGGGGTTTGCCTTTCTTTGTAGTCTCACACTTTTGCTTTCAATTCCCTGATGGATTTCAGACTTAACAGGGTGCATACATGATGGCAGGGCCAGAGCATTCTTTGAAACATTGAGGTGATGGTGAGTACCGACAGGGTCACCGTGAGAGGGATACTGGCCTCAAATCTGACAAATGCCCACGTGGCACCTTTAACACAAACCACCCAGAATCCCTGTGAGCAGCAGCCCTGGGGAGGTGGCTGGTTATGGGGAATCTCTCCCCTGCCCCGCGCAGAGAAACCTCCCACTCCTGCATAGACAGGTGCAAGGAAGCATGTGGAAATACTGGCCCAGGTCGTCTTGCGCATTCTCTTTGCAGCTTTGATGGTATGTTTTTTGCTTTTGGCAAATAATGCATCGCTTAAGGATGGGATCTGCTTTCCATTTCTTTTGAGTTCCCTAAAAACTACTGTAGTTGAGCTAAAATTTCTCTGTGATGTGGTGGGAAGAACCAGGTATGATAGAGGGTTGCATTTTATGAGATATAAGATACTTTCAATTCTGATCATTCTTATTCTACCTTTTAGTGAAAAATCTTTTTTTGAATTTATTATTTTTATTTCTTTTTTTACATTTGTTTTTATTTAAGTTTGATTTACCAACATATAATATAATACCCAGTGCTCATCCCATTAGTGAAAAATCTGATAGACCACTTATCCTCCTCTGATGGATTAGTGCTCATTTCTAGAAAGTCAGAATCATGATCTGTTGTTTATTCTGACGGACTTTGAGGTGAAGGATGAGATGGTGCACAGCATGGGGACACACCCATGGCGCATTTGCGTCGGAGATTAGTAGTATGAACCCATGATCGCTTACTTGGCATTTTCCCACTGGGATACCAAGTGGACACTCATGCACGCTCTTCCTCCCCAACCCAGGACATAGTCAGGTCTTCATATCTAGCAGATTTGGTAAAGTGACTAATATGGATAGAAAGTTGAGACTGTGCTACAGGAGACCTAGGAATCAAAATCCGAAAATTTGAAATGACTGGAGACTTTATTTGCTATTAAGACAGACCCTGGATGGAATTCCAGAGAGGTCCCTCCCTCATCCTGGACCAGATCCCGAGTCTGAGAGTTGGCTTCTCTCAGGTTTGGTCACTCTCAGCTTCACAAACCACGTTATGTTATCTGGATTTTTATTTTTATTTATTTTATTTTTTAAAAGATTTATCTTTAATTTTTTTTTGACACTGGGTTCAGAGTAAGAGTTTAATAAGGTACTTGAGGGCAGTTAAGATTACATTTCACAGTGTTATGTAGAATTCCGCTCCTATGTTAAATCTGATGTACTCAGTTTCAGCCAGGATAGACTACTGGTGGCTGAGAAAACCTCCATAAAATACTGGTTTATATTTAAAACTCCGGACAAATCCTTCATTGACATCACAGTAACGGGCACCATTCCGAAACAATTATTCTCTCCAGTAATCTTTTTCTTTCAATCATAACATAGAACTCTTACAGTCAATAAACCAACAATCTGAAAGTTTATAACAAGGAAACAAAACAGTATAAATGTCCAGAGCTGCTCATGAATATACAAATTAAAATTTACAAGGTAGGAATTTTAAATAGGAAAAACCTTTTTGTCCTAAATGTAATCTAGTCCTTGAATAAAAGCATACATTTTGTAATTATTTTAATGGCAAAATTTTAATGTCATTTCTTTTGTAGTTTAAAATGTGTGACTAAGTTAAAAGTGCCTTAACTATCTTTGAATGAAATATTTGAGAAGTTACATGATGGTAAGATCCTGTCCAGTAAACTTGATGGTTTGTACTAACATTTTCTAGCATAGAGCACCTTCAGTTTCACCTAGCACAACCAACCAAAGAAGCAGAGATATTCACGAGAGACTCAGAGAGAGAGAAAGGCAGAGACACAGGCAGAGGGAGAAGCAGGCTCCCTGTAGGGAGCACGATGCAGGGACTCGATCCCAGGACCCCAGGATCACGCCCTGAGCTGAAGGTAAATGCTCAACCAAATGAGCCACCCAGGCATCCCTACACACTACCCAGACTTATCCATGTTGGACTTTCTTTCTATTTGCCTTGATACCTCTCTTTTTATAAAAAGAAATAAAACAGTGAAAGTACCTCTTTTACCCATTCTTTTCCCTCCCTTCCTGGAGATAACCACCATTCTGAAATCACTATACATTATTCCCGTGTATATCCATCAACAGTAGGTGATGGGGGTTTTTTTTGTTTGTTTGTTATTTTATTTTTTTTAAGATTTTATTTATTTATTCATAGAGACAGAGAGAGAGAGAGAATGGCAGAGACACAGGCAGAGGGAGAAGAAGGCATCATACAGAGAGCCCGACATGGGACTTGATCCAGGGTCTCCAGGATCAGGACCCTGGGCTGAAGGCAGCGCTAAACCGCTACGCCACCGGGGCTGCCCTGTTGTTGTTTTTAAATAATAGAAGTGATATTATAATGTACAGGCTTTGATCTTATATTTTACATTTAACTTCTGAAACATATTCCTATTGAGAAAAATAGGCCTGATTCATTTATTTTAATGTGGAATGCATTGCCCTATTGATAAGCAATTATATATATTATTTCCAATTTCTTACTATCAAAACAATATGCACTCGTTCCATTTACTAGGTATTGTCCAAAGGCTTATCCAAGTAGATGCATTAATTACACTCATTAACTTTGAGGAAGAGTTCCTCTTTCTCTGTACCCTTGTCAGTATTTTGTGAGGTGGGTACAATCCATGTGATCGAAGTGGTGTGTAAATGTTAGGTGATTGTATCGTTCCCCACTGTGAGTGATGTTGGGCCCCTTTCCATCCTTTACCATGAATTACCTGTATGTGTATTTTAAAAACCATGTTTGTCTTTTTCTCACTGGTTTGTAGAAATTCTTTGTGTCCTTCAAACATTATATGGTCTCGTTCATTTGGGGAATATAAAAAATAGTGAAAGGGAATAAAGGGGAAAGGAGAGAAAATGAGTGGGAAATATCAGAGAGGGAGACAGACACGAGAGACTCCTAACTCTGGGAAAACGAACTAGGGGTGGTGGAAAGGGAGGTGGGCGGGGGGTCGGGGTGACTGGGTGACGGGCACTGACGGGGGGTACTTGGTGGGATGAGCACTGGGTGTTATGCTATATGTTGGCAAATTGAACTCCAATAAAAAAAAAAATTCTTTGTGTCCTTGATAGTGATCCTTTGTCCATTACATAGGTTTCAAATATCTTTTCCTAGTTTGTGACTGGGCTTTTTTTTAAAAAAAAAAGATTTTATTTATTTATTCGTGAGAGACACAGAGGGAGAGGTAGAGACACAGGCAGAGGGAGAAGCAGGCTCCCTGTGGGGAGCCCGATGGGGGACTCGATCCCAGGACCCCGGGGTCATGCTCTGAGCTGAAGGCAGATGCTCAACCTCTGAGCCACCCAGGCATCCCTGTGGTTTGGCTTTTTCTTTTTTTTTTTTTTTTCAAGATTTTATTAATTTATTCATGAGAGGCGGGGGGGAGGGGTGGCAGAGACACAGACAGAGGGAGAAGCAGGCTCCATGCAAGGAGCCTGATGTGGGACTCGATCCCAGGACTCCCAGGATCACATCCTGGGCCAAAGGCAGGTGCCAAACAGCTGAGCCACCCAGGGATCCCCTGGCTTGGCTTTTTATTCATCTGTCATGTCTGGCTGAAGAGATCCCTTGGATTTTAATTGAGTCAGACCTATCGACTGTACCTTCACAATGTGTGCAACTTTAGAAAATCTGAAGAAATCTTCCAAACCACAAAAGTATAGGATACAAAGTCATATAAAAATGAATTGCGCTTTTACGTATTCACAGCAAACCATTGGAAGTCAAATTATCATCTGTGAATAAGGGAAATTTTACTTCTTCCTCTGTGATCTTTATGCCCTTTTCCCCTCTTGCCTTACTACACCTATTAGGACCACCCTGACAATGTTAAATAGAAATGAGGGCAAGAATCCTTGCCTTGTTCCTAGTCTTAAGGGAAGAATGCTCATGTTTTACCACAAAGAATGGTGCTGTGGTGTTTTTTTGATAGATACTCTTTATCAGCTGCTGAAAGTTTCTCTCTATTCCTAATTGAGAGTCTTCACCATGTGTGAGTATGAACTTGGTTAAATGCTTTCAATGCATTTGTTGAAATGATCGTTTTTTTTTTTCACTTTTTCTGTTAATGTAGTGAATTGCATTGATTGATTATCTGATGTTAAACCTTCCTTGATTTAATTTAATTTAATTTAATTTAATTTAATTTAATTTTATTTTATTTTATTTTATTTATTTGACACAGAGAGAGAGAGGAGAAGCAGAGTGAGCAGGAGGCAGAGGGAGAGGGAGAAGCAGGCTCCTTGCTGAGCAGGGATCCTGATGCAGGACTCACTCCCAGGACCCTGAGATCATGACCTGAGCCAAAGGCAGATACTTCACTGATTGAGCCACCCAGGTGCCCCAAACCTACCTTTTTTTCATTAGACAAACCCTTATCATCCATGATGTGTTACTGGTTTTGTATGTTCTTGGGTTCAGCTTGCCAGTATTTTAAGTATTTCTGAATCTACATTTGTGGTGGTGTTTCGTAATTCATAATATATTTGCCAGGTTTTGGTATTAGATTTATGCTGGCCCCGTAAAATGAGCTGGGGAGCAATCCTTCTTCGTTGTCCCCCCCCTCCTTTTTTTTCCTTATAGTAGTTGGTGTGAGAGGGGAGCTCTTTGACAGAATTTCAGAAACCACCTGAATGTGAAATTTACTTTGCAGGAAGACTTTTGCTACTAACTACAAAATTTTCCATAGAAATAGGGATATCTAGATTTTCTATTTCTTCTTCTGTCCATCTGGTAAATTGTATTTTTCAAGGGATTTGTCCATTTCATCTGAGTCATCAGATTTGTGGGTATAAATATTGGTATTATTCTGCCTATCACCTGATTTTCCTTTCGAATGTTTGTAGGGCTACAATGGTAGCCCATCTTTCATTTCTGATATTGGTTATATGTGTGTTCTTTCATTGTTTTCTTGATGGGTCTAGTTAGAAACATATCGATTGTTTTTTTTTTTCTCTTTTCAAAGATCCAGTATTAATAATTTTTTCCTTTTTTTTTTTCCCACTTCTGTTAGTCCTTGTGATACTGTCTCACAGGTCCTAGAAACTTTGTTTTTCACCATTTTCACCATTTCTGTCCTTCCACCATGTGAGGCAAAGAAGAGAGCTCTTTGGTGGAGCTCTTCTTCTCTTTTGGAAGAGAGCTCTTCCACCTGTGAGCAAGAAGAGAGCTCTCCCCAGAAGGCGAACCGTGCTGGCATCGTGATCCCGGCCTTCGAGCCTCCAGAGCTCTGAGAAATAACCGCTGCAGATGAGCCTCCCCGTCCATGGTCTGCTGTGACAGCAGCCTGAGCACAGTAGGGGCCAGACACACACCCTCATATCCACTTGCAGGTTTTCCATCACTACACAACACGTATGTCAGAACATGACGGAGCATGACACACTCATGTGTGATCACATGGCTTGTGTTTCCAGAGCTTTGAACACTATGTGTGCCTGTGTTTCGTCGGAGTCACACACAGACTGGGGGCCTGGAGGGAGGCCCGTTGGCTTAGGATGATCCCCGTTCACACTTCTGCTTCCTGGTGTAATCATTACTAGTGCCCTGTATGCTCTGAGAAGTGTCCCAGTTTGGACAACTCAGGACACGGTCACCTCCCTAATGGGCCTCCCCTGGCCTGGGGGGTGGAGCCTGGCCCAGCTTTGACCAGGATACCGGAGTCTCACCATTCCCCAGAGGCCTATGTTGTCTCAGCCTCCCCTGAGACAAGGAAATTGGAACAAAGGACTCCCTGGGGATGATTTGGGTGACGTATGGGAGTGCAGGGAAGGGTTCTACAAACACTGGGGATTGATTTCACATGACCAGCGATTTGTAGAGACCAGCGATTGAAGGCGCACAGGGAGGGCAAATGTAGGCCTAGGGTGGGGATGGAAGCGTGGGCGTGTGGTTGGCACAGCAGATGGGGCTGGGGGGGGCAGGGCCCCGAGCACCAGGCAGAGGCCATGGGAAGCCCGGTCAGGGTGGAAAGGGGAAGGTCCCCGGGGCCCCAGCTCTCCAGGTCTCTCTCTGGGTGCTTTCCCCCCACCTTTGCGAGAAAACCCAAGTGAAGGTAGCTCTTGGGCTAGATGCACCTCGTGTGCGCTGGGGCTGCCGTAACAAAGGCCATCGGACTAGGTGGTTCCCGCAGAGAGAGCTCCTCCCTCACAGTGCGGGGGCCACAAAGTCTGAAATGAAGGTGCAAGCTGTGCTCCCGACCAGGGCGCTGGAGGAGGGTCCTTCCTGCCTCTTCCACCTCCCACAGCTGCAGGCAGTCCTGGGGGGCTCCTCGGCTCTTCCCTGCATCTCGCCCACCGGGCCCTCCATCATCACATGCCGTCCCCCTGCGCGTCTGTGTTTCTGTCCTTCTGGGGACACCAACCATATTGGACTAAGGGCCACCCCACTCCTGTCTGACCTCATTTTAATTTAAGTACTTACACTTGCAACAACCCAGTTTCAAATAGTCCATACCCGGCGGTTCCAGGGAGGATATGGATTTTGGGAGGACAGTCTCCACTCCAGCACACTGGGAAGTCACTTGGTGACAATGGCTTGATTCACAGGGAAGAAATCTGAAACCCGAGAGCACAGGGGCTGCCCAGCGTGGCTGGCAGAGGACCATCTTCCGCCTTCCCTGGCTGTCCTCCTGGGACACGGCTCAGCGCAGTGCCAAGGGCCGGCGTGCAACAGGTGCAGGTCGGGGGCATCTCCATGTCCCATGCCCCGTGTCAATGCACTGCCAGAGCCCGGGCTTCCTGTTGGAGCTGGTCCAGCTGCTCAAGAAAGGCCCATCCGGGTCTGCAAGGCGGGGCTGCCAATGAGGGGCCTGGCGCCCCCAGGCACATCTGCTCCCTGGCTATTAGCTCTGTTTATTTCTAACTTATCGCTCTTCCTTTGGTGTCCTGGTCACCAGCTCACTCATTCCTGGGAAACTTTCCTGGTTGTCACAGCAGCTGGGGCTGATGCAACAGCCCCCAAACCCAAAGGAGCTCTGGAGTCGGGGCAACTATGGTGAAACCACCAGCAGTAGGCTTTGGTCTAGACATCGGCTCCTCCGAAACCCAGGGGCTGTCACATGCGCCCGTATATAGTAGGACAGGCACTGGCCCAGTGCTGGGGGCGGGAGGCACAAGGCCTGTGAGGGGGGTCCTGGGGCTCAGGGCCTGTGTTCTGACTCACCAGGGCCCTCTGTCCTCTACCGTCCCCTCTTCCAGAGTTGGTGGGGAGCCAACTGCACAGTGCCCCCCAGCTACCCCTCCATTTATCCACACCAAAGACAGGAGCCTCCAGGAAGTGTCTGAAAGCCCCTCTCCAGAAAGCAGCAGGAAGTTCTGTGCAAGAGCACAGAGGGAGGTGCCCACACCCAGGGCAGCTGCAGAACGGCGTGACAGCAGGTCAATAGGAGATCCCCCAGGGAGGTGTGTGATCCCAGGGCTGACCTAGGCGTGCCGATTAACCGGGCTGTGTATCTTTTCCCTCCATCTGGCTCTCTGCTGCCTTGAATCACCAAGAGTGACAGTCTCAGGGAGCCGAGAGGCAGCACGGAATATGTAAGCCTGTGTAGGTCACGCCGACTCTTGCCTTTGAGTGTTAGCTGTTCCTGCCTGGAACACCCTGTGCCCCTCACCCACCTGGGAACTCCTCTTCACTCCTCAAGACCCAGTTCAGACTGCACTTGCAAAGAGAAGCCTTACTACGCTACCTTGCGATCCCCATGTCAAGCCTTACTCTGCCTCACTGGCCTGTGGGCTCTGGGGTCAGGGGGCTCTGCTTGGTCCTTAGGGTCCAACACTAGAAGGCTGAGCATTTGCCCTCCATCCACGCTCAGTCCCTCCTTGTGACACAGACATGCCATCGGCCGTGCGCTCTGCGGGTGGGAGGTTGTGCAGCCCCAGTGCTCAGGGCCAGACCACCCGCTTCTCGGAGCTTCCTGGAGAACCGCACCTTCCCTGGGACACCAGCACACACAGCTCAGGGCGGGAGGGATTCGGAGGGGCAGGGTCCCAGGACGGTCCAGACACGTGGCCAGGGAGACTGTGGCAGAGGGAAGGCTTGAGAGGAGGAGTTAGGGGTGCACAGGACAGCCACTAGTCAGGGTGGGGCTCGCGACAGTCCTGGGCCTGCAGCTCTGGCCCTGGTTTTCATCCGTTCCTGGAAGATGAGCTCCCCATCCCCCGAGAGTCAGCAGGGAGGCTGGGGAAGGCTACAGACCTGTGAGCTCTGGAAGGCACAGTGGGCCCTTCGGACCCCGTCCTCTGCCCCTGGCTGGAGAGTTCGCTAGAACAGAGGAGACAAACACACAGGACCTTCCCCCCACAAACACTTCCCCAACGCTCTAGTCCCCACGGGCCAGCTCAGGCCCGCTGGCCACCAAGAGGTCTGTGCTCTCCCTGCCTGGCAGCCCAGCTCAGGCCCTGCTGCCCCCGGTGCCTCGGCTGCCCATCCATCAGACCCGAGGGTCTGGGTCACCCGGCAGGTGATGGACGGACGGATGTCCCCAGGTGCCCGGCTCACTCTGCGTGTCCCCCTCGTGCAGCCCTGGGAGCGGGGCGTGTGTGACAGGACAGGAGACTGGGGCCCAGGTGGTAAAGTGACTTGGGACCAAAACTCTCAGCTTCCCATTGGAAGTCCCACACGACCCTGTCTCCCCACGGGGGGCTCTCCAAGGGCAGGGGTTTATCACCTCAGCCCTCCAAGCCCCAGGCTCAGTTGACATCAACTGAGTTCACTGAAGCAAAAGGCCGGGTGGTTTTTCTCTGCGGTGGTGGCTGGGCACTGGCTGCCGGGGAGGATTTGGGGAGGATTCGGGAAGATTTGGGGAGGATTCAAGGAAGATTCCGGGAGGATTCAGGGAGGATTCGGGGAGGGACAGCACCCATACGGTTCCTTCTCCCCAGAGGATCCCAAGTGCGGTTGGGTGGAGACTGGGGCACTCCAGCGGCTTCAAACAGCTGTCCCTTCTGAGCCCGATTCTGGGGTGTTTGCGCTTTCCTGGGACCTGGCTCAGCTCCATGACCCTGCCGGGCCCAAGGATGTTGTGGGGAGTGGGAAGGCAGAGGTCCATCCAGAAGAGGCTCCCGGGGATTTTCTCTACAATGATCTTTTAATAACACGGCTCCTGTCATCTGTGAGCTCGGTGCACGCTCTCCTGCGGGGCGCAAAGCCAGGCCTTAAGACAACACAGACAGTGCTCTGCCTTCAGCCTGCACTTGTCTTGCAAGAGGGGTGCAAACCAGGTGGAGAGGGTTGGGTCCTCACGGGCTAGGCCTGGGCTGTCACAAGGTGGGACCCAACCCCCATTGCCAAGGCGAGCACAGCCAGGCCCCTCAGTCACCGCGTGGAGGACAGCTCTGTGGACAAACTCTGGGGTGCTCCAGGTCCCCCTCCAACCCTGCACCCCCACCTGGGCGCTGAGGTGACCAGCCAGGTGCACCTGCTTCCAGATCCTAGCTCCGCCTGGTCCATGAGAGGAAGCCCCAACGGGCACCTTATATTGTGAGCCTCAGTTCATTTCTCTGGACCATGAGCATAATTATTCCCATCTCGTTTTGATAGGTTGTGGTAAAATAATTTCCAGGATATGCCCTTCATTTAAAAAAAAAAAAAAGGCGGATGAGCAAATGTGTCTCATAAGTTCTCATTTGGGTTAAAAATGTGCTTGGAAAAGATAAAGAAAAAGAGAAAAAGAAAACGTGCTTGGATCTGGAGAAAACTTTTCTGGAAAAATACCTAAGAAAATGTTAAACAGGGCCGCATGGGTAGCTCAGCGGTTGAGCATCTGCCTTCGGCTCAAGTTGTGATCCTGGGGTCCTGGGATCGAGTCCCGCATCGGGCTCCCCGCAGGGAGCCTGCTTCTCCCTCTGCCTGTGTCTCTGCCTCTCTGTGTGTGTCTCTGATGAATAAATAAATAAAATCTTAAAAAAGAAAGAAAGAAAGAAGTGTTAAACACAGGTATCTCTAGACAGGGGAGGGCTTTATTTGGTATTGTCTGATTTTTTCAAAACCCACTGTATGCATCCTCTTGTTTTCAAAATATTACAATTTATTAAATTGAATTTCATTAAAATATTGTGTAAGTTTACCGAAGACGTTTATGAAAGTGTACTTAATGATAAAAATAAATCTTGCTGTCAACAATAAAAACAGAAAGGACGGGATTTTTAAGAATTTCGAGGAGGAAACGAGATCCGGGTGCACGGTGTGCCTGACTCGCCGGCGGGCCCCGTCTTTTCAGGTCCCCAAGGCCGGTCTGGGACTCCGGGCGCTGTGCTCACTGAGGAGGGAGCCTCCTGGACTGCTCCTGCCTGGGCTGCTGGCCACTGTCCGGCCCTGAAATGAGACTTCATCCTCTCCCCGAGGCCGGCCGAGCCTGGACCCACAGCCCTGCTCCCCGGAGAGGAGTGGAACCCAGAGACTGGAGTCTGGCCCCCCCGCTGCTTGCTACCGCCCTGGGGTCCGACTGCCTCTCGCCTTCAGGAAGACGAGCCGCTGGGGGCTGTAGGGCCCTGCGCCGGGAGAAGTAGGTGCGGCCAGAGCCAGAGGGAAGGGCCGTCCCCAGACAAACAGAAGCCAGAGGACCTGGGCAAACACAAGGGTATAAATGCGTCTTCTGGGCCGACGCGGCACGATCTCTGAGCGGTCGGGTCCCCAGAGCCCACCCGTGACCATGGAGGCCAGAGTGCTCTGGCTGCTGGTGGTGGTCCTGGTCCTGGGGTCCTCCAGCTTGGCAGTGGCTTACCAGGGCCTGGGTGAGTACTGCTCGGACTTCCTCTCCACTCCGTGGGAAGGAGGGGGCTGGTGGCAGAGTGGGGACAGAGGAGCAGGGGCAGGGACACAGGCCCCAGGCTCGGGGGGCCTCATGGGGGCTCGGGGCAAGGTGACCAAGCCCCCTCGTCCGTTAGTAACTGCCAATCACCGGACGCACACGGTCCCTCTCAGTAGCACCACAAACTGGATCTTGCTGTTTCCGTTTCACAGACAAGCAAACTGAGGCTCAGAAAGCGAGTGACTGGTCGTGGGCAGCCCTCCCGGGCAGGGCTGGAACCGGGTTAGAACCCAGGTCTGCCCGGCCTGCTGGCAGCCGCTGCCAACCCTATTGCCCCATCGCCCTCTCGGCCGCAGATTTCTGAATTACCATAGAGGTCTTTATGCGCTGTGCTGGCACGTTTATGGAACAGAAAGTCCGGTGGGAGCAGTTTCTTCCAGAACATTTTCGGTACACGCAGGCAGTTTTCACTCAGCGCTGGCACTGTGCCTGCAGGTGGGGGTGGGGGCGTGACTATCCCATCGACCCAAGTTTGAGGAAATTAGGGTGCGGCTCTTATCAGATGCCAGAGGCAGTGGTTCCCAGCTGGGGTGCCCCCCCGGGTCACCTGGGGAGCTGTGCACCTGCTGTAGCCCGGGATGCCCCCACCACGCCACACCGTCTCAGGGGTCCCAGTGGGAGCGACGTTCGGAGCTGCGGGAATGAGAATTTTCCGGGTAGCAGAGATAGGAGAGGATTTCGGGGATCTCCTGCGGGTTCTGTTTTCCTAAGAAAAATCCCGTCAGGCAACGAGGCAAACGTTGCAGAACTGGAGCCAACATAGGCTTGCTTGAGACACAAGAGTTGAGGATGGAAGGAGGTGCCGGGAAGGTGTGACAAACCGAGTAAATGGGGGACAGGGGGACACAGAAAAGGGGCAAAAAATAGCTCGCATTGTGGTCTTCTGTTTTGAGGGTGTATCATCTATTATACTATTTATTTTTTAAGGGGGGCAGTTTTTTGTTGCTCAAACAGTGAAGGGGAACTCTGTTTCTGGGTTCAGGGGCCCCCAGATTTCCAGGGGTTCCTGCCAGCTGGAGGGAACAGCGGCCCCGTGGGCTCCCCGACGGGGCCCTGGGGGCGCACGAGTGCGAGGGGCGCCCTGGCAGAGGCCAGAGCTCCCCCCGAGCGTGTGAAACCATCCACGGGCGAGGGTCGTCCTCAAGCAGATGCCGGGGTGGGGCTGGGGTCCTGCGCCTCCACCCCAGATGCTGGGGGAGGCTGCGCACTCGCAGGATGAAGTCAGCAGACCGACCCAGGCTGGCAAGGGCTCCGGGTGCTGACCGGGTGTCGTTTGGGACAGCGACGAACCTGTGCGAGGTGCCGCCCAAGGACAGGGTGGACTGCGGCTACCCTGAGATCACCTCCGAGCAGTGCGTCAATCGGGGCTGCTGCTTCGACTCCAGCATCCACGGGGTGCCCTGGTGCTTCAAGCCGTTGCAGGACACAGGTAAGCGGCCCCAGGGGGGAGCCCCCAGGTCCCCAGGAAGCCACGCACGCCCGGGCGGGACACCCAGCGCCGCGGCTTGTCCGGCGGTGGAGGCCTCGGTCAGAGGAGTCGTGCCCAGGGCAGTCGGCGGCCCGTGGCGGTCCCAGATGTCCCTCTGCTGAGGTTTGTGCCCAATCTAATAGCAGCTGTTCCGAAAAGATGTTCAGTCAAGGCACAACGTCGAGAGAACTAGTTTAAAGACTGTCTTGGAGGGAAATGGAAAATGCCCAGGCCTGGGAGGCCGGGCCAATGCCTGCAGCCGCGTTCAGCAAACACACCCCTGCCCTTGTGACGTGGTCCTGGCAGGGCCGACGGTGCAGCAGCGGGCACGGAGCCGGGTGCCCGTCCACACCCCGCCGTCTCCCCCCGCCCCGCCTCCACCGAGGGGCACAGGCGCCCTGTTCTTTTTTATTTTAAAGATTTAATTTATTCATGAGAGAGACAGCGAGAGAGAGTCAGAGGCATACAGGCTCCCCGCAAGGAGCCTGATGCGGGACTTGATCCCAGACCCCAGTGCCTCAGTGGTGCAGCGGGGGCGGGACACCCCTGTCCGCCAGGAGCAGGTGTCGGCGCATGCGGGTGGGTGCCGCCCTGGCTCCATCAGCACCCCCCACCCCAACATCTCAGGCGTGAGGCCTGCTATAAGCCACCTGGCTGTCCAAATGCCTTCTAAGGACACAGGCCCCTATTTGGAAGTAGGTCCCTTCCTGGAGTCAGTACCCGCCCCCTTTGTCCCAGGGTGATAAGGGAGTGGGGCCTCCTTGTAGCCGGTGCGAGCCGCCCCCGCAATCCCCATCGATGATGCCTGCCCCCTGGCCCAGTGCCCGGGGCCACCTGCCCCTTCCTGGCAAATCCAGGCAGAGGCCCACATAAGGTTTTGGGACCAGGAAGGGGTTGTCCATTGCCTCTTTGCTGGCTCTCCTCATTCCTTGGGGCCCCTCCATGTGGGGTGGGGGCTGAGGGTCCTACCCCTTCTCCTTCGGGGGCTGGCAGCCGCCCTGCTGAGGCCCATCTCTCCTATCACCTGCCCGAACCCCTAGGTTCCGGTGGGCTCTTCTTCGGAAGGTTGGACACTCAAAACACTTTCCCAGGGACTTGGGGTGAATGCAGCCCCAGGCCCTGACCTTGGAGCCTGTCTTGACCTTGAGAAGCCAGGCACCCGGTGGGTGGAGCCGAGGCAGGTCGTGGGGATGCAAGCCTGTGCTTTGTTTCCAGAATGCAGATTTTGAAGCAACGCCCTCGGCCCCGGACACCCTGGGAAGCAACCTCCCCCACTCCGGGACGCCCGCCTTGTCCCCTGGCTCATCCCTGCTTCTCTCTCACCCTGCTCCTGGCCAAAGCTAGCTCTGGGGCCTGATGTCTGAATGAATAAAGATCCCCGTACTCAGCACGAGGGCAGTTCCTCCTTCCTGAGACTCGATGCTCTTGTGTTTTATTTCTCCCAAGCGGCTCTCCTTTCTCAGCCTCACCTCCTTTCTCAGCCTCTGCCACCTGGGGGTGGCTGGAGGGGGTAGGAGCACCTCCAGCCCAGGGCCTCCCTCCTGGGGGGGCCTCGGAACTGCGAGGTGATCCCTAAATAGCTGCATCGTTTGTGTGAGGCTGTCAGAGGCCTCAGACCAAGCCCTGCGGAGGGAGGCAGGGAGGCCGAGCAGCCTCTTCAGTAGGCCAGCCGCCCCCTGCGAATTCCGAAAAGACATTTCAAATGTAAGTTTCCAAAAAAAAAAAAAAAAAAAAAAAAGAGGATTAATGTCTTCCTTCGCGGAGAGAGCAAACCAATAAAGCCATGTTTCCAACTGGCACTTTTTCCGGATTTATTTGCAAGTCAAGTTTAGCACCGGTGACCCCTTGGTGGCCTTCTTTTACTTTTTTTCTTCTGAAAACGGATGCGGCTTTGTGAAGAAATGAGCTAGTCTCACCGCGAGGATTCCGTCTCGGGTTCTCGTGGAGGCCTCACGACCCCCTAGGTGCGACCCCCTAGGTGCAGGCTGCTGCGCCGTCGCTGACTTTCTGGGCCGCGTAGCTCCCCACGCACGGGCCTGCGGGGAGTCCCGAGAGCTGCCTGTGCTGCCGGCCTCTTGCAGCCCGAGATCCTGATCCGGATCCGGATCCCGAGATCTTGCGTGCTCCTCCGAGGCTCCTCCGAGCCCGATGGAAGCGGGGCTTCTTGGTCGGAGGCCTCCTCCTACCGAAAACAGGCACCAGCTCCCATCAGAACCACAGGCTGCGTTTCTGGAGCCCCTGGGGCCGGGTTCCCGGAGCTGAGCATGTCCCTGGAGGTGAGATATTATTAGCCCGGCCTTACGGATGAGGAACCATAAGGAGAAAGACTCGAAAAGGCCCGTGCAATGGGGTCTGCGGTGTGGGGGCCACAGCAGGACGCCCTGGCCTCTGAATCCAAAGCCCTGTGTGTTCCTTCTCATGCCCAGGCCCAGGGAGTGAACGTTTCTGGAAACATCTCAGACCACGTGGTGCATGCAAAGCGCAGCCTCCTCCCTCCCCTGGGCATGCTGCTACCCCGAGCAGTGCTCACCTGGACGTGCCCCCCTCCTTCTGCCTCTGTGTCCCCTTCTCTTCACAGACCAAGCCCAGCCTTTGAGGCCAGGCCTGATCTTAGCTGCGGCCGGGGGACTGCGCTGTGCTGTCACCGTCCCCCTTGCTACCCACCCCGTGCCTTCCCTCCAGGGCGGGGGGGCTCTGTTGCCCTCCTGCTCCTCGGCCTCATCAACGGTGACAAACCCCCCACCCCGTACCTCCTAGAATTCCCCTGATCCAGACTCCTCCTCCCACCGTGCTCCACCTGCCCCAGCAGGGACACCGGAGGGACAGGGTCCCCCCAGAATCTTCAGCAGGGGGCCCACCTTCCTCCCCCGTCCCTTCCTCAGTTACAGCAATGCTTCCTGCATGTTCCGGATACGTCACCTCTGGCCCTCGCCGCCCTGCGTGTGCTGGGTCAGGTTTCTACCGTCAGTGGAAAAGTATCAGGAGGGCATATATGTCGCTTGAGGCCCCGGTGGGAGAGAAAGACCCCGCCGGACGCAGCGCATTGCTCCCCCAGGGCAAGTCCTCATGCCTGGGCCTGGCTGGCAGTGTCCCCCAGCTGCTGGTCACCATGCGCCGGCCATACCACGTCCTCCCAGTGAGGGGTCCCCTCCCTTGTCTTTCCTCTCCGACAGTCCTGAGTCTGTGTCTGTGCTCCGTGGCTCCCCCGGACCCACTCCCCGTGTCCATAGACGACTGCAGGGCCACCTCCCTGCTTGCGGCTCTCAGCGCGTGTTCCCATGTCCCTGGGCACCCCTGGGTCCTGGCTTCATGGAGGATGACCCGGGCCCATGACCTACAGCTGAGGAACCAGTATCCCAAAGGCCGGGCATCCCAGGGAGCACTCTAGGTGACCAGGAGCTGCTGGGTCCTCTCGCCCTGCGGCTGGCAGGCCCTCAGAGGAGGCTCACCTCCCCGTGACCACGTGGGCCCCCGGAGCCCTGCGGCTGCCAGGCCTGGCCGCACACCTGCTGAGTGGGGGGCGGGGGGTGCCGAGGCCTGGCCGGTGACAGGGACAGCCCCTGACCCCGTGGAGGCCCGAGGGTCCCCAGGCCTCTGCACCCCACCCTTCTTGGATGTAGCCTGCGCCCCAGGAGAGCCACCGAGCCTCCGTCGCCCGTCAGACACCGCTGTCAATGCCTCACTCGGTGGCCAGATCAGAGCCACCCTTCTCCGCCTGACTGCAGGCACCACCAAGGGGGGCAGCCCTGCCCACGACCCCCACCCCCAGGCGATGTCTTCTATCCCATTGTTGGGTGCTCGGGTCTTGAGAGCTCTTCCAGCCAACTTGGGAAGACCCCAGGCCAGACTCGGAGGCCGAAACAACCTTCACCCCCCAGCACAGGGGCCTCCTTCCCATGACCTCCCTGCTCAGGGGAATCATCTGGGTTGGGGGTGATGCTTAATTGTCTCATCCTGGGACTCAAAGTTCTCTCCCCAGACCTCTCTCTCTGTGGTTCCTGCAGGGAGCACAGGGGGTCCTCCTGCAAGTCCATGCTCCGGGGGTCCCAAGCAGCATGAATGCTTGCACTCCCCCACCCCAAGCTAGTAGCCTCAAAAATACCTCGAGGAATGAACGTGGATGTTACAGTCATCTGGGGAGCTTCCAAAAGCCTCAGAGGCCCGGCAAACCTCAGTCCTCGGGTAGGTCCCGGCTCCGGCCCTGGCCCCGTCCAGCCAGGCAGAGGAGCCGGGCACCTCCACCTGCACAGCACAGACACCCGACAATGGACACAAAGCGGGTGGTCGGGGAGGACGGGGTCTCCAAGTCCAAGAGGCAGGTCCTGACCCCGACTTCAAGACTGTGACTCTTCTCCAGCCGGTGTCAAGAACCAGAGGAGCAAGCAAAACCTGTGGCTCACTTGTCCCCATAAATACCATGGACGTCTGGGGACCCTGCAGGCCACTTAAAAAAAATACTCCACGAAAACACTGTTTATCCTGATTGCTGAGATTCAGGGACCCCCTTCAATTTCGGGCCTCACCCTAGCCCTGTCCGGAGCCCATGGTCGGGGGGCTGTGGTGTTCTTGCAAACGAGTCCTGGCCAGACCACTGGTCTTGAAGGAGGGAGACACCCCCAGTCACTACCCCAGCCTGGATGACCTGACCTGAACCCAGGGCCCACCGGCCCCTTCTGCTGGCTCCCGCCTGGCTTCGTCCCACCCCCTTCTAGATAAGATATATTAAGATACTCAATCTCTCAGCTACCTCTGCCTCCCACCAGCACCCATGTCCTTGAGCATCCCCCGAATCACATGACACACACCCAAGTCCTTGAGTTCGTCCTTTCTAACATCATCTTACATAGATGCCCCGGGATGCACGGTGTCCCTTGGCTCACCAAGTTCCTGTGGTCTTTGGCAGGAGGGCATCGCCAAGACACAGGCTGAAGGCTTGGTGGGCTGATGGGGGCCCAGCGACACATGGCCTTGACCAGTGGTCCTCAGTGGGGCCCTCACGCTGTCGGGGATGTTTGGAAATCTGTGGCACATTTCCGGGTATCGGATGGGAGGGGGACACTATTGGCATCCAGTGGGCTGAGAGCCACACAGGGCAGGGGGCTGCAGGGTGCCAGGGTGACTTATGGACTCCCTGCTGGACGCTCAGGGCAGCCACAGACCTATTTACAATGACTTTGACCCTAGAACCTTCTTCTGCTTCAATCCAAACGCCAAGTTGTGGTTTGGGTTTTTGCGAAGTTTGGAGATACCAGGATCTCCCAGGATGCAGCATCATGCGGCTCGAGGGAAGGCTTCGCGGAGTTTGGAGCTCCGGCCAAGAGGAATTGTCTCAAAATCGTCTCAAACATGTCACCACCAGGGACGGGGCCCTCATGGCTTGTGCGTTGTCCCCCGGGGCGGGGGTTGGGGGGGCTGCCTGCCTTCCTAGGGGAGCACTCGCCGAGGGCGGCTCTGTGCGGGGCGAGCCACCCCCGCACCTCCTCCCACGCCGTCCCAGAAACACGTAGGGTCGCTCCCTCCATCATTACTCTCCCTTCACTTCTCCTAGTTTATAGGGCATGACGCATATTTATTTTTTCAAAACTTTGTGTTTACGCATGTTACGAAGTATTAAGTTATGAAGTATAACCTCCTTTCAGGAGATCCTTGAAGCCCTTGATATGAAGAGGTGGCCTCTGCTGGGATGAGCCTCACCTCCCAGGGACGCCTCTAGCCTCCTCTTGCCCAGTCCCCAGCAGGGCAGCCCCAGGAGACCCCTGCCTCCCTGGCCTCTGTTTGTTCCCATCCTTTCTGTCTTAAACCTGGAGCACGGTTTTTGAACTCATAAAATCCCAAAGGCGTGCAAATTCTCTGGCTCCCCTTGCACAACCTCCCTAAAGCCCCCTCCTGCCCTCCCCAGTTCAGAGGAGGGAGGGTCCCCAGGCTCACAGAAGTCAGGATAACAGGACCTTGGCTCGCACCGGCCCCATCACTCTGCACCTGTGCTTCCCGTTCAGGGGCTCTGTTCCCTCTTCCCCCAAACAATCCATTTCTCCCCAGTATCCCCACAGCTGCTGAGGCCCAGTGGGGAAAACCCTGGTGTCATGCGCCCCCGGCCCACCCTGCCGAGCCTGAGCCCACCCAAGCACCCTGCTGGAGGACCCAGAGGCAGGCGCCTGGGAAGGTGGGATCTGAAGCTGGGTCTGTGCCTCCACCCTCCCCACCCCCCCATCCCACCCCAGGGCTGGGATGGAGCCCGGGGAAAGCCCTAAAGCACTGTGGTCCCTCCCTCGTCCCCGTCCTCCCTCTCTCCCCACTAACATCACTACTGTACCTACCACAGGGCTCGTTCCAAGACCGGACCCGGGTGTCAAGGTGCGGGCCCCGAGGACCAGGATCCCCGCAGGTGTCGGCAGCTCTCCCTCACCGCCGCGTTTACAAACCCACCTCCAGTCTCTGTCCCTGAAGGGGACACTTTATGTTTGCCAAATGTCAAAGTTCTTCCTCATTCTCCTTTTCCTGTATTTGAGCCGAACCCATGCCCTCCACCTCCCCACCCCCAGAGGTGCCCTCTGTGCCGGGGGGAAGAACCAGACTGCGGGGAAGGAGGGTCTGGGGGAGCACAGGGTGCCCTGCCCCCTACAAACGATAAGAGAGCAGTGACGCTCCTTTAAGGAAGGCTCAGTGCTGCGGGGCCGCCCTGATCCACACTTTGCACCCCACGGAGCCCCACAGCAGCCCTGCGAGGTATGGATCATAAGTGAGAAGGGGAGGCCCAGAGCCCAAGGTCACAGCAGAGAGGGGGACAGGAGCCCAGAGTCTGGCTCCGGGGTCTGCATGCACTCCCCAGCTCTCAGGCTAGAGGAGGGCGTTCCTTCCTGGGTGGGGTGGCCTCTGGGGGAAGCGGGGAAAGAGGCAGGTGGCTCCAGGGCCCTCAGTAAGTAGCTGTGGCTGCTTTGCATCTTCCAGAGACAGCTAGAGGCAGCTCCACCTAACCTGCAGGCTGCAGAAGGTTCTAGAGGGCACCCCAAATGTCCTGGGAGCCCCCAGGGGAAGCCAGAGGGACAAGATGAGCAGGTGTTTGGGGGAGGCTTGCGGAAGTCCACACCACCCACCCCTGCCATCTGGGACCCACTGAGAAGCCCCCCTCAGGGCTAGCCAAGAGGAGTCACCCCCTGGTGGAAGCCAGGACCCCAGCAAGCCCCCAGCTCACGGGACTGGACACCCTGGTCCCAATTTACCTGCAGGGGCCTGGGAGGGGGAGGCTGCAAGTTCAACAATAGAGATCCCAAGGGCAGCAGGAGGGATCTGGAGAGGGACGGGGCTCCCTGTGGCAGGGCAGGGCGGGTTGGGCTGCAGGGGTGTGGTGTTGGGCTCCCCCCACCCCACCCCCTTACCACCGTCCCATGGCGGTGCCACCCGCCAGGGGCACCGCGGCAGGTGCCCAGCGAGGCGGGTAGAGGCACGACTGACTGAGCACCTGGCAGGGACATCCCGGCAGGTGTCAGACCCCGACTGAGCACCTGGCATTTGCTAACTCTCCGAACGCTCCTCGACGAGCCCACGGAATCGGGGTTGGGGGGGTGGATTGGTCACCACCCCCACTTTCGGAGGAGGAAACAGCACGTAGTATCTCGGTCGGGAATTTGCAGCCGGCAAGGCTGGCCTGTGGGGCCGCGCAGGGCCCGAGCCCTTGTGGAAGAGCGAGGTTGGGTTAGGGCGCCTGCCACAGCCGGGCCACCCCGTCTGCTTCCCGTGCCCGGCCGCAGCGGACGCCGGAGGGAGTCACGTACTTGCTGTGTTTCAAATTCAACCTTGTGTAAAGGTCCGGGAATAACCCGCGAGGTTTAAAAGCACGAGCCGAAATGCAGACAAGCTCGGCTCCAGCGATCACTTCTGATTACTCGACTTGCCAGAAGCCGAAAGCCCCCCCAGAGCCCAGCTCTGCCCCCTGCGGTCTGCGGGACCGGCCGCGGGTCTCCAAGGGGGTGCGGAGTCTTTCTTGGGATTTAAAAAAAATTTTTTTTTTATAATTTATTTATTTATTCATGAGAGGCAGAGACACAGGCAGAGGGAGAAGCAGGCTCCGTGCAGGGGCCCGACGCGGGACTCGATCCTGGGTCTCCAGGATCACGCCCTGGGCTGCAGGCGGCCCTACACTGCTGGGCCACCCGGGCTGCCCTTTCTTGGGATCTTTAAACAGTGTTCCTGGCTGGGGACAGCCGAGGTTCATAGAACACGCAAGGGAGAGTTAACCAGTTTTAAAACGGGTGCGGCGGGGAAGCTACGAAGTGCGACAGCGTGGACTGGAGACTCTCTGTCCCTTTTCCCCAAACCGCACCAAGAAATCGTATATTATTCTCCCTTTACCAGGGACGAAGCTGAGAGAAATTTGCCCAAGGACACAGCCTTGCCGGGGTGCGGCGCTGGGACGTGCGGGCTGCGTTTGTGGGGCCTCGGGCAGCACGACCCCCCGTGGCGCCATCGGGCACCCTGGCCGCTCAGCTGACCCCGGGGTGGGGGGGCCCCAGACGGCGCCCACTCCGCTTCCACCTGCTGGTCAGAGCGCCTCTCAAATACGCAGCCATCCGTGGCCCTGAGTGAATTTGCGTAATGAATGGGGTCCCACGGGACCCAGGATCATCTCGAGGTCGAATAACTTCCTCACTGACGTGCACGGGGTACACGTACGGAGAACCTCCCAGAAGCCACGGAACGAGGACGTTGATTTGCTGCTGCTGCGACGGGGGGGGGGGGTGGTGGTGGTGAATGCTGGGCTCTCCGCCCCTGTCGCACACGCGCTGGGGCCATCAAACCTCATATTCCTTCCTGGGATGTGTAGGTGCCTCCCCACCCCCGTCCCCCACTCTCGAGTCCGGCGGGGCATTCAAAGTGTGGCCCCACGTTCCTTGTCCAGCTGCGGCTCCTGCGTAGACTGCGTGGCTCTGTTGTCCCCGAATGCGGGGATTCATCCCTTGTTCGAAGAACCCTTCAACTTTCAAAGGCATAAAGAGGAGGGTTTTTGCTTCACGCTCAGCCCCCAGGGTCTAGCTGGCAACAGACCCAATGGGGAAGCCCGGGAGGGGGGGCTGAGAGATGAGGGGAGCGGGGAGTGTCAAGACCGCGGGGCGCCTGGCTCCTCAGAGCGGAGAGGAGGGGGGTGGACCCGCCAAGCTCGGAGTAGGCCTGGGGCAGCCCCGGGAGCCCCTGAGACCAGTCCCTTCTGGGGCAAGAGCAGCCCGGCACGGGAGTCGCGCTGGACCCCGAGGGGCAGAGCTGGGGTCGGCCATCAGCCGTGTGGCCTCTGGTTCCGCCAGATTCTGGGGATGGACTCGAGGGTGGGCGCGTGGCACAGCAGTCGTTCCGGAAACTTCTCCCTCACTGTGTCCTTGCTCTGAGCCCCTTCGGGGGCTGGACATTCTCCCCCTCAGACCTCTGGCCTTCAGGGTTAGAGAGGTGCGGTCATGCTCTGCAAAGAGTCAGGCACCCCCTGATCCTCGACGTCCCCGTCGCCAAACCGAGGACAACGGCCATGGCTTCATCAGAGGGTGTTTAATGGTGGTGCCGGCAAGACGCAGGCTCGGGGAAACCCAGGAGGTCAGAGCCAGCACCCCGGGCTCGTCCCGAAGACTTTGGGGCCATAGTGGGGAGGGGGGATCCCAACCCTTCTGCGCGGTGGTGATCCTTCTTGTATGTTGTGTGTTGCTTTGGAAAGCGACGTGCGCTTTCTGCGGAGGGAAGGCGACACCTGGGTGATTGCATCTGCATGACACGCCCAGAACAGGCACAGCCACGGAGGCGGGGGGGGGGGGGGGGTAGGTTAGTGACAGCTGGGGGGCTGGGGGTGGCGCTGGAGGGGAGTCGCTGCTGATGGGCTTGTCTTGGGGCCCCCAAGAATGTTCCGGAACCGGAGAGCAGTAGCAGGTGCAGGATTCTGTGAGACCCTGGAAAGCAGCGAATTGTGCACTTTAACAGGACATATTTGCACATTAAATGAGCCCGGGCTTGTCCCCGTCCAGGTGGACACACCTCCGCCTTCTGACACTCGGGGCCCCAGAATTATGAGCCAGTTCTCACCGGGCCGCTGCCTTTGCACCTGTTGGCTTGGTCGCTGCAGCCCTTCTCTCCTTGGTTTTGTGGGGTGCTGGAGCTCCCTTCGCCCCTCCTCCGCCCCTCTTCCCGCCCCCACCCTGCACTCCTGCCTCCCCGGTGCTCTGTCCTCCAGGAGGGCCAGGTGGCTCAGGGGCCCGCAGGCACAGCCCCAGTGCCCAGCGCCCACTAGAGGGAGCCCTCGGGCACCCACAGCTACCCTCCCACCCCAGCCTCGGTTCTCACCAACCCAGGGATGTGCAAGGATCCCTTATCCTTCTGCCACCTGCTCTCAAAGATGACAACCGTGTGGGGAGGTCAGGAGAAATGGGACCAGTTCCAGGGTGACAGTGGGACAGGCCGGGCCGCCGGGTTAGCACCCCCCGGGGTGTGGGCCCCGAGCACAGAGCCTCGCAGCTAGCTGCTGGCACAGCACGCGAGCAGAGAGGAGAGGGAGCAGCTGGGGGGCGTCAGCCGATCCATGGAGCTGAAGGTCCGCCAGGCTGACCGTCCCTCTATTTAGAGGGTTTTATCTCTATTCCTTGTGTCATCGTCACTCTATAGCACAAGGCTGCCCACAGGAGGGCTCACTTTGACTGCCAAGGCCACGGTGATGGGGCCAGCGAAGACTAGCACCCATGGGTGGGGTGGGACCCTCTTGGAAAAATCTTTCCAGACCGCATCACTTGAGACCTGGCAGCTTTGTGGGGGTTTCCCGTCCCCCGCACACCTGCAGCCCCAAGAGTCACCACGTCCAGGTGTGACGGGAGGCCACAGGGCAAGAGACAGAGTGCCGGCCATGTGGGACAGTCCTAAAAGCTCCCCCAGGGGCCCCGTGGGAGTAGGGGGGGTACGCGTGGGGCCTGCAGGTCCCCACCTCCTCTCTATGCACCTGTGGCACATTTTGGATCTCCTTCCCCGTGCATGTATTTCCAGAAGGGCCTCTGTGATTTGAGTTGTAGGTTGTAAGGATATCAGTTGTTTTCCACAACTGATATCGGGGCTGGAGGCAGCGGGTGCCGTGGCCTCTCCCTGTGGGTGCGCCACCGCTCTCCGCTGTCGACTCTGGGCACCTCATGCACCTGGGGTGGGCTGCGGGCAAGATCATCTGCTTGGGTATTTTTTGTTAAAATGAGTACGTAGAATTTTTGTGACTTAAAGATCCCAGTAAAGGTGACTTTGGAAAAAAGTGCGGAAGGAGTGGGGATTTTGGTGGGGGAAGGTGGTGAGTGGTTGGGAGCGTCCGAGGACAGAGAAGCTCGGGCAGGATGAGGGGACTGGACGTGCACAGCCTCCTCCACACCTACAAAGGTAACCCTGTCCTCCCCTTCACAGTCGTGGCCAGGTGATGATCCCAGAGTGACACCTGCACCCAGGCCCAGCCTGAACCCCAGCGCTGACCTATGCGGGGCCCTCGGAGATGACTCCTGGGGTCACCCACCCATCATCTTGTCCCTGGGAGAGACTTCCTCTGGTCATAGGGGAGGGATTTCCCCAGCCACTTCCTGTGACCATATGGATTCTCCTCCTTAGTACAGCAGTCCCAAAGGGTCTTCTTCCCACGGCAGGAGGGTGCTGAAGGGATCGAGAGCCCTGGCTGCTCTGCCAGGCTGTCGCCTCCGGAGTTCAGCCTCCACCCCTCGCGCCGGGCAAGTGGTCTGGCTGTGGCTCTCCGGCCCCGCCCCGGGAGGGCGTTTAAATGAGATGGTCCGTGAAACCGCACTTGACCCTGTGCTCCCACAGAACAAGTGGGGGCTGGCACAACACCACTGTCACTCTTCTTCCCCACTTAATCCAAATCTGTTATATTGCCGACCGACGGGACTGCTCCATTAAGAGTGAGGCTCTCGGGGCGCCTGGGTGGCTCAGTCGGTTAGGCATCCAGTTCTTGGTTTCAGCTCAGGATGTGATCTTGGGGTCGTGGGATCGAGCCCCAGGTCGGGCTCTGGGCTCAGCTCAGAGCCTGCTTCAGATTCTCCCCCTGTCTCCCTTTGCCCCTCCCAAATAAATAAAATCTCTTGCTCTCTCTCTCTCCCTCTCAAATAAATAAATAAATAAATAAATAAAATCTTAAAAAAAAAATTAAAAGTGAGGCTCCATCAAACCCCAGGCCAAGTCCTCCTGGCAAATGTGAGGCCTGGCTTTACTGGAAAGCAAGGAAGAGCGAGAAACCAGAAGTCTGAAAATAACAACGCTTTATTCGATTTATGTCCCATTTTCGTTAAGTGACATCTAATTTCAGAAAACAAAGTTCAAGTCTGCAAAAAACGCACATACAAATCTTCTAAGGAGTCAAGTCTACAGAAAATGTACACAACAGGACCACGGCCTGTAAGGTAGGGTTAGAAAGCTCACATTCTGGGGTCCGCTCGGGTCTCTGTTCCGGGGGGAGCAGGACAGCCCCTGGAACAGGTACCCGGGAGGGCTGACGTTATTTTTAAATATTTTTAAATATAGGAATGCATGTACGTATATACGTGTTGTGTTCATCTACGACGGTGCGAACGTCTCGCAGAGTGAAAGCAGCGTATCCCTAAGTGACACAGCAGGATCACTGTGGAGTCATCCACACGGTGTCATAAAAAACGGGGCGTCTACAATCACAGATCAGATACGCAGATGTGTGCACGTGATTGCGCGCTGCTTGAAAATGTTACTTGCATTGACTCTTGCTTTGGAATAACCAAGGGGTAACACTAAGGAGCTGCTCATCTAATAAAAGGCAACAACAGTTCACACCAGATTCAGCTCTCGCACCCACCTGTCTACGCGGGCGATACAAACAAACGAGGGGGTCAAAGGGTTGGCTACACGGAGTAACTTCTCAAACATACATGTTCTTTTTTTTAATTTATTTTTTATTGGTGTTCAATTTACCAACATACAGAATAACCCCCAGTGCCCGTCACCCATTCACATACATGTTCTGTTGAGTAACTTAGCTTTCACCCCCCTCTCCAGGGATCGTGAGACTCTAAAAATGGGAAGCCCCCACCGCGTGGCTTTGGTGGCCCGTTTTATTAGCAATTTGGAGGATAGGATCTTTTCTATCATTTTTAATTGGCTCAGAACTTAAAAAAATGAAATGTTTATGGTTAAGCCCAGGCAGCCTGTATTCCCAACGTCACAGAGGAGAGAACCCTGGGGTACATGATGATGGAATTAAAAAAAAAAAAAAAAAAGGAAAACTATAACAACCAAAGAGCTATTGTGACCATCGAGATACTTTCAGAAAAACTGAGACCCGTGGCACTGTTCGGGTTGGGTTGCAGCCTGGGGTCCCCCAGGAACCTATGAGTATAGGGCTCTCGACCTTAACCCTGCAGTCCCCATGACTCACGTCTCCCTCAGGCCTGATTGGTCCAGCAGGAGAGGGCCCCTTCCAGGCCCCCCCAGGAGGGGAGGTTGTTTGGGTAACCTGTCCTGCAGAAATGGGCAAGCACTGTTCCTGCAAGCTCCCCATGCTGGGCTAGGACCCACGGCTGGGCTAGGACCTGCTGCTGGGCGGCCCTCTGGGGCTGGGCGGGGGAGGCAGTAGGTAAAGTGTGCACCCATGTAGGGGCAGCAAGGTCTTCAGCAGCCTCCGTCCGGGGGAGACTGGTCTGGGGGCCTCGAGAACAGGACCCTGCGGGCCAGCAGGGAGCATCACCCTCAGCGCTCTGACGCCCACCTGCTGGGGCCTCCCTTCAGCATCCCACCCAGCTGGTCCGGCCCTGCAGCACGTGGGGAGCGGCTCCCGCGAGCACAGGTAACAGCAGGTGGCCTACAGTGAACAGAAGGAAAAACCATCTACCTGGACACAAACCCAGGGCCACGCTGACATTCTCATGCAAGGTGTAGGTCAAAGGCACCCGAAGGTGACCAGAGGGACTCCCTCTTCCCTTTACACTGTCGGCTCCAAAACAGAGGGAAGAGCCGCTCTGCTGGGAAAACTTGAGCTGGATCTCATGATTTTGAGTTTTGCTGCTTCTTAGTCATGTGGCCCCGGGGTGTGTGCTGGTCCCAGGGTTCGGTATTCCTGCTTCAAGGCTGAAAGACGAGCTCTGAAACCACAAGCCCCCTGAGCAAGGCACAGGTGCAAGTGGCCACGTCCTTGGCTTGGGTGGAAAGCCAGGCGGGGGTGGTCGTGGGGTCATGGGGAGCCTCCCGGGAAGCTGGGGCAGATCGGGGAGTCCCAGGCAACCAGCTGTGGAGGGACCCGGGTGGCTGTGAGTGCTCCTTCCCGCAGCCTCAGAAAGCAGAGCCAGCAGGCTCCCCCCTCCTGTCCCCAGGCTGGTGATCAACAAGGACACTTTTATGCCCCTGCTCTTGGCTCTCCAGCTTCACAAGGGTCATTATGCCACCAAAAAGCCCCTAAGCCCTGCTCCCACCCATGGCACTCCCTTGGCCCGGCCAGAACATGCACCTAGCGGGCAAGGCTGTTTTCTCCTTTTTGACACCAGGGGCCTGTTTTGGAGATGAGGGAGGCTGCAGGGGCCCTGAGCCTGACCCATGCTCACAGGCGCCCCGTATACAGACCAGCTTTATATGAATGCAAAACGGGCTTCCTCAGTTGGCCTCGTGTGCGCGACGAGGCCACAGAAATGTCTGTTGGAGGAATGATTCTAAGTTGGCGCGTTCAGAGGTAAGATACTAAACTGGGCTAAGGTTCATTCAACCATCCTGTTTGTACAAAGGTGAGAAAGAGGAACCGGAAAAGCGTGCGGTGGTTCTCCGCAAATCCAGCTACGTGTACCAGCAGAAGGGTGGACTCGAGGGCCCTCCCCACGCCGCCCTCCTACCCCGGAGGCTAGGATGTTACAGGCTGAGCTGAGCTTGCAAGCGCGCGGTGGGCTTTCTTGCCAGGCCTCTGGCTGCCGCTCGCCCCAGGGAGGCCCGGGACACGGGCACTGCAGAGGCCGATTACCCCAGAGGAATCTCCCCGACCTGAGAGCCCGAGGACAGAGACCCCGAAGGACTGCGGGGTGCATGTCGGCTGGGCCGAGGGACAGCTGGCTGGTCTGCAGAGGCAGGTAGGTGCAGAAGGAGAAGCAGGGGAGCCGCTGGGCACACAGCACCATTACAATGGGGCCCCATATGCGGGGGGCCCTCCGGTTTTGCAGGCCTGTCACTTAGGGAGACTCCTGGGACCATCCGTTCTGGGACTTTGCCCAGCCCGGCCCTCTGCTCTGTGTACCAGAGGTGGGAGGGAAGACCAGTTTGAAGGCCAGGCCGTAAGCACCACCGCCCTTGGACATCCTGGCTCCGGGGAGGCTCAGACGGTGCATAACACAGGCAGCCTTCGGGGTCCTGCCCATGTCCACTCTAGGAGCCAAACCTGGGGAGGACGTGCTCTCCCGCTCGCAGCCGCCTCTACAGAGGCCGGGCCGGAGAGGGGGGTTTCTAGAACGCGGGGGCAAGGAGCAAGGGATGTCCCTCTGAGGAATCACCACCAGCTTCCGTGTCCCCCGAGACCACTCTAAGGCAGAGAGGGCCGAGAGGGGCCGGGAAGGGAAGACTCAGGCCTCAGCACGTGGGGGCCTTGGCAAATTTTTGAGGTTGTGGCCAACATTAAGGGGGCAGGAGGATGCGGGTGGAGAGTCTGAGAGAACAGAGGGAAAGCACACAATTTGAAGATAGTCCCACATAAAACATGAAGGTGTCCAAGAGAGAAAGGTGACTGTTTACAATCGGGGGGGGGGGGGGCTAGACCAGCACCCGAAGTGATAAAGCAGACCTCTTACTGGGCGTGCCATAGATACATTCAAAATGCAACCTAAAAACCCATGTTGCTGAGTTACATTGAAGCAGATCATTTTGAATTTGAAACATTTAACACCGAACACAAGTAAAACGTTTTATATAAAATATTTTATTAGCAGTCTTGCTTTCTTAAAAGCATCTAACTTCACATTCACACACCCTGCACCTCCCCGCCTTGGGCGTTCGGGGATGTGACGAAAGCCTCAGCGGGTTTTAACTACACTCGTAACCATCTGCTCGGCAGGCACAAAGTGAGGGGATTTCTTCTTCTGGGAGTAAAGGATGACCGAGAATTTAGAGGCGAAGCAAACACTGCAGAAAAACACTATGAGACCCACACCTGGAGCAAGCCCGCACGTGTGTGTGCACTCATGCACACGCACACCCCGCAGCCCGCCCCAGCCCGAGCGAGTCCTCAGGCACGCTGCGTTAAGAAGCCAAGACCAGGCAAGGGCAGAGGGAGGCACCTCTCTGCGAGACGGAAGTCAGCTCAGCCTCCAGGCCGGTAGGGACACCCCATGCCAGGTGACTGGGGGCTAGGGGCATGGGCCATCCTCCCACCTCAGCCTTCTGCTTGGTGACAGCAAGTCTGTGATGAGTAGCCACTAAGCTAGTATTGCACTCTATGCTTTACAAAATATTTTCGTGTGTATTTGGACGTTACAAACAGGAGGCAATAAGGCAAAGCGGAAAAAAAAAAGGCTCTGGGGTCAGACCGTGGCTCAAATTCCAGCTGCGCTCTTCCCTGGGGTGGGACCTGGGACCTCACCTGCCCTCCCGCAGCCCTGGGTTCTGCACCCACAGAATGAGTACATCCCCTCCTGCCTGCGGCACTGGAGGCCAGGCCACATCTGGGTTCCCTCCTCTGGGTCCCCGGGGCCTGGGACAGCACCACGCACGTGCGGAGGGCCAACCACCGTGTTTGCAGAGTGAGCGGATGAGCAAAGGACCGGGGTGGCCCCGGATGCAGGGCCCGGGACACCTGGCGGGGAAACACCACACCTGTCCCTGACCTCCTGGTAGCGCCCTTCTCAGGGTGGGGCCATGGCCTCACTGTGGGGCTCTAGGAGGAGATTTTACCTAAAAGCTTCGGTTCTGTTTGCTGGCCTGGAAGGCCCCTCACCCAAGACGACTTTGGCAGATTCCAGCATCTTCTATGTAAGATGTTTCCCCGGGTTGCTTCCCACGGCACCCACGCAGGACCCTTTGAAGAGCTGGCCTCTCTGGCTCATACTCAGCGAGGGCAGGAGCAAGGGTGGCAAAACGTGCTCTGAGTGTGGATGCAGGCGGCAGGTCCCAGAGCCCTGGCCCTGCGGCTGGAGCAGGAGCAGGAGTGGGAGCAGTGGCCGGCGTCCCGGCTGCCCCCCCTTCTCTCCCGACAAACTTCACTTAAAAGTGATATCCTTCGGCCTCACTCCCGCCTCCGCTAACAAACACGGGAGAGGCTGCTCGTCGTTCATGCAAGATTTCATTCTTCCTTCTAAACCAAGAACCGCCAGCAGGGATGAAAGGAATATGTTGGGGCGTCACGTTCAGAAACCCGGCGGGCGGCCTGCTTTCCGTCCCTGTGCATGAAAGACAGCGCGCGGCCACCTACCTCTTCGCCACGGCGATTTAAAACAACAAATCAGTAGGGTGTTTGGACGTCACCCTAGGCCATTGGAATGAGATGTTTTATCTGACTCCCTGGGGATGCAAAGCACACACCTTTGCATCAGTGCCGCCGCTGCCGAGGGTTTGTAAGAGAAGGTGACAGCAAGGGGCACTTGCCCATGAAGCTGACACAGCCTCGCTCCACACCTGAGCACCTGGACCGTCTTTCTAAGCAAATCCTCCTGCCTGGTGACAGGGGCATACTCGCCACCACACACCAGTCAGCGCCCTTCAAAGGCCACCCTGTTACTTCACATATGCGTTTCCCTTGAAGCAGCCGACAGCCTCACGTCCCCGCTTAGTTCATCTATTAAAAGGGACGGATGCGATTTATCAACCGCGGAAAATTGAAATGCGAGAGGCACGAACTCCTAGGGAAATGATTCCTTCTGAGGGCGCAGGTAGAGTTGGAAACCAGATCTGCCATCTCGAGCCATCTCACTGTTTGCTTCTGAAATGGCTGAGACGGGACACGGCGGGCTCGGTGCGGGGGGCGAGCTGCCTGTTGGCGGGGATGGCGGCGCGGCTCCAGGCTCTTCCCTCCTTGCAGGCCACGGACCTGCAGCCCACGGGCCCACCCGGAGGGATGGAGGTCCTGACCACACCTGCTGTGACGCGGAGGGTGGTCGCCGCCGTCCCCCTGCGTCCCCCTCCCCATTTCACCAGGCTGTTCCTAGACGGGTCTCCCTACCTGTGACATCTTGCAAGCAAATCTATCGTGCAATTAAATGAAAGCTCTTTATACCCCCTAAGTTAGATCCGGGGTAGATGACTTAATCTGGAAGGTAATGCCGCATTTGCGCAGAACACTGAAACTCAAAAGTTACATTTTAATATGCGCGAGCGTGTTCACCATAGAGGATCGAAGGGTGAAAGAGGGATCGCTAAGCATTTGCCAGTCAGATCTGGATGTGAGTAAAATTCGAACTCTTTCCCTTCTCTTAAAGTGGAAAATAGGAGCTTTGGGGAAAAAAAACCCAAAGAGTTGAAGAGCCTTGTAGAGCTGAAAGCGGGCTGTTCAGAGGAGGAGACGGAGACTCAGAGAGGAGACAAGCGTGCCCAGGAAACAGTCCATCGCCAGGGGACCCCAGCCCCCCGGGGGGTGAGTTTCCAAGCGGGAAGCAGCTGTTCCCTCCTTGGCCTTCCCTACGTCTCCCTACGGTCGCCTCTGACAGCTGGCAGGCACACAGGCGCCAGTCAGCAAGCCAGGGGCCGCTGACCTCGCAGCTGCACCTGCCACCGCTGCTGGATTTTGCTTCTGTGATTCCATCACCGGGAAGAAGGAGCTTCTGGTCTATGACATCGACATGAGCGCAGCGCCAACAAGGAGGAGATGTCACGGACACAGGACCCGGGAGGTGGCACCGCCCAGTACCCTGCGCCCTGTCTGACCAAGCCACGGGCACCGGGGCCACGCGGTCTATGCCGGTTGCTCCTGAGGCCTCAGATGCCTTCCACCTGCCTCCCCCGCCGCAGTGGGCTCCCTCGCCCCCGCACCCCTGCCGCCCTCCGTGGGCCCCTCCCAGCTTTGCCGCCCACTCAGCTTCCCAGCTCCCGCGGAGGTAGTTGATGTGATACGCAAGCAGAGGGACAGGTGTGTAAAAAAATCAACAAGGCTGATCTTCTAGACATTTTTTAGCAAAATTCAGGTGTTCAGAAAGTTAGGAAGAAATAAACGATATATTTTTGCTTAAAATAAGCGGCACGGGGCGGGTGCAGGGGGGAGAAAAGGCTTTGGGAAGGCTGGCCGATGGCACCCTCCAGCTTTCTGTACTTTCGGAAACGCGTGCAGCCCCAGAGCCCCCTCTCTGCTGGGGACCCCGCCTGCGTCTGTCACAAGTCCTGCCTGAACACGAGACCAGCTCCGCGGCTTCGTCACACCCCTCGTATCTCTAAGCAAAGTGTGTTATTTACCCTGAATAATTTCCTTTAACAGGTACTAAAAAGATACAGTTTCTTAAAATGAATGAGAGTTATCGGCTTTTGGCTTGGAAAATGACTTCTCCCCGGAGCAGGAGGCAAACCGTTAGGAGGCCAGGCTGCCACTGGCGTGGGCCTTCCTCCCCGGCCGCCCGGCCTCCGCTCTGCCGCTGGCCCCCGCCTGCCTGGCCGCCGCGGCGTTCAATTGTGCAACGAGGACACGACATCTTTCTACACCTTCTTCCCAGGTGAAGCCGGAAAGGGAGATGGAGACAGGACCCCAGCCGGCTGGGCGCGGACGGGCAGCACGACACCCGCGACGGAGTGCGCGGCCGGGGGCTGGGTGGCAGGGGTCCCTGTGGCTCTACAAGTGGCCCTGGGCCGCGATGTCTATGTTCATGTCTCCTGGCACTCGGGTGTTTTACCTCTCCGCCCGGATTTTGTATCTCAGGACGAAATAGGCGATGAGGCGCAGGGAGATGAAGAAAATCCCCAGAACGATGAAGTCCAGGTAGAGCTTGGCATCCTCCACGTCCAGCTCCCTCAGGATGGCTTCCGACTTCTGGAAGTGGCACGTCTCATCGATGCCACAGTGCAGGTCCTCTCGATCCAGGCCGTAGATGGACAGGATGACCCCTTCGAAGCCGTACCTGCGGAGGAAGGCACCGGGCGTGGTGAGCAAGGCCCTCCCGGCGGCCAGCGGACCCTGCACCCTCGCACCGGCCTCCATCTGCCGAGGGTAACGGGGTCCCCCGCCTTGCCTCCCCAAGACCTGTCTTCACGGAAACACTTCCCAGACTCCCAACAGCCTCTCAAGACAAGCGCATCCAACGGCCTGGCTAAGGTTTTCCCAATTTTTGTTTCCTCCAGAGCCTCTACCCACCAAGCCAAACTGAACAACAAATAGAAGGTATTTGTTCAGTGGGGAAACGAATCAGAAAGAAAGCTCTTTGATCCTCTGACAGAACATATTTTTTTTTTTAAACAGATATAATAAAGGGCCTGAGAGCCTTCAAAGGACTCCAGAGCATTTAAATAAAACCCTTCTGCGCCATCCCATGTCTCATTCTGCTCCGGCCCTACAGTGTCAGAACAAAAACACCAATTTTGAGAAGAAAGACACGGGTGTCTGATTTTCTGGCCCTTGGAACGCGCATGGATTGTTGAAACTCTGTACGAGTGCTTTGTTTTGATCTTGTTTTCCTGAACAATACATCTGGGTCTGAGCTGACATTCTAGAAAAAGGAAGCTTGTTCCTAACTTTGGATTTTATGTGTCACATGGGTCGGCTACAGCTGGGAGCGAAGAGCTCTTGAAGACAGGCACTGCCCAGTGAGGCCCGCGTGCCAGGACCTGGGGCCGAGAGGATGCGGTCCGAGTGCTGAGGCCCCGAGGGGCCCGGATGGTCTTGTTCATGGATATTAGGATGTTTAAAGCACAACTGGGTTTCCACTGGATTTATAGTCAGAACCTTGGTGGGAGCACCATTCACTCCAGAGAGGAATGAGGTTCGTGAGATGGGAACACGCCCCCCCACGCAGCCCTCCACAACATGCAGAATGTGGGGGTTCATTGCAGTTTCCGCCAGGCACAAACCACTAGTATTTATTCTATGCTTGGGTGCATGTGTGTGCATGTGTGCGCATGTGAGCATGTGTGCATGTGGGTGTTCGTGAGGGTGGGGACACTCCAGACTTAGGAAAAAATGAAAAGCACCAATGGTCCTGGACTCATGATGCAAGCCGCACGCTGGCATTCAGCTGGTGGCTAAGAAGTGGCTTCTTTCCCTTCCCTCCTGTCCACATAGAGCTCCCGAGCCACGAAAGCCTCCACGCACGCTACCTGACGTAGGAGATATATGACATCCACTGCAGGTAAGTCGGGATGGTGTCGAAGCTGACGAAGAACCCCGAGAAGAGGAGGACGGGGATGGCCGTCACGGGTCCCACGAAGGTTGCCACCTGGGGGGACACACACGGGACTTGCTCAGGGGCAGCAAGCAGGAAGTCCGGCCCGGTTTCCTCACGTGGCCCCCGGAGGCTGTATCCCACATGTCTGGGGAGAGTCCCCAGCAGCTGGGAACAGGCCAGGGCTGCAGGCGGGTCACCCCAGGCCAGGACGCAGCCTGTCCCGGTGCGGGGCGGGGGGTGGACGTTGTGCTCAGAGGTCAGCGGGCCCCAGCATAGGGGACTGAAGGTGAAGAGAGAGAGCGCCTCTCGCAGGAGGCAGGGACCAAGATGCCTGGATATGAGGCTGCAGCGCAGCCTCTGGAGGGGCGGACAGCCAGGTGCTGTCGCCGTGTCCAAGGAAGGAAGGGGCCATGCACACCATCCCCCAGGTGCTCAGAGAGGCAGGCGGGGCCACGCGCTTTCCACGGCGATCGGATGGACACCCTCGCTGCGCCTATCCACGGATGAGGGGACCGCCCAGAGGCTAAGCAGTCACTGGCAGAGGGCTCTGGAGACGGAAACGGGGAGTCCATCATTCCCAGCGGCTGGGGAGGGCTGTGTGTGTTGGAAGGCCTGGGGTGCACACCAGCTCTGTGGCTTTGCTTTCGGGGGACAGAACTGACCTAAGCACCCCGAGGTGCAGAAGCTGCAAAAGCACACAGGTTTGGCAGGCTGGGGGCAGGACACGTGAAGCCCCAGGGCAGCGTAGGGGCACAGTCTGCATTTGGGGGGTGAAGGGATGGCGGAGTGGATCTCCCAGAGGCAACAAGACATAGGCATCGAGAGCTTGGACTCCCAGCCAGTGGCATGATCCCGACCAGGTCATGCTGCCTCTCTGGGCCTCAGTCTCCCCCACTATGAAATGGGGATAGCACCACGCTGGCCTGGTGGGTGTGCCTGGAGGTCAGTGAATTAAGATGTGGAAATATCTGGGAAAGCATGTGGTGGGCAGGAGGTGCCACCCACGGGCACTGTCAGTGCACCAACCCCGACTAGCCACGACGACAGGATTCCTTCCCAGGGGATGGATCTGGTGAAGCCGATCTGGGAAGTCGGGGCAGAGCTAGGAGGAGGTGTTTTAGGGAGGAGGGGCCCTGGCGACACTCGGGTAGAGAAGGACACCCTCCCGTGCTGTGTCCTCAGCTGGTACCTGCAGGGACGTGGATGCAGCTCCGATCAGCAGCCCCAGGGACTGCGCCACCAGGGACGTCATGGTGCCCAGCGCGGCGAACAGGACAAACCTCACGGCGTCAGACGGCTGTGACGTCATCCAGTACACGATGCTGCAGTAGGCCACGGGGAACATGATCTGGAAACACAGGGTCCGTCAGCCCTCGTGGAAATGTGTGTTTCCCACCCCGCCTACGGGGAACGGTGGAGAATTCGTGCCCCTTTGCTAACACACCTGGAAGGGCACGTCGGCCATGGTCTTGGCTAGGTAGTAGGCCTTCAGGCTGTACCAGTAATTCAGGTGTTCCCGAAGAAATACTCCCATCTCCAGGGGAACTAGGAGACAGAAAGAGGGAGAAAGGGGTCAGGCTGACACACCCAGGGGGCCGGATATTTGCCCAGGACACCTCGGGCTGAGCTGAGAACGCGGCGTGCACCTGCAGAGCGTGCAGCACTCGGGAGATTGAGCTAAAACACAGATGATTTACCAGCCGGGTGACACCGCCGACCATTCTTATGACCCAAAGAGTCGCCAAGTGGAAAATCAGTGGAGAAGGCTGACATGGGTACTGGGCATTGTTTCAGCGACTCGCACAACTATTTCCTGCCAACCTCAACACTAACCAGTGTGATTCCTTCCACAGGCAAGAGCCCCCAAGCCGGTCCTGAGAATTCAGGGCCATTTAGGGTGGCAGCGCCGGGGGAGTTTAATGCTGGAGTTCACTGTCAGCTGGAAGTGAGCAAGGGCAGCGTGCTCTCCAAACAATCTGGAACCCCATGGACATCCATCTAGAAACAGCTTTATCCACTCACAAATTCGGCCACGGCAGGCTGCCTTACTAAGCCAATGAGGTGACATTTAAACAACAAGACGCGAGGGATTTCTGATTAGAAAACCTTCGGCCTTCCGCAATGCTCACAGGTCTTCCATTAGTGATTAATTCCTTTAGCTTGGACATGGAATGCATTTTCTCATCTAAGAGAAGACACGACAGTACCTGTCCACAAAGAAAATGATGTTTCGAGAAACCAAGATGTTATGTGTCAGAAAGCTCATCTATTGGCTGAGCCAGGACCTCAGTGCCCCGTTGGTGGGAGGGTATGCAGGGCCGGGCACTCACACGTGAGAACGGTGGGCATGAGGGCTGCAAACATGAGGAAGAGCATGGAGAAGAAGAGGAAGCCGGAGTTACTCAAGACCTTCTTGGCCTCGTTCCCAATCCCCAGGTACAGCAGGCCGATGAGGAGGCCGATGCCAATGTGAGACGTGATCCGCAGGTGCGTCAGGACCTGGGGGCACACACGGTTCTCGCTGATGTGCGTTGGGGTCGGGCAAAGACCGCAGGGCCGAGGCCTTCCGAGGCATCGGTCCCTGATTTCTCCTCCCGAAGAATAAACCCCAACCCTAAGCCAACTCTCTCTCTCTCTCTCACACACACACATGCGCGCACACACACACACACACACACATGCACACAGCAATTTACTGCTGTTCAAACAGAAGCAATTGGCATCCTCTGTTCAATCCCCTTCACAAACGGCACGAAGGGCAGTCTGCCTTCAGAGGAGGGAGCAGGTGAAACAGTGCTGGGGGGACCAGGGGGATGGATACATCCTGGCCCCTCCTCGGACGGCTCTGGCCCAGCCAGCCTCAAGCCCTCCAACTTTCAAAGTAGGTCCCAGAGGCCCCACTGGGCACACTCAGCCCTTCCCGGCAGGTAGCCTGCCAGGTTGTCCGCTGTGACGGGTGGATGTGATCACAGCTCCTGGTCACTGGCCACCTCCTGCTCGACCACACTCTGGGCCCCTGTGCCCTCAGAGCCTCCCGGAGTGACGAGCACACTCCCACTTGGGCTTGGCCAGAGGAATGCAAGCACAGGAGACGTTTGCCGCCTCCAGCAGGAGGTTTTACAGGCTGGCCCCTGCCATGTTCCAGGAAAGGAGCTGTGTCTCCATGCTGGGACCCAGGATGAGACGTGTGGGGCAGGGCCACAAGCCACAGCTGCCAACACACAGCACCAGTGCAACGTATGTATTTACTGTCATAGCCACCAGTGCTTGGGGAGTGTTTGGTGCAGCAGCATCGAGGACGGAAGGCTGACAAATGCAAATGCAGGGAAAACAGCCTGAAAGTTCTGTCAGGACGAATAAACCAGAAAATGATCCCACAGCTTCCTTTGCCATGAAAAAGTGCTTGCAAACAGCCTTACCGAATCCCTCATGATACTGAGGAAAGTCCTTTTGAAGAGGATGCAGAACTGGGTGAGGCAGCTGGCCGAGAAGCTGTGGCAGCCCTCCATGGAGGTGGAGTCCTGCGGGCGCACACGGGAAGGGGCGAGGTGAGCCGCCAGCCCTGGACGCATCTCCCCTTGGCTCAGAGAAAGCCCCCATGCAGCAGGGTGCAAGATGCAGCATGCAGCTGTCCCGCGGGGGGCCGGGGGTTTGCATTACCTTTCTCAACCCCTGCAATCGTTTTGTCTGCTTTACCTCTTCAGAGGGCCGGTGCCAAAGAAAAGGGTTCACCTCGGCATCCCCCCCAGGCTCTCTCCTGTGCTCAGAGTCACACATGCCCTCCCGGACGGCTCTCACCAGGCGGCTGTTCTGGTCGCCGTATTCGCCGGATGCGACCTCCATGACTGTGGGAGACACAGACGGGTGAGCCCCGGGCTCCGGGGAGGAGCCCCCGTGTTGCTAATGTGAACCCGGGCCTTGTTGGTTTTGCGACAACACAGCCTCGAGCCTCGCGGGAGTACTTTTAGCGGGTTATGGGGATGTCGCATGATAGGATAAGATCATTCCACCACCAATATTTCTAGGGCCCCAGAGAGGGCATTTATCACATCAGGATCCTAGAAATGCAAATTCAGACGGTGACGCCAGGGAGCCTGAGAGGTAACCAGCTCATGCGTCTACTAACTTATTCACCCACTGATGTTTATTGGGTGCCTGCCTCAGGCATTCAAACCCCGGGTCTGGAGCCAGGAGACGCGTGGAAGGGGGCTTGCGTGTCACTACGGGCTCAGGTGGGAGGGACGGGGGCAGTGACCATCCTTCAGCACCACGGACAGCCCTTCAGGCCCACCAGCCTGCTTGGACCCCTCGGCCCCCCCTCCTGGTCCCCGAGGACTGTGTCCTCCACTGCCCCTGCCCCTCACTCCCACGGCCTCTCTGTGGCCCCTGGTTCCACACCCCACACGAGGGCTGCTCCTTCCCACTCGTGACCTGCGGTCTCCCATGCTGCCTTCCCATGGCCCCTTCCCTCACGGACTTGTCCTTGAGGAAGCCCAAAGTTCCCAGCCTTCATCTTTTGGCCCCCGCCCTCTGGCCACACCAGCTATCTGCTTTCCCTGAGCCTGAACCAGGGCAGCCAAGCCCTCTTAGATCCTATCATAAACCAGGACATGTCGCCACAAGAGAATGTCATCATCAGTGACGCCACATGAACCCAGCAGGGCCGGCTCACGTCGCCACTCACACTCGCCATGCTCCAGATTGCCACTCTCCCCTCCTTCCATCCTTTCTCTGGTGATGGAGAGGGAATAGAAGCTGCCAGAAGAGAACGCTCTCACCTTCCCGAGACCTTTCCCACAGTCCCATGTGCCCAATTTCCTACCCCCTAGGTCCTCTCCTCTTTGCAGATGCTGGACCTCCCCACTCTGCCCCGGCTCCGTGGCCCCTGTCCCCACCTGCCTTCTCTCTCCGGGGAACAGGGGTGTGATGGTCATAGGCACCGGCCACTACCTTCACAACACACTGAAGCCTCCATTCAGGTGAAGTTCCCCTCCCCCTCAGCCCCTTCCATCACAGCCCACTTCTCAGAAGACAGAAGCTTGGCCTGGGAACCATGTCTCATGGAACACAATTTGGGGGATGACGTTGTAGAGATATGGAATCCTAGCAGTGCTGTGGGGGGAAAACATCTGGATGGGAAAGGCTGACGGCTGGGACAGAGAAGGAGGGTCACCAGGTTGAGAACATCCTTCCTCACACACCAAATTCACATTCACCTGGAACCTCAGAATGTGGCTTTATTTGGAAAATGCTCTTTGCAGATGTAATTAGTTATGGATCTTGAGATGAAATCATCCTGGATTTAGGGTGAGCCCTGAGTCTCATGACTGGTGTCCTTATAAGAGTAGGAGAGGACACCCAGAGACACAGAGGAAAAAGCCATGTGAGGACAAAGGCAGAGTACGGAGTGACCCAGCCACAAGCCCAGATACGCTGGGGCCTGCAGGAGCTGGAAGAGGCAGGAAGGACTCTCCTCTGAGCCTTCTGAGCCAGCATAGCCCTGCCCACACCTTGACTTTCAGCCCAGAACTGCAAGAGGATGAGTTTCTGCTTTTCAGGCCACCCAGTCTGTGGGGCTTCCTTGCAAAAGCCATGGGCAGGATATACCTGCAAAGACTAGACCCCAATACGGGGACCAAGGTGGGGGAATGGGACTGAGTAGGGGGTGTCAAGCACTCGGCGGCCTAGTAAATATGAGGCTCTGGAGAAAAGGAAGGCAAGAGGGATGCCAGGCTCTGTGGCTTGCAGAGTGGGATGGTGGGGGAAGACTTGGATTTGGAGATGCGGCCTGGAGAGGCTGTAGGGTTTGCTGACAGACGTGTGGGGCATGGTGTGCAGGAAGGGTGCTGGGCCCAGAGACCAGTAGGGGAAATGTGATGACTGGCAGGGGCGTCATGGCCCTGGAGCGCATGGCTGAGAGGAGAAGTCAGGGGAGGCACCTGGGAGCAACGCCAGCGTGCAGGCTCCTACATCTCAAGGCCCGAGACACGGCACACTTGGCTGCCAAGCTCGGGACCAAGCTCAGGAGAAGGAACTCGGACCATCAGCTTGGTCTCTTGGTCTCTGGACTCTGAGCATCACCTTTTTGTTATGTTTGGTAGAAATCTAAATCAGCATTTTAACAACTTGGTGAATCAATGTAAAAGGGTCATTTTTTAAATTTTTAAATGTTATTTATTTTCAGAAAAACTTCGTTTAAATCAGAAACCTAACACAGCAGAGCATTAGGAAAACCAGCACCTAACAACAGCATCCTTGTTCTAGGTCCCAGATATCTTCTCTGGAGGAAGGAAAACCTCTTCACTGTTCTTAAAAGCTCCACCACAGGACAGCGGTCGAACCATGTGTGGAATATGAAAGGAATTTCTGATTTGGGGGCTTCAGGTAAAAGTAGAAACCCACTGAGCGTGGAAAAGAGCTTCCTTCTTTCCCCTCCAGCTGGTCAAGGGGCTACTTACCAAAATCAGCTGGGTTGTGATAGGTTGGGCAGTTCAGACCTAAATCCCTCAAGTACGGTACAAGATTTGAGACTTTTCCCCGGTACACACATTGTCCTTGACTAAGGACATAAAGCTGGAAAAAAAGAGAGAGGGAGAACATCGACCTTGTCCCACCTTGTAAAGCAACAGGAGCCGTCAATCCATATACCCCTCGATCCACTGCCCATTCAACCTCCATCCATCCATCCATCCACCCATCCACCATCTTTCCACCTACCCATCCATCCACCCTCTCATTTATCCACCCATGCCACTACCCATTCAACTTTCTATCCAACTACCTATCTACTCATTAATCTATCCATCTACCCATCCATCCACCACCCATTCCAGCTTCCATCCATCCACCCACCCACCCATCAGCCTTCCATCCATCCATCCATCCATCCATCCATCTACCCATTCATCCATCCACCCACCTACTTATCTACCCATTCATCTACCACCCACTCAACTATCCACCTACCCATCCTACATCCATCCACCCACTCACCCGCCCACTCATCCATCAGCCAATTTCTCTCACTTTCAGGAGAGCTTTCCATTACGTCCCCAAAATGTTAAAGTTTAACGGGAACTTTAAGTCAGGGAAGATATCAAATGGACAGGCATTACTTTATTATATTACTTTTCTTCCCCCTCACACTAACCAGCTGCTAGGAAAGATTTTGAAACTATACACATTTCATCCCTGGGCGTGTGTGTGTGTGTGTGTGTGTGTGTGTGTGTGTGTGTGTTTTGCTTACAATATCAAAACCTAAGATTTATAATAAAAGAAATGATGTTGTACACATAGGATAACCTATCATTTAATTCTGTAAAACAGGTGTCCCCCATTGTTACAAGGGCAGGGAAAATGAAGCTTTAGCAATGTGTGACCCTGTGGCCGGACATCAGCCCCAGAGGGAGAACACTGGCCAGCTCTTTCTACCCACTACCGCCCTGCTGCCTTAGCTGCTTATGACTCTAAAGTCTTCTGAATCATAACATTTAAGGCCACTCAGAAATGAAGACACCCCTGGGAACTTACAAGAAGCTGTGAGTCCCTGGGATTTGGTGTCACTTGGGCTGTCACCACACGTACCTGGTCAAAGAGTTCGAAGAGCTTGGCGCTGGGCTGGTGGATGGTGCAGATGATGGACCTCCCTCCTTGAGCCAGTCCTTTCATCAGGGAGACCACCTGGAAGCAGGACGCGCTGTCCAGGCCACTGCAAGGCAAGGGGCACCGTGAGATGCCTGTGGGACCCCCCCAAACCGTAGCCCACATTCAAAGCACAGGGAGGAGGTCTATCCTGCAGCCTGAGCTGTCATGTCTTCTAGAGTCAGACAGGGAGAGAGGGAGGGGAGTCAGGTGGGACCAGGGATAGGACAAAAAGGGGCAGGCAGAGCTTGTGCCTCCCCCTCCTGGGGCGACTCAAGGGGCCCCTATAAGAACCCTGGCGGAGAGCGCAGGGCTCTTCCCTCCACTGCCCTTGAGTACCTGGTGGGCTCATCGAAGAACATGACAGGAGGGTTGTTCACCAGCTCCAGGGCGATGGCCAGGCGCTTCCGCTGGCCGCCAGAGAGGCTTCCGGTCCGCGTGTTGGCGCAAGACAACAAGCCCAGAGCCGTCAGGATCTCCTTGACCTGCGGGAGCAGCAGAGCCAGAGTGGCCGTCAGGGACTGCCTGCCACACCTCACCACCTCCAGGCTCACGCGCAAACACCTGCCACCGCCCCCGACGCGCTCGTGGACACACATGGATGGGATTGCATATGAGGGCCCTTCGCAGGCTGCCCGCTGCCAAGTGGGCAGGTGTCTTTCCAAGTCCGAGGTCCTGGTTTGGGCCCCGGGGGCTGGGAAGGGGCGCTGGAGTCCCAGGTCAGCCTCCTGCTGGTGACGCTACAGGCTTCCTCCCTTGTAAGCCCGGCTCAAGGCCAGGGTTCTCGGAAGGCGCTCGATCACCATGTGTAGAGTGGCGGGATTGACAGACACACAGACAGGATGATCAAGCATCTTCTTTTTTTTTTTTTTTAAGATTTTATTTATTCATGAGAGACACACGGAGAGAGGCAGAGACAACAGGCAGCGGGAGAAGCAGGCTCCCTGCGGGGAGCCCGGCGCAGGACTCGATCCCAGGACCTCGGGGTCACACCTGAGCCGGAGGAAGATGCTCAACCACTGAGCCATCAGGCTTCTGACAGCACAAAGGGGAGGGCCATCGTGGCGGTGCAATGGGAGACGCAGTGGAAACAGCGCAGCGCTTGGCACGGAGGCAGCAGTGTAATCCACAGCAGCTGCTGAGGGCCCGGGAGCTCCTGCACACACACACCACACAGGCCTCTCGGGAAGAAGGAAAGCCGCCCCGTTGGCACCTGTCATGGCAGAGCCAGGTCTCTGAGGTGGCAGCAAGGCCAGGAAAGGGCTTGAAGCAGTCACTGCCTGCATGGGCCCTGCCGATGCCTGTCCCCACCCCGGGGCACCGGGATACAAACAGTCCGCTGTGACTAAGCTTCCGTGTCCGCTCCAGATTATCGGCCTCGTATTGACTCGGGGAACAGAAAGTCAGCAGACTCGAGCGCAGCGGTCAGGTGTCTTCCTGCAGGCAGCCCTCGGGGCGCTGGGGGTGGGCGGCCACCCGCCCTGCCTCCACCCCAGGCTCACCTCCCGGGGCCGGCCCTCCTGGAGGTCCCACGAGAATGTGCCCGGCCCCCATCTCGGCCTCTGGTGGCGGACCCCAGGCCAGTGGCTTCTCTGGGGAGATGAGGTCATCCAAGAGGAGAAGGAACTCACAGGGAAGAAAATTTCCACTCCAGCTCTTGAGTTACTGACGTATGGTCGGGACAAAATGCAGCCCCGGTGACAGGATGAGCCAGGACACTACTGCTCCGCAGGCCAGGAGTCGGGTCAGACGGACCCGGGTCCGAATCCCGGTAGGCATCTTTCTTATTGATCTGTAAACCCAACGCCCTGCCCTTCTAGAATGCCCTGCATTTGAGGGATCCCAACCGGGAAAGAAGGTCAGAGAGGTTGCCCGGGAAGGGCCATCAAGGCGGGGCAGGTGGGGAGGGCTCTTGGCACACCTTCCCTCCCCTGCTGACAGCATCCGTTGGTCTTCCCAGAACCACCAAGCTTGCGCGGAACCACAGGCCGAACCCCAGGTTCTTCTGGAACCACAGGCCGAACTTGCAGAATGAAGGGTCACTCCGCTCATTTCAGGCTTGCCTCTGGGGCCCCCCGCGGCTCAGCACGGCACATGCCCACTCCTTTCCACCATCTGTCCTCGCAGGGCCCCTCTTTGTGGCTGGGGGTGCCCCGCCCCACATGCCCTCGACCCCCATGGACAGGATGCAGGAGGTGGAGGCAAATGTCGGCACCAGCCCTTCGGCTGCCCCGTCCAGCCCATTTCTCCAATGTTCTCTCAAGAGTGATGCTCCACAGGTTGGTTCTGTTTTAAAACTAGTCAGAAAGAACAACGTCCCAGTCCTCCCAGGACTGTCGCTCGTAAGCAAGCCCCTTGCTTGGGACCCTCAAGGGCGGGGGCCGCTTTTCTGGGAACCGAGGCAGGCTGTGGACCACACATTCCATTACCTACTAGAACATTCCATTCTATTGTTTCCATGAGACACAAACAACCGCAGCCTGGGTTGGAGGGAAATGAGTCAGGGCAGGCATTCGGCCACTGTTTCATCCTTGAAATAACCGCTCAATCCTGCGGATGCTTTCTGGGGGGAGGCAGGACCTACACTTGGCTGAGGACCGGAATGGGGGCTTCCGGTAAACAGCGTGTGCAGGACCCAAGACCAGCGCTAAGCCCCACAGGGAGGGCTCACGGCCTTCTCCACCCAGCAGGGGACGAATCTGAAGAGGGAGGCAAGGCTCCGGCTCCTTTGGGAGGACTCGGCCACACAGATGGCAGTGAAGCCCTCGCTGACTTGACGTCGTTGCTCCTGTAAAGCCAGCTGAGAACGGCACGCGGCTGTCCTCATGTCCTTGACTTAGGCCAGGCATGCGGAGGACGTGCACACGGGCATGGCCGGCCGGGAGACGCCTCCTCGCCCTACCGAGAAGGCCGCCTTGCCCCATCCCTTCTGCTATAGCAGGAGGAGTGGGCCGCCGTGGGGCTCCCCCAACACCCTGAGCGGCGACGGGGGCCCCGTGATGTAACAGGCAAAGCTGGCGCAGGAGACGAAAGGCCTGGCTGCCTGTGTCTGTCACTACAGCACGCGTTGCCCTCCGAGCCCTTCAGTGAGAGCTACGTCTGTGTTCCCCTTCCACGTGGAAAGGACGGTCCACACGCGTCACGCTGCAGGAAAATCACCCCATGTCTGTTCTGCGGGGTCATTATCTAAGCTTCACCGCGCCCCGGAGGGCAGGTGCGGCCTGGCCTCTCAGCCCTCGCTATGGCCGGAGGTCCAGAGCGCTGCGGACAGCGGCCCGAGGTTACCCAGCAGGTCCCAGGGGCCAGGCCTGGTGGGGCTCCCCTGTGGACCTCGCTCCGCTTCTCTGTGTCAGCAAGACCCTCGGCCTGCCTCATGCACTCAGCACCGAATTGTGCAGCTGGGAGTGGGACCCTAACTCAGCCCCCATTGCTGCGAGGGGTGTTCCCGTTGCTGTTGTGGCTGCTTCTTCCCACCCCACCCCCACTCTAGCCCCACCACCCCGGGTCAAGGTGGCTGCTTGGGAGAGACTAGGGTCCTGCAGGCTTTCCCCACTCGACCTGCACCAACGTCACAGCCCCCTCCCCACCTTCCAAAAGGGACTCAGCATGCATAACCCCCACATTTGCACGTCTACGTTCTGGGTTCTAGCAATCATTTCGTTCCTCTGGAGTCAGAATAAAAGCTCCCCAGGAAGCACCCCCGACAGCGCAGCGGTCGTGTGTCCTTCTCCCGCCTGCATGGGAGGCTGACCCCGGGCTCCTGGGCTGATCCTGAGGATTCCAAAGGGTGCAGGCTGGGCCGGAGGCCATGGGGTGGGGTGGGGTGGGGTGGGGTGGGGGAGAGGATGAGCCCCAGTGATGCCTGGCATTGTTTTCATGACACATTTATGTAACGTTAACTATTATGCACCACGCAAAGGGAACAGGCACGGTAAATAGAATTGCTGTTAAAATATTTCCTGGGACGCCCGGGTGGCTCAGTGGTAAGCGTCTGCCTTCGGCTCAGGGCGTGATCCTGGGGTCCTGGGATCGAGTCCCACATCGGGCTCCCTGCATGGAGCCTGCTTCTCCCTCTGCCTGTGTCTCTGCCTCTCTCTCTGCGTCTCTCATGAATAAATAAAGCCTTTTTTAAAAAAAATTTTTTTCAAAAAAAATTTCTGATGCATCACTCTGGTGTACAGCAAATGTGAAGCCAAGGTGCACCACCAGTGCTCGCCCTGCAGGTCCTACCCATTACGCTGCTGGACCATTGTCTTCCAAGAAGACAAGATAGTATTGCATAAGTGTGATTTCGCCCAATTTTACTCTTCCATGGAAACCCCACCAGCGCCAGGCTAGCCCTGCAGCGGAGGAGGGAAGCTGAGTTTCCCCCAGATGATGTGTAAACATAAACTGGTCACACCTGCTGAGTGGGGCTTCCCGGATCCCAGGGGCTCCCAGGGACTGCTTCCCTGGCACCCTCCCTGGGCCCTGGGCTTTGGGGGAGCGGGGAAAGAGGGATGAAGAGGATTAGAAGGTCTCTGGCATCCTGGAAACTTGAAACTTGTTTATTTGATTTTTTTTTAAGGCCGCTTAATAACGGGTAAGAACCTAATTTCTTCTTGTGAGTGCGTGTGGGTGGAGGCTGGTTATTTTTAAGCGAATGACTAACCATGTTCGTTGTAAGTGTTTTATAAAAAAGCAATGGAGTATAAAGCATGTTGAGCACCAGAAGGGGCAGGGCGCTTGCTCTAATGTTGAGGCTGGTGCGCTCTGGCCACCTAAGCTTTCCTGCCGTGTCCTTGCTGGTTGGTGGCCTCACCGAGATCTGGACGTTTTGTGGCAAGGAGGCCACTCTTGGACCCCCGGCTGCCAGGCTGGAGCGCACACCGAGATGTCACCGTCCCCCACACCGAACACTAGGTAACAAACCAGAAAACAGAACCAGTGCCAAGAAGTCCCTCCCCACACGTTTGCCAAATGGATTTCGTGAACTTTCTGGACTGTCTGTGGCCCAGGCGCACACTTACCATCTCCCTCCTGCCCTCGTCCTTCTCTTGGAGCTTCAGATGTGCAGATACCTGCAGGGGGAGGAATCAGAACAGATGGCAAGCCTCACTCTCACGGAGGGGAGCTCGGAAACCCCTCGGACGTCTTGGCGCCCACCCCCTTGGTTTAACAAAAGGAGGGCCCAGGAGGGCACTGCACAGCTGGGAAGCTTCCTGTTATCTCCGAGGGCTTCCCTGCTGCGCCCGCCACAGACGGGAGGTGTGGGCAACTGACAGGCCAAGGGGCTCCGGGCTCAGGGGCCTGAAGGTCCCTGTTGTATGTCTAGGAAGCTCACGGGCCATCTGTCAAACCACCGACAGATTAAAATGCTCCACAGTGGAGGGTCTACACCACACAAATCGGCCAGTGCTAAATATAAGGACTCCAGCTTTGTTGCTGTTTTGTTTTGCGTGAGATCCTGAGGAGCCGTCAGCACTCAGTACTGTTACCGGCTAACCAGACGCTTAGGTGGTCAGGGCCAGAGTCCCCCACAGGGAAACAGGGAGCAGGGCAGTGAAGACAGGACCACACTAGCATCCTGATTGACAGCTTAGACAGGACCACAAGAGCCTCCTGTCTAGCAGCCTCTGCAAGAGTGACATTTGCAAAACATCATGAAACAGCACAATTAGCCGTAAAACATTGGCCACTGTCACGAGTTGGGGCAGCTAGTCTCCAGGTGTTAGCCTAACACACCAGCAACACATGAACCATAACCCACCAGGTAGACAGGTGTGTGACCGAAGTCCCGATCGGTGCACCTCAGCGGCCAACCCACAGGGGCCACACTCAGGATGCTTCAGAGTTCCCCGAAAGAGCTCGTAAAAACCCCTAGATTTAAACGCCAAAACAGCCACCCTCCTGGGCCCCTCCCTCTCTGGGAACTTTGTTCTATCACCCAATAAACCTCACTTTGCTGCCCACCACCCTTCGTCCGGTCTACATCCTCACTCTTCGATATGGCGCGACCAAGAACCCGGGCAGTAAGGGGACCCAAACCCTGTGGCAGTATCAGCCCTGGTCCTGCCCTGCCTGGTTGTGTGGGTGGTCTTGGTGCACAAGGAGACTCTGTTTCCTCATGGGCACACTTCCCCAGCCAGTGAGCAGGGGAAGAGGCCTGGCCTAGATGGCTCTCAGGCCAACACCCAAGGTCACTTCGCCATCCACCTTGTGGTCATGAGGATCAGAGGCAGCACGTGGAAAAGCACAGCCATCCTGACACGGGACTGGGGTCGGGGGCAGGTGCCCAGTGTCATCCCTACGCCTGTGGCAGGACCTTCAGAAGTAAAAAACAAAAAAGCAAACAAACAAAAAAATGATTCCCTCAAGTGAGGGATGATTTTCAAGCGTTTCGTAAAAATTCTCAAAGTCAGAATCTAATTTAATTTCACTCTGAAAAGGAATTTGACAGCGGAGCCTGGTGACAGGTTGGGGACAGTCACTGGTCTTGTCTGCACAAGAAAGCAGTGATGAGGCTGGAAGTCAAAGGGAAGTTTCTCGGTCAAGGAACCCAGTGAGTAGTTCAATAATCGGCCAAGAAGCTGAACTCTGGTCACCCAAGAGGAAGGAGAAGTAGCAACTGAAGAATTCACCAAGCTCGAATTTCTAAATTTGCTGTTCTATTGGCAACTCCTCCTAAGCTCCCGGTGCCCCCGTCAGAATGGCTGTTTGGAGGCAGGATAAGCTCCCAGGGGCTCCGAGTGCAGGTGCCAGGCCCGGCGGAGAGCTCTCCCCCTCCCTACAGGACACTCGGTTCCAGGGAGGACGAGAATGAGGACACCCCGCGGAGCAGGTCAAGGGGGCAGATGGCATATCCGACATCTTACGCTGCTTCCCTTTGCCCAGATAAGAACCCCTTGGAGTTGGCCTTCAGGTGAAACGCCAGGCAGCTACTCTCCATCTCCAGCCCCGCAGAGAGGAAGCTTTGCCCCCTCCAAGTCGGAAGCACAGGGCAAGACCTTGCTTGGCAGGAAAACCAAGGCAAACACCCGCTCATCGACCAGAGGGAGCAGCTGAGAACGCTCCCCGGCGTGCCAGGGGGGCCTGGAGGCCGGGCGCCGTCTTTTGCAGCGGGCCAGGGGAGGGCAGAGAAGCAAGCAGCCCCAAGCACAAAAACGTGTGGGCTGCTCCAGACCCCGTCGTGCAGGCGCCCGGGGCTCACTGCCTAACCCTGGGAGGTGCCCTTTCTCCTGTGCTTTGCATATTTGGTGACTGCGTGGGCCTTTGTGCATACGGGGCCCGGGATGCAGGGTGTGCAGCCAATGCTGGTTCCACTCCCCGCCGACCCCAGCCGGCAGGGGGTGCCGAAGACCAGACCCTCAGGGCCCTAACCCAGGCGCCAGATCGGAGAACTCAGGCCCAAAGCCACAAATAAGCAGGGACACCTGATGGCCCACAGCAGAAGGGCTGCGGCCACCTCGAAGGAGTCGCCCACACAAGGTCTCGCACACTTGACCACGATTTTGCCATCCAGAGTCTATGAGAACTCAGGGTCTTGGGAGTTTGTTGTCGATGACGCGTCCTAACAGCATGCCTGGCGTCGGAGCCCCACCTGACTGTGCTCGGGTGACCCGCAGCGCCCCCAGCCCCACGCCGGGCACTGGTCGGTCACATGCGGGCGGAAGGGAGGCCTGCCCGGGGCGGGCACAGGCCAGCGGGAGGCTCACCATCATAGCCTCCTGCACCGTGAGGTGTGGCAGCAGCATGTCGTCCTGCATGATGTAACAGGACACTTTCCGGAAGCAGCGCAGGTCCCGGGGCAGGCCGTTGATGAGCACGGCCCCCTTCATGCCGGTCTCCCTGCAAAGCCAAGAGAGCGCATGGTCAGTGCCTCCTCCGGGGCCTCGGGGAGGGAGGAGGCCCCTCCCAGCATCTTCCCAGATGAACCCATTATCGATTTATCGATTATGGCAGGGACGTCAAGGAACAGGAAGGGATGGGGACCCAGAACAGCACCGGGGCTCCCAGAAAGGAGCTGTGTGGAGAGCGTGCTCAGGATGGAACCAGTAAGGAACAAGTGCTAGTAAGCGAAGGTATGCGTGGGTGTTCCCACCTGCCAGCGCGTCACTCAGCCTGGGGTGTCCCCCTGAGGACCTGCCTCCAGCCCAGGGTGTCACCCTAAGAACCTGCCTCCTGGACGTCACAGAGTGCAGAAACACCAAGGGGCTGTGGAGACCAGTGAACTAACAGCTGGTTTCCCACTTCATCCCGGCCAGTACTGCAACCTTGGGCTCTTTCCTCCTGGGGATGGGCTGGGATCCCCCGGCCGCCGTGGGGCCCAGGCGTGGGGCCCAGGCACCTGCAGGCAGCGGTCGGCAGCCCCAGGCTGCCCCAGGCAGGACGTGGAGGGCTAACACAGGCCCAGGCTGGAGCTCGTGAGCCCTAGGCCCCACCTGATGCTGGTCTTCATTTTTTTTTTTTAATCTTTTGGGGTTTTTTTGAGAGAGAGAGCAGGAGTGGGGAGGATGGCTGGAGGGAGAGAGAGAGAACCTCCAAACTCCCCGCAGAGCACAGAACCTGACACAGGGCTCCATCTCAGGACCCTGAGATCATGATCTGAACTGAAGCCAAGAGTTGGGTCCTCAACTGACTGAGCCACGCTGGAGCCTCCATCCTAAGGCTTCTTACTGCTCAACCCTGAAGGCCTCACCAGTGTCTGTATGGAACCGTCGGAAGTGACAGGACAGAGGGAGGTGGCCTCACTTTCTCTGAACGCTGCCCCAGGCCAACAATGGGGCGAGAACCTCGTTCTCCGCGGCAGGTGTACTCACCTGTATCCAGCCAGAATGTTCATGAGCGTGGACTTCCCAGCCCCGGACGGCCCCATGATGGCCACCAGCTCCCCGCTGTTGAACTTCCCGGAAATCCCTTTCAGGAGGGTCTTGTATCCTGCAGAAAGCACATCACGTTCATTCCCGGCCTTTGCAGGCTCCGTGGGCTGGGCCGCACACCGTAGGGGCAAACCCACCCTTGATGATACAACCAACAGCCAAAACTTCTCATGTGGGGCATAAAATGCTGAGTTCTGGGTGAGAAGTCGGCCCCCTATGTGTCTTCGCGTCCTGCCTCGACTGCATCTCCCAGGTTCCGTCAGCAGCACCAGCACGCGTGTGCCCCTGCAGGGTGCACGAGGCGCTTGCACGCACGTTTTCTGGCCTACAAGGAATCCCCCACCCCATCGTGGGATGAGGAACCAGGTGTCTGGAGGCGGGGGGCGGAGGGGCTCCAGGACCCCACAACCAGTGTGAACAGATCTTAACTCGCGGCCACCCACCGGCCAGGCTGCCTCCACCCCCGAGACGGTGAAGCAAATGTCTTCCTTAATTGCATGATTATCATTTCACTTACTTATAACGTAAATACATCTAAATTATTCACGTAAAATGTATTCAGAAATCATTATCTTGTCATTAAGTAAAACAGCATTAATTAATCAATAATGAGGAGTTTATCATTTTGCAGCCACACCAGGTCGCTTCGGAGTTCCTGCCAAGTCTCCATCCGGGAGTTTCATGAAAGGAAAACACCCCCCGTCGCACGCAGAGCCACGTTCATCTTTCAGGTGGACCGTTCCACGGGCTGTGAATGACGGAATAGAAGCGACTGGACTCCCAGAGGAAGACGCCCCATCTGCAAACATTTTCTCCCTTCCTGAGAAACATCCTCAGAGCAGACCCTTCAACGATCACAACCACGCAAATGAAGCTTCTCACCTCCCGCAGCCAGTGGTTAGAGGGGCCCGAGAAGCACTCTGCGGACCCCTGGCTCTGGCCTTCCTCCCCGGGGGGCTGGCTGCATGCTCCCGGCACCCCCAAACCTGCAGGGCCCTGAGGCGTTCTTGCCGGGCCATCGATGCGTCTCTCACAGATGGGCGGCCTCCACGCCCCACCTGTCACCAGGCGCCACCTCGATTGGGACAGAGAGTCCCCGAGGATGCATTTCATCAGACAGAGAGCAGCGGAAGCAAAAGGCAGGAAGCCTGTGGCCCCGCGATCTGCCTCATTACGGAGAGCGGAGCGCAGCCGTCGCCTGGGGAGGGCTGACTGTCACCGGGTGGGAAGGGGCAGAGGAGCAAAGCACGCACGAGGTCTGGAGGAGGAGCTCACGTTCCTACCCCTGGGACGCGGGTGACTTAAGTCAGCAAACATGCACCAGAGCCTAGGGAGACCAGTGCATGGGGGGTTGGGACCCTAAGCGACAGCATCTGGGTTTTTCCCGTGGGGGACAGACACGCGGGCAAGTTAGGGAACAGCAGGGCTTCTTTGCAAGCTCAAGCTCCCGGCGCGAGGGCCTTCGTCAGGGTCCCCGGGACCCGCATGACATCACCGAGGGAGCGCTAACGCTGGGCGCGCATCCATTTGCTCCTGGCCTCCTGGAGGCTCAGGTCAGGATCGGGGTTGCTCCTGAGCAAACCCTCCCTCAGGCTGTTCTCCTGAGAACCAGGAACCGCCTGAGGACGTGGGTGGGTCCCTGGGATGACCACAAGATGACCACCGGCCACCTGGAGGCCGAGGGCAGTCTGCTGGCCTGGGGTGGCCCTGCAACCCCGGGTTCTGAGAGGCTGTTTCCTCTCTGGGCAGGGCCTCGGGGCATCCCCTGACAGCACCTGGGCTGTCCCCTGGTGTTGGGGTGCACACGGCTCCTCACACAGGCTGCGATGCCCAGGGCCAGCACACCAGGGTGTGCATCAAGGGTCCGGGAGCGGTGGGGGCATCGAGCCCTTTCAAGGGGGACGGTGGGCCCCCGGAGGGTGTAGAGCCAGCGGCTGGGACTATGCATCTGCCCATGAACCCCCATGCTGGCCGCACGGAAGCACCATGAGGTCCGGCGAGGCTTGTGAGGCTCAAGACTCGTGTCCCAGGGAGGGACGCGGGCTCCCAGCATAACCTGAAAGGACAGGTGGCACGCGGTGGGCTGGCCGGGGGCGGGGGGGGGCCTCCCATGCGGGGCCTGTGTGGGGTCGGGCAGCGGACAGAGAAGGCCCAAGACCTGGCTCGGGGCTGTGCCTTCTAATATCAGAGGCCTGTTTTTCTTTAGAAACAGCAAACACGCATTTGGGATAGAAGGATCACAAAAGTGACGGCGGAAACAAGTCACCTGTCTGTCCCACTTCTGGACCTGGAGAGGTCCAAGTGCATACTCGGCAGTGGGGCGCTGGGTGTGGGGCTGGGGGACCCGGACCCGTTACAGCGGGTTTCGTGGGTGTCCCACACGTGCACGACTCCCTGTTTATGTAACAAAATCGTCCTTGGCAGCAGAGCCTTGCGCTTGTCCCGTTCTAGAAATTCAAAAGGGAGGTGCGGCGTCCCAACCCCCCGCCCTACTTCCCGCTCATGAGCTCGCCCAGCCCAGTTGGTGGCATCACGGAGGGGCTGCCTCTTTCCTCCTTTGGGTGCCCTGGGTGCGTGTTCACGTGGGTGCTTGTCCTGCTCCTGCCGGTCGGGGTGGTGATGCTCGCGGAGGTGGGGGTGGGGGGTCCCAAGCACGGAAACCAGAGGGAGGCAGGGCCCCGCAAGGCCCGTCAGCAGCCCTGTGGGGTGCGGGCAGCCGTCTCTACAACAGCCAGGTCAGAAGCCAAATCAAAACCCAGACAAGAGAGGGGAGGAGAGACAGACAGAGACAGAGACAGAGAGGACAGTGCCCCAGGTCGCTCCATCACGGGGTGGAACCTGCTCAGACACTGAGTCCTCCCATCTCAGAGGATGTTGGCAGGCTCTGTCGCTGCGACCCAGGTTAGCCAACAGTGCTTTAGGGACACATGGTGTCTGTCACCACCTACAAGGTTCAGGGGACACACAGCAGCCTAACTTCAGTTGAGCGGCAGCGGCAGTGGGGGATGGGAGGGGAGTATAGAGGGAGGCAGGGATGGAGGGATGGGGTGAGGGGATGGGAGGGAGGGAGGCAAGGATGGAGGTGTGGGTCTGGAGAGGGAGGGAGGAAGGAGATCTAGGGTGGAGGGGGGTGGGAGGGAGGGACTAGGGGGTTTGCGCTCTACCTCTGCAGTGAACAAAATACCAGCCCCCAAAGGTGTCCCCGTCCTAATCCTTAGACTCTGTGGACTCTGTGTTACCTTGCAGACGGGATTAAGTTAAGGATCTTGAGAGGGAGACACAATCCTGGATTATCCAGCCGGGCTCAAACAATCACAGGGGTCTCTCTAAGGGAAAGAGGGCGGGCAGGTGGGGCAGAGGTGGCACAGGGATGCAGAGGTGGGGCTGAGGGATGCAGAGGTGGGGCTCAGGGATGCAGGGGTGGGGGGCGCAGGGATGCAGAGGTGGGGGCGCAGGGATGCAGAGGTGGGGGCGCAGGGATACAGAGGTGGGGGCGCAGGGATGCAGAGGTGGGGCGCAGAGATGCAGAGGTGGGGGTGCAGGGATGCAGAGGTGGGAGGCGCAGGGATGCAGAGGTGGGGGAGAGAGAGAAATCCGGGGATGCGGCGCTGCTGGCGGTGAAGATGCGGAAGGAGCCAGAGGCGAGGAGCACAGGCACTGGAAGCTGGGAAAGGCCAGGAAAAGAGTCTTCCTTGAAGCCTCCAGAAGGAACGCAGCCATGACTTGGACTCCTGACACCCCAAACTTGAAGACAATCCGGGTGTGTTGTCTGGAGCCCCCGAGTCTGTAGCAGGGACACCCCTACACTCAGCCCGGCCCTGCCCACCCCAGCTCGCACCCCACCTGTGCCGGGGTGCTCCCTGGGGGGCCAGGCCCCTGGACGACGGGGGCGGGGGGGATGACGGGACTCCCCTGGGGGTGCTGTGATGGAAATGCCAGCGAGCCTCGGCAAGGGGCAGCTTGGCGGCCGGCCTGCAGGGTGAGAAGGAAGCCCCGGGCTGTTCCAGAAGAGACGACCGCGGCCGTCTGGCGACTCTCCCGGAGAGAGCCATTCTGACGTTCGTGGGTAGTCCGCGTGGCACAAAGCCTGGTTAGCACACGTCCCGGGGTAGACTCTTCGCAGCGAGGTCGAAGGAGCAGATTAAACGCTGCGCCATTAAATGCAAACAGGAAAACGAGGAGGGGGCAGAGCCAGGCGCCAGGAGCAGCCCAGGGCCTCATCCCGCTGCACTCACCGCTGGGGAGCGGCCGCAGACAGGCCGCCCACTATTCTGGCCTCAGTTTCCCCAGGACGAAACCTCCCTCCGGCCCCAGAATCCTCTGGATGTGAGTCGCACGCAGCTTTCTTCCGCTGCACCACCCGATGGCAGCTGAGGTTCGCGCGCAGTTCCCGCTGAAGCGGCCCCGGGGTCCCGAGGCAGGGGACCCCCTGTGCACCCGCCATGCGCCCCGGGGTGGGGGTGGGGTGTCTGCTACTGCACCAGACCCAGGTCACCATCGTGCAGGGCCTGACGCAGCATCTTCCCTCAAGCTGAGCGGGGGTCTCATTTCACACAGACGTTCTCTGCCCCAAGCAAATTAAAGAGCCAGGTCATTAAACAGAGGACTATTTTGAAATACACGTGATTTTACTCTATTTCCCGGGTGACGTTTTGCGCAGCTAACCCACGGGATCCTAGACCTGGGGGCACGTTTTCCTGCTCTGCGAGGCAGGACTCAGGGAACCCGGTGCACGGCCCCTCGGGCCACACGCCACGCGATCCCCCGTCACGCGGAACGGCGCTCCGGGGACACTTGGTCTTCTCTGGCACGAGGCAGAAAGGTGGTCAGAAGCTCCCACCCCCCTGACGAAGACCAGCGCCGATTCCCAGAACACGAAAAGGACCCCGATCAGAAGATTGTGTGAGCTGGTGAGCACCGAGACGCTCCAGACCCTTCTCGATGCTTGGAAATGAGGAACAGCCTGTCAGTGGAGAGATGCGGGGCGGGGCATGGAGCCGTCATGTGGCTTCCGTGGCTCGGGTGTGGGTCCCGTGTTCCGATTGCTCCCGTCACCCCCAAAGTGTCAATGTCCCCTGTGCACGCCGATGCTGTGCATTTTTATCCGGTCTGCACGGAGCCGGTTTCGCCCGTGGGCGCCCTCAGTACGAAGCTCCAGTCTCAAGAACTCCTTGGGTAGCACGGTGGCCGGGACTTGGCGCCCCCTTGGCGGGGACGCACCTCTGGACCTGGCACATTTCATGGCCGGTTTAATCACATCCTAAAGTATATGCAAGTCTCCTTTGCCCCGAATTTAAACCCATTCCCATGAGGTCAGCGTCAGAGCGGCGGAGTGCCCCGCCGGGTAGTGCTGGCTACAGGCGCTGGTGGCCCCGGGTGACCGGCATGACCTGGGTGACGGGAAGTGGTGTCAGAGTTAGCATCCCCTCAGGGATCTCCGGGATGCTGACCCGCCGTCCTCTGTGGACTCGTGCCCAGCAGCTGAAGACCCCACTGGCCCGGAGGCGGAGACCCTGTCCTGCCAGCAACACTATCAGCATCTTTCCGTGTAGCTGCCACGGGCCATTTGGGGGCTAAGCCCTCCGCACGTCACCGAATCTGCCTCGGTGGCCACAGCAGCCCTGGGAGGGAGGTCCTGGCACAGGCCGAGGGACTCACCCAGGACACCCAGGGAGGAAGCGTCCACGTCCACACCCGGGCCAGGTCAGGGCCAGCCCATCCCCCAGGGTTGCTACCTCTCCGGAGGGGGCAGGGGGCACCCGGGCGCCCAGGTCCCTGCCAGCGCACCTTGGGGGCCGCGGCACACGGGCCAGAGGACAAACTTGCCATATGACCAAAGTTCTCAAAGACTGGCTGCGATCCTTCCCTCAAATCCTCTGCAGAATCAGGCAGGCAGGCTACGGACGCAGCACGCAAGGAGGAGACCAGTGGGAAGCACCGTTTCTGTGAGGCTGAAGAGCAGGAATTGGGGGAACTTGGAGGCTTTTAGGTGAAAGCGGGGCCACCCCCTCCCCAAAGCAGGGAGGAGCTCGAGCCGCGGTTAGAAGGAAAGAACAGCACAGGACAAACAGGAACAGAGGTCGGAGTCCCTGAGGGTCCCCTGGGTCTCCTGTGAGACCCCGGCGCCGGGTGGGGGGCACAGGGGCTCACTCAGCAATTCTGACCCCGGCTCAACTTCCTGGGCCCTCTCTACCGTCCCCGTAATTCCCATCGGCAAGAGCCCTCACGGCGAGGACCTGCCGCGCACGCTCGGCACACACCCTGCAGGCACGTGCACCGTGCACGCACATACCATGTACATACACACCATGCATGCACACACTTTGCAAACACACGCACACACCACGCATGCACGCACTGTGTACACACACACCATGCATGCATACACTGTACACACACGCGCACACCACGCATGCACGCACCATGTACACACACACCATGCATGCATACACTGTACACACATGCGCACACCATGCATGCACACACCGTGTACACACACACCATGCACGCACACACCATGTACATATAGCACACACCATGCATGAACACACCGTGTACACACATGCACACACCATGCATGCACGCACCATGTACACACACGCACACACCATGCATACACACACCGTGTACATACAGCACACAGAATGCATACACGCACCATGTACACACACGCAGACACTATCCATTCATGCATCATGTACTCACGTGTGCACACCACACATACACATGCCCCAAGGCCCACCACACACACACACACGCACGCACACATGCACATCCCACCACGTACACACTGCACACTCACACACTCCGCACCCACGCCAGCCAGTTAATTAGACCGCTGGCAGCACGGCAGCCCTGCCCCAGCGCAGGGACTAAAAACATAGCTGGGAGTCATTTACATCTGCCTGTCAGGCCTGAAGCAGTTTTTGTCACCATGTTATTTTTATACTTCTAAAAGCAGAACTGGTCTTTTTCACACGCTTCTAAACCTAGCTAGAACAATGAAGAAAAAAAACCCTTCTGATTATTCAAATGATGCCAAAAGTGCCAGTAGCGGTGCCAAATAATCTCCAAGTGTCACATCATGCTCCGCTGAAAACACAGCAGTACCTGGTTTCTGCACCCACGTCGTAACTTCTCTCTGGAGGACGATGTTTGTAAGATAAGCCCTGCTGCACACCTCCCTCCTCCTCCTCCCCTTCCCCCTTCCTCCTCCCCTCCCCTCTCTCCCTCCTCCCCCTCTCCTCTCCCTCCTCCCCCTCCGCTTCCTCTCCCTCCCCTCTCTCCCTCCTCCCCCTCTCCTCTCCTTCCTCCCCCTCCGCTTCCTCTCCCTCCTCTCCTTCCCTCCTCCCCTACCTGCTCCCCTCCCCCTTCCTCTCCCTCTTCCCCTCCCTCTCCCTCCCCTTTCCTCTCCCTCCTCCCCGCTCTCCTCTCTCTCTCCCTCTTCCTCTCCCTCCCCCTTCCTCTCCCTCCCCTTCCCTCCTCCTCTCTCTCTTCCCCTTCCTTTCCCATCCTGTCCCCTCCTCCCCTTCCCCACCTCTCTCCCCCTTCTCCCCACAACTACTCTTGGCCCCAGAGCTAAAAGCACCTCTTCTTGAAAACTGACTCTCACTCTCCAGACCCCTTCGTCTTCCACCTCCAAGAGTAACCTCAAGGCAAAAAGGACAAAAGTCCATATTCCTACACATCCGGCCACGTCATTTCTACCCTACCTGCTTCTTCCCTCAATCTTAAGGGGCTTCACACCCACGACTCAGTTTTCCTTATTAAGTGGCAAAGCCACACCCACAGACCAGACCTCTTTCCCCTTTTCTGTGTACCTTTGGAAACACTAAGGGGGCTTTTGAGTTGAGAGCAGGAGCAGGGGCCAGGCCAGGGCAGCTGGGCTTAGTAATAGGAACAAGGGAGATGAGCAAGAGCCCCTCATAAAATGAGGACATGACCACGTGTCCCTAAACCGTGCAAGCGGCTCGTCACCCCCTCTGCCACACCCGTGAGTGCTGGGGCAGCAGGTCCAGTTCCACTTCAGAACAGCACTGCGACCTGTGTTCCACTGGACTAGGACCATCTAACACCAACACCGGACTCACAACCGTCTCGCGAGTGATAGCAGCCAAAGCTTGCGGAGGCCTGGCCCCTGGGTGCGACTTGAATGGGCTCCAAGGGTCGCCAGGCCACAGTTCAGGATGCCTCTCCACCCTTTCTTCCTTAGGGCCTCTCTGCATCATCATCTGGGTTCTGTGGTCTCCCTCACAATCCACGTCTGTCCGTCTGCCACCCCAGCCCCGGGCCCTCCCGGGTTCCCCCTCTCCCTGGCTCCTCGTTCTTTCTGCCTGCTTGGGCCTAAGTATTTGAAACTGCGATGCCAGCAAATTCCATGGGAGACGGTGCTCAGTGTCCCGCAAGCGCCCCGGGGGAGCACATGCCATCACCCTCCGCACTCCCCCAGTCTCCTGCCCCATCAGTAAGGCGGGCTGCAAGCCCATCCTCTTGAAACATTCCTGCACAAGCAGGGTCCCTGCCGGCCCCTCAAAGCCGAGTTACTCTGCAGCCTCAGAGGAAGCAGAGCGTCTGGGGCCACTCAGCAGAGTCGCTAAAATGCCGGTTCCCTGTCCTGCCCTGGAAGCCAGTCATGGCACCAAGGGTGTTGGACCGGGTCTCTACAGCTTTATAGCACCCACATTCTCTGCCGACAGGCCCCACTTCTGACCCCAGCGTCTCCCACGGGAGTAGCGACCGGCCCTTGACTCAGGGCACAGTGGATGCACTCCCTGGGGACCAGCCTCCCCAAGGCTGGGACCCGGACTTTAGATGCCCCAACCGCATCCTGAAGCCCCTGCTCCATCCATCCTGTGTGACGCTGCTGCACGCGGGCATGCAGGGACTGCGGGAGACGGAGCGTCGCGGGGCAGCCCACCGTGAATTACTCAGGATGGGGAACGTAATTACGAAAATCACTCAGATGGGGAAAGAAGCAAACTCATGCAAAGTTCTTCCTTGCATGGCCCCATCAAATAGCGGATTCCCAGCCTCTGAACCTCGCTGGCTGCCACCACCACCCGCCTCGGATGACATGGGGAAGAGGGCTTCCCTCCAAATGACTTCCCAGGCCCTTCCCCAAAGTGGGTTAAGACCCAAGTGATGAACCTCAAAGCCCCGAAGAAAGGCCCTCTGGAGGCCCATGAAGGGGCTGCGGTGGTGAGGACGGTGCTCACGGCAATGGCCCGCGCTTACACGGCCTGCTGGGCCTCGCACCCTGCTACCCTCCCACCCGTACTAACTTACCTGATTCCCACACCACCCGGCATGGGACGTGCTTTAAAGCCCCCATTTCGTGCATGAGAAAATTGAGCCGGGGAGAGCTAAATTACTTGCCCTGGGCCCCACAGCCAGCAGGGGGGAAGCCGGAGCTTAAACCACGCATGCACGCAGCCTGGTCCAGAGTCCACCCAGGATGCAACCCTCACTCCCCAACGCAGATGGCGCATTTGTGAGGTGCTGGGAGGATAGAGAAATAAATACACGTGCACCCACCCCCCAGCTGAGGAAACAAGCACAGCGCCAGCCGTACCCCCGGCCTGCCTGGTGCCCCCACACTCTCTGTGGGGCCACATCCACCCCGCTACCCCGAGATCTAAACACTGTGGGAGCTCAGGGGGCTGTCCAGGCAGCTCCGACCCCTTTCTTTTCTGGGGATCTGGCCTCATTACACATCTGTCCTCCACCCCTGCTTCTTCACCTGGTACAGATGCCCACCCTGCTGTGCTCCTGGTTCCTAGAACATTTCCTGCGCATCACTCCTGCCTCCCACGATCCCCTGCCCTAGGTCAATGTAAACTCCTCCAGGACCATGCTTTATTTACTTTTTTCCTTCCCAAGACTTAGCAAAAATAGTTTGCTCATAACAGATCATTAACAAGAATTTTGTTCAGCGATGAGTAGATGCTTTATCCCCCCATCATGAAAATGGGGGGGGGGAAATCCATGCATTTTCTACCCTGAAAATTACTCAGATGGGGAAAGAAGCAAACTCATCGAGAAGCAGAAAAAGCGTTGGCCAGAAATTGTTTCTCGAGAGTGTATAACACTTCACATTTCTTCCCGTGGACATTCCTGTCTAATTTAAGGTAGAACAGGGTTTTCCTCGTGTAGTTTAAATATATATATTTTTTAGATTTTATTCATTTATGCATGAGAGACACACAGAGAGAGAGAGAGAGAGAGAGAGAGAGGCACAGAGACACAGGCAGAGGGAGAAGCAGGCTCCATGCAGGGAGCCCGACAACCTCGTGTAGTTTAAAAATCATGGTCAAGGAACACCTGAGTGGCTCAGTGGTTGAGCATCTGCCTTTGGCTCAGGGCATGACCCCGGGGTCCTGGGATGAGTCCCGCATCAGGTTCCCCGCAGGGAGGCTGCTTCTCCCTCTGCCTGTGTCTCTCATGAATAGATAATTAAAATCTTTTTTTAAAAAATCATGGTCAAGTTCCCCATCTTGCAATCCTAGACTTTTGCTTATTTATTATTTGAAAAAAAAAATTTTTTTTTCTTATCCTAAGCTCGTTATATGAGGCTTTGGTGCTGAAAGTAGAGTCAATGATGTCTCACCTTCTCACTCAGAACAAAAGAAATGAAGGCATGAGATATAAATACAGATGTGGCAGGGATAGTGTTTGATTTCAAAGGCTGATTTATCTTTAATCAAGCTGTGCCAGCCCAGGCCTTGGTTTTCTAGAAGATTGGATTCCGCGTATCTTCACAGACTCTTCCCCTGGCTTAAGAAGAAACACATACAAACACAACCATCTATGTACGTGTTACACACACCAGCACGAATGCCACCGCGTGCCACTGGGTCTTGAAATGACATCTCTTACTTTCTGTAAGGCAAAATTACAAAAAAGAAACTGAAAAAAACCTCATGAGACAGTTCATTCCTTTACATCAGGGAGTTTACGCCGTGAGTGACCATCTTCTCCTGACCCCACAGCTCTGTGTATGCTTTTTTGCAGGGAACTGAGGTTATTTTATGAAAATATTCATTAACGGGTAATTCATTAGCGCGGCTTTATTGTTTTGCCAGTATCAAAACTAGAGTTAAGTTCTGTCCTCCCCCCTTGGTAATCCCTTTATCTACACAGAATGCCCAGAGGCAGCTGGAGAAGACCACAACTTCCCACTCCCTTCTAATCCTTAGGATTTTAAAACCCCAATGCAACAGCTTCTTTATAAGTCAAGCTTATCCACAAGCCAACAGAAAGACTCAAGTTTTCATGTAAATCCCATTTCCTTTGGTTCTTCCATCTATGAAAAGTCTTCCGAAAGTCTTCGGGTCCTAAAGGTTTGCTCCATCCTACATACTTTTGGTTGTGGCATCAACTATTCTGTGGCAGGGAAGCAGCTGCCATGTAAACAGCCCCTTCAGCACAGAGGCAAGAAGTCTTGGGATGGCCCCGCTCACGCTCCAACCATTAGGACCACTTCTGAGTTCCAAGGATAATTTTTAAAATTCATGAATTACAATCCTGCGATTCAGAATCCACCATCTGTGAGACGAGGAAGACGCTCGGGTTCTTTGCCAAAAAGGGAGCGGGGATTGCAGAGTAAGGCAGCAGTCTACGGGGAATGCAGTGCAGATGAGAACAAGGTTTGGAGGGCTTGTAGATGCGCCGATTTATTGGCAAAGCAATGACAGTGGCAGCCGTGTTTCTTCTTGGGTCCCTAGAGCTGGTGCGGAGGATTTTGGAAATGTGACCTTATTCTGATCGAGTATTACCAAATACCGACAAATGGCTCAGGTAGCCTGGTGTTGGAGCCCTGCAAGGGGTGGGGGGCAAGGAGCCACTTGGGGTCCCATGGCCCATCCTGTAGACCCACCAACCCCCCATATCTACTCTGGCCTCGCTTCTCCCAAGCAGGCCAAGCTCAGGCTCCAGCCGCTGCGAACGATTTTGCTGCTCACAGGGATGTTTTAGCCAGAAGAGAACAAATTTTTCCACCGGGTGTTATACTATATGTTGGCAAATTGAATTTAAATTTTGAAAAAAATGCAAAAAAATAAAAAATAAAATAAAATGCAAAAAAAAAAAAAAGGCAATTTTTCCATGAGTCAAGGATAAAGCAGATTTACAAAGAAAGAGAATGGGCAGGTTGGAAGCGTCCTCCTCTGGGCTCTCCCACCGCCTCGGACCAGGGCCTGCGGTCCTGCGGCAGATCCAGGTCCCAGGTCCCAGGTCCCAGGTCCCAGGTCCCAGGTCCCAGGTCCCTTCACGCGGCCCTCTTCCCAGATTTCACGGTGGAATTGGCCCCGTGGAGAAATCCAACAGTGATAGAGATCGAAACAGCCTTATCTGGGGGCTTGAACAGATTTTACAAATAAGCAGGGCAAAACTCTTCTTTATCTCACACAGTGAGCACGTGTGCACTTGCGCACTTGCACGGGTGCGCACACACGGTATCTAAACTATCGTTCTCTGGATCAGATGGAGATAAAAACACAGCGTGCATTCTCTTAAGTAGGAAAAATAAAAATTGCTGAATCCAGGCATTCCTGCCCTGTCACCCGGCATCCAGAAGCCTGCTGTGCCTGCAGAGATGTCTGGGAGGACGGTGAGTTTTACTCCCCAGTGGAAGGGAGGGGATGGACAGGCTCCCTCAGGCCACATGGGGGCTCAGAAGCCTGGGCACCTACGTCTGCACACCTCCCACCCTCCTAGGTCCCCAGGGAGGCCCAGCTGGTGCTCTGGAGCTGCTGAGATCCTGACAGCCCCTGAGCCTGGCCCCCTTGGCCTCCCCCACCCCCTCGGGCCTCCAGCGGAAGTGTGGCCAAGGCCATTCCCTGTGCCCGCCTCACAGGTCAGTGTGGCTCTCCAGCGGCAAACGGCTCCTCTGTGTTTTAATTCAACGGTTCTCAAAGTGAGGTCCCTGGATCAGCAGTTATCGGCGTCACCCACATTCACGGGACATGTCGGTTCTCGCCTGCCACCACGTTGCATCATTCTCTCCGGATGGGGATGGGCCACCTGCGTTCCCTGAGCCTGGGGACACTCTGGTGCTCACTCAGGTTTGGGGCCCCTGCTCTGACAGGCCTCATGTCACATCAGCTCCTGGAGACATGAACAAACACAGGCTGCCCCGTCCGTCAGCTCTGTGCTGTGGGCCATGTGGATAACAAAAGAGCTAAAAAAAAAAAACCCAGATGGGGGCATTCTTTATAAAAAGAAAAATAAAGATTTTAATGGCCAAAAAGGAAAAGAAAAAAAGAGCTGGAGAAAAGGAAGACGCCCCAAAAGGTCGGTGTTCTCACAGCACCCCCCACACCCCGTTTACGTGCATCCTTAGTTCCCCTGCCCGGTCCTGGGAGGCAGACATCCATGCTCTTACCCACCACACACCCTGCCTCTTGCACTGCAGCTTTTAAAAAGCCAACATGCCCTAATGGAAACCCAGAAAGTCAAAATAGAGTAGTAAGACCAGCACACGCTTTGATCATTTTGCTTAAAAGGAAATGCACCCGCGTCTGCCTCCACACTGGCCCTGTGTTTCTTAGAAATTCATCTCATCCTTCTGGGCTTCCAACCACAGGTGAGCCAGGGAAACCCGTAACCGAGCACCACGGGGCATTCTTAATGCAGCGGGATTTCCTAAGAAACAGGGCACCGTGACGGAAGCCCTACAGATTTTCAAAGCCCCACCAGAAACACAGGCCCGACACGTCCTCCCTCTTCGGGTAACAAACAAGCTCACTGAGGTGAGAACGAAGAATGTCCACGTTGCACCCTGAAAACAGGGCTTTAGGGCACAGGTGTGGGGGAGGTGAACATTTGGATGTAGAGAGCTGGCGAAATATGGCCATGGCCGTGGGCCTGGGCGGTCGCAGGATCTGCTTCACGTGATGAAGGGTGAAGAGGAGGAGCGTGGGGGTCAGCCAGGCTGGCCTTGATGCCGGGGTCTCAGTGGTCCCCGCCAGAGCGTCGAGGGGACGTGGACTCGGTGCCCCACGTGGTATTGGGGACATGGCAAGGCAGATCCTGCCACCACCCTCCTGTTGTACCCACACCGGGTGCTTCGCCACCCAAGGGGGTACACAGCACTCCCAGCCTCCTTCTGAGACAAGACCTACACCCTGTGACCCTGGGTGTCCCCGCGGCTCCCCTCCCCTCTCCGGAGCTCGCAGGTGTGACATGTCATGTACCGTGACGACGAACCAGTTCTTCTGCTCTTATTTTAAAGCCTAAGATTTTACCCCAAACATACTTTTACAATGATAACCAAACAGCTTTGATCCATCCTACGGATTCTAGGCTACTATGATTATTTTATTATATCACATAAAAAAACATTTGTAGGGCAGCCCGGGTGGCTCAGCAGTTTAGTGCTGCCTTTGGCCCAGGGCATGATCCTGGGGACCCAGGATCGAGTCCTACATCGGGCTCCCTGCGTGGAGCCTGCTTCTCCCTCTGCCTGTCTCCCTGCCTCTCTCTCTCTCTGTGTGTGTCCCTTATGAATAAATAAATAAAATCTTTTTAAAAAATGCATAAAGATCGTAGCTACTATTTATTGAACATTGCATGTTTGCGGGGGCGCCTGAGGGGACTCAATCAGTCAAACATCCGACTCGGTTTCAGCTCAGGTCACGATCTCAGGGTCATGGGATCGAGCCCAGTGTGGGACTCCATGCTCAGCAGGAGAGTCTGCTTGGGATTCTCTTTCCCCTCCCCCCCAATAAAAAAAAAATCTTTAAAAAAAAAACAAAACACTGCATGTTGGGCACAGCGCTTCCTATACATAAAGTTATTGGATCCAATGACATGGATATGACGATGGTGGTGGTAATGACGGCCTTGTACAGAGAAGCCAAGTAAGTCACCCCGCTGCCCAGGCGGTAGGGAGCAGAGCCCGGCCTCAGACACACACTTGCTTATTCTGGAATCTGCATTCCCAAGCCCGTCCTCCTCCACAGAGTGCGTGTGGCTAGAAGGTGCTGGATCTGCAGTTCTTTTATTAAAAGAAAGAGAAAGAGAATGAAAGAAGATTCTAACTAAGCCCCGTGTATAATTCAATTCATCTTAACCTTCACCTTGTTACACGTTCCCTTATGACTCAAAGGAAAGAATATGCATTTTTTTTTTTGTACAAAACCAACGTAACAGGATTTCACATTTAATGTCTACAAATCCAAGAACAAGATCCACATGCTGGTGATGTAACCACCACGCTGAGACCCTGGCCCATCACCAGCCTGAGAGGCCGCCGGCCCACCACGGCTGCCTGTGCGCGAGCAGTGGGCACGACGTCCTTAATTTGCAGCCATGAAAACCTAGCCACAGACTAACACGCACAGCGCCTGATAGCATCTCACACTCTCCTAAGATAACCCACATGAACCTCGCCCCTGAGCCAAATTCTGAAGTGTAATGTTGCTGGGAACATGGTTCCTACGGTGGAAATTTCCATCCAGTCACTAGAGTGTAGACACTTTGATGTCAACAGTCTCAGCAAGGCAACCCGCATCAGCCGGCGAGCTGAAAGTTCTTGAAAGACCCCCCCCATGCCCAGAAATAGTGGAACCTCTGCCTATCTCATCCATGGAAGCGCACAAGCCGTAATTAAACAAGCTATTTATCCACATCCCTGAAATGGTGGGGTCAGTCCTGATAGTAATGATAAGCGGGAAGCCCGGGACACAACTCCAAGATGCTTGTTAATGGTCTTCCTCGGACAGGGCAGAGTCCAGGGCGTTGGGACACGAGATCGTGGGTCCCCGGGGAAGGGAGGGCTCTCTGTGCTGCCGGGCCAGAGGACCTCGTCGCTCCAAGCCACAAGAGAACGGTAAGGAGAGCTTCCCGTGTGGATGCTGGGAAGACAACACGCTGGTATCCTTGTTCCCATGTCTGAGTAACATCCTCCAGGAAGCCAAGAACGTGAAAGCCAGCACCTGGGCAAAGCCTGACCCACAGCATGAAATGCACTCCGCCCTACTGGGTGCCACTCCTGGCGTGGGGCAAGCCTCAGCCACCCCCTACTCCAACCTCCTGAGGATGGTACGCCCCTCAGCCCACTCTGCAGATGTGCAAACTGAGGCCCAGAGCCACAGGCTCATAAAGGGTGGAGCCAGGGTCCAAGGGCAGGCTTCCCGCCCCAGAATCCAGACTTACCACCACCGAGTCCTCCACCACCTGCCAGCCTCCCCATCTGGGATGCTATTGGGTGAGGCCCGGGGCTGGGCTGACCCAAGGAAACGGCAGGCAGCCCCTCCTCCTGGGTGGGTCGGCCAGAGGTGGCTCGTGAGCTCCACACGGCAAGGGAAGATCCAAGTTTTCCATCTCCTTGAGGCTCCTGCCTTCCTGAGATCTCTTCCAGGGTGAACGCATGCTCCTCTACCGTGACCTAGGCTTTTTTGCCTTTCCATTCATTCAATTGGCAGTGGGTGCCCAGTGTGCCGGGCCCCGGGCAGGACCACAGGGGTAAGGGGTAACGACATAGCTCCTGTCCAGAAGCTGAGAAAAAGAAAACCACAAAGTCATGTGCTGAGTGCCAGACCATGGGGGCAGACGGGTACGGAGACGCGAGCCGCAGAGGTAAGGATGGGTGAAGAAGGAACGCCTTCACGCCCTGGGGTCCTGGCAGGGCGCACGGTGCAGGAAAAGACCACGCAAACACCGTGAGCAGCTCTGCGCCTGCAGGGTGGCTTCAGAGGAAAGAGGCTGGAGACAAGCAGGAGGAGGCCCCAGGGAGAGCCCTTTCGGGGCCTACCCAATACCCAAAGCGAGAAGCACAGAACATTCCCATGAAGAGAGAAAGAGACAAGATGATAGCGATCGTCCTCCTCTCCGAGCAGATAGAGATGAGAGGCCCGAAAAGTTGGGATGCGCGCAGGGCACGTGGCACATTCCCAACAACTTGAGGGAAGCAGGATCAGACGCCCGTGGTTAGAAGGCTCACTGCTGGCACCACTGGAGACGTAAGCACCTTCTGGACCGTCCGCTATGCAGGTCTCAGAAAGAGGAAACCCGCAAGCTGCCTCTGCAAGGACAATGGGGGTTCTGATGTGTGGGCTCCCCACCTTCCAAGCAGACGTTTGTGTCTGGTGTGATCTTACGTCCCCAACACGCGTTGCTCCTGTTCGTAATAACGGCACGTCCCAGTAATCATGAAGGTGCACCCTGCTTCTGTTTGCAAATCCTCAAGAAGAGGGGAAACTAGGGTAATGAAACTTCCCCACCACCGCCTCTTACTTCCTGTATTCCATCTTCAGCTCAGAGAACCTCGGCAGACTTGGCAACTCTGGAGGTCTCTATGCAAGTTCACAAAAATGTCAACGCCAGTGTCACAAAACCAAACAAGCGACCTGGTAAAACCCAAGACTGTGAAGAAAATCGTGAATCCTTGGCCTCCTCCCATTGGGTCGGGAACCCAAAAGGTTGACTAAAGCATCAAGTGATGGTGTTTAGTGGTTCATAACACACGGAAATGAAGCCCGAAGGAACCAGAGCAGCAGGCGTCTGGAGGAGGCCCCGTTCCCCGGGGGAGGGTGAAGCCCGGCACCCAGTTCCACCGGGGCGTTCCCAGGTCCACCTGTGGAAATTAGGTCTATCATCACATTTGTGGGGTCACCAAAAAGCGTGCACTAGATGCTCCAGAAAACACATGGCCACTTGGGCTATTTTCTCCTTGCCTCAGTGACACGCCGGGGATGGAAGTGACTCAGCAGGGCAGCAGCTGCCTGGCAGCCTGGCCCTGGGGATTCCAGCCGGCTTACTGCATCCCCGCTTCTTCGGATTCCTAAGGGGGAATTCCAGGATTGCAAAGGCCGCCCTGGTCATTTTTAAACGCTGACTGACATAGGGAGGGCGCCAGGGTGTCAGGGCTGGGGCTGGGTGCTTCCTCGCCCAACCTGCTGGGCCCCACCCTGAGCACTTCACCCCGCAGGTGAGCCTCAAACAAAAGGCGCCCGAGAACCTTTTATAGGGATTCAGAAGTCTGTTGTCTCCAAGGGGACGACCTCCTGGCGCCACCTTCCACTTTAAATAGAAGTCTGGAAAATTCGTGAGCCCTGGCCGGGCTGATGAAAGCTCACAAGGGCGCAGACAGGACGCGGGACGCCCGCGGGTTCCCTGTGGATGGCCTTCCTGAAGGTCCCTGTGCTGTCCCCACTCCGGAGAAGCCTCCCGGTTATGCTTAGCCGGGCACCAGAATCATAATCATCGGGTAAAGATTCTCTGCATTCACCAGGTGCATTTTGCTGCATTTTGGCTCCGGAGTAAAATCAGGCTCCCGGGCAGGAGCGCGCGCTGCCCGGGTGCAGGGGGAGCCAGCCCCGGGGTCCCGGGAGCACCAGCCGCCGGGCCGGGGTGGGGTGCAGGGAGCCCCGGGCGCCCCAGGGCCGCAGCATCCCACCCGCGCCCCCTCCGCCCGCGCTTAGCAACAGCGCCCCGAGCGCAGCCAATCGCGCGGCGCCGCCGAGGTTACCCGCGAGCGTTGACCGCGAGTAACCCCGGCGCGGGCGGCGGCGGCGGCGGCGGCGGGGCGGCCACTGCGCACGCGCGGCGGAGCGCACCTGCCCAGCCCGCATCCGCGCGCGCCCGCGCCTGTTAGGGACCCGGGCCGCGCTGCTCTAGCGGCCGTGCAGAATTTAGGGCTCCCGAGGAACACGAAAATCCTCGGGGCAGCCTCCACCCAACCCGTTTCCAGATCTGCAGGTGGGAGCAGGTGCTTCCGGGCTTCCTGGAGGGGACCTGGCCCCCCGGGGGCGGGGGGTGCAGGCCCAGCACAGCCGGGGAGAGGGATGGGTTTTCATTCCGTATTTAAAGCCTGCAGAGCCTCTGCTAGGCCCTTGGCCAGAACCTTGCTTCCCCGAGAACGTGCAGGTGAAAATTGGCCAGAATGAGTCCGTTCAGGGCCAGTGGAGGGCAGGGGCCCTGAGTACCCCCATCCTGGACGTGCTCAGCACGTGCTCAGCTCAGAGGTGCTCAGCACACCCCCCAGCCAGGTGGGCCCCACGGAGATCCTACGCAGGACAAAGAAATTGCCCCCGCCCCATTCCCAGCCTAGCCCATGTAGGAAATCTGGGAGCCCCCTCCCCAGGGAGGCGGGAAGGCCTTCCCTGGCACCTCAGTCGCCCCCAGGGCCTGGGGTTGTGTATGTCACAGCCAAAGAACACTTAACACGGCCTAGGACATGACAAAAGGAGGTGAGTTCTCAGCAGGGCGTGTTGACAGGCAGGTAGTTAAGACTTGAGGTTTAAGCGGGAATCCAACATCTGCCTCCTTGGAAACCTCCTTTACTTCCTGGGTGAGATGTCCCAGCTGATAGGTCCCTGTGACGCACCCCCCCCCCGCCCCGCGCCCCCGTGATCCCTTCAGGATTCTGTGAGCTAAAGCCAACAGCGTTTGCTTAGTGAAGTTATTTTATATTAAAAAAAATAAACACTTCTCCCCCCCCCAAAAAAAAGTGGGAGGGCAGAAATAAAAAAGAAATCCCATAAAACTCCTGCTAAAAAGATTCAGTTTCAAAAAGGAAAAAAAAGATTCAGTTTCAACATAGGCTACTGAGCTATGAAGGCGAGGGACTTTTCGTAGGAGCATACCAGCTTGCCTTATGACAATAAAAGAAACAGAAAGACGGCCTCACATTCTCGTCTGTGAGGCTCCACTCATCTGTTTAGGAGCAAGAGCTCCTGCTCTGCTCACTGCCCTGCCCGCAGCGCCGCCGCCGTGCTGCCCACGCCCAGAGCGAGACGGGAGCCTCGTTTCCTCCGGGGCCACATGCTTCAGTTCCTGCCTTCTCAGGCCGCCCTTGGTCTTGATGCATTGGTTATTTTTTTTTGTGCTTCGTTAGGCTTTTCTGTTCCCAAATCGTGAGCTCATTTCAAGACCAAAAGTGTGTGTGTTCTGCAAAGTTCCAAAAAGCAGAACTTGGATCAACAGATGAATGCAAACGTGGGTTCCAGCTCAATTGCAGACAGATGCCTTTTCTAAGAATTACGTTGTGCAAGCAAGGACCCGGCCACCCCGGGGCGGGGATGGCAGCCCCTGGATGCTGCAAGTGTTCAGACGGAGGCCGGCCGCCCAGTGGTGGGGATGCAACCAGGAGAGTTGCTCCACCGGTGGGAGGTCAGACGAAAGGAGTTTTGAGGCCCCTCTGGGCCTCCAAGATTCGGACTCTAAATATAGGTCTCAGTTGGACATAATAAGTCCTGAAGTCACTCTGGTGTGTCTTGATTTTGACATGGAACGCCACTTGCCCCACAGAGGACCAGGTGGCTGGCAACACAGCTGAAGAGTGAGAAGTGAAGCTAATGCCCAGGGCCAGCCCGGCTCCCTGCAGGCCCGTCAGCCTCCGCCCTCCACTCGGAGGGCTCCTCTTGATACCTTTTCTCATACTGTGAGCAAAACGCTCAGTATTAGACATATTTCATCTGAAGGTAAGCTTTCCTACAGAGGTTTTGGAAGTCTGTCAGCACGGATTTGATAGGGAACGCACCTCCACTCTACAAAGCCCCGGATGGGACAGGTCAGATTTACTCTCACCACGTGGTTCCCTTTGTTCCTTCAATAAGCAAATCTGTTGATTCCAGAACTGAACTCAGAAGAGCAGGTGTATGGTTACTAAACATTGTTTTCTGCCAGTTTATAAACAACAGAAATGGTTTCGTGTTCAGCGCAATGTCACCTTGGGTGATTTCTTTGCCCTGGCAGATCAGGTTCTGGTTTATAACAGAGGACGTTAGTTCAGGAATGTGAAGTTCTCAAGATACGAGCGTATTTGGGGTGTTAGAGGGAGGCGGGAGGCGGGAGGGCACCCACCCGGCAGGTGAAAACAAGGGTGGCAAGAATGTCTTCAGAAAGTAAGACAAGGACACCAGCGCCCCGCTGAGCAGAGCACAGCCCGGCAGTCTCATCGAAGAGACCAGATGGCTCAAGAACAAGCAGACTCTTTGGGAAAATGACAAAAGGTTAGCGTGCCCGAATAAAGAACCTGCACAAGGGAAGGTGACCGGGTGGCCAGATATGGAAACCTCAAGGAGAAAAGGAAGCCTCAAGGCCAGTGTTAGCTGGCCTTGTCTGCAGGGGCCATCAGTCCCTTTGCATTGTGCACCCCTGATTCCAGGTCCCAGCTGAGGATGCTTTGGCTTCCCTGCAGGGTGCTCAAAGGGAGAGGATGTGTTGGCTGGAGAAGGGGAGCATCCAGACGCCTGGATGTTAAACGTTCTCCTTGTAAACGGGCAAGCCCTCTGGTTCGGGCATGGTCACTACACATTCATCTGTCATGATTCTGCGTGAGAGCCGGCCCATCCTCAACACGATTTCAAAGCCTCTTTCAAAGCCTATGAAACAGAGGATCAAAACTGTTCCAGAAGACCTCATCACCAAAGGCCCTGAGTGGGTGGCCTGCCTGCCTGCCCCAGGGAGCCAGCGAGTACTGAGGACCTAAGAACTGTCCCCAGAGGGGAAGGGAGGAGCTCTCGGGTGTCTGGGCTCACCTCGGCAACAGAGGGCCATGGGGCTTCCTTTGTAAACGCCCCAGCCTCGAGCGAGGAGCCCTGGTGAGCAAGGCGTCGGTTCACCACACTGCACTAGAGGACTATTATGGCCTCAAATAAAGACAAAAGGCAGAGTATTAGGGCACCTTGGTGGCTCAGCGGTTGAGCGTCTGCCTTTGGCTTGGGTCAAGATCCCGGGGTCCTGTGATCAAGTCCCGCATCGGGCTCCCCACAGGGAGCCTGCTTCTCCCTCTGCTGTGTCTCTGCCTCTCTCTTCCTCTGTGTCTCTCATGAATTAAAAACAAAACAAAAACAAAGGCAGAGTATCAAAAACAATTTCTTTCGTACCCAAAAGAAAATCCACCCTCGCTTGATGGTTCCCAAGAAGCACAGAAGTCATGCATTCATGCTAGGGAATATAAACCCTTTTGCACCTGAGCACCCTACCCCTCCTGCAAACCCACAGCTGCTGTGGGATCCCCACAGTCTTCCTCTCGAGGCCTTGCCTCCCCATCCCTGCTCCTGTGGGCTACGGCGAGCCAGCCAGTCCTTGGTTGGAATCCAGTCTTCTCCTAATGGAATTCCTGAAAGGGATTTATTCGTGGCACATTCCACTCATTTCAGCCAGCCCGTCGTTGCAGGCCCTGGGAGGTAGCTTTGGAAATTAAGAGAAAGCAAACTTTAATTTGAGAAGTGCATTTTTGAAGCTTAGGTGCAAACCAGGACAGATAATCTGATGTGGATCCGCCCAGAAAGTTTTAATTCCTTCCTGCTGTTTAGCAAGGCCGAGGCCGGGAGGGAGGGTTTCAGAGGAGGCCATGCTATTCCATTCCATCGGAGTCACCATGCTGAGACAAGTGCCAGGCTGAACAGTGGTCAAGAAAACTCTCTAAAGCCGCAGATATGATTACTTTCGTTCTCAGCCTGCACTTTGTCACCAGGTAATCATGGAGGTGTATCTAATTTCTCAGAATCGTGTCACCTGTTTGTGTGACAGCATGCCATACACATCAGCTCACGTCCCTGGAGAAGAGACAGGACAGCTGGAGCCTCTCCCAAGGCCTAGGAGATCCTTTATGGGTCCTCATGTATGGCAAAGGGGACCGACATCCCCACTGATCAGTGGAAAGGGAACTATATTGGCGTTAAGGGGCAAGGCAGGGCAGCCTGGGTGGCCCAGCGGTTTAGCACTGCCCTCGGCCCAGGGTGTGGTCCTGGGGTCCCGGGATCGAGTCCCACGTCGGGCTCCCCGCATGGAGCCTGCTCCTCCCTCTGCCTGTGTCTCTGCCTCTCTCTCTTTGACTCTCATGAATAAATAAATAAAATCTTAAGGCGGGGGGCAAGACAGCGCCTCATGGTTTCGTCAAACGGGATGCAGCACATCAGGCCACCTTGGGACCAGGAGTTCACCAGATGCCTCATTGGATCTCGGCCTCAAATCGTACAGACCTGCTTTCCATTGCCATCTTCTGTGCTCCTGGACCCGGCCGTGTCTCTGAACCTCCGTAGCCCACGAGGAGAAAGGGGAGAATTGGCCCCGGACACTGCCTTCCTTCTACAAATGGAAACTCCCCTGGTGTCCTTGGGGAGCAGCATTACCCAGTACCCCAAGTACTCCTCTTGTTCATTGTGACGGGTCACATCCTGATGAGAGGCGCCTGTGTGAGCCAGGAAGTGCTATTAACTGTGACATGCCATGTCCCACACAACCTCCCCCCGCCCCCACTCGGGTGGCCTGTTCACCTAAGAATTTCATGATGTGGATTCTGTTCTTCATTGGGTCCTAAATACTCCCCACACTTCTTTACAGGAACCAAAGCCACTTTCAAAGTAAGTCAGCCTGAGGGTGAATGAGGACCGCCGGACCGCATGGTCCCGACACATCCCCGACACAGTGGCGTGTGTGACGGTGGGTGCCAACGTCCACACTCCTCCAAATCAGTTGTCCCACCAACTGGTGCTACGCGAGTGAATTCCTTGGGGGAGAGTAATTACTGCATCAGAAGCCGGCGAGATTATCCTTGGGGTGTACTCTGTTCTCCCGAGAACACTTCCTTTCACAATTATGTTCTCTACTAGGAATCTATTACATGATCTAGTTTTTCCTCCAAAGACATCATTAATCATATGGTGAAAACGTTACTACAATTGAAAATGTAGAGGTGTTTGTTAAACGCCGTGTTCGACGCTTGGCAATCTCACGCTCAAGGATTTTAAAGAACCAGCGCCTGACAGCTTACGATCGATGTCACTGATTCACCTGCCGCCTCTCTTCCAAGGATGAGGATGCTGTCTTGCTTTAAAACGATCATGTAGGAGTTTAGGATATAGTCTAATCCCACCGCCAAGCTTTGCTACGGATTCCGTGTCGAGTCGTGTCCCAGCACACGGGGCGTCCCGGCCCAGTGTGATGGCTGCAGGCAGCTCAACGCGGAGCGCTGAATTTTAAACAATTAACAACAGTCCGCAGGGGCGCCTGGTGTTGCTTAAGAGTCTGACTTGGTTTTGGATCAGGTCGTGATCTGAGGGTCATGAGATCGAGCCCCACGTTGACTTTTCAGCTTAGCTTACTCATGGCTTGGGGCTGAGGCAATCGCCAGCAATCAGAGGACCAAAAGCAGGAAAGGCAGGATCCCACACTGAGGGCAAAGGAGAGGGACCCCAGGAAGGAGGGGGCTCGCCGATGAGGATGTGGAGAACTGGGTGGGAAAGGTACAGGCAGATTCAGGGGTACCAGCCCAGGGATCTGCCTGAGGGCAGCCTTGATGCCTGGTTCCAGATCTAATGCCAATTTTTTTTTTTTTTTAAAGATTTTACCCGTTTATTCATGAGAGACACAGAGAGAGAGGCAGAGACACAGGTAGAGGGAGAAGCAGGCTCCATGCAGGGAGCCCAATATGGAACTTCATCCCGGGACTCCAAGATCACGCCCCGGGCCAGAGGCAGGCACTAAATCGCTGAGCCACCCAGGGATCCCCTAATGCCTACTTTTATGATTTGTCCTGGGGGGGTCTCTTAGTTGGGGAGATAGTGTCCCCAAGTTCTGAGCCCACTTGGGGCTCAAAAGCCTGTTGGTGATGACGCAGCGAGTGCTCACTTCCCTTGTTCTGGAAGCTCTGGGTTTCCCTGGCGCAGCTTGCAGTCTAATGGGGTAGCCAAGCCGCCAAGCCGCAGCAGTGAGGCGCTGTGGGCACCACGCCTGGAGGAGCAGCCCTGCTTCCACATGGCTACACTGGGGCACCCCTGAGGCCCTGCACCAGGCAAGGCCCTGGGCACCTGGGCGGGCTACACAGTGAGAAACTGCCTCAGGTTCCTGGGCAAGCCCCTTAACCACTCAGTTTCCTTTCTGTTCAACAAGTATTTCCCACCCTAAATTTATGGGGACTGGAAAGCCATCTAAGTTCTGGGTGGTAAGGTATGCCAAAAACAAAGGAAATGATGGGGCGCAGAGCGGGGTGCTGGGCTGGAGGAGCGGAAACAGGTGCCTCGGAGGGGGGCGGGGGAGGAAGCCTGACAGAGAGAAGCCAGCAACTGGGACACACCAGACCGATCATGTCCATCTTCGCTCCTGGCCCTAACCATCTCTGACTCACCCACAGGTCCCATGGGGCACACTTCCTGCCCCTCCCCTCCGGAGCCCACACAGGTTACTGTAGGGCAAGTGTCTGTCTGGAGGCCACCTGGGCGGAGCTTCTGAGGAAGCCACTGGGAATGGGCAGTGGGGGCCCCTCCCTCACTAATTAAGGAGCCATCACCACTGGCTAACGTGGACAATTAGGGTGACCGGTCCTAACACGTAGAGAATACAGGACTAACGAGCCCCTTACCTAAACAGGAAATGCCGTTCTTCACTTGCAGACGTTGAACACTTGCTGTGTTGGCTGACAAACCAAGGTTCTGCCACAGTTTGCACAGGTTTGCAGGTCTGCACCACAAGCCACCTTCACAAGACACCCGTCCAAGCATCATGACGTTTCCACGGCCACACATAACAGACGTACCGAAATCGACCTCTGCCACTCACAGGTTTGCCACAGTTTGTCTCTACAGACCAATCAAGCCAAGACAACAAGACCCTCCTGGGGGTCGGCGAGTTTTCCCCTAAAGTTGTTGTTGTTGTTTCCCCCGTAAGAAGGAAAAGGTTGTAACCCTGTGTTGAAATCTCAATGGGCTCACAGGAATGGACCCAACGGTGAGCCTGCCATAGACTTTCTTTCCAACACTGGCTGGCAAACTGTGATAATGTTAAGTATCAGATAGCAATGTACAGTCGGCCAGTGATAAGGCTCAGGATGGGTTCCTAGTTGTACAAACAGATACAAAGTCATCCAGCGACCAACGTGGTGTGTGGGGTCCCAGGGGCCAGTCAGTCAAGGGTCCAACACCGTGGTCACAAGGAAGCCCAGAGTGTCCACACCAACAATCTCAACAGTTTGGCTTCAAGGAAATAGCGAGGAAAGACAGGAAAATGAAAGTCAGAAAAGTCTTGGTGGATCTTCCTCGAAAAGAAGGAAGGGTTGACTGTGGACTTCGGTTGAGAGTCCTAAAATACAATAATCTAGTGGTACCTGAGTCCCTGTCATTGTTCCAGATTCCTCACAGATTTCCATGTCATTGTAAATGGCTCATTAGAAGCCACGGGCTCTTGTTCCTGGGTGACGTGGGGCATGTCCTCTCCCAACCGGCCCCCCACCCGCCTGAACGAGGGATGCAGGATGAGCCCACGGTGCACAGTGACATGTGGAATAAGTTCCATGGGAAGAAATAGGTCAGGCTGGAAAAAGAAACACCAACCCAGGGAAGCATTAACTCTACACACGTTGAAAATCTAGAGCTAGCACCGGAGCACCTAGGTCACTAAGAAAACTCAAAATCCCTCACTGGTCACCGAATCTCCTTAACATGCAACAAGCCGCGGCACACTCCAGAGCCTCCGAGTCACCCTCCCTCTCTTCTATTTTTATTTCTGTGGCTCAGTTGACAACAGTTTATTTATAGCCCCACCCGTACCCCTATAATATAGATGACTGGTTGCCAACGAGGCCACTGTAGGTCACCACCAGCTACCTTGGACCACTTCAGACTTGGAAGGGAGCCACCTGCCTTCCTTTTGCCTCCCAAACAGTAAGAAATAGTCCCCTCCCGAAAGGCTCACGTGAAGAGCCTCCAGCGAGGAAGGCCAAGCACCCATGGGAAACCAGCACCCAAGGACACTGGCCGGCCTTTGTGATCGTATCGGAATTGAAGAGCCACCATAAATCTAGAGTCTTCTAATCCAGCCTGTTTGTATTAGAGGTGAAGAGAAGTCAGGGCATCAAGCCTTTAAAGAACTTGGTCGCAGCAGCTGACCACGACGATGAAATAGGAAAACTCCCCGTCTCCCCACTTCCAGACCCCGATGGTCCCAGACGATCGACCCATGGGCAGGTGGCCTCCCTCGCAGGCTCCGCCCACCCCCCAGTACACACAGCAGCCCTCCCTACCTTTCTTCCTCCACCAGGGTCCTTCGGGGACTGAGTAGGAGAGGTCCTTGAACTCAATGTTCACGGCCGCCCTGCGGGGCAGGGACGAGAAGCGCTGGGCCTCTGTGAGGTTGTTATCCACCTTTTTCAGGTGTCCATTCAGCAGATCCGTCTCAGTAGCTTCCATGTTGCCGGAGACCACCTCATCCACGGAGACACACACAGACTTGGGCTCCGTCATCGCTGTGGAGTAGCTGCTGGCATTCTAGAAAAATCGGGGAGGAAGCACCAAGAAAGCTTAGGAGCCCCAGGAAGGGAAGGGCACCAGGGACTGGCTGTCGGGCTGCGGGTCATCTATTATCCGTGGCAACACTTGTTGCCTTACTGAGGGGTGCTTACCCGGAGGGATTTGTCATCTCTAGCCATCTCCCTGCTTCTTCTATTTAAAAAAAATATGCTTAAGATAGGATATTAAACTGTTCTACCAAAGTCTCACTTTGGAATCACAAAATCGACTCACAAAACTATAAAAAACAAATCCCTTGACTCAAAGAGTCAAACACTGGCCACTGTAAAAGACCTATTTACAGCAAGTACACTCATTAAAAGACCCAGTGAAGATGCACGGGGTCTCTAAGAAATGCATAATTGAAGGAGGTTTACTTAAAAATGAGCTGTTTTAGTGCCTTCCTGTGGAAAGCTCATAAACATTTCCCAAGAGCCATGACTCCACTAGAACTGCTGGGTTTCGTGGGAGTCAGCCTTGTGTCCTCTTTGTGAATTTTCCAATTCACTTCCAACTCCTCTCTCTCTCTCACTGTCTCTTTATAATAGCCCCGGAAAGCTGGGAAGTTTGATTTTTTTCTCTCTGTCTGTAAGATACAGATGGAGACACAGACAGTCTAGGGAGCTTGCTCCGAGCCCTACAACCAGGTGAGGGGCCAAACTGATCCAAACTGAGTCCTCAAGAGAAGAGGTGTTCCTCTCCCTGCAACACCAAGAGGACCTGATATTTTGTAGGCTACACTGGCTTATGAAGCTTCCACTGGGAGTCCACCGAACTGTTACAGATACGCCAAGAACCAAAAGTATTTATGCAAAGAAAGGAATATCTAATGGTTTGGCAACGCAGAACGGATCAATGTGCTTCAGGTACCTCTAAAACGCAGAAGAATCCTGGGGTGGACAAATTTAATGCTGTGCTTTTCCTGGCTGTCTCTTGAATCCAAAGAGAACATTCCACAGTGCCAAAGTGTGGGCCTTTGGCACCTCTCCTCCATACAGTGGAGGACTGCCTGCCTGATTGCGAAGAGCCCATCGATAACCATCTCTGATGATGCAGGCCCTTCTCCCTGCCATGGGACTGGAAAGACACACTGCCACGTCATCATTTGTTCTGAGGCGGAACAACCACACTGTTATTTTTCCATAGGTTTGCTAGGTGTTCCTTCAGCGTTGATAGCTTCTTGATCACTAGTATGTCCAATCAAAAACCCAAAACAAAACCAAGGAGTGGATCATCCATAAATAAACCCACAAACCCTAGCAATTCTAGTGGCCCAAACAAGGCTCTTTCCCCCATTAGAGTACCCCTCTCTGGGGTCCGTGACTGTACCACTGAAGAGCTGGGTTTTTTTCCATCAAGGTATTGAAAGGCTCAAAAACCTCAGAGGACTGGGGCACCTGAGTGGCTCTGTTGGTTGAGTGACAGACTCTTGATTTCAGCTCAGATCATGATATCAGGGTGGTGGGATCGAGCCCCACATTGGACCCCACAGTTGGTGGGGAGTCTGCTTGAGATCCCCCCCCCGCCTCTGCCCCCCACTTCACAATAATAAATAAATATTTTTTAAAAATCTTGGAGGGCTTGGCAGCCCGGGTGGCTCAGTGGTTTAGCGCCGCCTTCAGTCCAGGGCCTGATCCTGGAGACCCGGGATCGAGTCCCACATCGGGGTCCCTGCATGGAGCCTGCTTCTCCCTCTGCCTGTGGCTCTGCCTCTCTCTCTCTCTCTCTCTGTGTGTCTCTCATGAATAAATAAATAAAGTCTTTTAAAAAATAAAATAAAATAAAATCTTGAAGGTTTTGAATATTTGAAGCATACACAGGGCAAGGAAAGATGTGGATTTCTGGCTCTCCTGATGTTTGAAAATGTTGCTTTGCTGCTTCAGTAAAAGACAAACACACACAGTCCTCCCAGGCATCTCCTACCTCTGAAAAGCTTAACCAAATCAAAACTGAGCTCACTGACTATAACATTCTGTGGATAAAAATTAAAGTGCAAAGTAAAACTGAGAAAATTAAGCTTGGTTTGCTGCTGGCATCGAGCATGTGAAACATTTCACACGCAAACATAAGTAGGTTCCTACATTCCCGATGCAGAGGCAGGGAAGGCTTGTGTCTGTCTGGCCATGGACGACCCCGAGCCTTGGCGTGAGAATGGGCCTCTCCGGATCCCCGGAGGGACTGCGGGACCCCGCCTCTGCCGAGGGCTTGCCCAGTGCCTTCCGTGGCTGGCGCCTCTCGAAGGAACGATGGCACAGCCTGCCCTAGCTCGGCGCACTCTTGGCTTTGGCCGCTGGGAAAACATGTGCGGCGCCACTGCAGCACCTACGGCGGCACCAAGCGCCACCCCTTTGCCCACCCATCCTGAGCTGCTGGGATACCTGCTGCTGTTCCATTTTCTCAACCGGCTTTGACACCGTAGGTGCGCCGGGGGCTAGTGGGGAAGACAGCGAGCTCCGGGCCTGGTCCCCAAAGCCCATTCTCCCTCCAGCTACCACTTCCCTGGGAAGGCTAAATGTCGGGTTCCAAACCCACATCCTGCGGGCAGACTCACCTCCAACCCTGGGGCTCCCCAGGGACCGTGTGTTCAGCCGGGAGCAGGAGCATCCCGCAGCTCCTCTCCCGCCTGGCATCTGGGCTGCCACGGCACATCCAGACCGCACCCTCTCCCTGGCACCCACCACAGGGGTCACCCCCGAGGAAGGCCAGGGACCAGTGGCAGCTCTCCTCTGGATGAAACCCACAGGGATATAAGGGACGAACAGCCACGACTCCACTTCACGGGCCTACTGACGCAGATGCCCAGCCCGTGGCAGGATGCGGGTCTGACTTCCCCTCTCGACTCCAAGCTTATCTCTTCTCCTGCTCACTCGCTCACTCATTCAGGAATGAGAGCCCCCAGCAAAGCCCCGGGGCTCAGGCAGGCAGCCAGGCCCGTGGCCTCAGCAAGCTCCCAGTCAAGGTTGGGCCCCAGGCAAGAATGCGGGCAGTCACAATGCCCCGAGGCAAGAGCTAGACCCACACCTCTCCTGACAATCAGAGGCACATCCAAAGCGACGCGGACCCTGGGGTGCGGTGCGAGGCGGGGGTTGGGGGGCACTCAGCACAAAGTTTTTCTGCGGAAATCAAGTCTCTACTAAGACTCGCCAGGTGGGGTCGGAGGAGGGTGCTGGCTCACTCTGCAGGCGTCCTGCAAGGGAGAGGAAGATCTGGAGATCTGAGACAAATTCAGAGGCTGGAGCTCCAATTCCGGGGTGGCGAGGAAGGGAGGATCAGGTGAAACTGGAGCCGCACACGGGGTCTGCGCGTGAAGAGCTTGCAAACCCCGTGAAGGGTTTTGCACTTTATCTGAAATGGGGGTAACGGACTAGAAAGTGTCACCAAAAACCATTTCCTTCAGCAACCTGCAGATAGGAGGGTGACAGTGGCCTTCCCCAGTCAGTGGCCGTGCAAGTGGACAGGCCAGTGGGACAAAGCTGGGTGACAAAACTCATCTGGGACAGAGAGAAGGGGAAGGAGAGAGGGGCAGACTGAAGTATTAAATGTTGCCTCCTGCCTGCCAGATAAGGGGTCATAAACAACAGAGGCTATTGATTCAGCGATTACATGTGCCCAATAAACTCCAGGCTGCAGCCAGGATGCCTCTTACTATCTCCGCACCAAAGGGGGGATCGCCGTCTCCCCCTCATCCAGAGTTGGGCTCTAAGGCACAGAGACTGCCTCCTGCCCAAGACCCGCGGTTAATGAGTAGCCAAGCCAAGGCAGCTCTGTGTGGCTTCCGCTCTGCGACCCCGTTGTCCCAACCAGTGTCCTTAACAGCACTCCAGCGTTGCTTAGCTCTCTCGAGGCAGGTTATAAGTGACCTTGGGTCATCCCGGCCCCTGCCCATGGGAGGAAAACCCACAAGAAACTGAGGAAACCATATAATCCTGCCCCCACAAAAAAACTTGACACCCAAGCGGTGCGTGCCATCACCCACCTTTCTTCCACGGGCGTCCAATGACCTTGCCCAATTAATAAAATCATGAAACGTTGTATGATGGGAGGCAGTGGCTGTCATTCTGAAATAGACCAGCTCTCTGGAAACATCCTCAGATGAGAGCGGCCAGCAATGTAGGTTACAGCTAGCTTGTCCTTAGCCTCCTGAGCTCATTAAAAATGAAACAAATACATCTTCCCTCCCCATTTGTTCCCTTTCATTGTATGCTTCTCTATCCTGTCCAAGCATTGTCTTTGACCTCTCCATCTACACTCAATTTGTGCTGCATAATAAATGATAAATAATAGTAAGTCCATTCTGGGGTATTGAATGCCGAAGAGACCCTATTTGGATTGTTGCCACCTGCCATACCTGAGAATATTTTCTCGGGTGCTGATTTCAACTGAAACGCAAACATACAGAGATGTCGGTTTAGCTGGGGAGGGTCTCTAACAGTCCCCCAGGCCACTGTGAGGTTGGTTCAGGCTATTTACCCAGGGACACACAGTGAGAGAGGAGAGAGAAACATCTTCCCACAGCCCATGGGGAAGGGAGGAAAAGGAAGAGGGAGGCGCAGGCACCGGGCATTGGCACAAACTTCTCTCTCAATTCTCTCCCCCATGTGTCACTGCCGGGCTTGGTGCCCACCTAGACCAGTGGACCCTTTGATCGGAGGGCAGGTCCCTCCCGGGTACCCTGGACAGATAAGGGGAAAACACTAGCCAAGAGTCCTCTAGGTCACTGCCCTGGGGAAAACAATCCAAATGTCACACCCTTAACTAAGCAAAAGGCAGGTGCCACTTGTGTGGTCACTAAGACTGTTGACCTCACCATCACCACACCCCACTTCAAACAGCCCCAAATACCACCATCCCATTGGGCCCTCGTGCCTGCCCCTCCCAGTCCTGCTCAGGGACAGGTGCGTTGCCCATCCTCCAAGTCAGCTTCTCCAGATTCACACCTGGCAGTCAGTCCCAGGTGGGACCCCAGAGCAGGGGGCGAGGAAAGAGCTCAGGATCCTGGGGCTCTCTCAAGGGCTCTTTGTTTACGACTTGGGTAGAATTTTTTAAATTAAAAAAAAAAAAGTACAAGATTTTCTGGGAGGAGCATGATTTTTCAAACAAAACAATGCTCCCTGAAAAAAAAAAAAAAAAAGGAGCCTAGCCATCGGTGTCTCCACATGAGTACAGAACACTAACGAGTGCTGGGTCTGTATCAAACTATGACCTAAACATTTGTTTAAATCCTGACGTACAAACATCTATACTTTAAAACATTCTGATTCGTTATTTTCCCACATGTACAAGCCCCTTTTGCAGCTTTGAAAGGACTTGGGGAGTCACCTGGCATCTAAAAGATCTGAAGCATTCCTTACCGACAGCTAACAATACTAATCTCCTGAGTTTTCCGTTATCAGCATAATTTAGGAATCCCAAAGAGATGGACAAACGTAAAAGGAAGAATTGCCAAGTGTTACCCAAACATTCAATCAGATCAAAGCAAATGTCACAAGGAGGGGCTGCCTTTTCTGTTTCCATTTCCCCTCTTACGTGAGAAGCCAAGTAATGAAGGCAGGGCACCGGCGGAGAGTGGACCTGGTCATCGAGGCCCCCTGCCACCGGCCCCTGCTCCACCAACCTCCTAAACATGTCTGCGGCCCCATTCTATCGGTTTACACAAAATCATTATATAATGAGCTGGCGACGCTCGGTATGTGTTCTACAGTAACCTGTTTGGAGGCATAGGATGCAGTCGTGAGACAGAGCATGCGCAGACAGCCAGCTATGCTTTTTTTTTTTTTTTTTCTTGGGCTCAAGGCAAGAGGTAACTGTCGGTCAAATCCTGCTGAGCCCTGCTGACTTCAAACACAGGATGCTAAAAATGAAATAAGGCGAGGGGGGTGGGGGTGAAACCCCTGTGCGTGCTGTGCACTGTGGGCTTACAGCCTATGGAGACTAATTAGCAGGATAGTAAATCCATAGACAGAGGATAGAGAGGGATGGATAGGGAGGGCGAGGTGGGTTGGAATACGGAACACTTTCCATTTGTACTTTAGATGACCTGAAATCCAGCCTGTAAGTACCTAACTGCAATGTCGCTGTGCTAGGCATAAGAATGAAAGGCCCTCGGATGGACTGGTCCATGGTTAGCTTGTTGTTTGTTTGGGGTTTACCCCCGCCCCCCATATGAGTTTATGCAGCTCTTACAAAAGAGCGAGAGGAGACTTTGGACCACCCCTGGGAATAGCACTTGATTCACTGTCTAGCACTGACTCTAGCGGCACCCGGGGGTCCCCCTACGGGGCTGGCACCCTCGGGAACGGGAAATCTGCGTCCCTGTCTCCATCCTGGTCTCTGTCCGGGGTGCAGAGAAGGTGGCCTGCAGGCGGCCCGGCTCGCCCCTGGGCTGCCTCCCGGGAATCCGCCGCCCCCTCCCGAGCAGGTCCGGGGAGCGCATCAGCGCATCTCGGGTCCCGGGGAGCAGCTCCCTCTTTTGTTCCCCCAGACCGTGCCCGGCGCTCCGGAGGGGGCGCGAGAAGTGCAGGCTCCCCGAGCCCGGGCGCGCGCACCTGCAGGGAGGGAGGACCCCCGCCCCCACCCCTTCCTGGGGCCCAGGCTGCCACCGTCCCCAGTGCGCTCGCTCGGGAGCCCAGGCCCCAGGCCCCTGCCCGGAGGGGCCGAGGCGGGGCCACCGGTGCGCTCGTGGGGCTGCTGGCCCCTCGGATGGCCCCGCGGCCCGGGCGGGTGCAAGGAGCATCCCGGGGCGCCAGGTGGCCGGGGCGGGGACGGGGGGCGCAGGGGGGGCCGGGCCTCTCCCCGGGGACCCAGGGACGGCTGTCAGGGGGAGGGTGCGGGTCTTTGTGCGCTTCTCGCTCCGCTGGAAAACTGAAGGGAGCCCCGGGGGCGAAGGATGCGCTCACTCACCATGGCGGTGCCGACCGAGAAAGCGGCCATCAGACAGGCCATGCCCCGGGGGCGGCGGGCTCGGGAGGCGGCGGCGGCGGCGGGCACGGGCGGCGGGCACGAGGCTGCGCTCGCTCCAGGCTGGGCCGCTGCGCTGCGCTCGGGCTCGGGCTCCGGCTCGGGCTCCGGCTCCGGCTCGGGCTCCGGCTCGGGCTCCGGCTCCGGCTCGGGCTCCGGCTCCGGCTGCAGCTGGGGCTCCGGCCCCGCCCCGCCCCTGGCCACGCCCCTGGCCACGCCCCTGGCCACGCCCCAGCCCCGTGATTGGCCGGCGCGCGGGGCGGGGCGGGGCCGGCAGGTGCGCGTGCTCTTGTTTTGCTCCCGCGCAGGGCGGCTGCCCGGCCCCCGCGAGTCCCGCAGCCCCGGCCTCCCTCCCTCCCTCCCTCCCGAGCCCGCGGCCTGGCAGGTGCCGGCCCCCCCCGCCCCAGCCCCGGAGCCCCCGCGGCCAGAAGCTCCAGCAGGACGGGCCAGCGGCCCTGGGCGCCCGCCGGACAGCGGGGCCTCCCTCCGGGACCGCAGCCTCCCAGCCAGCGCGGCTGTGTGCATGGGGCCAAGGGGGGCGGTCAGGGAGGCTGGAAGGGAACAGCGTCTTGCCTTTTCTTTTCTCTTTATTGGGCACCTTTCTAGGCGCGTGAGGACTCAACAAGACATGGGCTCTCCAACACCCCCCTAGTCCAGCTCCGTACCTGGGGTGACCTCCCCACACACACACTGAGACCGTGTAAACACTCATTCCTACACCACTGTTGTGGCCAGTTGCAGGACTAGTGCTGGGTGACAAAAAGGCCCCGCCCCACCCCAATTAAAAAAAAGAAAGGGCTCTTTTCCGGTGCCTGGCTCAGTCCCCGGCCCACCGCCGTGTTCAGGTAACTGCATAAAGCCTGGCCCTTCAGACACCCTCTCATTTGGCCCCAGACTGGAATATCAGATGGCCTGGCTTCTGCTAATGCCCTTATTATATAGAAGTGGGACTATTTCCCGGTAATCATGGTGACAAGACATCCTTACCCCCAACTCAGAGGCTAATGCTTTTTGTTCAGCGGTTTGCATGTTTGGACGCAGGTAGGAATGCGTCTCTCCTCACCTCCAGCACACCTGGCTCACCCCTCCCGCCTCACCTCAAATGAGCGAAGCCCCTGTCTTTCTCCTCACCTAGAAAGAAGGCACAGGTTTCAGGCAGGCAGGTGGACTTCACACGCAGAGGTCTGACAACCACAGCCAAATTCTCCTCCCAAGTCAAAGGAGGGGAAGGGGGTAGGATGTAGAGTTCAGAAGGAGGACAACCTGGCTTTTATCTGAATAGTTTTGCATGAAGCTCAATGCATTACCTTTATTCTATCTTTGCTAAGAGGAAGGAAATATGACCACTGTATTTTCAGGTGTCACTCTGCACGCCCGGCCTATCAGGCTGTGTGGTGCCATAAATGTACTGAACAGAGAAGCCGAGAAACTCCAAATGTTCTGGGAAGAGAATTCAAATCCGCAAACTTCTTGGGGAGAAATGAGGCCAAAAGGCAGAGACAGGGCTGGCCTTGCAGCCCACCACCTGCTCCAGGGGCAGACAGGACATAAAGCAGGAACGGAAGGACATGGAACACAGCAGCGGAGGGTTTTTCCATGAATGTCAGGCTGGACGCTATCCAGTTATGTGGCCAGGGCAAGCGATGTGACATCATAGTCCTGTTGTGCTGGCCTCCATTCTCTGTCCACTATCCACTCTCCTCACTCGTAGGGATGTGTGCAGAATTTCCCCCCTGGAAACCTCCCTACTCTACCCCCTCCCTGTTCTATATCATGTAATTTATAACAATGGTTGGTCAGGAACTAGAGGTGTAAGGCGATTGTTGCTGGGCTTCTGGGGACAGCCAAGGGGACAGTGTGTAGAGCCCGAGTATGAAGCCAGAGAGGGAAGACAGTGGGTGAGTGGATCCTTGTTGGCACAGCTTGGGCTGCTGGCTTTTCCATTACAGGTGCTGAGAGAGTCCTCGCGTGCACATCTGTACACTGGCTAACAAGACTCTCAGCCACATGGGAAATGGTGCATGTCAAGCACTTTCCGCCATGCGTGGCACCCAGCAAGCAAGCCATTCCCAATCCTTACTGGTATTGTCCCTCTTGGGCCAGATTAAGGAATAAACAGTAGACTAAGCCAGATCTATGACATTCGTGTCAGGACTCTTGGTTGTAAGTAACAGAAACCCACCCCTGACCGGCTTATGCTAAAGGTAATGATGCATTGTCTTAGGTAGCAGAAGAGGTCAGGGTGTGCTGGTTTCAAGCCTGTCAAGGCCAAGGACCCATACTCTACCCTTGGCTTTTGGTCTCTAGCTCTTTCCATGCCTCTACTTTCCATCTGCTGGCTTCTCCTCAGTGAGGCTGTCTCTGAAAGGCCCCCCACTGTCTCCAGGCTTGCATCTTATCAGCCAGCAGCTAGTCACTGTCCCCAGGGGTGGGGATGAGGGTGGGGTGGGAGATGCCAAACACTGATTAGTGGGGCCAAATAGGCCAATGGGAAGAGCAGCCCCAGGGGAACTACGCAGAAAGATAGGGCCATGGGTGCTTCACGAGGCTGTTTTGGGGCACTCTGAACACAAGTGTGTGTGCAGGTAAATACAAGAGGGCTCACGCAGGACTGTCCAGTACAGATCCCAAAGCCAATAGGGATTTCTGCTCATAAGACATCAAGTCACAGAGCCAGGCAGCCCTCCTCCCCAAGTAGGCCTTGAGTTATTCAACCAAGGTGCCATATTTCTCTCTAGGCCTTCACTTCTCTGGGCCAGGCATCCCTGCCCATCCCCAAAACTTGCTTCCTCGACCATGCCCCTTCTTCCTGCTTACCTTTCTCTGCATGGGTTCCATTTACTTGGTGTCCCTTGTAAAATTTGGGGCATACCATTGACCATCTATTCAAGGCACTCCCTCCTCTTGCTGAGGATCCAGTGTCCCCAGGCTCCATTCAGACTGCTGGTAAGGACAAGCTTCTGTGCCACAGAACTGGCTACCTGGTATCCTAGGGACAAGCAGGTGAGTGGCCTCCACCACCAGGGACTGAATTCACTTTCCTCATAATTCTGTCATTTCAGTCACCTGCTTTGCACATTATCCCCCAATTTCCTTTTTAAGGACCATTCAATTTATCTCTTCCAGACATCCAGCTACTGAGCTGGGACATGGTGGGGAGACGGGGGCACTCTGAGCACTCGGTCTCTGGTGCAGAAGTTCTGCTCTTGGCATCCAGTGAAGGGGGGTGAAAGGGGGGTGCGGGTAGGTCAGACATCCAGATGGGCTCACCGAGGGCCTGGGGACTGACGCGAGTGAACTTTCCGGGGAGCCGGTGGCAAGGGGGTGAGCCTGGCTCGGCATGGTGAATTGCCCCACCCCTGCAGCTCCCAAACACAAGATCCCTCCAAGAGAAACCTTCAGGGACGTCCTGTGGCTTCCCAGCCCCCTGCTGCCAGCCGGCGAGGAAGAAATCCAATGAATATATTCTTTATTAATACAGTCTTCTTCATATTTTGGTGATTCGGCTTTCAACAATTATGACCTTGAGCCTTCTTTGATTACACGGTGCCCAGCTCTGAATCAACCTAAGTGGCCCCCATTGGCTGACCTGCTGCTGCTCAACCACAGAGCTACACCGGCCTGAACTTCATTTTCCAGGACCTACGACTTTAGCCCCACGCTCAGCACACACTCAGAGATCGCCTGCTCCGGGGCACCTGCAGTCCGTCGGTTGAGGACCCGAGTCTTGCTTTCGGCTCAGGTCAGGGTCTCAGGGTCCTGGGTTGGAGCCTGGAGTTGGGCTCTGCCCTCAGTGGGGGTCTGCTTGGGATTCTGACTCCTTTCCCTCCTCCATCTCTCTCTCTCATATAAATAAATAAATAAATCTTTTTTAAAAATTGCCTGCTCTGCTAGGAGCTGATCTCTGCATTGGAACACGGGGTGGGGGTGATGGAGCACAAAACGGAGAAAATCCTGCCCTGAAGAGTCATCAGACGGTAATGAGGAGAGATGGGACAGCTGAGGTTCTTGTCTAGCCTGGGTATGTTTTTAACTTGTTCTGTGAGCTTAACATACTCTGGGGCCGTTCCTTACCTGAAGCTATAGGAGCTCCCACCGTGTGGTTTAGGGGAGAGGCAAAGTGGGGACACATGGGCCTCCTGGTCTCCGGGAGCCGTGCCCCTTCTGGAGCCCACCCTCCAGGCTAGTTCCAGCGTGGGAGAGGAACCCCCAGTGTAGGAAAGTGCCGGCCCGGCTCATATCCCACCAGGGGAACATCCCCTCATTGGACATCTCACCATGTCACGGAGGAAAACAAAAAACTAAAGAAGGGGGTCTCCCTGCTCAGTCCCCAGCTCCTCTTCAAGGGCCGCACTGTGCCAACGTGTGAGGCTTTGTGAGATGTCTTGCCCCAAAGCCTCCAGGAAACTCGATTTGGGAGGGCATGGTGTAGGGAGGTGTTTGCGCAGTTGCGTGATTGCTTTTTACAACCCAAAGCTCCGGCTCTGAAGGTAAATGTTTTCAAACCAATACAAGCAAAAGGCTGGTGCTGCAACAGCCAGTGGGCAAGGGGGCTCATCCCTTCTCTTGGCAGACTGTGGCGGGAAATGTGATGGGGCCTCCTGGAGCTGGGTCAGCGGGGATGAATCCCACCCCTGTTGTACCCCCACCACATTGAGACCTCCCTCTGCTCACGCCCCAACTTGTTGGCTTCTCTGATCCTTTCCTTGTCATGTTAACAGAGAAATTAGGGTGTTGGACCTTTTCTACCTCCGTTTACATAAAAACCAATGCCTGCACTTTAAAAAAGGAAGAGACAGAAAGAATGAGAGAGAGAAAAAGAAGAATTTGGGCGAGCAAGAGAGAAGGCAGGATGGCTGGGGAGGGGAAGGGAGAAAGAAAGACTATTAGGAGGTAGGAGCAAGTGCAGAGGAAAACCATGCCCCAGCCCTTGTGGGCAGGGACGGGAAGGGGCAGCAGACGCAAACAGCACATCCGGGAGGGTGGGTGCCTAAGGCCGGACGAGAACCAAATGGGAACTGCCTGTTTCATTTTAGAGTTAAAACACACCCAGGCTAGATAAGAACCTCAGCTGGCCCGCTGCTCCTCATTATTATCTGATGACTCTTTAGGGCAGGCTCATTCATTTTAAAGAAACATCATTTTCACCTCCATGATTTGCTGGATTCCCTCCTGCCTCCTGTCATGTCCTGCTCCAATGTCCAGATGTCCCCACCTTGCACCCTCTGGCACAGCTCCAAAGGGAGCCCCTCCCTCCTCACCACCCCTCCCCAGGAGATGGGGGCAGGGGATGGGCCCCAGGTGCATGTGGGGTGGAGGTAGGAAGAGGGAGAGCGCCTGGGAGGTGGGAAGATGGAAAGATGAGGTTAATGAGGGAGGCTTTTGGGAACAGAAAAATGCAAGCAAATATCCATAAGCTAAGTTAGGAAGAAGTAAGCGTTGCAGACTATTCCTGTTTTCTTCCATTAGCACAGAACAGAGAGTGGCAGGAAAGTTCTAGGAAACAATTTCCACAAATGAAGAAAGAGGGAGTAACATCTGGCAATGAAATGACCTTCAAAGCTGAAGATCAGGACAGAGGTCTCCGAGACAGACACCGGACAATTGCTGGAGGCCTCCTTCCACACAGACATAAAAGCTCCCACCGCCCTCAGTCAAGGGCCCAGCTGGGAAACATCTGGTAGCCCGTGGAGTGCACCCCACTTTTCCTCTGCAGACCTGCTCTTCCCCTAACTGCATGTAAGCAATCCTAGAATGCACCCCCTACCTGGCACCAGTCAGAACATTCCATCCCTAAGGTCACTGTGTTTGCTTTGTAAAGGATTGACCAGTCCGGGGGCTGGGGTGGGGGTTCATAAGAGTTCTCCCTGGGACTTGCCAAGGCCCTGAGAAGGAGAGGGTTTCTTGCTTTATGGGGGTTGACAGCCCCATACGGTGGCCATCTTCTCTGCCTGCAGGGAGTGGCCAACTGGGAAGGGAAACCACGGAGGCACAGAGGCTGCAAGACATGGTGGGAGGCACTGGGCACCTAGAGCACGTTCACGTCTCTGGATGCCCCTGTGACTGCAGCCACAAAGTGATAGTCATGCTCACCTCAGGATTGTTGGGAGGGTTACATGAGTCAATTTTTGATAATCACATCTGACTCATAGTGTGTGTCTTATCCATAAATATTGGTCATCCTCATTATGAGAACCAGGACTCTCCCTCTGACCCTGAACCAGCATAAAGTAGGTTTCAGTTCACTTGCAGCCTAAAAGTCCTGATTAAGACAAACAGGCTATTTAAAGTCCGGGGGCCCGTAAGCCAGTTTATGGGGGAAATCCTTACAAATAGTTTCTAGGTCAACCTCACAATCCTGTATTGCCTTAGTTCCTGTTCACTTGGGCACTTGACTTTTCTCCTCCAGGAGATCATAAATCCCAAAGTCTCTTTGTCGTCAACATCATTCTTGGCATAGCATCTAGTCAGAGTAGGTGCTTGATAAAAATCATGAGTTACGTTGAACAGCCTCCAGTGTTTTGGAAAGTACTGTAACGTGCATTATCCCATGGGATGCTCAGGATGCCCCTGCAGGCTAGGAGGGCAGATGCCATCACTGGAGCACAGATGAATCTGACACCCCACCCCCAGGTACAGGGCAGGCCACATTTTACTTTCCTTAGCAGTCAAATAATCTGCTTCTGGTCCCCAGAAGGCAATGCCTCCATGCCATGCCACTTGGGCACAGATCTACCCTCTTAGCTCTAAAGACCACAGCTCAAGTCCTGTATGATCAGTGCCTTTTGCCTCCCTGGGACACCTGAGCTCTCCTGTGATTTAGAGACCCTACCCCGCCCCTCTCCAGGCCTGAAATGTTCTTCCTGCCTCCAGAAGAACAGGATCTCTCTCCTCCAGGTCCCCAACCCCCTTCTGCTACCTCCTAGGAAGACCTGGGCAATCACCTATTTGAACTTGGGCTTTTGAAAGCAAAAATTTGGTTGGGGGTGATTATCTTCTGCATGCCTGGAAACTTCTGGGCAGGGCCCTGCAACTCAAAAGTCCCCAAGGCAAAAGAAAAACAATTTAATTAAAAGAAAAAAAAAACTTGGCTACTTTTTAAGGGATGGAAGGGAAAATTAGCTAAAGCAAGGAAATTAGCCTCAGAAATTATCTCAGTAAATGATCCTGCCACTGAGAAATAAGGAGATTGAGGTTGCATGAGGTTTGAAAAGCCCCAGGACTCCTGCTGAGTACTTCTTGCACTTGAGCATCATGGCTCTTTCAAATAGGGACAGAGAGCTGAAGAAGCTCACATTCAATCTGTTAAAAATCACAGGCAGGCTAGTGGGGACATGGAGCAGATATACTTTTCTCTATTCCCCTTACCTAGGCACAACTAAAAACTCTGAACTATACAAAGCACATGAGGAGACACTGACAAGTGCAGAGCATGAAGCAGATGGCCCAAGATGGAACCTTGGGACCCAAAGAACAACACTGTAGTGAGATCCCTCGGTTTTGTTTCTGCCTCATATATCCCAGACTTTCATTTGAAGAAACCGACAACCTAGAAATGCTCAAGGGCACAAACAAAACAAGCCCCGATGAACGGCTACTCACTGTAGCCAAAAGGGCACCCTAGAAATATAGAAATTTTTTAGATGATTGCTCTACTCCAGTCTAATACCAGATAATAAATTATGGTCCCACACCCACCTACACCAATAAAAATGAGTTGGGAACCTAGGTTTCCACCCTCCTCAGGCTCTAATGAAGCATCCAAACTGCCCCCATCCTGAGTCAAAATGGTGTCAGAGAATGACGTATACATAGGCAGGAACCAGGCAGTAATGAGAAGTCACTCCTTTCCTCACTGGGATGGAGGCAGAAGCGATCCAGTAGACTCAGGACTTTTACCACCACACAGTGTTAACAAAGACACTACACTCCCCTCAAGTCATGCCAGTGGAGATCATGTCAGGACAATAATGAGGTCTCCTGCCTCCTTCAGCGAGGGAGGTGTGGGTGGTGGCCAAGTGGAGAGCCAGAACTCCAACCCTTCCAGCAGTAATGAGGAGCTCCTCCCTTGGATGTCAACAAAGACTGAGCAGGGAACCTGGACTTCTACCCTCATCTGGCAGTAATGAGACAGTGCCCACCCACTTCTTCTACCTGAGTGATGTCAGAGAAAGCCAACTAAAACAGAAAGTTTAATAAGATCCAAAGTCTTATAACATAATACCAAAAATATTTAGGTTTCGATCAAAAGTCTTTCATTATCAAAGAATGAAGATTCACAATTCAAATGAAAAAAAGCAATCAGTAGATGCTAACCCTAAGATGACAAAATGTTACAATTACTAACAAAGATTTAAAAGCAGACATCATCAAAATGTTTCAGTGAGAAATGATGAACTGACATGAAACAAGTGAAAAGATAGAAAGTCTTAGTAAAGAAATAAAATAAATTTTAAAAATAAAATAGGAATTTTAGAACTGAAAAATAGGATATCCAAAATGAAAAACTCAGCAGATGGGCTCAACAGCAGAATGAAGAGGAGAAAGGAAAGAATCAATGAATTGGACAACAGAACAACAGAATTACCCAGTCTGGATAACAGAGAGAAAATAAGCTGTATGAAAAGTGAGCAGAAGCCAAGGAACATATTAGACTATAATGGAAGATCTATAGATTCAGAAGGATGGTTGCAGGTTGAAAATTCTCAGAGGGATGCATGAGTGGCTAAGTCCGTTGAATATCCAACTCTTCATTTTGTTTCAGACTATGATCTAGGGGTCGTGAGATCAAGCCCTGAAACAGGCTCCACTCTCAGTTGCAGAGTCTGCTTGAGATTCTCTCTCTCCCTCCCCCTCTGCTCTTCCCCCAACTCATGCACAGTCTCTCTATTAAAAAATAAAATCTTAAAAGAAGATGCTCAAAGAAATAGTAGCTACAAACTTCCCAAATTTGGCAAAAGACAGAAACCTCCATATTCAAAAGATTCAAGAAGTTGAGTAATTCAAAAAAGGGTAAATCCAAAGAAATCTACAATAAGACACCCCATAGTCAAACTCCTTATCCTAAAGGCAAAAGAGAGATCCTGAAGGCAGTAAAAGATACAAGACATGTCACCTGGAAAGAAAAAAACAATTCAAATTACAGTATATTTCCCATCAAAAGCAATAGTGGTCAGAAGGAATTGGCTCAACATTTTTCACTTGCTGAAAGTAAAGATCAACCCAGTTTCTTACATTCAGAAAAGATATCCAAGGGAAGGGAAATCAAGACAAACTTAAGAAAATTTGTTACCAGTAGACATACTTTAAAAGAATGGCTGAAGGAAGTCCTCTAAAACATAAAGGAAATGGCAAAAGAAGAAAATTTTATAAAGCAAAAAAGGGAAAGAACACTGTAAGTAAAAATATGAGTAATTTAAATAAACTTTTCCTCCTCTCTTGAGTTTTTCAAAATGCGTTTGATAGGCAAAGCAAAAATTGTAATATTGTCTGATGTGCTTTTAAATGTGTATGGAGTAAATAATTAAGACAATTATACTATAAAAAAAGACAATTATACTATAAATAGAGGAGGGTAAATAGTTATAAAGGGAAGTAAATTTCCTACATTGCACTCCAACTTGTAAAACTATGACAAGACTGATGTCATGTATATATAATGTAATACCTAGATAAAACACTAAAAAAGCAATACGAAGAGATACTCTCAAAAACATTATAGAGGGTCAAAAAGCAATTCTAAAACTATGTCCAGGGTCACCTGGGTGGCTCAGCAGTTGAGCATCTGCCTTTGGCTCAGGTCATGATCCCAGGGTCCTGGGATCGAGTCTGTCATAGGGCTCCCTATAGGGAGCCTGCTTCTCCCCCCTGCCTGTGTCTCTGCCTCTCTCTCTGTGTGTGTCTCTCATGAATAAATAAATAAAATAAAATCTTTTTAAAAAATAAAAATATGTTCAAATGACTCCTAGGAATGCAGGAACAAGACAACAGGGAAATGAAAACCCAAGAACATGGAAAATATAAAATAAAATACACTCTTAAGCCCAACATGTCAATACTTACATTAAATGTAAATGAACCAAATAACAGAACTATAAACTATGTGAAGCAAAACTTGATAGAACTGACAAGAGAAATAGATAAATTCACCATTTTAGTTGGAGACTTTATCACTTCACTCAACAACTGTTAGAACAACTAGACAGAAAACTTTGCAAGGATGTAGAACCCAGCAGCACCACTGACTACTGACCAACAGGATCCAAGTAGTATTTATAGAACATTCCACTCCAGCTAACGACAGGAGAATACACATTCTTCTCAAACGTTCACGGAACATGTACTAACATAGATCATATCCTGAGCCATAAAACAAATCTCAACAAATTTAAAAGAACTGAGATAATGCAGAGTGTGTTCCCTGACCCAAATGGCATCAAACTATAAAAAGATAATAGGAAAATCTCCAAACGATGCATTCCTAAATAATCCATAAGTCCAAGAGGGGATCTTAATGGCAAACAAAACACAGTTAACTGAATTAAAATGAAAGTACACATATCAAAGTACACATGTGAGAGCCACGTCAGTGTGGAGCAGAAATTTATAATATCAAAAGCATATAAAGTGAAAATGAGGAAAAGTCTCAAATCCATAATCTAAACTCCCACCTCAAGAATGTAGAGAAAGAAAAGCAAAATAAACCAAAATTAAGGAAATAATAAAGATAAGAGCAGAGATCAATGAAATTAAAAATGGAAGAATAAAGAAACTCAATGAAACACAAAGCTGGATTGATCATTTAGAGATGATGGATAAAATTGAAAAATCTCCAGCAAGTCTGACAAAGAAAAGACATGGAAGACACAAATTACCAATATTAGAGATGGAGCAGGAGATGTCATTACAGATCCCATGGACGTCCAAAGGACAATAAGCCAACACTACAAACAACTCTGTGCATCTAAATTTGACAATTTAGATGAAATGAACAAATTCTTCAAAAAGCACATACTACAACAACTCACTGAATATAAAATAGGTTATTTGAATAGCTCTATAACTATGAAGGAAACTGAATTCATCATTTTAAAACTCAGGAAGGAGGAAGGAAGGGAGGGAGGGACGGAGAGAGGGAGGAAAAGAACTATCCAGGCCCAGACAGCTTCGCTGGATAATTCTACCAAATGTTTAAAGAATTCACATCATCTCTTTACAATCTCCTCCAGAAATAGGAAAGGAAGAATAACTTCCCAATTCATTTTATTTAACTAGTATTACCCTGTTATCAGACAAAGATAATATTTTAAAAACTACAGACCAAAATCCCTCATAAATATAGATGCAAAAACCACTAACAAAATATTAGCCAATAGAATTTATAAACGTTAGAAGTATGTTGTACAAGCATTTGTGAATGTGTAAAATAAAAGTTACAAATAATGCTTCTGTTTTAAAAAAAAAGAATTCAGCAATATACATTTAAAATGACACACTATGGACACCTGGGTGGCTCAGTTGGATAAGCATCTGCCTTCAGCTCAAATCATGATCTCAGGGTCCTGGGATCGAGCCCCGCATCAGGCTCCCAGTTCAGCGGGGAGTCTGCTTCTCCCTCTACCACTGCCCCTCCCTCTGCTTGTGTTCTCTCTTTCTCCCTCTCAAATAAATACAAAAAATCTTTTAAACATTAAAAAAAATGATACACTAAGTCCAAGTGGAGTTTATCTCAAGCATGCAAGTCTGGTTCAATATTTGCACATCCATGTAGCACACCATATTAACAGACTAAAGAAGAAAAATCACATGATTGTGCCAATTGATATGGACAAAGAATTTGACAAAATTGAACATCTATTCATGTTAAAAAAAAACTCAGAAAAATAGAAATAAAGGACAATTTGCTCAACTTCCAGCAATTATACCCCTGGACATTTGTCCCAAAGAAATTAAAACTCACATTCAGATAAAACTTAGCAAAAAAAAAAAAAAACAAAAAAAATAGCACTCAAACATTCACAGCAGTTTTGTCTGCGATTAGCTAAAAACTACCAACGGTTAACCCGGATGTCCATTGATAGGTAAATAGTTAAACTATGGCCCCGTCTACACTATGGGACACTACTCAGCAATACAAAGAAATTAACTACTCAACGGCCAACAACCTCTGGATAGGTCGCCAGAGAATTCTTAGAAAAACCAATCTGAAGAGGTTGGACATTGTACAATCCCATTTATGTGACATTCTTGAAATGACAATATCACAAAAATGGGGACAGATTTGTGATTGTCAGGGGTTAAGGAGGGGACAGAGTGGAAAGAATGAGAACGGGGCTACTCACGGGTGGCATGAGGGAGTCTTGTGTGGACTGTATCAGTGTCAACGTCCTGGATATGATGTTGTACTACAGTGTCACAAGATGTGACCAAGGGGGGAGCTAGGTAAAAGGCACACAGGATCTCCCTGTGTTCTTTCTTACAACTCCACGAGAACACATAATTATCTCAAAATGCAAAGGTTAATTTTTTAAAGTCACAGGACAGTCCTGAGTGAGGCCACTCTGGATGAGGTGGCCTCAGACCACCTGTGACAGCAAGTAGACAGCACATGGACTATGCGGAATGAGAGGCAAGCGGCAGAGTTTTGGGGATGAATAAGGAGAGGACATGGAACCAGAGAGTACCAGGTCACTTGGGACCACACAATGGGCTGCGGGACAAGGAAGCATTTGTGGCCGTTCTTTGTCAACTGAGAACTTGAGAAGGTGAGGATGGATGGGACGATGCTCTTCCTCCTTACTAGAACTCTTGTGTGTGCGTGCTCAAGCACCCAGGCACCTGCAGGATGGTGATGGATGGGAGGCCGGCCCCATCCTTAGCCATCTGTGCTGCTGGGCTGCTCCTCACCTCTCAAAGCCTCAATCTTCAACAGTAAAATGGGAATACCAAGAGTACCATGGTGATGGCTGAATAAAATGGGGTGGTTACCATGTGGGGAGCCCAGAAGACAGGAAAGCAGAGGCCCGTGTGCATTGAACATTGTCTTCCCCACCCTGAGGCCGCTACCTTCCCCTGACCCTCCCCCACTGTTGCTATTGCTCACCATCTTCCCAAATGGCATACTCTTCTTTTCCTCCTGTGACGAACCCCTGTGCATGGGACATCCTACAAGGAAAAATGGATGGATAAATGTACAAAGGAGGGCTCCCAGCCCAGAGTGACAACAGCCCAATAGTAAATGTTAAGGCATCAATATGGTGGTCAAAAGGTTAAAACTTCTAATGATAAGATAAATAAGTCCTGGACAGTGTGACATACAGCATGGCCCACATTACCATATCGTGTATCTGAAAATTGCTAAGAGAATAGCTGAAAAGTTCTCATCCCAAGGGGGAAAAAACTTATAACTATATGAGAGGAGGAATGTTAACTAAGCTTATTGTGGTGATTATTTTGCAGTATAAACAATATCCAATAACATTGTGTAGCTTGGGACTAGTACAATGTTATATGTCAATTCTTTCACAAAAAAACTAGGGAAGTAACTAAGTCATCTTACTTTTCCCTGAGAGGCAACCCATGCACATTCACAGATTGCTTGTTTCCCTCGCTGGTCTATGGCCCGGAGGACAGAGGGAGACTCTGGCTCACTCTCCCCGAGCCCCAACTTCCAGCAGATGCCTGCCTCCTACTTGGCTCTCCAACATTTGCTCAATGCTTACATGACAAATTATTGTCTGTGCCTATACTAACCCACACGACTTGGTTTCTTGGACCTACAACTAGTTAGTTACATTTACTCCAGACATTTATATTGAAAAAAATTTTTTTTTTTTTTTTTTTTTTTTTACTAAAAAGCACTTTGTGAGTGACTTACCCCCAAGCTGAGGTGTAAACATGTCCCAAGGAGCCCTTCTGCTGTGAAACAGACCCATCTGCGGTGAGGTGCACGTATTGTGAATAATGGGAAGCAGCCCCTTCCTTATGTAGGACAGAATTTCAATTTTCATCACTGCAGACATGTGAAAACCCCCAAACCACAAACAATGATTTCAGTTTCTGCTCTATGCACATACATGGCGAATTGGGTGAAGGTAGAAGTAATGCAATCACATGTGTAAAAAACACGGCCGGTGTCGCTGCTCCCGCAGCCAACAGGAAGCATGTGAGGTTACTAAAGGTCGGTCTGCTCCCTCCGTGGTTACTGTCACAAAATAGCACCCGCTACCTCTCTGTCCACAGATGGGCCTAGCGTGAAATCTACTGATTTCCCCACTTTGGGTCAGATGATAGATTTCACGTTGGCCAACATTGTGGAATTTATTTTTTATTAAAAACAAGGTTAGTAAAGACTAAAAAAAAAAAACAAAAAACAAACAAACAAAAACAAAACAAAACATCTAGGCCTCTAGGGTAATAGTTAAGGATAAATGGAGTACTTCCTGGTGGAAAGCCTAGAAAAACGTAAATAACGTCACGTAGGGACCTCTCTGGCCAATGATTGATGCTGCAAAGTGGGGGCAAAGTGGGCTAGTGGCACGTCTGAGGCCTCACCGTGTTAGGGGAAGTCAGCCATCACCTAATAACAAAAACTGAGAGCTTGGGAGGCCATGGTGGGGTCCAGACTATGCTTTGAACTTTAAAGCCATCAGATCATTTAACCCTCATCCCAACTCCGCTATTATTATCCACAATGGGGAAGTAGGGCCCAGAGAGGTTATGTAACCTGCCTGAGGTCACACAACAAGAAATTATCCAGTCTCAGATCCAAAACAGTAAGTCTGGCTCCAGAGATTGCAATCTTTTTTTTTCTCCCCCGTAAGAGGGATTTTTTTTTCTTTTTTAAAGTAAAGCACAAAACCGTTAACATAAGGCTTGGTGAACCCTACATATCCACACGCTTGTATATTCACCACCCAGATGGCCATCTACGACCTTCCCACCTAGAACATTTCCACCATGTCAAACGTTCCTTGGGCCCAATCCCAATCAATCCCCATCTCCAAAGATAAGCACTACTCTGGCTTCGATCACCGCAGATTAGCCTAGTTTATTCTTGGTGCTCGTGTAATCGGCCTACAGTGTACGTGCTTCTCCGTGTCCGGGTTCTTCCGCTGCTCAGCATCATGCTCCTGAAACTCATCATGCTGTTGTGTGGATCCACACTCCCTCCCTCTGCAGTTTATTTTTCCTTTCTGCTACTGACGGGCCTGTGCCCTGTGGAGGCTTTTCAGCCGCTATCAGGAAAGCTGCTGTTAGCTCCTGCTCCGGACTCCAGGTGGACACGGACACTCATTTCCCTCGAGGATACCCCCAGCAGGGAAATCTCTGGGTCTTGGGATAAGAATGTTTAATTTTAGTAAATATTACCAATCAATCAGCTTTCCAAATTTCTCCCAGTTCATACTCCCAACACTCCTGTTGTTTCACGCACTTGCCTCCACTTGGCATTCTCAGTATTTTTTTTTTTAAATGTGGCCACCTTGAGAGGTGTGTGGTCATTGTACCACCAAGGTTTTCATCTGCTGACTAATGATCTGTCTGTTCAGTTTCCCTTCGTTTTAAAATCTCATTGTTTTTAGTATTGCTCTGTAGGATTTCTTGATATATCCTAGGTTCTGTTCTCCATCACGTGGATACACCACAAATGTGTTCTCCAAGTCTGTAGCTTACCATCTTTTTTAAAAAGATTTATTTATAAATAATAGGAGAGAGAGAGAGCATGTAGCAGGGAGGGGCGTAGGGAGAGGGAGAGAGAGAGAATCTCAAGCAGACTCTCCAGCGAGTGTGGAGCCTGACGTGGGGCGCGATCTCATGATCCTGAGATCATGAGCTGAGCCAAAACCAAGAGTCTGCAGCATAATTCACTACACCACCCAGGAGCCCTTGCAGCTTGCCGTTCTTAATATATATATTTTTTTTACAATAGGAGTTCCTTATTTAAAAAGATTCAATTTATCGATATCTTCCTTTATGGTTATGGGTTAGGTTTTTTTTCCTATGTGTGTCTTCTCTAAGAAATCTCTGCCTACCACAAGAATATGAAAATAATTTGTGTTTTCTTCTAGAAGCACCACTGCTTTGGTGTTCACGTCTATGTTTATGATCCATCTTTAATTAATTTCTACGTGAAAGGCAGAGGTCAAGGTGCACGTTTCCATATGCTCGCTCAATTGCTCCAATGCCAATTTCCTAAAAACATCATCCTCTCTCCATCAAATTGCATCAGTTCTTTGATATAGTCAAGCAGTCATAGTTGGGAGAAAGAGGCATTTCTAGACTATTCTGTTCCATAGGTCTGTGTGTCTGTCCTTATATCATTACCTCGCCACCTCCGTTACTGCAATTTTAAAAGAAGTCCCCAAATATGACAGTGTTCTAGATCCTTTGTATTTCCTTTTTAAAAAATAATTTATTTGCTCATGAGAGACACAGAGAGGCAGAGACACAGGCAGAGGCAGAAGCAGGCTCCTCATAGGGAGCCCAATGTGGGACTCGATCCAGGACTCCAGGATCACGCCCTGGGCCGAAGGCAGATGCTCAACCACTGAGCCACCCAGGTACCCCAGATCCTTTGTATTTCCACATACATTTTGGAATCCACTTGTCAATAGTCATCAAACAGGGGGACAAGTAAAGGAAGAAAGCAAACCTATAAGAGTTTTGACAGGGATCATGTTGATCTACAGATCCCTTTGAGAGCAGACATCTTACAACCCTGAGTCTCCTCACCCACGTCTGTGGACTATGGCTCCATCCAATAAACATTTCTACAATGTAAAAATTCTACATGGAGACTTCGTATCTTGCAACTTTGCTAAAATCACTTATTTCTGCCTCACTCTATTATTTCCTTCTTTCTGCTTGCTTTTGGTTTAATTTGCTCTTCTTTTGAGAAGTTCTCAAGGTGGAAAATTAGGTTATTGATCTGGAGATCTTCTTTAATATCGACACATATGGTTATAAACTTCCTTCTAGGCATGATTTTCTCTGCACCTGCGAATTTTGGTATGCTGCATTTTTAATTTTTATTCATAGCAAAGTATGTTCTAATTTCCCTTGAGATTTCTTTCTTGAAGTATTGGTTATTTAGGAACATGTTGCTTAATTTCAACATGTTAGTGAATTTCCTAAAATCATCTATGACTGATAATAGTTTATAGATTGATTTATAGATAGTTTTGCCTTGATGTGCTTACATTGGATTTTCTTCTTCTTCTTCTTCTTCTTCTTCTTCTTCTTCTTCTTCTTCTTCTTCTTCTTCTTCTTCTTCTTCTTCTTCTTCATTATTATTATTATTATTATTCATCCTGGTTGGATTCAGTTTCTTGAACCTGTGGGTTATTACCTTTCATAAGATTTGGAAAATATTTGGCTATTATTTCTTCAAATACCACTTCTCTCCCACTTTCCCTCTCCTGTCTGTCCTCTTCTTTTTCTAGGACTCCAGCTCTACCTGTGTCACGATTGATCATGTCCTTACACTTTATTCTGTGTTTATAATTTTTTTCTTTCTTTCTCTGTGATTCACTTTGGATATTTTCTATTGATCTGTCTTCAGATTTATTTTCTTGTGTTCTGCTGTATCTAGTCCACTGTTACAGCCTTCTGAAATAGCCTCACTTAAAATATTTATTTGTGCATCCAGAATGTCCACTTGATGATTTTTTGTAGATTCCAATCCCCCTGTGAAATGTCCCTTCTTTGCATCAATTTTCTCTCTCTTTTACTCTATTTCCCACATATTTATCATGGTTATTTTGAAGTCACAGACTGCTAATGCTTTTCTGAGTTATTCTCTGACCTCTACACATGCAAGCCATTTCCACAGAAGAGATGCAATGAAGCCTGGTTCCTGATTTCTGTGGCTCTTGGAGCTGCATTACTTCTCACCTACAGCTTGTGGCTGTTGGGGTGGTTTATTTTAGGGTGCTCACTGCACTCCCAGGAACCGGTCCGGAGACAAATGTTGCAATCCACACTTAGTAATAACACCAATGCAATAAGCCAAACTATGTCATCACTGGAAATCAGGCGGCATCTGTCCCTTCCATGAACAACACTCAATTGTCTAGGCAACACCAAGCCTACAGATAAAAATCACTTCCACCATTTTCCTTGAATTGGGCCATCTGTATTGAAGATGGCCAATTCCCCCATATACAGCCCACAATTTGAGTAAAATGTTCCCAAATCAGGTTTCCCAGTAGAATCTTCTGGGAGATGGGCTCTTTAAAAATATCAACACCTCCTTTCACCCCAGATCATGAATCAGTACCACTGGGAGAGCAGGGAAAGGGGTCCAGGGCCATGCCTCAGAGTTGCTGCTGGGCCATCTCCAGTGGCCCAGGATGAGGGCCAGGTGGCCTCCACCTCTTTTATGAACCTTGGCTACCACCCAACCCACACTCCTGGGAGCTTTGCATCCCAGCTGGAAGTAACTGATCCTCTTTCCTAACTTGGCCTGCTGGCCTGAGTCTGTCCAGCTACCCTCCCTCTATGCCCATCTCATGGGGTGGTGTGGTCTGAGGTCACTATGGGACAAGACTGTGGCATAGTGAGGGTGGGGTTTTCCTGATTAAGAAAATGAGAAGTAGAGCATAAGCCCAAGTTAACTGCCTTATTAGCTCTTCCAAAAAAGTCCTGGAATATTTTCTTGATATGCCAGAGGTCAAATGGGTTTGAGAAGAACAGGCACCAAAACAACAAAATAGGAAGTTGAGGCCAGAGCCTTTTGTCCCCAACATAGGAAGAAGGGTCCTAAGATGTTCCCAGTCAACAGCAGCAGCTTCCTTTTATATAAAATATAAATATAAATATGTATAAAATATATATTTTTTATTTATCTATTCATGAGAGACACACACAGAGAGAGGCAGAGACTCAGGCAGAGGGAGAAACCCATTCCCTACAGGGAGCTCAGTATGGGACTGGATCCCAGGACCCCGGGATAATGACCTGAGCCAAAGGCAGATGCTCAACCAGTGAGCCTCCCAGGTGTCCCAACAGGAGCAGATTCTTATAACCACCTCTCTCTGCTAAATGATTTCAGAATGTGAACACTGGAAAAGCCCCTAAGAATATCTCACATATTGGGATTGAAAAACATACCTATACAATTTGATATAAGTCACAAGGATGTTGGCAAAACCTCAAATCTGCTCACATGGCAGGGACAGTCCCAACGGCCATGGGAAAGGCTGTTTGTGCAACTCCAGAGCCAAGAGGAGACAAAAGCAGACCAAGCAAGTGCCTCCCCAAGGTCAGAGGACTTGGAAGGCAGGATGAATGGCTGTGGGTCTGCACGAGAGCTCCTCCTTTGGTCACCATCAGACGTGGACAGGTGTTCTGTCCCAGTCAGGTCTCTGGGCTAAGCTGAGTAGGAGGGTTTTACAAGCTGGCGTTGAGCATGGAGCAGCTTGTGGATAGGGCCACAGAAACATCATCAAATGTCTAAAACCCATGAGAACCAGCCTTGACCGCTGAGTGACTGAGAAATTTCCATCAGGGCAGCAGCAGAGCCCAAGGACAATGAGGGAGCACAGTGCCGCTCCACTCCAGCCTTGTCTCCTGAGACTGCTCTTTAGGCCACACTGACCCAGAACGTGACCACGCGCCACTGTTACCAAGACATCAACTTCCAAAGGCTTTGCTTTTGAATCATAGAAGTCCCAACTTAAAGATTTTGACTCTACAGGAAGCAACCAATGTTGGCAAAGATGGGGAGAAAGGGGAACCTTCTTATGCTGCTGGTGGGAATGCAAGCTGCTGCAGCCACTCTGGAAAACAGTATGAAGGTTCCTCAAGAAGTTGAAAATAGAGCTACCCTATGACCCAGCAATTGCACTACTGGGTATTTACCCCAAAGATGCAAATGTAGTGATCCGAAAGGATACCTGGGTGGCTCAGTGGTTGAGCATCTGCCTTCTGCTCAGGTTGTAATCCTGAGATTGAGGTCCTAGGATCGAGGCCTGCATCGGGCTCCCCAAGGGGAGACTGCTTCTCCCTCTGGCTATGTCTCTGCCTCTCTGTGTGTCTCTCGTGAATAAATAAAACCTTGAAAAAGCTTTCATGACCCGAAGGGGCACCTGCACCCCAATGTTCATAGCAGCAATGTCTACAATAGCCAAACTATGGAAAGAGCCCAGATGTCCATTGACAGATGAATGGATAAACAAGATGTGGTCTATATATACACAATGGAATTTCAGCTTTCAAAAAACGAAATCTTGCCACTTGCAATGACATGGAAGGAACTAGAAAGTATTATGTTAAGTGAAATAAGTCAGAGAAAGACAATTATCATACGATCTCACTCATGCAGCATTTAAGGAACAAAATAGAGGACCATAGGGGAAGGGAAGGAAAAGTAAAACAAGACAAAATCAGAAAGGGAGACAAACCCTAAAAGACTCTTAACTCTTGGAAACAAAATGAGAGTCATCAGAGGGGAAGGAGGTGGGGGGATGCGGTAACTGGGGGGGGGGATGGACATGGGGGGAAGGAGGGCATGATGGAGGGCACGTGATGTCATGAGCACTGGGTGTTACATACAGTGGTGTATGACGAATCACTAAACTCTACCTCTGAAACCAATGATACATTATATGTTAATTAATTGAATTTAAATAAAATTGAATTAAATCTTTAAAAAGAGATGTTGGACTCTGGACCTCTTTACAAAATGCTGGTGGAGCACTGTAGAAAGGACTTCTTGTGCTCGGCACCTCATCAGCCCTGCACCCCGCGGAGTGCGGGACGCAGGGCACATGGTGGCAGTGTCACCTCTCCACCTCGGCCCGGCCCCAGTCCATGGTGGGGGGGGGGGTGGGGGGACGCGACACATCCGGAGTGTTGGCAGCCCCTGCGCAGGGCGGGCCAGCGCTTTGTCCCGCTTATTGTTCAGAATTTAGAATGCATTTTCCCATAGACACAGGGGTTAGGTTCCCAGGCCAGGCCATAAAAGCCCATTTTTGTTTCACTGGTAGATACACTGCATTACTGCAATTCTTCACCGCACTAAATTGTGGAACTCAGTATAGAGAGCTCTACAACACTGTTTGTCGGAAAATATCCCAATTCAGCCTTCAGCCTCCAGGATGTGGGGTCTGGGCTGGGTCTTCCTTCCTGCAGAAGACCAATCTTCAGGGACACCTGGGTCCAGGTTGGGGCCAGTGTGTGGACCACCATCCCAGAGGTGGCAACGCCAGGGCCCCGGAGACAAAGCAGGGAAGTCGTGGGAAGAGCTGAGTCCCAGGCAGACACAGGGATTCGTAATAAAGGTATCAGACTTTCTGAAAGTGGAGCCCTGAGCCTGTGCTGGTTTGTGGGTCTCCCTCACAATCAAGGACACATGAGGTAAGCCAGGCCAGAGCTCCCTGTTAGGACAAAGACTCTAACCTGGAGCTGGGCAGTGAGGGTTCATCTTGCAGCCCAAGTTGAATCCGCCAGGATGGACGTCATTGCTTTAATCCCTGTGGGGCCAAGTCTGGACTCAACAGGACCAGCACCCCGATTGATTAATGGTGTCTACCAAGAGAAGGGGCAGGGATGGTCTGTAGGTGTTTAGCCAACCCTGGCTACGCCCTCACTGGGAAAGTCGGGCCCTGCCATATTTTTAGCATTCCCCCAAGGAGAGACATGGTCTTCTATGCAATAAGACACTTAGTTTTCAGAAGTCCCTAATAGAAGCATTCCTTGTCAAGGATCCTACAGTTGGGCACATAAATCTGAAAATGCTATGTGCCCAATGATGTCCATGCAGTGTGGGGGGAAAAAAGTGATCATGTTCTGAGGGAAAAGACGTTCTTATACATAAAATTATAGCTGAAACCACTACCACTGAAAGGTCCCCATTTCTTGCTTCAACGTCCAGAAGAACATACCTACATAATACACTTATAGTCACCGTGCCCTGTACCTGACCCATTATAATTTCATCTTACCATACTTTGTGTGTCTTCATAATTGTACATCAAAGTATCAGGAGAAGTAAAATGGTACCTTATTGATTGATTTACAATCTAATGTGAAGGTGCTTTCTCTCTAAAATGCTATGATTCTATTATTATTATTATTATTATTATTATTATTATCATTATTATTATTACTATGTAAAAATGTTTTTCATCCCCAACTACTCCCTCAAACCCTGTGTTGCAATGGACACTGCCAGGTGCTCCAGGGCTCAGGGGAGGTGCACCAGGAACCCAGTGTGAGGCAGGTATCTTTACACAGCAGAGAGGGCAAAACTCCTGACAGCTGCTGAAAAGTTCACTGCACACCCACCGCCGGCTCGGAACCAAGAGGGGGGCCGGACCTACGGGTAGTCACATGACCTGCAGCCCTGGTCTCCAGCGGAGCTCGAGTGGGGCTGCAGCCTTGGGTGGGAAGAGCTGCCTAGTTCCCCAACCCTGCCCTGTGGAGTTCAGGTGTCCCCTAAAATCCACCCCAAACCTTTCAGGTTCTTTAAATTCAAAAGCTGTCTTGTTGTCAACATAGTGAACTCAACTTGCATGAAGCAACTGTATGTAGGATGTCCTTTTGAGAGGAGGGATGAAAGATGGATGGATGGATGGATGGATGGATGGATGGATGATAGATTTATATGGTAGATAGTGGAAGATTAGATAGATAGATAGATAGATAGATAGATAGATAGATAGATAGATAGATGATAGAGATTTTAAACAAGTAAACACCCAGGCTAGGCCTTCTTGGTGGTCTGTATTTGACCTCTCCTCTTTGGTCTGCGAGGCCACAGTCCCCAGCTGCAGGTTTGCTCCACATTCCAGAGCCCTCTCCCTGCTTCCCCACAGCTGCCTGGCTGTCATGGCCTCAGCTGTGACATTTCGTCATGGAAAATGCCCTGATGGCTCCATTTGGCCTTGTCGTTGCTAACGCTCCTGCAGCCCCTCTCCACCCAGAGAGGACAAGGGGACGCCAGTCAGGCCCCTGCGCCCTCTGTAGTCTGCGGCCGCAGACCATGGACGGCCGGGCAGGTGGCCTCCGGGAGTATCGTCACGGGGGCATTTACTCTGGCTGCCTCTCAGCTGAGCAGCTGCCAGTGTGGAACAGACCTGGAGGTGTTGGTCCTGCCAGCAGAGGACGGGTGTGCCTTCCTGGCAGCTGGTACCAGCCTTCCCTTCCGCCATCAATGGGCTGCAGAGTTAAGTAAAATATAAATATGGCCTTCTGATCAGCCACTTAAGCTAGCGTGTTTATCACTCCTAATCTGTTTTGTACACCGAATTTTAGTATTTCACACTTTATCCCAAGGAGAAGATGTCTCTAACTGTTGCCATCATTATGAAAACAACAGCGGCCTTTGATCAAGTGTCTACCGCATGCCTGGCTCCTTGCTCAGCTGTTTATGCACTTTGTGTACCTTCCTCGTTAGGACAACTGAGAGGTGGAGGTATTATTTCTGGTGACCAGTTGTCCTGGTTTTCCCAGGACTGGAAGCAGCAATGACAGGAGTTCCTGGGATGTGGGACTTTTGGTGCTAAAACTGGATGAGTTGGTCACCCTATATTACCCCCACTTTGCAGATGAGGTGACTGAGGCCCAGAGTTTATCCAGAGCACGCTGTGAGGGAGGCGGCCGGATCCCAACCCCGCTGGTTCCGAGTCCAGGCCCCGGGCTCCAGGCCATTCCACCAGGGCTTCCTCTGAGTGATCTTTTTTATCCAGAACTATCAAAACATATTTCTTAATTCTAGTCACAAACCGAGAGTGTGCTGAGAATGTCTCTTTCCAAGCCTTAAATTAATCCTGAAGACATAAGGAACAGAAAGTGGGACAGGCTCGTCAGGACATCAGCTGTACTGGGCAGTCCCTCCAGGGACACACTTCCACGTCGCTGCCCCCACCTCGGACGCTTCCACACCTCAGTCTGGTTCCTACGCCCCCTCACCCCCCACCTCTCCCCTCCTTGTGGATGAGCCCCCTTCTGCTCAAAACCCAGCACCTCCCTCTGAAGATAGAAACAGGTTTGTAGATGGTTCTTAAAGCCATATGGAGGATACACGATGGTTTGTCATACTACTCTCTCTGCTATTATGCTTAGAAGTTTTTATATTAAAATGGGAAGAGGAGACGCCTGGGTGACACCGTCGGTGAAGCGTCTGCCTTCAGCTCAGGTCATGATCTCAGGGTCCTGGGATCGAGCCCCAAGTCAGGGTCTTTGCTCAGTGGACAATCTGCTTCTTCCTCTCCCTCTGTCCCTCCCTGCGTGCTCACTCTCAATCTTCTTCTCAAATTAATAAATAAAATCTTAAAAAAAAAAAGTAAAGAGAGAAAAAAGAGAAATAACAGGAAGATATTAGTCAAAGAATACATATTAATATCAGACAAAATAACATTTAAAGCAAAAGTGTGAGCAGTAAATCCAGAGTCCAGTGCTCACGCTAAGGCTCTGCTCACAGGACAACGGAAGCCTCATGGTGCACGGGGCCCAGGGCCCCCGTCCTAAGTTCCCATTCTCACTCTTGATGGCTTCCCGGGGGGCTGTCGATCCCAGGCCTCTCTGCCCTGCCCTGCCTTCTAGAGTTCCAGAAAAGCCTTCGGACACTGAGAGGCAAGCACTGGTAGTTGGAAGTTGGACAAAAATCCCAAAACGTCAAGCCCCGAGGGACCTGGATGAGCACGAACAGGATCCGCCACATGAGAGAACTCAGGTATTTCTCAGGTGAGCGCAGAACATATATAAAAGTTTCCCCTACGTCTGGGGCACAAGGCGAGTCTTAAAAAAACCTCAAGTTTGGTTTCATCCACATCATATTTCTTTGTCCATTCTTGGGTGACTAATTAACCACAAGGATAATGTGGGGGAAGGAGACGTGTGTGGGAATTCATAGGTACACTTTTAACTAACCTGTGGGCCGAAGAAAGAAACTATGTTGGAATTAGAAAATACAAAAAAAAAAAAAAAAAAAGGAATTAGAAAATACGTAGTGAAATAGCCATATTAAACCTGCTACATCTTAAATCTTCAGGGAGGCAGGGATGTCTGGGGGATGCAGTCGGTTGAGCCTCCAACTCTTGATTTTGGCTCAGATCCTGATCTCAGGGTCGTGGGATTGAGCCCCTCAATGGGCTCCATGCTCAGTTGGGAGTCTGCTTGGGATTTTCTCTCTCTCTCTCCCTCTGCCCCTCCACCCTCAACCCCGGCTTATACTTACTGGCATGCTCTCTTACAATAAATAAATAGGTCGGTAGGTTGATAGATAGGTAGATAAGTAGAATAAATAAATAAATAAATAAATAAATAAATAAATAAATAAATAAATAATTTTTAAAAATCTTGAGGGATGCAGATACAGTGTTTCTCATGAAGATGTTTAAAACCCTAAAAGCTTCCATTAGAAAAGAGGAGAGGCTAAGATAATAATGAACTAGATTTCCAAATGTAAGAAGTCAGGAAAAGAATGAGCAAATAAGCCCAAAGAAAATGGAAGGAAGTCATAAATGCCAAACAGACATTAATAAATTAGAAAACTAATTGCACCAGATGTCTTGTCTGCAGCTCAGATCCACCGGCTTCTGTCCCATGCCAGCTGTGGCCGCGGCAAACAGGTGCACGCAGCTTCGGCTCCCTTCCGGCCGATGGCCCTCACCTCAAGCTTGCCCAGCCCCACATCTCTCACATCCTGCCCCCTCACTTCTCCGATGCCTTGGCAGGAGGTTGCCAGCAGGACCCTACTTGCCGCTCAGCCCTGAGTCACCCAGAAGCGCAGGAGGTGATGCCTCATGGAGTAACTTCACCTGTCAGGAGGCGGGAACCCCAACCTTCCTTCCTTGGACAAAGAAGTCTGGAAAGTTCTATGCCTTTCCCAATAGGTCAAGTCCAGCTGCTAACAGCGGCGGCCAGCATCTGGTGTCTGAAAGATTGAAAATGTGCATTCTTTCAAGTGCACATGGCACTACGTTAATCAACCACAAGAGAGGGGTTTTTTCCCAAAAAGTTTCAACACATTTTAAAAATTGCCATTATCCAGAGCACATTCTTAGACCTCAGTGCAATTAAACTACAAATCAACAACACAAACACTTCAAAAGTATGTTGAGAAAATGTAAACACTCTGCTAAATGACTCTGGAGTGAAGAAACCACAATAGAAATCATGAGGCGCTGGCCCCCCTGAATGGCTGGCTAGTGAGAACACAAGATTCTGTAACAGCTAAACGCCACCCCCAGAAGCAACGACAAAAATCAACAAACCTAAAAGTGAGTTCTCTGTAAAAGCTCAGAAAATAGACAAATCTCTAGCTTGCACGATACAGAAGAGAGGGGGCGGGCGGGGGGAGGGAGAGAGGGAGGCAACAAGTTATGACTAATAAGAATGAAAAATGGGACCTAATTACAGCAAGAGTTAAAAACACACTGGGGCGCCTGGGTGGCTCAGTGGTTGAGTGTCTGCCTTGGGTTCAGGGTGTGATCCTGGGATTGAGTCCTGGGATTGAGACCCGCATTGGGCTCCCTGCAGGAAGCCTACTTCTCCCTCTGCTTATGTCTTTTATGATTAAATAAATAAAATCTTTTAAAAAAAAAAAGAAAGAAAAGAAAACACACTAAAGAGATACTATGGATAACTTTATCCTATGAATCTGGAAACAGCAGTGAAATGGGTGATCTTTCGAGAGGTGAAAATCACCAAAATTGAATCAAGAAGAGAACAAAAGCCCAAATAAACCCTTCACCCTCACCAAATGGAATCCAAATAGTATCCAAAATTCCCCCACCTCCCTATGCATCCCCGGCTGAATGGTGAAAGCTGTTCCGGCTGATTTTCAGGTGAATTTTACCAAATCTTCATGAATTTCATCACTTTCATCTTATACAAGTGTTTCAAAGAACAGAGAAAGAGAGTATGTTATACAATTTGTTGTGAGATGCCAGCATAGGTTTGACAAGAAAACTGGATTGGGAAGATACGCATGCGCAACTCAACCCCAAAGACACAATATCTAGACAATGTAAAGAATTCTTACAAGTTAGCAGCACACAAAAAAATCTGTCACTTAAGATGTGCAGAGTGGATGAATAGGAAATTCACAGAAGAAACTCAAGCATCTAAAAAGCACGTGAAAAGGTGCCCAAATTTGTCAGTAAGCGTGGAGCTGGAAATGAGAGCCGCGACCTCCCTGTGGACTGGTGAATCCTTGAAGTCTATCTATAACGAGTGTCCCCAAGCATGTGGAGGAGCAAGACTTCTTGTACCTTCAGTGAGGGGCATAAAAATGGTACAACTCCTTTGGAGGGCAATTCGGCAGCATTTGGTGAATTTGAAAATTATTATTCTTACTCTTTACAATGTGATTCTTTCAAAGCTGAAGGAAAGGAGGGGTGCAGTCCCGGTTACCTGGTCAGTGCACGGCAGTGCTTGGCTCTGTCCATCAGGCACCTGCCTCTCAAATCTAAAGAGAATCATCACGTACGGTGATTAATCTCTAGTGGCATTTGAACATTTTAATAAATCAAGATTTTTTTTTCACTTGGATGATTGCCTTATAATTAAAAAAAAAGAAAAAGAAAAATTTCCAAAGTGTTTAATCCAAATAGAAGATCTAACCATCAAATGTCAGCTCCTTGAATGTGTCGATATAAGTGATGTCAAAATTGCCAGTAGAGGGAAAAAAACAGTGGGTGTATTTTTAGCTTTAATCCTAACATGAGCCTTCCAGTGCAATCATGTGAAAATGTTTCCAAGAACATTTTAGCCACTTAAAAATGGCCTAAAAATGGTTTTCTAAAAAGAAACCAAGGGTATTTTGCTGGAGGGGATCCATGTTTCTAAGAAGTTGAATTGGATTTTGAGTGAATGGCCTCATGAAAGAGACCGCTCTTGGGACTCATTCGTCTCCAGCCCTGCGCACATATACTGAGCTTCTAAGTCAGACTTTTCAGCTACAAGGAACATGGGGGATCGTCATGCGAAGCTCCTTATTTTACAGATGAAGAGCATCATCTGGCATTTCTCCTGTTTCACTGTGAATTCCTAAGGAGACCTTGGTGTGTCTTCCCAGATATCTGGTGATCTTTCTTGCTTTGGGGGGAACATAGCATCCCACCTGGTGGGAAGGCATGAGTAAACCTGAGCTCTTCTAGGAGATGCACTGATACCCCAGTGTTGGGTTTTGTACAACAGATGTTGGGTTTTGTTCAACAGATCTTGAACCTTAAGGCAGGTGCCCCTCCAAGGTTCCAGAAAGAAATGTGAAAGCTGTTCCATACCCCACCACCACTACCACCACCAAGTGCAACTGAGTGGCTCTGAGAGCTGCGGGTATGTAAGAGCAGCCTCATGGGTGGGGGATGATGAACAATCTGTTGGGGCACTGTGCAGAGCCGGGGAGAACACGGAAGGAGACACAATTGAAAACACTAAAATAATTCTTCAGTTGATTCAAAAGCATTTACTGAACATCTGCTATGATGTAAGTCATCGTGTGAGGTAGACCCTGGGAGGAGTCCCGAGCTGTAGGACGCTTGGTCCCCGAACTCAATCTTCACCAATTACGTTCCGTGAATGCATGAATGCACACACGAACACATACACACATGCCCACATGCGCCCAAAACATTACACATCTTTAACCAATATATGATCAAGCATCAGTGATTTGTAGAAGCCCAAAGAGAGCTCACTTCCTGTGAGATAGAGCAGCTGGGTGACTTCTGGAAAGAGGCGGAAGTGTGTCAGGTGTGTATTGGAGTTAAATTCACCAGCACTAATGATATGCCCATCAGGTGCAGGGAAGAAGCCACAGAGTGCTATTGCCAAATGACCCACGATGGGGTCCCTAGCTTTGAGGACCCAGAGCATTTCTTCACTGCTTTATAAAGCCAACTTCAACCCTGCCCTTTGAGGTCATTTCTTTTTTTTTTTTTTTTTTTTATTTATTTATGAGAGAGAGAGAGAGAGAGAGAGAGAGAGGCAGAGAGAGAAGCAAGCTCCATGCACCGGGAGCCTGATGTGGGATTCGATCCCGGGTCTCCAGGATCGCGCCCTGGGCCAAAGGCAGGCGCCAAACCGCTGCGCCACCCAGGGATCCCTTTGAGGTCATTTCTTACGGTAATCCCTCAGATTAAAATATCTACACGGCAGCTCAGAGAAGGCACGGGGATTGGGAGGCTTCCGAGGCATGCAGGTGGCCACGGGTGAAGGCGTGCAAGCAAATGCCAGAAGGCCGCCAGGAAAATACATGGACATTGTTGGGCACATTGCCGGGGAGAGCAAGAGTATCCACGGAGCCTCCCCTGCAGAAGGCAATCCCGGCAGGTTGAGGGTCTGTGCGCCTGGGATTTCAAGTAGCCAAGGACGGCAGGTGCAAAAGCACAAATTGCAAAGACATTCCTGTGCTAAAAGCTCCCAGCTCAGCGATGTTGCTCAACCTCCGAATTTCTGAAATTGAGGTTGAAGTGCATTGCCAGGCTAAATGGGCCATAGGTGAAGAAGTGAACCCAGAAAGCTAAATACAGGGAAAGCGCTGGCAACACATACAGCAGGCGCCAAGGTCTGAGAATGAAACACGATGTACTGACATCCAGCCTTGCTCCAGAAGGGGTCGGGTGGCCTGTCAGGCTTAAGGGCAATGTAAGAGACAGTCTAAGGAAAGACAGGGTCCAGTCGTGCGGGGGTTGGTGGGTCCAGCAGCTCCCTTCCTGCCTTTCTTCAGTTGACTAACTCCCACGTGGAAACCAGCTCCCTTGGCCCACGAGGGGCCACCACCTTGCCACCTTGTCCACCACGATGCAGCCCTGACCAAGCAGCCCATTACCTCCCAGCCACACAGCCACAGGGATTGGCTTGGAACGTGCTTATGTGACTTGAGCTGAGCCAATCAGAGTCCTCCCTGGCCTTGCCCCCCCGCCCCCGGAGCCCGTGGGAAAGCTGTCTGTGTCTCCTGGCCACGAGCCAGGCCCTCCTGGAGAGAGAGCATCCCTGAGGGTTGGCATTGGCGCAGCCCTGCTGGGGGCCGCCCTCCACCTGGAGCCCCCCATCCTGCGGACCAGTAAGCGACCTGGTTTGCTCAGGGTGGTTTGGGGTGGTTGCAGCTCAGAAAGACTCTTGACTAATACAGCCTTTTATGATGATGGTTTTTAAAGTGGCATTTTTAGGAAATTACAGCTAATAATTGCCCAAAATAGAAATAGAACCGGCTGTTAATTGAGGCCATTGAGAGAGAAATGATCTACATTTTAGAGGTACAGATGAACCTTTGTGTTTATGTATTAATCCCCAAACTCTCCCTCTCCCTCCCCTCTCCCTCCCTCTCCCTTCCTCCTTTTCCCTCCCTCCCTTTTCCTCCCTCCCTCCATTTCCCTTTCTCCTCCTCCTTCCCTCCCTGCATTTCTCTCTCTCCCTCTCTGTCTCTTGGTCTCTGTCTCTATCACACACACACACACACACACACACACACTTTCATAGAGTGTCAAGAGATGAAATCAATTTTCCCAGGTGCTGGGATGTTGTTAAGTACTAGAGAGTAGTAATTTACCAAATGGCACCGTATCATTTTGGAGGGGATAATGGAACTTCTAAAACAGCACCTGGCTCACTTTCTGGGAGTAGTTTTTTAATTGATTGAACCGCGCTGGCTAGTTCCAGAAAATTCTAAGCTCCAGCCATAGAATGCCATTTTATTTTTTTTTTAAATTTTATTTATTTATTCATGAAATACCCAGAGAGAGAGAGAGAGAACGGGGGTGGGGGCAGAGACACAGGCAGAGGGAGAAGCAGGCTCCATGCAGGGAGCCTGATGTGGGACTCAATCCCGGGACTCCAGGACCACACCCTGGGGAATGGCAGGTGCCAAACCGCTGAGCCACCCAGGGATCCCCTCAACTGCCATTTTAAATGCAAAGGAGATATATGCACTGAATTGTGTGGTGGAACTGCTGGGGGTCTAGATGACAGTCTGGAAAGTGCTTCTGGAGCTCCCCAGTAGGCCACACAGAATGTCTCCTGAGGAAAAGCCCAACGCCCGAGGCCCCTTGGGTTGGGGGGTGGTCTGGATTCACTGACCTCTCTGTGTAGTGTCTACAGGTTAAAGGTCCCTATGCCCATGACAACCACACCCAGCAGCCCTCACACTGACCAGAACCCAAGTCAACTCAGCCAGTCACCACTGCTGTAGCTCATCAGGCCACTGTCCAGGTGCCGGGAGGTGCCAACCACTTCCCAAAGCAGCCCCTTATCTCCCCACCCACTCCCCTGGCCACCACCGAGAGACACTGGCTTAGGAGTCACGAGATCCCATAATCCAGGACAATTCTGACACGGCAGCTGTGGGACCTTGGGCAAGTCACTGAGCCTCTCTGGATCACAACTTCTGGTGTATAAGTGAATGGATTGGACTCGGTCAGTGTTTCCAACTCTCCAAGGCCCAGGGTTGGAGCTGGGTGGTGGGGCTGGAGGGGAACAAGCAGAGCTACAAGCGTCCCATCCCCTCTGCAACCAGGCAGTTTCCTTTCCATTTGAATCACTGAATAGTGGGGTCCTTGGCAAAAAAAAAAAAAAAAAAAAAAGGTATGATATCCACCTTAGTCCATTATCCTCAAAGGCCTTTCTAGTTCCAGGATGAAATGAACAGGGAAACCAATGGCTAATTCATAAATGCATCAGAAAGACAAAGCTAAGCCTGGAGAGAATTGGTGGGCATTTGGGGGGAACAGCCCTATACCTCCCTTTGACCACAAAACCCTGACAGCCTGATACCAGAGAAGTAATCAGTGCAAAGTACCTTCCTCATCCCATCAGTAAGTGCTTAGTACATATTGCTAAGTAAATAAAATGTGAAACAAGAAGATTGTTGAACTTAAGTTTATTTTTACATGTAAAAGAAAATTCTTTAGTTTTTTCAAAAAACTACGTCCGTATTAAAGATCCCTCTTTGAAATAAGTTCTCTCCTATCATAGAAGGCTAAAACGAGCTGGAAGGGGGAAATATTATTTTTGGTTTTCTATTTATTAATGTAGAATTTTTTTAAAAGCACATTGTGAACATTTTTATGATCTCAACATTTCAAGGATTAGAAAATGAGAGAAGGTCAGCAAAGCAGAGTAAAATCCATAATGCTCTGATTGTTCTGAATTCAAAATGCTGGAAGAGAAATATTTTCACATCCACATTTTCAGAAGGACTCACTGTTGCCCATTGTGAGGGGGCTTTAACTATTCCTGAGCTGCTCAACCACTGTAGCAAGCATTCAGTATCGAAATTCGCAGCTGTGGGCATGAAATGTCCACACCCCAGGTGATGAATACCATCTACATAATCAAGCAGTTGATGCGCTGGTGCAGCTGCAGAGAAGCCTTGGCGTTTGATGAAGCCGTCCGTGGCCTCTGTTTCCCCAGTGAGATCAGGAGCAGTCAGGTCCCGACTCAAGCAAGCAGGCTCGAGGCTCGGGCCACTTTCCAGGCGAGTCAGAGCACGATCCAGAGTGGCCCACTCCATTCTCAGACCCCACCCAGGGTCACATTTGTTCATAACATAAGCACATCTGAGGCCTCCAGACACAATGAGGTACCCAGTGGGGCCGCGCCCGGCAGCTCCTGGAAGGTGGCCAAAGTCAGATTCCACTCCAAGTCCTGATCTGTGACCTTTTAAGTTCACTTCTCTTTGAGAACTCTGTTTCCCACTTCTCGCCTGCCAGGTTTGACTGGGAGGCTGATGGTGACAGCAGGGCTGAAGGAGACGAAATGCATATAAAAGTACTTAGGAGCCAGTGTGTTTGTGGTGTGCCCGCTGGAGTACATTCCACCTGTGCCTAGGATCCGCATCTCAGCCGTCTGGGCATCCTTCACTGAGTAAGTCCATCAGGAAATCAGTGAGTCCTACAACGTTTGTTGGAAGCCCCAGGCACTGTGCTGAGGCTGCTAGATGAAT